>NC_135285.1:625000-1250000 GCF_051311805.1 Agelaius phoeniceus
GTTTGTTTTACTTAAGCATGAACACTACCAAAGTCTGAAGTAAAAATTCACAGCCTCAGCACAATACAGTGGGATCTAATATATATAAATATATATGCACACACACATTTAGATACTATATATATAATGAGCTAATAGCTATATTAACAATTTTAATACTTTCATACAATAGAGACAGTGCTTTAATGTGGGAAGGGGATTTTTAGAACAAGCCCCCTGGCACTTAGAAAGCAGCACTTTTCCCTCCAAATGGTTCAGGCTCCAGCAGAGCTGATTTCTCTTGGGACAGACCATCCAGTGTGTGGATTTTGCTGGCAAAGGGTGGCTGAAAAGAAAACAGTCCCAGAGTTCACAAGGTCTGTGAGAAGAGTTGGAGGCCGGAGTTGCACATGCTGAGTTGTTAGTGGCTTTTGCTGCTAATTGGGTGCAGGCTGCCAAGCTGGACTTATTCCAGTAGAAAAAGGAATCTCTCCCCTGTTTTTTCCCTGGACAAGTCAAAGGTCAGACACCTTAAAAGCCAGTACAACTACTTAAAGCTTTCGATGCTGGACTTAAAATGTTTGCTGTGGAGCCCCCATCCCACCTCCCGTTGTGAAATTCCCTCTGGCCTAAAAATTCCCAGAATTTGTCCCAGTCCTGCTCCTCGCCTGCTACCAGATCCAGTGCATGCCAAACCTTGCTGAGATGCTCTTTTCTTCTTGATGGCACATTGGTCAACCTTGAATTTTTTATCCATGTCCCCTGACTCCTCCTGGAAAGCAGGAGATGTGGCTTCACCAGCCAGGTGTCCTACTTGATAAAATTCATTCAGACTAGCAGCACCTACATTTTCCCCATTATTTACCTTGAGAGAGGGTAGGATCATAAATCATACATGTCTCTAGAAATGGGTAATGCGAACAGGGTAACATGGAGGACAAGCACCCATTGTTTTAGAAAAGCTGGTGCAGAAATACCCCATGGCAGGGAGTAGAACAAGATAAGATTTAAAGGTCCCTTCCAGCCCAAACCAGTCTGTAATTCTATAAAATAAGTTGCCCTATTTTAGTGCAGGTGATAAATTATAGATCCTACATTTCAAAACCTCATTGCACTCCATACATTGATGAGCAGGTGCTGCGAACTTCCAGTGCTTGCTCTGGAAAACCCCAAGCCTTGTTTGTCTGAAGGTGGGACTCCTGTGTGCCAAGGCTGGCAGAGGAGGCGTGGGGGTCCTGCCAGGCTGGTTCAGTGCACAACTGCATTTCCCTCCCTGCTGGTGGCCAAGAAGCTTTTGTGGACCAGAATGGTGGGATCTGCAACATCCCTGTCCCTGTGGAGCCTGAGGACCAACAGGAGCCATCCTGTGGGACATGGAGGGGACACACAGAGCCCTGCCTGCCACGTGGGGAGAGAAGACCTCCACTGAGCTGACCTCTGTGGGGAAAGCCCATCCTGGGACCCAGGCATCCTCCTACAGAGATGGGAGCCACTGGGAAAACAGTGCTGATGAGTCCTCACTACATTGTGGGAATCAGCCTTGCTGGCTCCCTTGTTTTTATTTGCAGTACTGAAGATAAGAAACACAGGGTGTTGTGGGAAACAGGAAGACCTTATCTCCCATCCCAGGCTGCTTCTCCTGCCACAGCCTTGTTTTTTGTTTGTTTTTTTTTTTACTCATCCCTGGTACCACATGATTCAGGTCAGCAGGGAGGGCTATGCACTGCTGCTCTGTCAGCACCTGGATGGTACCGGGAGGATTGGTTTATCACCAGGATCATAGAATCATCACACACTTTGGATTGGAAGGGACCTTTAAAGCTCATCTAGTCCAAATCTCCTGCAGTGACCAGGGACATTGTCCATTAGATCAGGTTTCTCAGAGGCACATCCAGTCTGACCTTGAATGTTTCCTGGAGCAGGGCAGCCATCACCTCTGTGGACAACCTGTGCCAGTATTTCACCACTCTCACTGTAGAAAAATACACGGAGAAACCACAGCTGTATCCTCAAGGGGCCTCCAGAAGCACTGTGGATGCCACAGTCGCTGGCAGAGGTGTCTGCTCAGGTCAGGCCCCAGCCTTGCAGGTGCCAGAGAAAAGTGCTGAAACAGGAGGTTTTGGAGCAGGTAAGGACCATATGACACAGTATTAGGAGTGGAAATACTGAAATTCCAGATGAAAGGGTCTCGCAGCTTGTGAGCTGCAGCTGCACTTCCAAAAAACAGCTAGAAAAGGGGACAGCTCTGCCATTTGCAGGATTCACCCACACTGCAGCCTTTGAGCTCCCACTCAAGCCTGGAAATGAGGATGCTACTGTTGGATTTCCAATAAAAACACAACTATTGACTCCTTTGATTTGGTGACAACTGAGCACTTCACCTCATCACTGCAATGTGGGCTGGAACCAACTGCATCAGACCGTTTAATAGAGAACACCCTGGTGCTTCAGTGTTAGAGCAAAGTCTCTCACAAATCAGGACTAAACTCAGACCCTGAATCTGTTCAGGCCCTGAGCAAAGGCCCTGGTGATGCTGTGCTAAGCCTGACAGTAGTGATGTCTGTGTGAAGGGCAGGTGCCCAGCTCCAGCTCCCAGTGCCAAGGTTCTTCATGGCAGGGCATGGCAGGGAGCACTGTGCCTGGGCAGGGTCGAGGCCACTGCAGGGTCCCCAGCTCCAGAAGCAAACCCAGGAGTGAAATATTGCTGTGGGACCCATGGGGACACGGGATTTCAGCCCTACATCTCCTTCATCCTGGCAAAGAAGCCTTGGTGAGAAGTCCCAGTTGGGAATTCACCAGGAGGCAGAATCCAGCCTTGTCTTGATCCACCTCTGAGTGACTTCTCTTACAGCTCATGTCTAATCAGGCAAGGGCAGAGTGTGATGTCACTGGCAGCATCTCCACCTTCCTGCAGCCCTGGCTTGGACCCTGCCCACCAGTGTGTGGGTGACAGGGACATCTCATCTGCATCTGGATTTATCAATAGCGACTGGGATGGAACCACCAGGGAAGGAGGGAGATGACAAGAAAGCACCCTGACCCGGGTGAGGAGAGGAGAAGGGGATTAAAGGGAGGGATTAGCAAGGAGAAAACTGCAGATCATCCCCAGTGGAAATGAAATGAGGCAGCAGCAGCAGAGGCAGCTCTGCCTGGCTGCCCTGGCTACCCCCAGCCTGACTCCCAGTGGCGGCACCTCCTTTTGTCTGCCATGACCCAGGGATTGTGAGTGTGGGAACGGGGCCACTAGTACCCTGTGCTCACAAAGGCCTGGGCAGAGCTGGAGAGAAGGAGAAGCAGGGAGGAAGGAGTGGCTCCTGCTGTGGGTCTGGCTTGGAGGCTCCTGGGTGCAGGGCTGAGGTGGAGGATGTCCCTCCTGCTCACTGTGTGCTTGGCTGTCTGTTGGAAGCACCTCAGAGCTGCTGGAGCCAAAGCGGAGCCAGCACACAAGACTGTCTCCTAACAAGCCTCGATCATCTCCCACCACAGTGTAGGAAATCAGAAAACCTGGTAAGTCAGAGCTCTCTGAGCACAGCCCTAGAGGGAGCGTGAGCAGGAACCAGACTAGTGCACCCAGTGGGATGCCTGGGGATTCTCCTCAGTGTGTGGGGAATGTTCAGCCTGGACATGTCCTGATGTGGGCATTTCATCCTCACCCACCAGGCTCTTGAGATCTCAAAAGCTCAAAACACTCTCCCAAGCCCTCCCTCTCCTTTTCTCCCCACTGTCCAGTCAGGAGCCAAGTCATTACTCCCTTTGTGCACATGGAGCATCCTGGAGTCCCTCCTGGGACATGGCCGAGCCATGGGGACCCCAGCTGAGGGTGCAGAAAAGGTCTGGCAGGAGCATCAGTTCCCAGAACATGTCAGAAAGTCCAGCCTGTGATTAAAGACTAATTAGGAACTGTCTGTCATGATTATTATCCTAATGATCCTGGTAAGAAAGGCTCCTTACCTTAGGAAAAAAAAATGGATGTTGGCTCCAACAGTCCCCAAACATAACAGCCCACTGTGGGAAACTCCAGACTTTAGTAAAAACAAATAGTCTTGAGTTTGCGCAGGAGATTTTATTTTTAAATAAGCCAAAGCCAAACGAGCAATTTTTCAGGGAGTTCTGGACCCTGTGGGCTGGTTAGGCCAAGGGGGAGGCAAGGGGGGGTGCTCTGCTGGGGGTGGTCACTGTCTCCATCTGGGAACTCAGCCCCCTGTACTGGCCCAGCTGAATTTCCCCATCACTCAGTCTCCTTATGGGACAGCAACAGCCAAACCCCATCACAAATCCTCCATTAAAACCATGAAGTGAAGCATAAAGCCATGGAAAGGGACCAGTGCCATGGCATCAGGTGATCCCATTCATGCTGCCTGGACTTGATACCAGCCTACAGCAAAACTGAAGACAATGGGCTGTGTGTCCTGGTCAGTGTCCTGGCTGCATACTCAGGTATGCAACTGAATTTTGCAATTCAATGGAATCACTGTTAATCAGTTACTTAAGTAAATTGGAAACAGAGAGGTTAATATGAAGTAAATTTTTGAATATATAAAAATCTTCCTGGAAAGACATTCGCAAGTGATACAATGCTGCTCTCTAATGAAAAGGAATTATTCCAGTCTGGCTTCAAAGCAATTTGCCTACATGCTACTCCTCAGTAACTCCCATTAGTTTCAGAAGCTGAGGCCAAAGGATTAGGAAATAGATTAGCAAAAACCTGCAAAATGAAACGTGCTCCATAATTGAGCCGTGCTGTGACAGGGATCACCACAAGGATCCTCCTCTGTGGATCAAGGAAAAGGAGGCTTCTCCAGTTGGACTGATGAGTATTTTCCAGCTACGACATCAACCAAAAACCACTCCATTTTTTATCAAGGAATCACTGAGCACAGCCGTAGCCACAGAACTGGAAAGTCAAGAAATCAGTATTGCCCTGAGCTAAATACTCTGAGAAAACAAATAATGAGGGTTTAAGGAGTGTTTGGAAAATGCTTTCAGAGATGCCCAGGGTGGGATTGTTGGAGTGTCTGTGTAGGGCCAGGAGCTGGACTTGATGGTCCTTGTGGTTCCCTTTGACTCAGAATATTTTAGGATTCGAACCTGAAAGAAAATGTACCATTCAATTGGAAGTTCAAAGCACACAGAGCAAGAGGGGCTCTGGGACTCCTCCGTGTCACCCACAGGTGTGATATCCCTTTTGTGCCGTGGCACTGGAGAGCAGGAGAGCTCATGATTTTGGAACCCCATGCTCAGACAGGATCTGGTGCTCAGACACTTGAGCTCAGACACTGAGCACTGAGGCCAGTGCTCAGCTTTCACTCCTCTCCACACTTGACCTCAGCAGGGATTTCAAGCCTGTACCTGTGTCAGGCTCTCAACAAGGGCTTCTCCAGCTCATTAAGTGCACAATTAGAAGTAATCAGAATTAAAATTTTGAGCAGTGGGAACTGAGCACCAGCCTGCTCTCTTCTTTCTAAAAATCCCTGGAACTGTTTGGAGCAGCCTGGTCTAATGAAAGGTGTCCCTGCCCATGCCAGTGGGGTGGGATGAGATGAGCTTTAAGGTCAACTCAAGCTAGTCCATGATTCTTTTAGGCTGGTGATTCCATGGGAATCACCTTCTCCAAAGACAGACATAAAAGTGTGTCCAACTCTGGCACCTGGAGCTCTTGCAGCAGAGCCAGGGCACCACCACATCCTGGCCCATCCCAAACACTCCAGCCAGACACAGAGTCCTGGTGCCAGCAGGTGGCTGGTGGGAGATCCCTGGGCATGGGCACACCATGGCTCTGGTGTCCCTTAGGAAAGGTCAGATGATGCTCACTGCAAACCATGCACTTCATCTCATGGATGGTGACTAATTCCATCGTTCAAAGAGCTGATGATGATGAAAACAAGTGGAGCAATCAGGAAGGAAATTAAAAATAGCCCTGATGTGGCACTGTGTCAAGTGCTCATGTTTAGATTTTAATTTTGTTTTTTTATTCCAAGTTTCTTTGATAAAATATTTTCCCATGGTGACTGCCCTTGGAACGTCCCCTCCATCGTGGCATTCCTGACGGATGAGCCAGGCTGTTGCAGATCCTATGCCAGAGCTGTATTGCCTCTGTTCCATAATTCTCACTCCCACATCCACACCTTTGAGACCTGGAAGTCATTAATCGTTCCACACCACCTCTGAATGCACCTCTGAGGGCAGAAGCATCATATTGGGCACAGAATGGGAAGGAAATCATAGAATCAGGGATTTGAGGGGGTTGGAAAATACCTCTAAGATCATCAAACCAAATCATCAACCCAGCACCACCCCCGTGTTCACCACCAAACTGTGTCCCCAGGTGCCACATCCACACAGTTTCTGAACACTTCCATGGATGGTGACTCCGCCACTGCCCTGGGCAGGCTGTTCCAATGCTTTAGAACCTTTTCCATGAAGAAAATTTGCCTAATATCCAATCTAAACCTCTTCTGGCACAACTTGAGGTCATTTCCTCTTGTCCTGTCCCTTCTCCCCTGGGAGCAGAGCCCAACCCCCCCGGCTGTTCCCTCCTGTCAGGAGCTGTGCAGAGCTCAAGGTCCTCCCTGAGCCTCCTTTGCTCCAGGCTGAGCCCCTTTCCAGCTCCCCCAGCCTCTCCTGGGGCTCCAGCCCCTTCCCCAACTCTGTTCCCTTCCCTGGACACACTCCAGCCCCTCAATGTCCTTCTGGCAGTGAGAGGCCCCCAGTGGAGCCTCTGACATCCAGCACCAGCCTCACAGCCCGGCTCTGCTTGGCTCCTGGGGCTGCAGGTAAGATTCTCAGCAGGGAGTTTTTCTGGATGTGGGACTCAGTGATCTTGGTAGAAAGTATCTGTTTCTGTCCCACTCTTTCCAAGTTCTGCATTCATTGGAAACACCTGAAGGAAAATAATAATCTGATTTGATCTTTGAACAAAAATGTTTTTTCTTGTTTGAAAATTGCAAATCTAAATTGCAGTTTTTAATTGCTGTTCTCACCATGAGCAATTATTTGCCTTTGGGGTTTCCTTCAATTTTTTTTCTTTTTTCCCTTTCAGACTTTTCCCTTACTGCAGGCACAGGTTCCAGGCAGAAGCTGCCAAGGTCTCTGCAAAATTACTGAGTTCAAAAATAGGAAACACACCTCTGTCCCCAGGCTCCCACCACCCACTTACCACTTATGCAGGAAACACAGGCACTCACAGCCTCTGGACTGAGAGGAAGGCGTTAAAATCCCATTTGTTAGTTGTTAAATCCTAGGATGGAGGTACTCTTGAAAGCAGCATTTAGAAGGAAAAATATATGTCAGGCTGTTTTGGGTACTTCTGTGGAGGTGCAGAGGTGTGACTGGTGTCAGTGATACACTGAATGAGTGTGATGCCCTCCTGTGCCATGTCTCTGCAGGGAGAAGATGCTCATCTCCAAGCAGGGCTGAGGATGAAGCAGCCACATGCACCAAAAGTACTTATATTTCCTCTGGCATGGTAGGCAGGGAAATGATGACCACCCAGGCTGCAGAGAAGGTTTTATGATGCAGTTGCTGGATGAGTATACATCTGCCTTCACAAAGCAGCAGGGAGAGCCCAGACTCATGGAATATCTTCAGAAGCTTCCAGCAGAAGGCACAGCCCCTCTGTCATGGAGGACAGCCCAAGGTGCTCATTCAGAGGCTGAGATCAGCCACCTCCAAATAAACATTTCTACCTGGGCCACGTGCCCAGATGTTCCTGCTGATTGAAGCAGGCTGGTGGTTTGGATGGAAGTGGTCTTTTCCTGCCCGTGAGCCCATCACATCTTGCTCTGAGTGGGGAAGGAAGGGTAACTCCTCACTCATCATTCCTACAGGCAGTTGAGAGAAATGTTTTGAGCTCCTGCTCTGTCTTGGACATTGGATTTAGAGGCCCAGGAGGGACATTGTCTCCCTGTGGGTGGCAGAGGGCCCTGAACAATTCACTCTCATAGAATATCATAGAACTGTTTGGATTGGAAGGGGCCTTAAAGCCCATCTTGTTCCACCCCTGCCACAGGCAGGGACACCTTCCACTAGACCACGTTGCTCCAAGCCCCGTCCAGCCTGGCCTTGGACCCTTCCAGACAGGGAAGAGTTTCCTCCCAATACCTGAGATAAATCTCTCCTCTTTTAGCTTAAAACCATTCCCCCTTGTCCTACCACTGTCTCCCTTTTCAAAAAGTCACTCTCCATCTTTTCCAGCTTGGAGACATCTCCAGTGGGGATGGCTGAAGCTCAGCCACAGGACTCCAGCCTGCTTCTCTTGGCCTCATTGCTGCTCCTCACTCCTATCACCCTATTTCCACCCACCAATGTTGTGTCATGTGTCTGGCTTTCACCAAAGGCAAAGAGGGTCCAGCTTGACCATCCAAAAGGTACCTGGGGAGAGGTACCCCCGGGGTCCTGGAGAAAGACTCTCCCTTTAAGGAGAAAGGCAATACCCTCTGTGCAGGGATCTGTGCTTGTTTTGTCATGGGACACATTACCCTGAACCCAAAAGAGGAAGGAAAAAGGGGGGTGGGGGGAGCTTTTGCCTTTCTGGTGGGAACAGCGTTTGAACTAACTTTGTTTCCCTTGGGGAAAGGCACCAAAATAACAGAGGAAGGGGGGTGTAGTGGGGGGATGGAGCTAAAAAGGCTCTGTAATCTGCCTGGGAAAAAACGCGCTCCCAACAGTGCTTTTGAGCCCAGCGGCGGCAGCACGGCTGCCCGGGCCTGAGGGGACACAGCTCCAGGGGACACGATTGGCTGCTGGGGACATGGCTCCTGGGGACACACACAGCTCCAAAGGACACGATTGACACCTGGGGACATGGCTCCTGGGGACACACAGCTCCAAAGGACACGATTGACACCTGGGGACACGGCTCCTGGGGACACACACAGCTCCAAGGGACACAATTGGGAATCAATGGCTCCTGGGGACACCGGTCCTGGGGGTCACCCATGGCTCCCAGGGACATGATTCCTGGGGACATGGCTCAAGGAGACACGGCTCCTGGGACACACACATCTCCTGAGGGACGTGGCTCCTGGGGACTTGGCTCCTGCAGGATTGTTCTGTTCCCCTCTGCATTTTATTACCCTCAGAGCTGTGTTGGACAGGAGAGAAGCTGTTATGGGCACTCTGACTGCCTACGTGCTGGATGAAATCCATTTCCCTTTTTAACTTTAATACCTACAGCAAATCAGTTAATTAAATATCTTCCCAAGTCCTTGGTGCAATGACTAACAACAGCAGTAATGCAAACAAGTCCAAGCCCATGTGGATTCATGACATGATGCTCTCTCTGGCCTGGGGAGCCCTTCTTCATGAATTTAGGCTGGAAGATAGTCACAAATCTACCAGCTCATATTTGGCATCTATCCTCTTCTGAGCTGAAATAAGATTTTAAAAATGGTCCTAGCTAAGGAACCCTCTTTTCTTTTCTTTTCTTTTTTTTTCTTTTTCTTTTCTTTTTCTTTAATTTTCTTTTTCTTTTAATTTTCTTATTTTTTTCTTTTTCTTTTCTTTTCTTTTCTTTTCTTTTCTTTTCTTTTCTTTTCTTTTCTTTTCTTTTCTTTTCTTTTTCTTTTTCTTTTTTTTTTTCTGAGAAATCAGAGCTCGAAGTGTTTTAGTAACAATGGATATTTCTCCAGCAGCTTCTCTTCCACAAGTGAATTATTTGCATCTTTAATGAGTGGAGAACACGGGGCACATGTCACCACATCTACTGAGGGGTATGTGTAAGTTCCATCCCATATCCAACAAGTCCCATTGTTACACAGGACAATGGCCACGGGACTGGACTGTGGGGCTCATCCTGGACCAGTCTCCAGTGCCTAGTTTTTCCCCCAGCATTATCTTCTGGGCTCTTACAAATTGACTTATAATGAACCAAATAAGTTTTTTGAGGGGCATTAATTTAGGATTCAGTATTCTGCCACAAGACTTTGGACAAATGGCCTATTAGATTTTTGCTTTCTGCCTTTGATGAAGTCTTTAAGTGGCTGTTTCCAGTTTGTTTCCTTAAAAAGCACATAAAATCTCTGCCCTGTTGCTTTATTTCACAAGTGTTTTCACCAGCTCTTGGCTGGTGCTCCCCTTCCCTCCCAGCCACAGCTTTGGCTCTCCACACGTGTAGATGTTGCTGTTCTGAGCAGCAAACAAAGCTGTGTGTCAGCACCCAAAGGGGGGAACCTCTTCCGCTTTTAGGAGGTGCTGGGGGGCAGGAGAGACAGAGGCCTTGGAGATGGGAAGGATCCAGGAATCCCTTGGAGTGATTTGTCCCTGGGCTCTCACAGCCTGTGGCAGGAGGATCCCCCTGCTCCTAGGGGGCCTCTCTCCCTTTGCTGCGGGAACTTGCCCACCTCCTTGCTTCTCTTCTTTCCAGGAGCTTTCCCACTCCCTGGCATTTCATCCTCTGGTGAAGCCTTGTCCCTCAGGTGGGGAGATGACAGCGCTGGCAGTGACAAGTGACACAGGAGAAGGCAAGGCCAGTGTCTGGACGCTGCCATGTCACATTTGTGGTGTTCCCTGCCCTGCTGGATTCCACCCTCCTGCTGCACCCCTGCCCCGCTGTCCCGGCTGTCTGTGCACTCTGCCCTGGGGCAGGAGGACCCCCAGGCAGCTGCTTTTGTCCCTGGGGATGGACATTCCCTCTCACATGCAAAGCAGAGAGACTGGATGGGGAACGGATAAGGAATGGCTGGGGCACATCCCTGTCTGTTCCTTGTTGTGCCAGCCCAGCACCACATTCCCAGCTAAGGTGCTGTGTTAAAAATTCAGGGTGATTTGGGTGCAGACAGGGGGCTGGTGACCACATCTGCACCCCAAACTGTCCTTTGTTGCCCTGCAGAGCTGGAGAGGGTTGGAGCTGTGCCCCGTTTCTTTCCTGGGGACATGGATCTGGCCAAGTCACTGAGTTAGATTCCCCATCCGTGGAGGAAGAGGGGAGGGACAGGGAATCTCCCTCCTGTGCTGTGCTTGGGAAGCAGCAGGGGCTGCTTGGCCATGGTGCTCTGTCGCAGCTGTGCTGGCACATCCCTGGCTCTGGCATGTCCCCAGTGCTGGTGTGTTCCTGCCTCTGGCTGTCACCACTGCCCTGAGGTCCCCCCAGCACACAGTGCTGTGCTCTGATAAAGAGTTAAGGCACTCTTGGAGGCGGTTCTGTGAGAACATTTCTCAGAGGGCAGTGCACTTTTATTCAAAATAATTTTCCATTCCATTTATATCTATATCATAGGAGGTGGCTGCGGGGTCTGAATTTTCCATCACCCCAGACCTCATTCCCTGCCTGGGCTTGACCCCTGCTCAGCTTCCCCAAGAATAACGGGGAAAAGTTCAAGGGGAGCAGAAGGGCTGCGGGGCTGAGCTCCCAGTGCTGCGGGCACCCAATTAGGCTCCCTTTGTTAATAGAAGACATTATATATACACAGCATATACATTTATATGCATATTTTATACACCTATTATAGAGGACAGAATATGCATGTTTATATGTATATGTGAAAGTCCTGGGAAGAAATGTACCTGGAAAGGGATTTCCAAGCAAATAGGGCAGGATTGGAGCTCCGAGCATGTGCTGCAATCTGGTCTGGGTTCTATCATCACCCGTTTTCATACCTTTATACTTGAATTTCAATAGCAAGGTGACAAAGACAAAAAACAAAATTATCAAGGCCAAAAGAGGGAAAACCTCTAAGTAGCAGATATGGACAGAGAACCTCATTGCAGGTATTGATCAGACATTTTATGTGCTTCTGAGTGACATTGCTTGATAATGGAGATGTTAGTGTTTGCTACTTAGACAGTGGTGATATTATTCTTTCTGCTAAAAATGTTTTGATTTTAAAATATAATTCTTATTAAAATACTTGTATTATGCTCAGACACCTGTCCAGCCTGGCCCAGAGTACTTCCAGGGATGGGACTTCTGGACACCAGAGTGTGATATCCTCCTCTTAATCCAGCTGCTGCTTTTCCCAGATAGGGCACACCTAACCCAAATAAATGCACTGAGGTTCTTCACCTGACAGACCAGGGACACAGTGGTTCTCCACAGGGGACCCCAGGAATGTTCTGCTGTTGCCAGGGGCCATGGTTTGTGCGTTTTCCCCCAAGGACTTCACTGTCCAGCAGCACCAACTCCCTTATCACAAAGTGGAGGGAGAAAATGTGTGTGAGAAAAACAAGTTTATAAAATGCCAGCTTAATCAGATGAGCTTCCATAAAGCTCATGGGGAAGGGCAGCATCTCACGGAAACCCTGGCTGGTTTTGCTGCCTCATCACTCTCAGCTGATGGAGTTTTTATCATGAATGGCTGTGTCGAGTGTGCCCCTTTGAAAGCACTGGAGATGATTTCCAGTTCCCTGCAGGTCTGCAATGTTAGGAAGTCTCAGTTACCTGTCTCTCCCATTTCCCTCCCACACAGCTTCCTCCTGCCTCCTTCCAAAGAGCTCCAGGCGCTGGAAGTAGTCAAGCCCATGTGAACAGCACCAGGTCTCAGGGACCAGCATGGGACAGAAAGGTCCTTCCCTCAACATCTATTCAGTAAGGCACATGTCACCCATGGGATATTTTACAACTCCACTTTCCCAGCAGGAATTACTGAGTTCACATCACTGAACTTGGACCCGTCACATTCAGCTTTTTGGTTGCACACCCTGTGAACAGCCATGTCCCACCTCCCCGGCTCCGTCAGGATCCTCCTCCCTTTGCTTCCAGGAAGGAATTGCTCCAGCACTGGCTCTGCATGAAACAGCGATTTCTTGTTTAATCAATGAAATATTTGACATAACTTTTAGTTTCTGCACCTGCCTAGTTCTCTGTTCAGCACACATGTACTGCACTGTCAGGGCTATGCATCCTCTCAGGTCAAAGCTGACCAAAGCTGCCAGTCAGATACAGAAACCCTCACACAGATGGTGCCCGAGACTGCTTCGGAGGTGCTGAAAGAAAGACTGAGAGAAAAAGAAATCAAAAGGAATGAGTATGGAAAACTAATGGGCAAAAGTAGGAGGGAAAGGAAAAAGCCAACAGATGCCTGGATGTGATGCTCTAAACCTCGCTGTGACAGGAGCTCTCCTCTCCATGGGAACACTCTTGAACACTCCCCATGGGCCTAGCATCTCCTGATGGCCCAGTATGGCTCATTCCTCTGCTTAAATCAGAAATAAAATACTGAGAAACGCATCTGCCATCCCCACAATTCCATCATGAAAACACTTGCTGGACTGTGGCTGGAAGGGACAAACGTGACAGAGGATGTGTCTGTCCTGTGGTCAGCAGTGTGACCATGGGAAGGGACACTACGTGAGCTGACACCTGATGAGCTACAAACTCCTGAATTTTGAGTGGAGCCTGCTGCCAGCATCCTCACAGCCCTGCACATCTGCACATCCCCACAAACCTCGGAGAGCTCGGCAGCTTTGCTATGGAAAGAGGAGCTGACGAGCTGGGATGGTTGGATCCAAACCAGAGACCCAGTGACTCCCAAATGAGCTTTCTGAGGAGCTGGGTGAGTGATAATGTGTGCTGACAACACTTCCATGTCAGCTCACATCCAGATTCTCACTTACAGCTTCAAAGGACCCCCAATGCAGAATTTAGGCTGAACTAGAAATTGCCAAACTTCTAAATTCCTCCCCAGGCTGCTAAAGACATTTAAACTGATACTTGCAGAGCTGTCTCAGTCTTCCCTCACTTAGTAACAAGTTTTTTCCATGACAGAGGTTCTCTGAGCATGCTGGTCACTGCCAACAGACACAGCCCCACAACTCAGATCATCACAGACTGATTTGGGTTGGGAGGGACCTGAAAGATCCTCTCATTCCATTGCCTGCCATGAGCAGGGACACCTCCCACCAGATGAGGTGCAACTCATATCACTCCACTGCTGCACAGGTGCCATCACAAATCATCCTGTACTTCCTGAACAAGACTCTGGGGATGGGTGTGGGTGCATCCTTGCAGCTGGCTGCTTCTTGAGCCCCCTGATTCTGAGAGTTCTGACCTGGCTGCCGCCACTTGTGGACTGCACCTCACAGGTGCTAGAGTGATGGGAAGTCAGAGGCAATGTTGCCGTTCTTGGCAAAGTTCTATATTTCAGAATTTTCAGTAACTCCACAAGATTCAGGAAGTAGAAACAAAAACCAAGTGTGTTGCTGAGTGGAGAGGGATTGAGGGACATAAGGACTCACAGCTTGTAAAGCTGATGGTGCCTTAACCATGAATAACCTCAGCTCTGCTTTGAGTTTGAATCCATCCCCAGAGGACATGGTCAGGTGCCTGACTGGATGTCAGCCCAGGTGTGTGTGAAGGTGTTCCCTGAGCCACACTTTCTCCCCGTGGCAAGATCCCCACATCTGCAGCTCCAGGTGCAGCTCAGCACAGGATCTGAACAATCACAGGTAGTGTTGCCACCTCAAATTGCAGTAGCAGAAGGAAGGGGGCAGCGCCCCAATCCCACACCAGCTGCAGTGTTTTGCTTTCCTAACTCAAACCAGCTCCACCTGTCCACTCTGGGGCAGGGAAGGGAGTCCTGGACATCTCCTTCCTTCTTCACACAGGGGTTGTCAAGTTGGCAGAGAAATACTAAACACTTCTCTAAACTTCCTAAATGTCAAGAAAATATTCACAGGGCTCACTTGTGCTGAGCTGAGCCGCCAGCGCCAAGGACAGACCCACATCCTCACCTGGTGCTGCCTGGCATGCTCAGGGCAATCCGTTTTATTAAACATTTGTGGTTTTCCTGCTGAAAACCCCAGTGCAAGATTAATGCCAAAAAAGTGACTCCTCTGGGGCTGAAACTGTCAGGGAGCCAGGACACTGGGAAGGACGGAGCCTGCCTGTCTATTCCTTCCCTAGTGTTTTACAGCCAGAGAGATCAGCCCCAATCTGGCCAGGACTGCAGCAGGGTTAGGGGGGATCTGGGCTAATGCTGACCATGTTCTAGGGACACAAGAAAACTTCAGGCTCTCACTTGTGAACATTTCACCAGCAAATAAATTAATATAAAACCTTTTCCCATGTATGTTGGGTTGGTTTTTTTTGTTGGTTTTTTTTTTTTTTTGTTTGTTTGTTTTTGGGTTTTTTTCCTGCTTTAAAACAGGATCACCATGGTGTCCAAATTTCTTCAGGCTGCAGTCACAGCTTTGCAATGCCTGCAGCTGCTGAAATCCTGTGCTTGGCATGGAAATGGACTGGGCCCAGAGCTCAGCTGCTGGGAGCTCCCAGCAGGGCTGGAGCCACGGCGTGGTGCAGGCAGGGCAGGCAGGCTGGCAGCAGCAGCGCTGCCACTGCTGGCTGGACGCTGCCAGGCCTGGGCAGCAGTGCCTCGCCGCAGCACCAGCCCTCAGCTATTTCCAGCTTCAGCTATTACACGTTAATGAAGGTTTTCTAATGAGCTGTTTAAACAGTAATTAGAGGCCGGCACTGAAGAGGGAGATAAGTCTTGTGGGTATCTTGCCGGGCAAGAAAGGACTTGATAAGAAAGAAGTGAATGATTTTCTTCTGGGATCAATTCCAACGAGCAATTATCCCCTTGATACCACAGTGTTTAATCAGGAGCAGACTGAAAAAACACTTGACAGTGGCAGGCATTGAATGGGCCACTTTCCCAGCATTTTCCAAGGGAAGGCTGGAGGCTTTATGCCAGTACCTGAGATAGGAGATGATCCAGATAGTGCTGAAAGCTCATTTGATTTACGTAAAATAATAATCAGTGGTTTTTTTTTTTAAAGCTTCATATAGACAGAAGAATCATCAGCTTTGTTTCCTGATGGGTTCCCATCACAGCTGTTCAAGGGGTCTCGGTGTTATTTAACTTCAGGTGCTGGGCTCCAGTGACTGAAACCCTGACCAGGAGCTCAGTGTGTCCTGGCTGTGTTGGGCAGGATGATGGGGTTTGGCTTGAGTGGTGCTCCCTCAGCAATTACAGCAAACAGATGAGCTGAGCAGTGACAATGGTGCAGGTCAAGATGACTCACGGTCTTGGCTGAAAACTGCCTGGTTATCCTCTGATGTCGGAGAGTTAAGTAAGCTCGAGCATTTCAATAGGCTTATTTTCTCACCATTCTACTCCCTCAGGTGATCCTTTGTGTTGCAACACAAAATACAGTATCATGGGATTATTAAAAAAAAAAAAAAAGAAAGAGCCATGCTCAAACCATCATTTTCTTCTGTCACCCTCGGCCAGTGCCAGTATCTGGTAGGGGTGCTGGCACAGGGTGCACACAGCAAATGATGCAAATGGGTTTGGTGAAGGGCAGAACTAACAGCCAGCAGGGATTCTTTTAAGGCTGGAGCATTACTCACTCCCTTGACACAGTTATCCCAGGAGAGATAACTGTGCAGCAGGGCACAGGGACTGAGCGTGATGCCCACACGGGCATAGGGAGCACAGCCAGGACACCTCAAGGGTGGAGCCCAGGCAGGGGGAGCACATGGCCCTTCAATAACTGGCAAAGGCAAAAGAAACCCTGCAAACCTGTGCTCTGCCCAGGCACACCCTGGGGACAGATCTGAGAAGCCCTGAGCATGTGATGGAAGGGACTGTGTTACCCAGGCTGGGCTTTGCTCCCGCACTGCCTTGTCCCCAAGTCCTGACAGGTACTGAGGTGGAATTTTTTTCCACCAGGACAAGGTATAGGAAACTGTTTTCTGGGGGATTTAGAGCCTTCTAATTTGCAGACTGGCTTCACTCGTGGCACTTTTCACCTTCACTCCTGATGCTCTTGGCTCAGCTCCAGTCTCTCCTCCCCTATCAGGGAAGAGCAGAAATAGCCCCTGGCAGCCAGCCCCTCTCCACAGCCCCTAACTCCAAGGTCTCCTCCTGTATGACAGCATCTTCAGTTTCCTGATCTGCCTGCAGATTTCCCTGCAGCTCCCATCTGTCTGTTTGGGACCAGAACTGGTCTCTCTAATCACACAGGGATAAATCAGAGCAAAGAGCCTTCCAGCCCAGGGAAGGGCTGGGAAGGACACTCACTGAGCACTGATGCTCCGGCTACAGCTTCATCGTACAGCAGAGCCAGCCTCAAAGCTCTCTGCTGCCAAGGAGGGACATTTCAGGAGCTCCACCTTCCCTGAACCCTGCCCTAGTGCTTGCTCACATCCTTGGACTGCTCCTGGCACAACCTCTGATCCCACAGGAGCCATTCCACTTGCAAACATGGAAACATTCCCCCTTTTTCTAGTGTTGCAGAGCACTGAAGCAGCTCCCTGGCTGGTCAGAGGAGCCTCTGGAGAGCACGGGCTCAGCAGAGCACACCTGGGAGAGCTGAGGTGGAGCAGCAGCAATGAGTTAAAGTGAGCCAGGTAATCCCATGAGATCACATCCTACAAGATGGGAAGGATAGCAGGGCACAGGAGAATGAATCCTCCCCAGCCTTCAAGAACAAACATGCTCAGCACATTGTGGGACACAGAGGCCACGTCACAACATCCCACAGCAAAAGCAGGGCCTCTGCCTCACGTTTGGTTTCTGCACCATCATCCCACATTGGGCTCTGGATTCAGACATGCATCACCCAGGAACAGCAGCACTGCTTCCACTCCTCTCCTCCCTCTGCCCACTTCAGGAACTTCAGGGCTGACTTGTGCTCCGGAGCCTTTCATGTTTCTGAATTTGTTGGACTCTGGGTGACTTTCATCTCCACAGAGATGACAGACTGTCATCTCCAGACTGTCACATTCATCACAGACTGTCATCTCCACACCAGAGCAGAAATCCAGCTGCACATCCCACTGTGCATCACTCCTTGACTCCCTCATTTCATTACATTCCTTTTTTTCCTTTTCTGAAGGGGACTCCTGTTCTTTGTGTGCGATTTCCCCCAACTCCTTTGTTATGATGATTTCCAATTACAGGTAATCACCAAATTTCATTAGCAATTTGCATGTTTTGTGCCAAGACCATTAAAAGTGTCAAACAACAAGGCCAATTTTTGAGAAGCCCATCTAACACAGTCCTCACAGCCCAGCATCTTCATCTCCCAAAGTATTTAATATTCTGCTTTACTGCAGACCAGACAACTTAGATGTATCCTGTCTGCTTTGTCGAGAAGTTCAGGTTTTTTATCTACTTTGGCATCATTTCCTTTCAGAAAATCTGTATCTCATCTTATCCATTTTCCATGTTCTTAATTATTCTCTATTTTAATCTTTATTCTGAAGTTTGCATACTCACAGACTCAGACTAACAGACACCTACGTGCCAAGAACACCTTCTCCCTCCCAAATGCACAGGCCTTGTTTGCTGTTCTCCAGCAAAACGACCCAACCCCCGAGCTTTGACAGATTTATTACAAACCCTACTTCCATGACTTCAGCTTTGTGCGAGCCTTTCTCATTCCTGGAGGAGAAGCTAGCTGTTCCTACCTGTTTCCATGCTCAAAGCTCCTTGTCTGCTGATTCCATTTGGTTGTGGCACTTCCCATTCCCAGGCACTTGCCACTCACCCTTCTCTCTCCCCTTTGGCCAGTGTTCCCAGTGCCATCAAAACCACAGGGAAAGTTTTCATGTTGGTTTTTTTGGAACTATACATAGATTATCCTATGTCTCTGTCCAATCATCAGCACATACCAGCCCCACTTCTCCTTTACTGCTTCCCCTTTCATTTATATGTCTGGACAGTTTCCAAGAGTTGTGCAACCCATCCTTTGCTATTTCCTTCAATAACCTAGTCCAGGTTGGATTTTGCCATACTTTCAGACTTGCCTGCTTCACAAAAATTGCAAGAATTCCTTTTTAGTACTGTTTCTCTCTCTTTTGCCTGTGGACTCCCTGACCTCCTTCAGCAGCATCTTCTCTTCCCAGCCACTGTCTCTGGAGCCTATTCCTTGTCCTTGCGGACCCTCTGGCCCTGCCTCACCAGCATGGGAAGCAGGCAGGGCTTGCTGTGGGCAGGAGGGAGCTGCTGGTGACTCACAGCCTTCCCGGCTGCAAGGCCATGGCCATCCTGTTTGTGTGGAGCCAGGGGAGCGGGAGCCTTTGCAGGAGAGGTTTAATCTCACCTCAGAGCTGGCAGGTGGGCAGAGCTGTCCTGCCAGGGGGAACAGTGAGCCGCAAAACCTGCTCCAAGTGCTCCATCCCACACCTGGCTATCAGAGGAGCTACTGGGTGGGTACTTTTGTCCACCTTGTGCAGCTCCAGAGCCAGGGCAGATTTCTGGAATTTCATAGAGCTTGATAATCATCTCTATTATTTTTAGTTCTTTCCTTTCAGCCTCTCTCCAAAGCAGGCTGAGGCTGTGCGAGCTGTGCAGCATGGAGTGCCTGCAGTGCAAACCCACAAATATCCACAAAATTGGAGGAAAGAGGTAGGCAGGAGGAGGGAAACCCTAGGAACTTGCCCTGGGAAACAGCTCTGTGCCAGATTTCCTCGCTGCAGGAAGAGTGCCCCGGTCACCACCAAAGGCTTTCCAAGCCTGCCAGAAGGTCCTGCCCACACCCTGGCTCGTGGATGCTCTGGGTCTCCCCAGGCAGGGAGCAAATCCCCTGGGGGCAGGACTCCAAACCTGCACTTCTGCATAAAGTCACTCCTCTGGAGCACCTTTCCTGCACAGCTCTCCCCTCTGGCGGGAGGAGACACAGGGGCCTCAGTTGGTTTCATGCTCCAGCCACAGGCTCCTGGTGCACCAGGCTTGGAGGTTTGCTACCTGAGGAGGCTTTTACCAGAGAGGAGCAAATGAAAGTGCTTCAAAAGAGGACTAGAAACATTGCAGCTCTTGGAACGGCTCCAGCCTTGGCTGGGAAGTTGAGACATGCCTTGGAGGGGATGAGAGTCCCCTTGGAAGATAATCAGAGATTTCAAGTCTCTCCTACTTCCTCCTGTTTACAAAGTCAGGGAAACCAGAAAGTTGGTTCTCCACCCCCACCCCACACAACAGCCTCTGCTCATGGCAGGACTGAGCAACACCTTGATGGGAGTCTCCAGACGACCCTCAGAAACGGCTGTAGGGGAAGGATGGTTGGGCTGCAGGGGAGTTTCCAAAGCCCTACTGTGGCCAAGAGCAGGACAGTGAGGTTCAGTGCTGGAGAGATCTCCCTTCCTAAGGGCTTGTCCCCACCACAGGACACACATCCCATGGGCATGTAGGATGCAAAGGACAATGGAGCCTTTGGAGCATGAGGAAAGACCACTCTGACATCTGCTCAGCCAGAGCTGTCCATGGTGTGCTCAAAGATGGCCCGTGGGTGGGCAACTGCCTGGTGCACTCCCCCCTCAGCCTCACAGTGACCTGCCCATGTCTGCCACCTCTCTGAGCCCCTGCAGTGCTCTAGGGCACAGCCACACTGGCTGGAAGGGCCCATCCAGAGTAACAAGTCCCATACCCATGAACCATCCCAGCTGTTCTGCATGGCTGCACTACAGTTCAAAGAATCACAGAATATCCTCCTGAGCTGGGAGGGACCCACCAGGATCCCCCAGCCCACCCCCTGTCCCTGCCCAGACCCCCCAGCAACCCCAGCCTGGGCATCCCTGGCAGCTCCTGGAGCTCTGGCAGCCTCGGGGCCGTGCCCATTCCCTGGGGAGCCTGGGCAGTGCCAGCACCCTCTGGGGGAAGAACCTTGCCCTGTGCTCCAGCCTAACGCCCCCCTGACACAGCCCCAGCTGTTCCCCCAGGTCTGAAGCTGCAGACTGTGATGAGGTCTCCTCTCAGAATCCCCCTCTCCTCTCTGAACAAGCCAAGTGATCCCAGCTGCTTCTGGTATGGCTTCCACTGTGATCCTGCAACAGGCAAAATGCACTGGAGGGATATTCTGGAGGGAGAGAATTTAACAGCCAGAGTTAATAGCTCCCTGCATGCCTGGGGGACATTCCTCCCTCTCCATACTACCTTTCACTTTCCCTTCACTACCTTTACTGAATAAGAAACCCCAAACGTGTCACAATCTCAAGCTCCTGCAGCTCCTGGCAAATGGAGTAAATCTAATGTAGAACTTCCACACTCAGCAGCAGAGGAATTAAACACCAGTGGGATGCAGGTGGCTGTGCCTGCTCTGTGCTTCATGACCAGAGCAACACCCTTTTCTGCAAAATGCTAGAGGATCCCAATAAGAGCTCTTGGGTGGAGAAATCCAAGCAAAATCCCCACAGCAGCTTAGGGACCTGGGATACTTGCACAGAGGCTGCTCCGTAGTGACATTTCCTCCTGGTTTGAACCTCACACTGCATTTTGTAGGCGGCAAAATCCCTCCATTCACAAAGTCCCAGGGCCTTTGGGCTATGTCCATGTTGGACAGAAAAACAGAATCAGATTCCTCAGGAGAAGTCAGACACAAGCTCAGGGAATAACTGGAGCCTGATGATATATTATAGTCACGGTGATGTTTACATAAAGCAGTAAAGGTCACACACTGACTAAATAACTTGGTCTGAGGGCAGCCAAGACACACACACAGCCTCCCTGGCACCTTACAGGGCCCAGAGCCATCACTTTAACTTCATGGGCTTCAGTTTCCCTGTTTCTACTGGCAGCTATAGGAACCTGGTTATCTTCCAGAGGCATGGAGAGACATCATTACCAGTGGCAAGAAAGTGGCTTGAGAGCCTCCAAGGGCTTGAGCAACACCAGAGGTTACTGCATGCAGCCTGAGCTATACTAGCCAGCCAAGCACTCAGCCAAGAGGGAAAGTTCAGTCCCTGCTGCCAGCACTTGGCAGAATGAGAGAGCACTGGCTGAGGCTGTTCAGCCCAGCTGTGCTGCCTTGGACCTCCCCCAGCTCCCACAAACACAACTGCGAAAAGAGGGAGAGAGGCTTCAAGTGCAGCAGATTCCCCTGGCACTGCCGTGGGAAGCTTCCAGCTCTCTTCACTGCTCCTATCAAGAACTCTTTTTCAGCCAGGAGGCTCTTCCAGCACCAGTGCACAGAGACAGAGATCCATGGCAAGGCAGGAACATGAGCACACAGGCTGGAAAAGGCTTGGGCACTCATTTTTCCCATCAAAGGAAGCACAACATCCTCCCTTTACCCAGAGCTGCAGATACACAGTCAGGTTGCTCCCCTAAATCCCAGGCTGCTCTGTGCCTGTCCCGTTCCCAGGCGGTGCTGTGCTCTCCAAGGGGTGAGTAAGGACTCAGACATGCAAATCCATAGGCAAGCGTGTGCGTGTTGCAACACAGAGGAGGCTGCTCAGCCCAGGGACTTGGCTCCTCCTGTGAACAGCGTCAGGGAACAGGCTCATGAAAAACCTAAGTCTCCAAATATTTTATTTTGATCCACGAGCCTGGCAAGATCTTCTGTGAACATCCACTTGGTTGAGACTACATGGACCTCGGAGGAAGAAGGGGGAGTGGTAGGAAGTCAGAGACAGACTTGAGCTTGGGCTTGGGTTTGGGAGGACTTTCACTCTTTCTAAATAAGCCTAGAAGGCTTGATGTTTAAGGACAAAAAGCTTTTCTACTTGAGGTTCTTGGTTTGTGCGTTTGAGCAAAGGTTTCTTGGACATCTGCCAGCCTGACTGAAGAACTGGGGATCAGTTACAAGGTGAATGCATCCCACTGGGCACACATCAGAGCAGGAAAACAGGTACCAGCTGATAAGATGGTATGGAGCAAGACACATCCAATTTTGGCTACAAAACTTCAGAGAACAATAAAATGCCCCATCCATGGAATTGTTCAAGGCCAGGTTGGATGGGGCTTGGAGAAACCTGGGATAGTGGAAGGTGTCCCTGCCCAGGGCAGGGGATGGAATGAGATGAGCTTTTAAGTCCCTTCCAAAGCAAACAAGTCTGTAATTCTGTGATTCTTTGAGTGATAACTGGAGAGACATTGCTCAGTTCAGCACCCAGAACATCACCTGTGTGGGACATGGATTCAAGACAGGCTGAGGAAATAAGCTCATTTATTCCATCTCTCCATAAGAAATGCTGGTTACTTCTGCTGAATTAGTTTGCTTTCCTTCCAGCCCAGACTAAAATGAGGCCCAGAGACATGTCCAGAGTCCAAGCCTCAGCTATGGCTGCATGGAATGGTTTATTTATTTCTGTAGCTGAACACTAGATACATCACTCATACAGAGACATTTGGATGAGCCTCAAACCCTCTCTCTTCTTCTTTCCTCACTTTTTTTTAGGTGTACAGGACAGCAGCAATAGGTGAATGATTTTGTTATTTGGGAAACCCTCTTGGCAGACACACTCAGCAGGGTGGACTCAAGTGATCTTTCATTCCTTACTCTATGTTGGACATTTCTGTAGCTGTCTCATATATGGAAGAAAAATCTTTGTTTCCTGTCAGCCTTGGAATTTGTACATTTGCATCCTCCCAAATCCAAGGAGAAGCAAGGAAAAGCTTGAAGAGGTAAGGGGATGGACAGTGATTCCACAGTAGCATGACCACACCATCATCTCTCCAGCTAAACCTTCCATCTCCACCCAGGCTGCTTCAGCTGCTTCTGCTGACAAGAACCTCTGGGGACAAGGTCTTGTTTTCCTTGCCGGGTCACCTGTTGGATAGCCACATCCTGTCTAATGTCTCAGCTCTGAGTTGCTCAAAATGATGTTTCCCTATCTGACCCCACCAACGTTTCATAGAGGGACAGTCTGGTTTGTGTTACGAGGGACCGTAAACTCATCCCATTCCATGCCCTGCTGTGGAATGGCAGGGACACCTTCTACTATCCCAGGTTCTTCCAAACCCTGTCCAACCTTGCCTTGGACACTTCCAGGGATGGGGCAGCCAAAGCTTCTCTCAGCAATCTGTGCCAGGGCCTCCCCACCCTCACAGGGAAGGATTTCTTCCTAATGTTCCTTTCAGTCATTCCAGGAAGCCCCAGGCCATGCTCAAACCAAACTCTGGTTCAAAGGAGAAAGGTGAAAGTACAGATATTAGAACTTTAGCTATCAATATCTCCAGCCATGCTGGGACTTGACGGCAGTGTCCATCACAGCAGCTCTCCCTGTCCCTGCTTCTGTCCCTATCTCAGTGGATGCGGTTGTTGCTGCTTTAGTGGGGATCACGACTTTTCCCAATATGGTTGGGATTTTGTGGAGTCGGGCACTGAAACCTCACAAAGCTCCAAAGCACCTCAAGTCCCTGACCCAGGTGAGTGGCTGGAAATGCCCATGGGAGGCAGCGCTGCAGCCGTGCTGTGCTGGGAGAAGGGGCCGGGCAGTGCTGCCGCAGGCCTGGCAGTGAGTGCTGTCCCTGGCAGGAAGCCGTTTGTCTGCAGGCAAGGAAACAAGGAGGTTTTGGAGACAGCAATCCCATGCAGCTTCTCACTGCTTTTCCCAGCTACTGATCCAAAAGCGCCTGTGTTTACTTCCAGCCTTCCTCTCTGCTCCGCTGCCAAGCAGCCTCGCTGACCGGACACAAAGTGCTCCACCAGGAAACGCGCTGGGCTGGATCAGATAAAAAGGTCATTGCACAGAGACACTCTGGTGGCATTAACCCTGCTCCACCTGGTCCCAGGACTGTGGCAGCACAGCCAGCCCTGCTCACTGCCCGGTCTCTGCTCCCACAATAAAAGTTGTAGTCCCTGAGGCTGATTCCAGCTGCTGTCACACTCCTCAGTGTGACAGCAGCTGGAATCCTGCCCGTGTGGCACTGAGATGCTTGCAGGGAGGGAGCGTGGGCCTGCCACGTGTGCTGTGGCTCTGGGTTCAGACCCGTGTGCCAGCTGCAGTGCCTCTGTCACAGCAGGGTGACAAGGGGACATGGGAGATAGTGCTGTGCCCGTGGGAACTGCAGTGCATCCAGACCGACTTCACCAGGATCTTTGGTCACTAGTCTGAGAATGCTTTCAAGGAGCAAATGAGGTGGGACTGCCCTATGAGTTGCGGTGGCTCATGAGAAACAGGCCATGGATTGATGGGCTCTGGCTCAGCAGCTCCTCGGCCAAAAGCAGGGGCAGTGCTGCCTCCTTGGTCTGTCTGGGCATGGCGGCACACTGGGCATGGCTGCCGGCACCCACTGCCAGGACCTTCCCCCAAAGGCATCACCCGCAGGGGCACCAGGAGAGGAAGCAGGCTCAGAGCACCAGGACTGCCTCTGGCACAGCTTCTCCTCTCAACCTGGCTGTGTCCTGTCCCCATTTCCTGACTCCAAAGCCATCACTCCCTCAGGCCCATGTGCTCTGTGCAGCTCACTGTCCATGAGGGCACCACCACCTGTGGGATCTTGGACTCCACTTGGCTGGAGAGAGGAGTCAGGGAAGCAAATAGCAATTCAAGAAAAAATGCATGTAACTGTCAGAAAATGTTTCTTCTGCAATTCTCTGCAGAAGATCATAGGAACATGGGATCATTAAAGTTGGGAAAGCCCCCAGAGATCATGAGTCCCACCACTAACCCAGCACTGCCAAGGCCCATGTGCCCACGTGCCACATCCGCATATTTTTTAAACACTTCCAGGTATGTTGGATTCACCCCCTGCCCTGGGCAGCCTGTTGCAATGCCTGACCATTCCTTCTGTGAATAAACTTTTCCTAATATCTGATCTAAACCTCCCTGGTTCAACTTGAGGTGTTTCCTCTTGTCCCATTGATTGCTACTTGGGAGAAGAGACCGACTCCATTTGGCTACAACCTCCTGTCAGGGAGTTGTAGAGATGCAAGTGACAACCCCATGAGTAAGGTTACACTGAAGTGACAGTTTAATAGAGATTGGAAAGAAATCTCTGAGCAATCTCTTCTCCCCACCTAATTCACCATCTTTATTTAGTTATCCCAAATGTTCCAGTATAATATATATGATATGTATGTATACGTATACGTATACGTATACGTATATGTATATGTATATGTATATGTATATGTATATGTATACTTCCTTGACCTGCAATTATCATGTCTCTTTTTCCCTGCTGAGGCCTTCTTCTCCCTGGTCCCAGCATGGTGGTGATCAGGAGGGAAATGGAGGGGAGAGAACCTATGCTCTTCCTCAGCTCCATTCCCAAACCAAACTCCCATCTGCAGTGAGAAACTCCAATGTTTCCATTATGTAAGAAAGCAAATCTGAATTCCCAGCAAAGCATTTGGTGGAGTCACAGCTGGCTGAGAAGGGAATGACAAGCAGCCACCAATAACTCATTCTGGCCATGTCTGCCCATGTTCAGATGCACTTTGCCTTCCCTATGTTTCAAGCAGGATGAAGGGTATTTTCCAGTGCTCTCCCATCACACAGGGCCCTATTGCTGTACTGACTGCCTGAGGCAGCAGTTCACCTCAGCCTGCTCTTAACTGTTACAAGGACCAACCATTGCATTAAACAATGCAAGGACCAACCAACCCAGGCTCTCTTTTCTTGAAGAATACTTGAAAAAAAATCTATTTAACAGCTTTGCCATACTTTAGTCCAACTGCTACTCCTGCTCTGCTAATCCCTCCCAGTGCTCCTGCACACCAGCCTGGGTCTGCAGGGAAGGGATCCTGTGTTTGACATCCGTGTTATTGTGTCTTGCTTGCTCTCACGCTCACTGGCTTGGGGCCAGCAGCAAAGGACGTAACCTTGAGCTGGGCTGGACCCTGCCGTTCCCAGCCACTGAAGTGGGAGAGGGGCTGGCGCAGGAAAAACAAGGAGGCAGCTTTTCCCTTTCTTTGGGTGGCGATCCCCTGGCAGCACACAAATTCCTGACTCGGTGCCAGGGTGGACAGTGGGCAGCCCCAGGGGAGCCAACAACGGGTCCTGAAGGCTCCGCTGTGGCCGGGAGGAAACTGCAGCTGCCTGCAAAGGGCAATGTGAGGCTCTGGCTCAGCTGCCAGCACAGCACACATGGACCCAGCCACGGGCACGGCCTCACAGAACGAGCCCTGGAGCCCATAAGGAGCTGCATCAGGAACAGCTCAGCACCAGGTCTGCTCTGGGGTTGCATCTTTGCATTTCTCCCAGTCTCCAACCTGCTCTGAGGCTGAGGCTGCAGCTCCAGCTGCAGGGACCAAAGCGTTCAGCCCACACCTCACAGATGTGCATTTCCTCTCTAAGCTCCCTCCAAGCCCTCCTGCTTGCTGCCCCACCATGCCCCTCCCCATCACCCTCACAACTGGGGGATGGTGAGAAGTTATGGGGACACAGAATCATGGAATCATCATGGAAAAAACATCCGAGATCATCAAGTCCAACTGTTCCCCCAGCACAGCCAAGCCCACTAATTGAAAATGCCACATCCACACTGGACAGTGACCCCACCAGTAACTCTGAGCAGGCTGTTCCAGGGGCTTGCCAGCTCTTCCCATGAAGAATTTTTTTCCTAAATACTGGTCAGGGGATGCTCTGGGAACAAATGTCTGGCCTCAAATGGGGCAGGAGTTCTTTGAGAATCAAAAAAAGCAATGCTGAGGCCATACATGATTTACAAAAACTGTAGCAGGGTCTGCTAGGGTTTAAGGTCTGTAACTGCTGATGGCTCTGCTGCAGCAAGACCATCTTTGGCCATATTGACCATCTTCTTGACCATATTCTCTGTAATTCTTGGGCAATGGTTTTAAACTGAAGGAGGGTTGATTTAGATTACTTGTAAAGAAGTTTTGAGGGTGGTGACACCCTGACACAGGCTGGACAAAGAAGCTGCTCCATGCCTGGAATTGTCCAAGACCAGGTTGGATGGGGCTTGGAGGAACATGGTCTAGTGCCTGTGGTAGGAGGGTTGGAACAAGATGACTTTAAACCTTCCAACACTAACCAGTCAGGGATTTGACAATTCTCAAGACAGGAGGTACAACCTGCTCCTGAGCAGGCACAGCATCCACATACCATGCTCCAGAGACAGATCTGCAAGAAACTGCACAATATTTCACCCATTTTTTACAGGATTGGCTTCACAGAGATGGTTCTTACTGGTTTCAGGTCAGGTGTGCCCAGCTCTGGTTGGGGAAGCAGCAAACATCATCCATTTCTCACTTGGTACCATGGCATGAAGGAGGGAGCCTAGGGAGTACAGAGACCATGGGCAGGACAAGGACTCAGGGCAGAACAGGGACCCTGGGCAGGGCAGGGATCCTGGGCAAGCTTTATCTCCTGGCTCAGGGCTGCCCCTGGAAAATTTGCCCACTTCACTTGGCTCAGCTCGGCTCCACTCATCCATGGGCACAGAAGGGCTCAGGAATGGGGATGCAGGGTCCCAGCAGCAGCAGTCAGGGAAGGAAGCACCAGGCCTGGGACACTTGCAGATGAGACAGGAAGGGATTACACATATCCCACCGCTCCAAACATGCATCCCCCTTGAACAAAGCCGTTCCTGCCTCTGTGTGCAGCCGGGGCTGGGAACAGGCTCCCAGCTGCTCTGGGAACACTGTGGATCACTTTCCCACTGTCAGCACCTGCTTAGAGGTTAGTTCCTACGACCTTCAGGGTAATGCCGTATCACGGTTTTACTGCCCTGAGAAAGAGATGGGCATGATAAAGCAGGGCGAAGCCGAGCAGCCCCGTCCCTCTGTCCCTCCCCCGATCCTCCAGCCCCGGCGGAGGCGCGGCCCCTCCGGGCGCCCGGGCCTGCCCCGCGGGCCGAGTCCCCTGAGGGCGGCCTGCGTGCACTCTCTCCCACCAAACTGCAGACCAGGCAGGAATAATATGGACACATATTTTTAGCAGCAGCAAATTATTTCTCTTACAGAAGGAATATTTCCATGCTGGGCTTTTTCCCTTCCCTTATCACAGATTGTATATTTAGAGCGTGAGAACTCTACCTCGCACAAACAGCCGTTGCCAAGCCCCGTGCTCAGGCAGGGAGCCACTGCTGGCCTCTCAGACCTGCCCCTTTTTGGGACCAAACCCCCCATCTTTGCTCGACAAGTGGGACCTGCCAAAGGGAGAGAGGAGTTTGGGATATTGTGTGAAAAGAAAGGGAAAAGGCACTCCAGAGAGTTATCAGTCAGCATGTTTGTGAAGTCATGGCTGCAGAGCTGTAGGAAACACGGGGCAGACCGTGAGCCCTGACACAGCCACCAGCAGCAACTCAGGCTGCACCACTTCCCCTCTGGCTGCAGGTGCACGAGGGATCCCAAGGGAAAGCTGGAACAGTTGGGGACATCCCCAGGGCCGTCTGGCTGCTAAAACACACTGCACTTGCCAGCAGAGTGTCTCACCCAAAGAGTGGCTTTACAGCCTACCCTGCACAGAGCCTGTGAATGAAAGGCCATGGGTGCTCAAAGCCCCTTCCTACCGTGGATGCATGTGCCAGGTTAAATGGAGTGGGGTGACAAACCACAGCACCTCTGCTTGCCCATCCCTCTGGCATGCTGGAGGCTGGGTAGCCCTGCCCTCCTGCCTGCCTCCCTATCTGCTTCCCTTCTGCTTCCCTGCCCACTTCCCTGCCTGCCTGGCCCTGCTGGGAGGTGCTCTCTGGCAAGGAAAGCACAGCCAGCTGGCAGCCCTGGACTGTAGCTATGGAGGTTTCTCATTCCTAGAGAGGAGGCTGATTTCACAGCCCAACCGTGGCAAACATCTCTGCGATTTTTGGAGTTTGTCATGGATAAGCTGTTAGGCACTGCTGGATCCACACACCCTGCTCTGAGAGGGACTGAGACAGAATAGCTCCTCATGGCTGATGGACCAAACCTCTCCCCATGGCCCCTCTAAGGCAGATTTAACGCATTTCAAACAAAAATGCATCAAATGCTGTATTTCCACACCAAACATGGGGATTTCACGGTCTGGGTGACTTTCATGACATCAAGATTGATACGGATGCTTAATCATAGGTAACAGTTGCTGGATGCAGCCCCAGGATGAGGACTGGGCATCTTGGATGCCTGCCTGGATTTGGCCCTCTCAACCTGGCCCTGTTTATTTTCTTCTCATCTCTGCTTGGGCATCGCTTTCCAATGAGAACAACATGTCGAGTCATCAGGCTTCTTGCAAATCGTGGCCCTGTGCCTTCTCAACTGCCCGGCATAGCTCCAACAGCAGCATGGGAACAGAAACAGATCTGTCTGCTCCAGCACTCATCCCTTATGGGCAGGGGCTGTGGTGTGGAGGCAAAACCTGCATCGAGCAGCACATGCAGTGACCCAGACATGTTTCAGTCATTTCAGACAAGGAGTGACACTCACCCAGTAAAGACATCAACTGCCATCAGACACCCAGGGTCTTGTACCAGCCTGGGAATCTGCAGTGCAACAAAGGATCTCAGAATCAAAGGATCCTTATGATGGCTGGGAGAGCCAGACACACACAAAACAGTGCTCAGTGGCTCTTCCCAAAGGAGAGGCTCTCGGGAGAGCCCAGGAAATGAGGGATGGACAGAGATGGGCACTGCTGGCTTCTGAAAGCCTGAGGTTAAGGGAAAGTAGGGGACTGGAAAGCATTTACACATTTCTCATGACCTGAATTTCCAAGATGAGTGGCTTGGCAAGGACCAACAGGCTGAAACTCAAGCCCTGGGTTCATCCTGGAACCTAGGGATCTGGATGGTTTGGGGTCTCCCAAAGCAGCGAGTGGCCAGGCTGAGCCAGTGGGCAGGGCTGTGGATGAGGGAGTCATGGCTGGCAGAGCAGCCCAGGGCCAGGCAGGCATCTCAGAAGCCACAGAACCCCAACTGCTCCTGCCTGAACACTTCCATCTACAAAAATGCTTCACATGGGGGTAGGGGAGGGAGAAGCATGAAGTGATAGCCAAAAAACAGAAGGAAAAGCAGATGCATGTTTGTGACAGGGTTTGAATTGAAAACCCAGACAGTGGGAGTGTTAAAATGAGATTTCCATTCAGATGCCTTCTCTCCTGTGTGACCAGGAACAAAACATCCCATACTGGGAAATGCACGTCCACACACATCTCCCTTTGGATATTTCCAAACCTGCTTACTGCCTAGTCCCTGTGTGGAGGGAGGGTCCATTCCACTGGCACTGCTCTTCCCTTGTCATCTTCCTATTGTGGTGTTATCATCCCAAGGACATTTTAGGTGCTTGGGAAGGTAATCCCTGGGCACGTGCTCCAAGAGCCAGGAGGAGCAGCAAGTTTTTCCACAGGGGCCATGCCCTGTGGTGCTGTGGTCACGGAGAGGCATGAACTCAGGAGCTCTGAAACACCCAGAATTAAGCCTGGATGTTTCAGGTTAAGCCTGAAGGCTGGGTGAAATAAAAGGAATGTTTTCACTGTTGAACTCTCCTGTGCAGGCAGAGCTGGTGTGAAAATTCCTGGTGTGAGGGTGAAGAGCCCAGGCCATCCTGCTCCTCCTGGCAGTGACCTTCCCCTGTAGGGCAGAAGCGGCAGGGGCAGGCTGGGAGATGTGCTGAGGGAGCAGGATGAGGGCAGAGCTCCTGCAGGCTTGGTGCTGCAGCTGACAGCTGCAACAGGAACCAGATGGGCAGGACGGCAGGAGCAGAGCAGGAAGGATTTCCAGGATGAGAGGCCGAGAGGGAAGCATGGTCTCTCATGAGATGAAAGAGCTGGGGAAGAGTCTGGGGAAGGTCTTCCCATGATAACCATCACTGTGGGGCTGGGGTTACTTTGTGGCAGAGGACAGGGAGGTGGAAGGAGAGGTCAAGTTCTCTGCGAAGAGTGTTCAGAAAGGATCAAGAGAGTGAATCAAGGTGTTCAGACACAGTCCCTGTACAAACAGTGGCACTTTGGGGGTAAGTACCTTCTGCACTCCAGCCTGCCGGAGCCTCCAGGCAGCACAGAGGGGAGAGGAAAGCTTAATTCAACCGAAACCAGACAGGTGCGATCAGCAGCTCCTTGCATTGTGCCTGGCTCTGGTGTTCATTTATGCTCCACTTTGTTGCTCTGCAGACAATGACCTTTCCTTGCTCAGGATCTGTTGTTTCACTTGTCCTGCGATGGCAGCAGTTTGATTGATGATTGTAAGGGTCATATCCAGCAGTTCACCCTGGATTTTCCCTGCTGCACCACAAGATCCTTGCTGACATGGAAGTTAGGAAAATCCCATGCAGTCTCCAGCACATGAGACCCCCTAGGGCAGGCACCAAGGGACTATTCTCTTTCTGGAAGGATGAGAAACTCATTACCCCTGCAGATGGCCTGGCTCTTCCAGGCCTCTCGCCTCTAATGCCAGCCCAGTAAAGGCCATGGGTTCTCTGAGATTACAGCTCCTCGGAGTTTATGAGGTTACAGAAAATATTTACGGTGGGTGCATTAATAACACAGTGGCTTGTATTTATGGCTGGTGCATGCCCACTGCAGAGCAGGGCTGACCCCCCAGGCTTAGCTGGAGCCCATGTGCTGGTTTTTGGATGGCTTCCATCAGCATCAACAGCTGGGCTCTGCAGAGTGGCCAAGGGCAGCTCAGATGTCGTGTCTGTGCTCCAGCACCCACCCACGGGCTCTCTCCAGCACTGGGAGAATGAAGGGCTGCTCCCACCAGGATGGGGCTGCCATTGCTGTAGGAGACAAGACCTCCAAGCCAGAATGGCTGTGGTTTCCCAGCTCTCTCCTCCTACCTGCTGCATGCATCACCATCTGGCCTCCAGCACCTCGCATCACAAAGGATCCCCTTTATGAGAGTAAATGAAAGGTGTGATTGGCAAGGAGAGACATTTCTGAAGGCAAGGAACAGCCTGTCTGTCTGGGAGCAGGGAGGGGGTGGCAGTAGGATTCCCTGAGCACGAGGTAGGGTGTCCACACGGCCCACTCCCCTCAGGAAGGAGGAACAACAACAGGAAGAGAGAACTCGCTCAGACAAAAGATAAACAGACCGGCGAGATAGTGAAGGCAGAAGTTGCTAATTAACCTCAAATTGCTTCGGAAAGGACTCCAAGTGGAGCGCTCCCTCTGCAAGGAGAGTAGGCAGGGCTGTCCCAGCACATCTGCTGCCACAGCTCCGCTCTGCTGCTGCACTGCAGCTCCTGGGGCTGTTTTCCTCTCAGGAAATCTGACCTGTCCTGGGCGTGAAAGCAGGAGTCAGCAATCTGAACAGGAGCAGCACTTGCCCTTCCCTCAGACCATACCTTGTTTGGGTTCAACAAGGACAGGCTGGAGCCTTTGGTGCCCCCCATCAGAGCCCCTCTCCCTGTGCTCCCACCGGCAGCACACGGAGTGCTGGCAGGAGCTGTGCCCAGCTAAGCTCCCTCAGAGCAGCAGCGTGCACCCTCCTGTGCTGCAGCACTGCTAAACCCAGCACAGCCCAGTCCCGAATCCAGCCCTCGCCCCTGCAGAGTGCTGTTCCTACTGGATCAGGAGATTTACGAAGGGGATGAAGCCCAGTTCCCTCCGGCCAAGGAAATAAATGAGGGAGAAGAATTAAAGTGATTGCTCAAACCCAAGGGCCAGTCAGGAGCAATCTGGGCTCCTTGGAGCAGGAAATGGCACTCACTGAGCATCTGGGTGTATGTCAGGAAGGATTAGAAGCCTGTCAGGAGTTAGGCATCAGCTTTACAGGATGATTACATGTGACAGGGCTGCTGTGGGCTCTGGACACCAGAAGCCCCATTGCAGGCACTGCAGCCCCAGAGCAGCTGCCATGCTCCTGCAATACACTCTTTCTTCTTTCTCCACTAAAGGTCCTCAAAAACCAACTGAGATGTCAGATTTGGCTGCAAACCAGGGCAGGTTTTCAAGTGCAGCATACAGTGAAGCTCAGGGATGTGATCTCCCCACTTGGCCTATGAGGTGCCAGGCTGCCTCTGCCCCAGCCAAATCCAGCTGTGTCTGACGGTTATGGGGTAATTGCCATCCTGCAATACTCAAGGACAGGTTTTGGCATCAGCTCTAATGTCTTTAACGCTTTCTGGGTTTGTTGGTCTAGACACACAAACATCCTTAGGTTTGGTGCTGTCCCAATATTTTTGGAGGAAGAGGGTTTACAAGTAAACCCTTCACCTGCAGAAGGGTACCTGAGCCCTCACCTTTCACCATGTGAGATACAGGGCTGTAGGAAGGTAATGCTGAGGCAGCCAAATGCACTGGGACTCCAACACAACAGAGACATGGAGCTGCTGGAGTGAGTCCAGAGGCTGTCATGGAGATGCTGCAAGGGCTGGAGCCCCTCTGCTCTGGAGCCAGGCTGGGAGAGCCCAGGGTGCTCACCTGGAGAGGAGAAGCTCCAGGGAGAGCTCAGAGCCCCTTCCAGGGCTTAAAGGGGCTCCAGGAGAGCTGGAGAGGGACTGGGGACAAGGGATGGAGGGACAGGACACAGGGAATGGCTCCCAGTGCCAGAGGGCAGGGCTGGATGGGATATTGGGAATTGGGAATTGTTCCCTGGCAGGGTGGGCAGGCCCTGGCCCAGGGTGCCCAGAGCAGCTGGGGCTGCCCCTGGATCCCTGGCAGTGCCCAAGGCCAGGCTGGACAGGGCTGGGAGCAGCCTGGGAGAGTGGAAGGTGTCCCTGCCCATGGCAGGGGTGGCACTGGATGGGCTTTAAGATCCCTTCCAATTCAAAGCAGTCTGGGATTCTATGATTACTTTTACCATTCTGTACTGGATTTTCTTTTCAACATCGTAACATTTGTGATGGGAGCTGGATACTGCCTGCAGAAGGGGTACAGTTTCTCACCCCTGATTTTCTTTGCAGTAGAAAGGAGTCAGAAAGTTCAACCCAGCTGATCTCCACTGCTCTGGTCTCCCTTCATGCTGTGTCACAGATACTGCCCTTCCATTTTGTTTGTGGATTCCCTGGAAACTCCCAAATTCTTGTCTATAAATGCATTTTGAGAGCAAGTAAGTCCACATTATGGTAACAGCTTAATGCTTTCAACTTCTGGGCTTCAATCCTGCTGGCTGAGCTCATTGCTCACACTCGAGCAGTGCAGCACAAGCTAACAGCAGGAAAACCTTCCCAGTGAGATGACACCGAGCTTCAGCAAATCCTGAAGAGTTGTGATGGACTCAAAAGTGTTTTATCACAGTCTAAAATCCCTCTAAACAATACTTTTCCTATATATTTTCTATATGTAAGAACATACAGACTGATTTCAGTGCAGAATCAGACACTTGGACCTTCTCACCAAGGTAAAGCACCCTCTTTTCTACCTCTTACCCAAATATCTCAAAGTACTGTGTGGGTCACAGAAGCTCTCCCAAAACCTGGTGGAGAGAGACAGGAACCTGTAGCAGGTCATTCACATCCCCCTGTGCCTCAGAACTCATGGAAGTTGTCTCATTGTGAGGAGTCCCAAACCTTGGGGACATAAATGTCACCACAAGGATCCTCAATGGCAAAGGCAGCCTCTGCACTTACTTCAAAAGGATCTCAGTTGAACTCCAAGAAACATTTCATGTAAGCACTCACAGCCCTTTTCCTATTCAGATCAAACTCATATCAATCCTATGTCATGCCAGGGATGCCCTGAGGTCCTTTCTTGTAGGAACTCAGCACATCACTCCGGATGTCCAGAGTTACCCAGAGAACCCTTGGGGGGCTTGGAAATCCTGGAATGTTGCCAGGAGCGTCTGGTGGCTTGACTTCGATCCCTCTAGGGATGTGCCACCTGTTTGAGGACATGAGAGTCACTTGGGAATGAATGGTGCAGGAATGATGTATTTAGAGGGTGAAATATTGATTTTAGGGTTTTGGTACAGGGGGGTTATGGAGACAAGATGGAGGGATCAGGGCGTGTCTTGTCCTTCTTCTTTCTTCTTCTTGTCATTCATTTTCTGTGGTGATGTTGGCACTTGGGGATTGGTCCATGGTGAAGGTGCACTTGGTAATATGGGTGAAAGGTATTGGGAAATAAGGGTAAATATGATGTACGTAGTTTTTAGTATAAAAAGACACGACCGCCCCATGGGTGGTCAGAGTGCCCTTGGCTGCCTTGCAGGTCAGACCTCTGTTGGGCAGAAAGAAAATTCTGTAGAAAAGAACTAATAAACAATCTGAAGATCAAAAATCTGAAGAGTCCAGATTTGTCCTTTGAAGCATGGGCTGGCCCAGAACCACCCTACGCGTGTCTGGGCAGAGACAGACAGCTGACCGGACACTTTCTCACCTGTGCTGTTAAAGGATTCCAAATTTTAGTTGTTCAAGCCTTTTGAGGAAAAATACAGTGAGGTCACCAGCAAAACAGGCAAATGTTTTACACCTTTATGTGGGCTGAACTACGTTGCTGAGATGGGAAACCCTCCTGGGATGACTGCAGCCTGGAGGAGCTGTGCTTGGCTGGTGGCAGCAGTGCCAAGAGCCTCCCATGGGCAATAAGAGCCCTTTGTCTCATACACCAGCTCACAGTGCTGAGGTACCTGGTGTGAGACAACCAGAGTAACCCAAAGGGACAGTTTAGAGAAGGACAGTCGATGATAGATAATGGAAAAAGTACCCAACTCTGGAGAAGTAACAAATGGGGAATTGGCTGTCCCACCTGGCAAACAGAGCTTGGACACTTACAGGGACTCTGGAGCATGATCTGCCCATAAAGGGGCCCTGACTGAACACCCTGAATGTTCTGATTTATATAAACATAGAAGCTATCAAAAGCTCATAAAATTTTAAATGCTCTAAAAGTATTTTAAAGCTTTCTGTGATAGTTTAAACTCTCCCCAGGAAACACCCGCTGTCTGAGCCAACCTGCTCTCTCTGTCCCACCTCGAGAGCAGAGTGTCCCATTTGGCTCTCCCACTGAGGAGATTCCCCTCACAAACCCACTCTTAGCAATGCAGGAGCCAGCACATGAATTTAAGGATGTACTGAGGCCTCCCTGTCCTAGGGAGGCCATCTCCTGGGGTACAACACAACTCTGCTGAAACATTATCCACTAGATCATCTTCCAGTTTTAAAAAAAGCACTAAGAAAATAAGGAAGAATCCCACTATCTGTCATAAAACAATAATTGATTGTGCAATCGAAGGATGAAGCTCGGGTAAATGACTTGGTATGTGACAACTCTGGAAGGAAAAGTTTGGATGTGAACAGTCCCACTGGCTGAGAACATTCTCACGCCTGAGCACGGATGGGAATGAGGCGCAGCACAGCACACAACTGCCATCACTGCTTTGCTTCCTGAACTTCACTTTCTTTTATTTGGAAAAACAACCACGAAATTAAAGCAAGCAAATAAAACAAACAAACCATCCTTATCTTAGGAAAATCCCAATGTCACGCTGAAGGGAGATAAGAAATGGTGGAGCAGTTATTGTCCTGCTGTCGATGGGAGCCGTAAGTGTTACACAGCAAGAAAAACAAACACTCCCTGTCGGATGGGAGAAAATGTTTCTTCTCAGTTGGAGAAAGAAAAACACAAAGCAGCTCAACTGCATCCCCAAAATTGTGCAATTTACTTTGCATATTTGGCAGCAAAAGTAGAAGAAGCAGTTTATAATCCAGGGTTTTCATGCAAATGACAGGTTCTTGGTTCTTGAAGGAGCCACTTCATTTTGGTATGCTTTTTAAATTAACATTCTCACAGTACATTAGAATTAAAGGAACACCACCGGCAGAAAACTTACTGAGTGAGCATTTTCAGGGCCTGGTGCCCCAGCAATCCCTGGACTGGCTGTAATTGAGGCACATCAGGGAACCAGCACTCCCTGGATGGTTTGGGGTTTATATGGATAACTGCAGCATTTTCTGTTCAGCAAATTTCCCCATGTGCCTTGGCCAGGTAGTTCTCCTCTTCCCAGACAGGAAGGAGGAGCAAGAGATAAGGACCAGGCAGAAATCCATGATCCATCTGAAAGCTGTCAATGTGCAATACCTGGGGTTTGCATTTCTTTAGCATTTCACTAGAAAGATGTGAATTACTGTACATTTAATTATTTTTAAATGTTAATCCAAGCCGCAATAAGGTGGAAATTATGTATACATCAACCTGAAAAGTTCCTTTTCTGCCTCAAAAGTTGGTTCTGTGCTTCAAGATATGGAGCAGCTGGTGTGAAACACACATGGAGAGACTGAAAAAGGCACTGCCTGCCGGCAAAAACAGTTCAGAATTGGTGAGAGCATCCCAAAGAAGGTAATTTTTCTGGAAGGAGCCATATGAGGCAGCTCCCCAGGCAGCAAAGGGAACCAACTCCGCCGGCTCCAGAAAGGAAAGGGAAAAAAAACACAAAGGAAGTGAAACTGACAATTTTTAAGTCCTGGGGACAGAGTCCTATGACTGGGCACAGTCCTGTGTCACATGAAAGGTGTGGGAAAGTGCTGAAGTGTTGGTTACACTCACATTTCTGGCTTCAAAAATAGCCTGAGAACCAAACCATGACTTCAGAGCCGGGGCAGCTCCCAGGGGGACGCTGCCAGGAGAGGCTGAGCCCCTGGACACCCACACCTGGCCAGGGCACTGGGACCCTCCCTCCCTGCCATGCCAGGGACAGCCCCGAGTGCCCTGGGACTCCAGCCCCAGCCCGAGCGCCTGGCTGCACTCAGATGGGAATTTAGGCTCGGCATTAGAGGCTGGAGCAGTCCTGGTGAGTGGGGCATTTTCCAATTACCTCATCCAGCCTATCCAACCCTGAGCTGGCTTTGTAAACTCAATGAAACCGCACACAAATTACCCTGACACTAAGAACAACATTGCACAGGCTGCCCTTTGCTGTGCTCTCCAGGTTTGCTCTGTTTACAACTCTGTTTACTGTCCTCATCTCCCCACATTACTCAGGCTCCAACACGAGATGTAAACAGGCAAAAATTTGGCTGTTGGTTCTGAGGGCATGATTTTTTTTATGAGTTCTGATGGGGATAATGAGAACAAACTAGATTTTTTTGCAGAATTGCCTGGGCTGCTGGAGCAGTGCGTGCCTTGTCAGAGAACAGCCCAAGTACCTTGGAGGGTGCTGTGTGTCCCTCTGTCCTGGTGCTGAGCTCACAGCTCTCTGCCGTGGGATGACACACATTTCTAATCCACAGAACCCTTCTTCCTTCATGGCTGGAGCTCACCAATGTCCCACCTGGACGGAGCCCAGCAGAGCATCATGCACAGCTGTGGGGAAGCAGGACCTTGCCAGGCACAGCCCTTGGTCCTGGTGCACCGGCTCCGTGTCCCCTCTGCGTGGAGCTGGCAGCTCAGCCACCAGGATGGAAGGCAGCTTGTGCCAAACCAGGGCCACACCTGTGTCAGACCAGGTACAGGCTGCAACAAACAGCAGTCATTGCCAAGGGAAAGATGGAAAATCTCCAAAAAACAAATATCACAAAATACCTGCACAAACTAGCTGGGCTGCTCAGCCCCTGTGCTCACTGCCAGAATTATAGAGTTACAGAATGGTTAGAGAGACCTTAAAGATCATCTTGTTTGGCCCTCCTGCCATGGGCAGGGACACCTTCCACTCTCCCAGGCTGCTCCAAGCCCTGTCCAGCCTGGTCATGGAACCTTCCAGGAATCCAGGGGCAGCCAAAGCTTCTCTGGAAACCCTGCGCCAGGGTTTTCTCATCCTCCCAGGGAACAATTCCTAATTCCCAATTTCCCATCCATCCCTGACTTCTGGCAGTGGGAAGCCATTCCCTGTGTCCTCTCCCTCCTGGTCCAAAGTCCTTCTCCAGATCCCCTGTAAGCACCACAAAGGCATAAGAAACCTTGATAAACACCAGCTTGGTGCTGTGGGGGATGGAAGGGGCAAGTCCCCAAGACACTATGCATGTGGCCCTGCTCCCATGTCCTGCATGCCACAGGAGCAGGAGGTGCTCCACACACACAGTGAGTGTGACACTGCAAACTGGGTGTCCCTGCAGTGGGGGCATGGCAGCCCTGGCACTCTGTCATGATGCCACCACTTGCACAAACACCTGCATTCAGAGTTCACTGCAAGTGAAGGGGCAAGCAAGACAGCAAGAACATCCATAAATGTATGCAAAAAATAAGAAGGAGGTTGCAAGCCAGATGCATCCATCAGCTTCAGATACTGTCACACAGTTCAGGTCCCCCTTGTTACAGCCAGGTCATAACTCATGTCCCCAGGCTGCTTCTACATGGGCAAAGTGAAAATGATGCTTCAGAAAAGGGAATACTAAAGCAATTGTTGGTTTCTTGCAGGTGCAAGTGATTCTCTGAAGGGGCTTTCTATCTGAAGGCCCAGGTCCATGTCAGTCCTTGTCCCCTTTTGTGCCAGTTCAGGGTGTTCCTCCCCCCAGCCCAGCACACCCAGCTCCCATGTTCTTGCTGACACAGCAGTTTGTTGACTGCTGTGGTAAAGCATTCCAGTGAATCGTTTGTGCTGCATGCAACGCTGCAAAAAGACAAATTATTTGGCCTTTTATTTTTTAAAAGCTTTTCTTTGCATGCCTTAAGTAGCTAAGTGAAGTTTGCCTTTTTCTTATTGCTTCAGCAATGAGTGGCCACCTTCTAAGATATGTTTCTAGTGTGTTTCAGCACACACCACCTTCTAAGATATGTTTCTAGAAGTGGTTTTGAAAAATAAGAGTCTTTCAAAGCTCAAAAAAAGCAACAGCATTTCCTCTTCAGAAAAGCACAGTTTTAACTGAAAAGGTGACTCCTGCAAGAGAAGAGGAGCACAGACAGCACTGATGCGATTACCTGGGGACTGGAATAACAGTGGAATGGGAAAGGCATGGCAACGACTGGGCTTTCCATGGCCTTGGACCATCCATCCTTGTGACTTCTGGGGCCACTGGGGCTTCATAGATATTTTAAGCTGCAACTGAAAGCAGTAAGTGCTGGTGTGCCTTGTGATATGAGTTTGAAGCCACACAGCTCAAGGCTGGCTATGAGCATGGGCTCAGGTTCTGGAGGCCCACAGAGGTCAACAGCCTTTGGTTTCTTTCTTCCTGTCTGAAAGGGAAAAGTATGAAGAAAGATGCATGTTCTGGTATGATCTGAAATGCTGTGGGTCAGAGCCCTGGCTGATGAGGTGAGCACAAACACTGTCAGACAGCTCTCACGTAGCTTTCAGCAGTTCATCCTTTTAGGCTGTACCCTGTTGCTGCTGGTCACAGGCTGGGTGTCACAAACAGGAACAAATGTCCTTCCCAAACATACACTCCATCCCTTCGGGCTGGAGGCTCCTGGAGCTCAAGCAGCTGGATGCTGTATTTTTCCTGGCATGTAAGAGATGGCTCCAGAGGTTGTGAGTTCCCTTATTCTGTCCCCTCCATTGTGGGCTCTTGCTTTCCTTGGATGTGCAAGCTTGGAACCAAGCACTGCCTGACGTGTGACAGACGGCATTCAGAATGAGGAAGGGGAAGGAACAGTCGGTCATTCTTTTTCCAGTGACCTCATCACTATGGTTAAAAAGGGGGAACTCAGAGAAGCTTTGTGGTCTAATACATAGAAATACCTATATTCCTTAGAAACAGAGTTTCAAAATGTGTGTGCAATGGCACACATCATTTACATGGACAGATGCCATGACTTGTTGCTCAAATCAGGTCTCTGCATTCAGAAATTCTTTGCTAATCGGGTGTCTGTTCATGCGTGGATTCACATTCCCAGTGCGTGTTTGCACTTGCCATGGTAAGTCCCTGCAGAATCAGGCACACCTTGTTTGTACACCCTTACCCAGACAGTTGCATATTTGGCACAACTGAGCAGTCCAGAGAGCATTTATGAATGAATTAAACCACTTAACAGAACCAAATGCTTGGGGAAAGGACAGGCAAGAAGCAGCTTTGTATCACTCATCATTAAAAATACAGAGGATTGGTGTCTTCCAGCCTCTCCTCAGCACACTCTGTTCAGCATTTTCCCCTCTGGATGCTAAATGGAAGAGCTGTCAGAACACAGTACCTGCAGCATGGGAGTTAAATGGGAAACTCTCTGCACACACTAACCTAAGCTGGCCTAACTAATTCTAGTATCATCATTCTTAAAGCTACTATTGCCAGCATTACTTCCATGTATCTAGCTGATTCCAGCAAACTGTTCCGCCTTCTCAGCCAGCAGTCCTTCACAAAGCAACTCACTGAAATTACAGACCGTTTAATTTCAAAACCAATTAAATGTAATTAGAGGAATTTCTACAACCACTCCTTTTATGGGGTGTGCAGGAATGATCTGTAAATCATCACCACTGGTGGTACCCCTGAAAAGGATGTGAAAGACTTTCTAAGAGGGAAAAAAATTCCATCAAGACAAATTTACTTCCTTTTTTACCTTCTTTTATCTAGGGAAAGCACCTAACACAAGCACTGGGTGTTCAGGTGAGTACAGGGGAATTCAGAGTGTATTTCCAGCTGTGTGCCAGACAAAGGCCTGGGGACCTTTTGGCCACTGCCAGTGAAACTCTTGGTGATGACACAGCAAAGGCAGTTGGAGAGGTGTCAGTGACATAGGATGAGCCCAGTTTGTGTCCCAGCTGGCTCAGTGGAAAGCAGCAGGTCTGGCCCTTGCCCAGCTGTGGCCAGCAGTGAGCCTGACACGACCACAGGCACTGGGCAGGATTTTTCACAAAATACCTCTGTTTTAAGAACTCCACGTGTCTCGCCTTCCCAAGCACCACAGCTCACACTGAGCTCATCTGCATCCCCCAAGCCTCAGTGCCTCTGGGCTGTCCCCACAGCCCTGCTCCAGAGCCCTACTGGAATTCAAACTCAACGAATTCAGCACAAATGCTTTGAATTTTCAAAAGCAACTAGAAAAGCTTTGTTTTCCAGTGAGAGCTGACTTACACCCACTGTCCTAAGGCTGGCTGCCCTGCCTAATCTCACCCTTGTTTCAGAGGAAGGTGGCCCCTTCCCAACGAGAGGCTGGAGCTGGGCCAGTGCCAAGGACGGAGATCAGATGTTGTCGTGATGGTGGTCCCCAGCTCCTGGCCTGCAGAAAGGCGTTTGAAAGGGAGAGAGAAAATCACTGGCCAAGAGAGGGCAGGGCCTCCTGCGGTGGGTTTGGGGCAGCTCTTCCTGCTGCAGCATCAGCATTCCCACCTGCAAGCCTCTGGGAATAGTGCACTGGCCTATATTGGTGCAGCACTGGCCTATCCTGGTGCAGCAGCACTTGGAGCTTCCCTGGGTGGGCAGGCACTGGTATTACTTGGGGACAAATGTCTGTGGATTGTTTAATTCATATGATTCACAATTCACACCGTATTTTCCATCATTCCCCACGTGAATCCCCTTGCTCTACCATTTAGAAATTACTGGCAGTTTCTGGGAGACAGATATTAAACTTTGGGGCTAAACTGCATAAGCCCTGAAATCAGATTTTTCTGTCCATAAGGCCAGATTCTTTTTCACACTGGTTTTTACACAAGCACAGCAGTGACCTATGCTACGGACTTGGCTGTTCCTTCAGTGAGAAGAGTTTAAATCCAGTATTTGTATACACAGGCAATTTGCAATTTCTGTGTGACACAGAGTACTACTGCCACATGCCTGCACTTTCATGCAGATTTTTCCTGAATGTTTTTCAGTTTTCATAAAAGAAAGTTACTTTCAAAAGTAAAGGCTTATAATTTCTGGTGATCTAAACAGATGTGACTTGACAAAGGGGTCTATTGTAGGGCCATGTTAGTGCTTTATTTTTTAATGATGAAGGCTTTGGTTGTTTGTTATGGTGAGAAGTAGTTTCCCCTCCAGATAGCCCCTTGAGAAATTCATGAGAGAAAATCCAGACTGTGAAAAGTATGGCTTGAGAGGAATTTGAAACAACATGACAGGGGAAGCAAATCATTGTGAAAATCCTACTAGAGAAGGCCTGGGCTCATGCCCACCTCCAGCCCCGCTCCAGGTGAGCTGTCTGGCTGTGTCTGTGCCATAACTGTCCCCAGCAATCAGAACCATCAGTCAGGCAAAGCTGTCTGTCTTTCTGGAGACTCACAAAGCAGGGCTAAACTTGCTTTGCCCAGAGGAGGCTGGTCTGACAAAACAAGGCATGAAAGAGTGAAACCACGGGTCAAGGTAAGGAGGGAAGAACTAGCAGCAGAACCCACTGCCATTGCACAACTCTGGCTAATCAGACACAGATACAGATGCAAACCACCCGTGAAGGCTTCAGAGAAGTTTACATTTCAGCTGGATTTCACATCTGGACAGGGATGGTTTCACATTCAAAGCTGATTTGTCCGGGGTGCAGCTCTGGAGAGGGGTAACTCTGAAAAGCTCCAGTTTCTGACCCGCGCTCAGTCTTGTTCCCCTTCCTTGCAGGCTTCTTTCCATGCCCACGCTGAAGTGCTCTGCTCTACTGTAATTCAAATACACTTGAATAAATTTCAGTTCTCGTTTAAGACTTCATTTTTGAAGATAGCAGAATAGCTTGGGTTCATGCCAGAAGAGTTTTAAGGCCTCCAGCATCAAAAATAATGTCGTAAATCTAAAAATACCAGCTTTTCAGAGAGGAGATGTGAGGTGCCAAGACATTCACACACAGAGACAATCGTGAGATTGGGCTTCAAGGTCTATTTGCATTTTTTCCATGGTTACCTAACGATGGACCCAGTAATTTGAACCAAATCACCTCGAGGGGTTTTATCTAATGGTCTCCCCCAAGCAGGGCTCACAGCCCTCAGCAGAGCCCATGTTTCCCTGCCTGCTGCAGAGGTGATTCTTATGGCAGGATCTCTGCCCAGAACACCACACTCCAAACTTTTGCATGGTGCCTTTCTGGAGCTGAGCCACAGCCATGGCTGGATCTGGCCCCACGCTGCACTGGGAGAGACGACCTCGGCACATGGGGAGGAAGATAAGCATGAGCACAATGAATCCACAGAACTGCCAGAGTGCAGGAAATTGGCCAATTATCCAGCCCTGATTTTTAGCAGAGACCATACAAAGGGATTTTTATGGATGAGAAGATCACAGAAAAGGATGGAGAGGCGACTATCAGGGAAAACAAAAGTGTGGTGAACTATGGCTGAGTATTTATGACTATCCTCTGAAAGGCTGTTCCTGACCAGCTTATAACTAGTGACTAAATGTCAGGATTATTTAGGAGAACTTGTTAAAATAAGCAAAAAAAAAAAATAGTAGGTAAAACTGACAATGCTTCCACATCAGAGCAGGTTTTTGTGGTGTAAGGATTGGGTGTCTTTGCACACCATGGGGCCACATCAGGGACAGGCACAGGAGTGGTGGGCTCATCTCTGGGCATCAGCTGGCCCCCTCACTGATATTGCTGTAGAACCACTGGCCATGGCATTCAGTGTCCATCAAACCTCAACACGTGGATTTAGACTGGAGCGGGATGTTTCAAAATCAGTCAAAAGGGATGGAGAGGAGGTGAAGCCCAGCACCCAGCAGAGATACAACGTTTCTGTGCAGACAGGCCCTCACTTACACTTCTGCTGGGCTGAAAAAATTATCAGAAAATACCCATTGAAAAATTCTTTTTCCTGTCTGATTTTGTAAACACAAGTTCAGCACAGGAGACTCCATGGGATAAGATGGTTTTGATGACTTCCAGCTGCACATACACTCTGCAGACTCACTTCCCAAACAGCCCATTATCACTGTGCAGGCAGTTCATTTATCTGCTGAGAATTCTCATTTAAAAAAACCAATCAGGCAGGATTTATTTCCCTCTGATAAGGCACAGGAGGGCACAGTGAAGGGTCTGGCTCCTGCTGGTTGTCAGGCTCCTTGTCTGGAGGTTAAATGTCAAGCTGACACCAGAGCAGGGCTCTGACGTGTCCCTCAGCCCTCATGTCCTGGGGGTCTGTCTCTGGAAGCTGGGTCTCTGCCACCGATGTTTTCACAGTATATGAGAAGGATCAGCTCACTGCCTTGGTTTCTCCAGTTGTAAAAGTGAGATATTCCAGCCAAGCAGTCAAAAGGAGGCAAAGATGGGAGTCCACCACTGTCAGGAATTGCGTGAGGCCTGAACCGAACACAGCATCACATCCAGAGCACCTGGAGCTGCCATAGGAGGATTCTGGGACAGCAGATTAGGGCTTGTACAGACAACCTGAAACCCTTCTCCCTGCACTGGCCCAATGATATCATCCTGGGGAAGAACTACCAGGACCTGCTGCAGGGCTCAGCCCACACTTGCTTGGGAAGAAGCAGTGAGCGGGGCAAAGCTCCCTGACACAGGGCGCGGATCCATGGAGAGCCGAGATCATCATTGGCAGATGCATCTTCCCCAGGGCCCCAAAATCTCTGCCAGCAAACAGAAAGCAACTGGAAGAAAAAAAAAGACTAAAAGAAAGCCTGTATTTGAAATACGCTTTGTTTTCTTTTAAAAAATCCAGGATCCCATCCAGCTTGAAAGAGGAGGCAAGCACTGAAACAAGCTCTTTGTTTTTTGCACTAGTTCAAGAAGAAAATACTTTAAAAAATATATTCCTCTGAGGTTCTGATACTGCCTCTAGCCCCCACTTTTGGCAGGCTGGGAGCAGGTCACAGGTAGTGTTCTCATCCCTGGCCCACAGACCCTCTCCTTAATACTTTCCAGACTGCATGGGGATCTTCCCCCCCACACCCCCTCCTGCAGCATCCTCCATCCAGCATTTCTGTCCTGGCACAGTGGCCCCCACACCCTCTCCTGGGGGTCATCTCCCTCTGCCTCAGGGGTTTGAGCCCTGTGTCCCCCCAGTCTCTGAAAACACAGAAATATCAGTCTCGCAGGGAGCTTGGGGTGAACCAGGGGCTTTGTGGGGTAATGACACCCCCTGACCAGCAGCAAGGCCATGAGAATGGAGTCCAGGGGCTTGGAGCAACATGGCCTAGTGGAAGGTGTCCCAGCCCATGGCCAGGGGTGGAACCAGACAATCTTTAGGTCCCTTCCAAACCAAACCAGTCTTGAGATTCTGTGAAAGAGCGGCCAAGAACTTTCCTCAGTCCTGCTAGGGTCTGAAGACTCTCAAATGAAATGCTGCTTTTTACCAGCCTCCAATGCTCCCCAAAAATGCCTGAGGTTAATTCCCATAAGGGCTGGTGCTCTCTGCCCACAGCACAGAGGAGCTGGTTTGTAATGGTCTCTCACTGAAGCTGCCATCCTACAGTCAGGGCTGTGCCTGGCACCAGCCAAGGGGTCTCTGCTGCAGTTCCTGAAGACACAAACTTGCCCCCATTTTCTCTTGGCTGCACTGGCTGTGCAGGTTGAAGCGTGAAAGGCTGACTGCCAAGTGTTATGGTGTGAAGCCCTTTTCCATTTAAAGCTCTTGTTTTTCATGGCTTAAAAGTTCCCATTCCCCGCCTCCATTCCTTTGGGTTGGGATTTGTCATGCTTGTTCTTAACCCAGGGGAGAATTTCTTTAGGAAAGTTCGATGGTATAAGTAGCAGCAATCCCTCATCTGGCTTTCGTCATGGAAGATAACAGACACTCTGAAAGTTGCTGCCTCTGTGAGGGAGGCAGCAGCAAGGAGAACTTCTGCCCCCAGCCCAGCACAAGCCCAATTCCACATGTCCCAGGGTTTTCCAGGAGAGCATCCAGCAGCAATTCCCAAACTCAGACAAGGACCAACACCCACCCAAACATGAACATTAACTGCAGCCCACAGGGATGGTTTGCAGATAGCTGAACATGAGGATGTGAGCAGCAGCAGCTCACTGAGACATTTTCTGGGTGCAGGTGGAAATTCCAAACCTTCGAGGCACCAATTCCTGCACAGGCCCAGGAAAATGGCTGGTTGGATGAAAAGCTCCACATTCCTCGGCCACACACAGAGGGACCCAGAAACCCCCTACCCTGGGCTGATCCCAGCAGGGGAGGGGGACTCTGCTCCTCTGCCCAGTCAGGTGAGACCCCACCTGCAGAACCGCCCCAGCCCTCGGGCCCAGCACAGGAAAGATGTGTAACTGTTGGAGCGAGTCCAGAGGAGGCCACAGGGATGCTCCAAGGGCTGGAGCCTCTGCTCTGGAGCCAGGCTGGGAGAGCTGGGGGTGCTCACCTGGAGAGGAGAAGCTCCAGGGAGAGCTCAGAGCCCCTGCCAGGGCTTAAAGGGGCTCCAGGAGAGCTGGAGAGGGACTGGGGACAAGGGATGGAGGGACAGGACACAGGGAATGGCTCCCAGTGCCAGAGGGCAGGGCTGGATGGGATATTGGGAATTAGGAATTGTTCCCTGTGAGGGTGGGCAGGCCCTGGCACAGGTGCCCAGAGCAGCTGGGGCTGCCCCTGGATCTCTGGCAGTGCCCAAGGCCAGGCTGGACAGGGCTGGGAGCAGCCTGGGACAGTGGGAGGTGTCCCTGCCATGGCAGGGGTGGCACTGGATGGGCTTTAAGGCCTCTGATGACCCAAACCAGCCTGGGAGTCTAAAATTCATAACCAAAGCCAGCTCTGTTGGCCATGCTGATACAAACTCCCTGTGCACTCCAACCCTGCTTCATGGTAGCTTCTATGCAGCAGAAGACATAAAGTAACTTTGCTTTTTGATTAAAAAACAAAACAAAACAAACAAACAAAAAAACCCCAAAACCCAAAAAACCCACAAGGAATGTAGCTGCAAACAACTAATGTATTATGATTGAAATTTCAAATGAACAAATGTCAAATGTGCAAAATGAATCCCACTCTGTCCCACCTGCATCCCATGGCTCTGACTTCCCTGTGGGCTTCCCAGGCTGCCATGAAATGAGGCAGAAAGGGGTTTCATCAGCATCCATGGAAAATACAGTTTTGAATATCCCAGTTTTGTTTGGTTTAAATCTTAACCATAATATTTCTATTAATGCTATTTATTCTAATTTATTTTCACTTAAACATATGCACAAGAGTAAAATCAAATCAAGTCATGTTAGGCTATTTTAAAAACAAAAACCACAGAGCAGATAAGGAAGATAGATGACATCTTTCCTGTGGAGAGATGGCTGGGGGTCACCAGGCACTGACACAAGAAACAGAAATTTGTTTCTACACCAAGGAACAATAAAAAGGCCTTTTAACATTTTGACATGGACTTGTGAAGGCAGAGTGAGGGGTGAACTCCATGGGAAGGAATGATTCCTCACTCTTCCACCTAAGCACAAGAAAAAGCACACAGAAGAAACATAAAAACCCACAACCCTTTCTCGGTTCTGTAGGAAGAAGTCTTTTTTGTGATTTGAAACAGGATGTTGCTTTTTCAGATCCTTTAATTTATTTACCAAACACAGCATCTCCCCCCAGATTTTCAGGTTAATCACATCAGTCCTCATTCTGCTGTCACACCCCAAAGTGCCATTAAATCCCCAGTGGTGGGAGGATGCACCATGCTGGTACCTGGGCTGTCCCAATGATTAATCACAGGATTTCTCAGTGTGCCGCTCCCCAGGAACAGCCAGCCCCAAACTCTTCCCTTCTGGAGCTGAAAGGGCAGATCTCAGATGAAGCAGACAAAAAGAAATGCTAACAGCAATAACTTAAACCTTTCAGGGGACTCCTGCAACTCCAAGGGGAAACATAACCCAACTGCAGCAGCCCCATGGCACTGTCAGGCCAGGCACAGCGGGGAATGACTGGGAAAAACGAGCCAAGCCAGGGCAGCTTCACTTCTGGTCCATCATATCCCGACATTCCATGGCCTCTTACTGTCAGAGAAGCACTTTCTTTTGTCTTCTCACCTTCTCAGGAAGGTCAGGACTCTGCAGCTTGCTGGCTAGACCTTCCTCCTTACTCTCCCTTCTGACTTCATCCTTGTGCTTACAATTCCACGGGGAATTTTTCTGCCTTTTTGCCCTGTGCTTGTGCTTCACTCTTCATATTGCCACTGCCCTGCTACCAGCAGCGTTCCCCAGGAATGCAGGACGGACTCCTGCAGGCTGGGGTAGGCCCCTCCTTTGCTGGGTGCTCACTGGTTTCCTGGGGATAGGGTGGAAAGGAAGCAAAAGTAACTCAAGGATACACCCAGCTGGCATCATCCAGGCAGACCCAGCACAGGCTGGAGCCTCATGCTGAAGAAAGATCAGCTGGTGATGGCCACATTGCTGAGCCAAATCTTCCATGTTTAAACCAATTCCAGTTACATGTCACAGACAGGAAATCCAGTCCCAGTGCTGCTGGGGGCAGACTGCTCCCACAGCCTGATGCTGCTGTTCACTGAAAAACTTCTCTGACCTCCTGGCTCTAGCTCCTCCCATGGAGAGGCAAGGTGAGAAGGAGAGAAGAGCAGGAACAGCTCAGCAGATTGGGCTGGTCCCTGTCTTTGGAGCTCCACTTCCAGTTTCAGCTCCCATACTACTGGGACTCAGGGAAACTCTGAGCTTTCATGGGAAAAGAAACCAGTTCTGTCTTTTCCTGGTTGTCCACAAATGAAAGATTGTTTAGTACTAAAAGTAAAAGACAAAGTTGCTTTGCCTCAACTCAGTATTAGATTTTAAATTCCCATCAGTTTTTATTTTACCTCACCATTTTTAACTGTTTGGTGTTAACCACGCAAAACCTTTCAGCCATGGCTCTCAAGACCAGAGCAGAGTGCACTGTGTATTTGAGGAAACAAAAGGCCCAGTTAAAGATTTGTAGCCACTCCAGATAAAAGAAGAGGGATATTTAATTAGAGTGGCCCTTCTTCAGATCATGTCCAAACCACATCAAATACATACAAATACTGAATGCAGGAAATTAAAATTGGAGACTTAAAACCATGAATAAATCAAAGAATTCTCACGCTTAACTTTGTCCCCTGACCCTCAAGGTTTTCTTTCCTGATCCATTTTCCTAAAAGAAACAGAAAGTGAGTTGATTTGCCAAATCAGGCCCTCTGCTCATCTCTGCATGCCCACACAGCCCAGCAGCATTGGGTTCCCTCTCCTCATCACTGCCCCTTTGGATGTGCAGTACCACAGCACTTCTCCAGGCATGAGTGGTTGAACTAGTGCTACCCAAAAAGCCTTGGCTCACAAGTCAGCTCCCCTCCCCTCACTGGGAATTTGGGTGAATGATGCCTCTCCCACCCTTGCAGGACATCCCAGGCTGCTCACAGCTCTCTGGGGAGCTGCTCTGCTAAGCCACGCTGAACGAGAGCATTGACTCCTCTTGGGGGATCTGTGCGGGGAAGTGGTGGGATCACTGTCCCTGGCAGTGCTCAGAAAATGTGCAGATGTGGCACCTGGGGACATGGTTTAGTGCTGAGCTTGGCAGTGCTGGGGGAACAGTTGGACTCGATGATCTCAGAGCTCTTTTCCTACAGTAATAATTCTATGAAAATATTCAAAGGTAAAAAATCAGTGCAGAATTAGGAGACTGCAGTAAACAAGAACAAACTAAATAATTCTGGATTGTCAATTGTCCATCTAATGCCAGTCACATCAGAAAAGTCACACTCCAGTTGTACTGAGACAATGCCAGGGGGAAGGACATGGCATTTCCACCCTGGAGAGCCAAAGGGTGAAGGTGAGGAGGATGCTGAGTAAAAGGATACCAGAATCAAGCAGCTTAGGGGGGGGCAATAATTTCATGTTTCATATCATTACCCACCCTGCTTATCTTTGTTGAGCACAAACCAGAGGTGCTGGCCTGGCTGATGAGCCTCGACTGGCTCCAACACAATGGAGCAGGCACTGCTGCTCTTCCAAGAGGAGATAAACTGTCAAGTGAATTGAAGATTAACTATCCAGATGTAAATGAATTCATTGCTATGCAACTGATAGGGCTCAGGCCTGGTTTAGTGCAGGATGGAGTCAGGTTTGGAGAGCTCTCCCAATGGCCAAAGAATTTATAACCTGTATTCATGGCCCTCTGTAAAGGGCCGCCTGACAATGCCAGCGCTGGCAGCATTGTTCCTTTTGAAGGGCTTCACCACTCCACCCCCACTCCTCTGCCCCCAATTTACTCCCTTCCTCCCTGGATCCCCCACAGCCCGCTCCACACCCTTCCCTCCTCCCGATCACACAGGAAGAAAGATGGGGGGAGGTGACCTCCGCAGCAGAATTTGCTATTCATGTTCCGTTCCCCCTCACAAATCCTTAACTTCTTGTCTCTTTTTAATCTTTTTTCTCTTGAGAAAGAAAAGATCAAAGGGCTTGGGGGCTAATGCTTTCTGAACTAGGCACTTCTTGCCATGGGAAAACAGCAATGGGGAAGGGCTACACAAAGATGCTTGGGACAGTGGCTGGGGGAGAGCCCAGGAGATGGGACTTTCCTCCATGGAGGTGCTTTCTGGAAGCCTTCACCATGCAGCCCTGGAAGGAGGATGCAGCTTTCCAGCATCAGTCCCAGACTGTGGGGCTGCTAAAAAGAGCATGTTTTATTTCAGGTCACACATGAATCGCCTTAATGTCTTCCAGGAGTGAGGAGGGAGATGGGGCGTGTGTCCTGGGCGGGATGGCACCACCAGCATGTGCCTCCAGTAGTCACTGGAGCTCAGGACCTGTGTGGAACTTGTCTGAAGGCCACTCGTTTCTCCTGTGGCTTCTCCAGGAATGCATTAAGAGAAGGAGAAACAGATACATTGATATGACTGCTCCAAGCACAGTGAAAAAATCTACTGACTTCAGTGGGTCCCTGGTCCCAAAAAGACAAATGATTCTGCTCTGTATTTCCACGTGATCCATCAGGGTATGGAGGAGAGTTTCCACACTCACACAGGAGTGATCCAAAATAATCCCATTTCCCCACCTGATGATGAGCATTTATCTCAAGGCAGGACTTTGAGGTCCCCAAGTATCTTACCAGGGAATATGGATTTTTCCCTCATTCAGTAATCCAATTTGACACTGGCTGGCTGTCTCCTGCCAAGGAAGATGAGTCACAAAGCAGAAACCCACACACAAATAAGAGATGTGTACCAAAGCACTGATATCAAATATTTTAGGGAAAAAATGCTATTGGTCTAAAGGTTTGTGTGAGCTTCCAGCTGGAGATAGAACTTCAAAGCAGAGGCTTGAATCCCTAAGGAGGGAACCAGGTTCCTGAGAAACCTTTTAACACACAAACAATCTCCTGTTTTGAGGTCTCCTTCTTCTGGGAAGTAGCTGGTTGACACTCTTATGATTTAGAAAAAAATATTACTTAGGCTTGAAGGGCTGATCTGAATGACATTTTTTACTCTAAGACTGAATTCAAGGCTTGCTGGCACAGAAGTGGGAATCTGCAAAGTCTATTAAATTCATAGGTTCAGCCCACCATCTCCTTTTCCCACAGTTATCCTTCTTTTCCCACTCATCCACACTGTGACACCTCCTGGACCCTTCAGAGGGAGGCTGGGTCACCAGGGGCTGGTTTTCCTCTGACACTTCTGCTCCAGCCCCTGTGTTGCATTTGGCTTCTGCAAGAGCTGTCATGGGCTTTAGAGTCTCCTCATGGGCCACTGTCCTCTTCCATCAGGTCCTGGCACCTGGTATTCCACAACAATAAATCATCCTTATCCAAAGCTTATTCCCTCTTTAATTTTCAAACTTCTGATCTCACCAGGAAATGCTTCTCCAGAGCCTTCAAACTCACCACAGAATCACAGAATCACAGAATCCCCTGAGCTGGAAAGGACCCACCAGGATCCCCCAGCCCAGCCCCTGTCCCTGCCCAGCCCCTGTCCCAGCAACCCCAGCCTGGGCATCCCTGGCAGCGCTGCCCAAAGGCTCCTGGAGCTCTGGCAGCCTCGGGGCCGTGCCCATTCCCTGGGGAGCCTGGGCAGTGCCAGCACCCTCTGGGGGAAGAGCCTTGCCCTGGAGTCTACCCTAAACCACTTCTGCCACCAGCAGCGAGCTGCTCAGGCACAATTGTGTCACTGTCCCTCCAGTTCTGCAGGGAACAGGACAGGGCAGGATCAGAGGTTTGCTCCATGCACTTGCTATTAAATTATTTTAGGAATAGTCTTACTTGTATCTCACAAGTCTTGTATCTCTGCTCCCAGCTCGTTTCTTGGCCAGTTTACCCTGAAACCCATGGGCCTGAGCCCATGTCAGGAGTCTGTCTCTGGGCCCTAATGACCACATGGCCACGCCCCCTTTTCATTCTGCTGTTCTGACTCAGCTCTCTAATGTGAGATTAAAATCTGTTCCATGTGTTGCACTGTAGGTCTTGTGAGGGTTTCACAGACACACACCACAGATGCCCTGCAGCACCCCCAGCGCTGGGACAAGTGACAGGTCTTACAGCAACCCTGACAATTCACATGGCTTCTCTGCCTTCCAAGCTGGGTTCCTGACACAGACTTTAAGAATGTGTTTCCTCTGTAGGCTCAACAAATGCCTGAAAGCCGCTGGCAAGCCAAGGGGAACAGCTGCCTCCCTTCAGAGCTGAAATTCTTTCACCACCACCCCCAAAACCAAGCACAGGAGCGTTCTCATTACTAGAGAGGATAAGTGTTTGTGCTGAAAGAAAAATGTAAATTGCTTTAAAAATGCCAAATTAGCACAAGTGACCCACAACCAGAAAGGCAAAAAATTCTCCAGTGGAGATTTAAAGGCAGTTGAATGTCTCAGCAAATTAGCTCTGAGGCTGTCCTGATGACAAAGCTCTTCTTGCACTTGGGCTATGATCCCTATAAACCAGTTGTTGTTCCAAAGCGTTTCTGATTAATTTTGCTCTACTGCTGAGGAAAAAATGCAAAATGTCACCATCATAAAACTGCCACATGTGTCTGTTGGCTCCAGTCACACAGAGCTTTCAGGGGACAAATGTCTCCCTCATGCTCCCAGCTTTGCCCATGTGCTGCAAACCAGTCCTTGGCATTTCTGTCGAGCCCTGAGTGGCTGTTGAGCCACAGTAACAATCCCGCTGCACTCAGAGGAGGTTCTGTGACACAGCCCCAGAGAGGTAAGAGACAGGCAGGGGTGCTGTCACAGCACAGCAAACCCAGCAGCAAAGCTTCTGCTCCAGACCAAAGGCCGGCCAGGGAGATGACACGAAGCCTCACCCAGCACAGCCCAGGGAGTCAGGGCACATGTCCACAAAAGAATTAAACATTTCAAACTGTCTTGTCTTGGCTGGCTTTGGGCTGGATGGGTGGTGCCTGCCTGTGCTTCAGACACATCAGTCACATGCTGTCCCCTTCCAGCTGGCACTGGGATAAGTGACCCTGACTATGACACCACTGGACAGCACACATCACACCCCCAGCCCGACCACAGCCAGGGACAGTGCCAAGGATCACTCCTCTCCAGCTGTCACCCCAGACAACCTGCACCCAAGCCTCCGAGGAGGGAAAATTCCTTCTTGCACAGGTCTGTGAGCCATCATAAGCACCTGTGTAGGTGTCAAGTCCTACTTGATTTTCCTTTCTCTAGTCAGTAAGGATTCTGTTTTCTCCCATGTGCACTCAGATAGAAACTCAGCAGCTCAGAAGCGCTTTCCATGGAATATTACAGACCTAAAGTATACAAAGTGTGGGCAGCAGGTCAGGGGAGGTGGTTCTGCCCCACTGCTCAGGTGAGACTCCACCTACAGAACTGCCTCCAGCCCTGCATCCCAGCACAGGAAAGACCTGGAGCTGCCAGACAGAGTGCAGAGGAGGCCATGGAGCTGTTCTGAGTGCTGGAGCCCCTCTGCTCTGGAGCCAGGCTGGGAGAGCCCTGGGTGCTCACCTGGACAGGAGAAGCTCCAGGGAGAGCTCAGAGCCCCTGCCAGGGCCTAAAGGGGCTCCAGGAGAGCTGGAGAGGGACTGGGGACAAGGGATGGAGGGACAGGACACAGGGAATGGCTCCCAGTGCCAGAGGGCAGGGCTGGATGGGATATTGGGAATTAGGAATTGTTCCCTGGGAGGGTGGGCAGGCCCTGGCACAGGGTGCCCAGAGCAGCTGGGGCTGCCCCTGGATCCCTGGCAGTGCCCAAGGCCAGGCTGGACAGGGCTGGGAGCAGCCTGGGACAGTGGGAGGTGTCCCTGCCCATGGCAGGGGTGGAATGGGATGGGCTTTAAGGTCACTTCCAGCCCAGACCAGTCTGGGATTCTGTGATTGTCAATCTGTCATGAGATCAGTACTAAAAGCACCCTGTGCACACACCAGAAAACACCCCATCCACAGAACACAGTTACAGGCACAATGTAGAAACATAGCATGCACAGACAGAGACAGAACCTTGGTAGCACTGACTGCAGTAGAGGCTCTCTGGGAACAGCACTCCATGTCTCCAAAAGCTGAAAAATGATAGTTGTTCCCTTTATTAAAATACTCCCTATAAGGAGAAAAGCAGGACCAAGGCTCCAAAGAGAAGCATGGAGCCTTTTTCCTTTCTAAAAATGAATCCTGATGAATACATGACCTTCTGATGACTCCCTTCTTCCTAACAAACTGGCTTCACAGAAAGAATGTGAATATACATTTGAAGCATATACTAGCAGAAACAGCATGGGGAAGATGTAAACCTCAGAACTTCCATCAGAAACTTGCATTTACCAGTTATTTTCATCCAGGCAGGAGACAGCAATAAATTGATTGATAAATTCAAGCACAAGAAAGATGTGGACCTGCTGGAACCAGTCCAGAGGAGGCTTTGGAGGTGCTCTGAGGCCTGGAGACTCTGTTATGGAGACAGGCTGGGAGAGCTGGGGGTGCTCAGCCTGGAGAAGAGTAGGCTCTGAGGAGGAGACCTTATTGAGGCATTTCAGTGTCTAAAGGAGGCTTGTAAAATAGAGAATTTTTACACTGGCAGACAGAGGCAGAACAAGGGGGGACACTGTTAGACTGAAAGAGGAGAGATTTATGTTTGATATTTGAAAGACATTCTTCTCTCTGAGCATGGTGAGGCCCTGGCACAGGGTGCCCAGAGCAGCTGGGGCTGCCCCTGGATCCCTGGCAGTGCCCAAGACCAGGCTGGACAGGGCTGGGAGCAGCCTGGGACAGTGGGAGGTGTCTCTGCCATAGCAGGGGGTGGGACTGGATGAGCTTTAAGGTCAGTTCCAACCCAAGCCAGTCAGGCATTCTACAAATGCAACTTTTCAAACTCAGAAAATCTCCAGTGAGCACCTTGATGAACTTTAATGAAAATGCAAATAAAGATTTGTTGACTGAGGCTGAATTATTCTCAGTTGCCCAGAGGAGAGGGATACATGAATCCCACTGAACTTAGTGGGAGCTGGGTTCCTCCTGTCCAAGACACCACCAAAATATCCACATAAAGTAAAAATCCTATCGGTAAGAAGTTTGTACATTCTTCACACTCAGAGGAAAGCCCTAAAGGACATTTAGCAGGTCCCTCTAATGCCCAGCCCAGAGGTGGCACTGCCAATGTGCCACCCAGAATGCACTTCTAGAACTGCCCAGCTGTGCTCCACCAGCATCCCCAGTGCAGGCAGAAATGCCCCCACTGTCCCCATCCAGGGGAGCAGAGAGCAGGACACAGGATGTGGAGGTGTGAACTGCTCTCAACACACCAGCCAGAGCTCCCAATGGAGTGGGCAGCTCACAAGTTCAGGTCTGCTCGCTGTCCCTGGTGCCCTGAGCATGCTCTGACCTGTGGAGAACACTTTCGCCTCTGTCTTTTTCTCCTCATTCTTGTCTCATCTTTCCTTCCTCACTACCCGTTAGGTGATGATGTGTTTACAGCAGCATCCATCACCATGGCATCCAAGGAAGACAGAAAGCTCCCAAAGGCCAAATTTCCTTCCCAACCTTGTCATTTTGCTTTTGCATTTCAATTATTTTCCTGACAACAGGCTAGGGAGGCTGAAGCTGGCTGGAGCAGGCAGTGAGCAAGGAGCAGAGCTGCTGTTACTGCACACATCTGCTGTTCCCCAATGGCAGCTTGGAAAGGTACAGACTCACAGCTCTTGTCCCAGTGTGCTCTCAGTGTGCCTTAGCCATGAGGAAAGTTTCCTATAAAAGCCCAGGGGTCTGTGGAAGAGCCTGACAGAATCTTATTCCCTCTTTAACTTCCAAAACCCATTAACTTCTCCCTCTTATAACTGCCCTAGCTGGGAAGGACTTTGGAACTAAACTCTCGAGCAGAGGAGCAGGTGCTGGGGCAGCCCTGGGCAGTGTCCCCATGCCCTGCCAGCTCTGCAGTGTGGGCCCTGCCTTGGTGGCTCCTCGGGTGAAACCGTGGGCAGGTGAGCCCAGCCGGACAGCGGTGGCTTTCTGCAGCCACAGGGAATTTCCTGGAAGAGCAGCACAGTGAGCCCAGTCCTGGATGGCGCCTCACTGCAGGACTCCCTCTCCTTGGCTGGAACTCCTCCATCCCAACAGCAAGTTCAAAAAATAACGTAATGAAAACAGGCTTCTTTTTTACATTTTTTTTCTTTTTTTTTTTTCCATTGCTCATTTTACTTTTCTGAGCTACTGCATACGGAGCCGAGTCTTTATTTTGGCTGCTGTCCTTCTGCAATATTGTTACCCGCGCGCAGAGGAAAAGCCCTCTGGAGATTTCCAATCCAAACAGGCCCTTGTTTTATCTACAACTATTTGAGTACATGACCTCAGATAACCCCATGGCCAACTGTGTGCCAAATTCAAACTGCAGCCATGGGAACTTTAAATACAGAGAAGATTTTCCAGCTTCCCTCTGTAGGGAAGGTGCTGAGTGTCTCGCTCTGCTTGGGCTGATGGGGCTGGGGAGCCCGGCTGTGCCCACGGGGGCCCGGCCGCGGTGGCACCACCATGCCACAGATTCACCTCTGCCCAGGAGGCTGCACACACGACTGACCCTGCTACACACACAGGCACTGTCCCCTCCTCTTCTCAGGGCTCTGCAACGGCTTCGGATTACTGGAAAGACAAACAGCTGCACTTGGGCCAGCAGTCTCATCTGTAAGGCTGTGTCTGGATTCCTCCAGACAGGGGAGTTTTTCATCTTCATTAGCTGCTGTTCACAGCCACATCCGCCATTATTCACTGGGTCAGAGCCTCCTGCTCTCTACTGCTGCTTACGAATCTAAATAAATCAATTAATCTGGTACTTTGAATGAAATTCAGAAGAATTTGGCAGCCAGTATTTCACAGACAAAAAGTGCATGTGTGTGCCTCACTCTGCAAGTCCTTGGAAACAGAAGCTCAGAGAATTTAAGCACCAGATTCAGGGATGAGAATTTTTCGCAGCAGCACCTATTTTGCTTTTTCTCCCCAGATCAATACTTCCTCATGTATGCATTAATATGAAGGAGGAGAATCACAGAATCCCAGACTGGTTTGGGTGGGAAAGGACTTTAAAGCTCATCCAGTCCCACCCCTTGCCATGGGCAGGGACATCTTCCACAGTCCCAGGCTGCTCCAAGCCCTGTCCAACCTGGCCTGGGGATCCAGAGACAGCCACAGCTTCTCTGGGCACTCTGTGCCAGGGCCTCCCCACCCTCACAGAGAAGAATTTCATCCTCATATCCCACCTAACCCTGCCCTCCTTCAGCTTAAGGCCATTTCCCATTGTTCCAACACTACATGCACTTGTGAAAAGTCTCCATCCAGGGAATGAATCCTAGAGCTGAATGCAAGCACAGAGGAAAATAATCTGAGCTCCAGGAACAGCATAGGAATTTGGTCTTGACAATCTCTGGATCAGTTTCTGACACTGTCACACTGAACACATGCCCACTTTATTTCCCATCAGGAACCAACCCCGCCAGCAGGGCACGGCTGGCGACCCCGCGGGTGGCTCTGCTTCTCCTCACTGGGGTTGTTGTGCCTGTGGGGTGGGGCACCGACCCCACGGGCTGGGCTGAGGACAGCAGCTCATTTCACAAGTGGCTCCCCCAGCCACCACCACTCGCTTCCCAGGGCCTGCCAGGCTTCCAGGCACCCAGGCTTGCCAGGACATCCAGGGTTCCTGGGGCCCAGCACAGAAACACAGAGCTTTAAATAAACATTTTTGCAGAGGCAGTGTACCATGGGGTGGGAGAGAGGATGAAACCCCAGGAATCACTTTTGCCCCCAGAGCAGCCTCAATGCTCTGGAGCAAGTCTGGGTCTGGTACCCCGCTGCCAGGGAGGCTGATCACACCCACCCGGGGCAGTTTTTGGCAGTATGCAACTATCCATTCACGTGCATTATCCAGAGACCTTTGCATTTCAAGGCTATTGTTATTTTGATCTTTACAACCTCTGGAAAAAATGAGTTCAATTAAGTGTCATCGTTAGGAATTTGCATAAGGTCACTTCAAGGCTTCCTGCATTTCCTCTGGTTCAGATCTCAGTGCTCTTGGTGTTTCCCCTCCTCACTTATAACCCCACTGCTGTAGGGCATTCCAAGTAAATCATCCACCACCAGTTTCCTCTCTTCAGCAACGTGCATCGAGTTTTTCATTCAGGCTAAATGAAGCTTCAACTGCTTATACAGCAGCAGCCCAGTTAAAGGCACAGCATCACCTGCAGAGAGGGCAGCTTTCCCCTCAATTAAAAAAAAAAAATAATAATACGAAAACATATTAATTTGGATTTCATTAGTGGGAGGAAAGATTTGTGCTGCATTTGGCAGCACAAGTGCAAGCAATGAACCAATTCTTACATATTCTGTGGCAAATTCATTTGTGAAGCACGAAGAGCCCTTTTCACTTGGAATAATGGAGAAGCACCCTTGGAAACTGTGAGCTGTGCTCAACCACGGCAGAGATGCAGCGAGGGGCACACGCTGGGGTGTCAGGACACAGGGATAAGCACCCACTTAACTCTGAGCTGCAGCTCAAATTTCAGCTAATCACATTTTGAACTGCCAGGAGGGTCCAAAATGAATGGGTATCACCAGGGTAGGGCTGATCCCCCAGCCCCAAGGCTGGGGCTTCAAGTCCTGAGCCAGGGGCAGGCAGTGCTGGAGCTGGGGGCTCCCGGAGAGCCCTGCAGGCACCGGCCACGCTGTCCCTGTTTGGCTGGGGCCGGGCACCGGAGGCTGGGGCTGGCCAGAGTGCCCTGAGCTCTGGGCTCGCAGGGTTCCAGCCAGCACAAGCCTGTACTGACCCAGTGCAGACAGAGCCCTCCTGCCCCCTCCCCTCCCTGCACATCTGGGCAGCTGCAGAGAGAGCCAGACTGGGGAGCTGAGCTGGGATAAAATTAACCATCTGGTTTTGACAGGCCCGTTTCAACTGGGATCAGTTCCCTCATCCTGTGGCCCTGCAGTTAAACGAGCACTTGTGCTGGGATGAGAGGAGTGAGAGAGGGACAGGGGCAGGAAGCAGAGGCCCGGCTCCATCCGGCTGCACTGGCTGCCTGCACCGACTTAAAATTGTCATGAAATCCTGGCAGAAACATCCCAGTCCCATTTCCAACAGACACTGAGGGACCATCCACTGTTCTTCTGGCTGTCCTTTGCAAATGGCTTGTAGGAGCTGGGCCCACCGAGACCATTCACACTCCTAATTGCACCCATAAACATCACTGCACCATCACTGCACCCTGGGGACGGGTGAATCTTGTCCTGTCTCTGACACAGACTCTGGCTTAAGTTTTCAAAGCCTTTCATATTTTTCCAAAAGGGTATTTTCAACATTAAAACACAATAATGCCTCAAACTAGTGGGGATCTTTCCACCTAACCTTTTCCTTCTATTTATTCCACGTCGTCTACTGACACAGCTATCTCTCTCCTGCTAAGCAACCGGCTCTGTACGCATGGATGACTCTTTGCAACTGAAAAAATAACTTGACTGATGCGGCTTAGGTAGGAGAATCTGAGTGTGTGCATTCCTTCTGCGGCTGGCCCCAGGAAAAGGACACCCTGCCACTTCCAAACCTGGGAGGTCTTTGAGAGCTTGGCAGCAGTCCCCTGGGAGGCCCGTCATTAGCCATTTCAAACTGGCTGTAGCGCAGCGCTGAATGGGAGCCCCGGACAAAGCCCCGCGGAGCTATCCGTCAGGAAAGGCTCCCGGGCCTGGCAGGGGCTGTTAACAGTAACAATGATGGCAATATAGCTGGGATTTTCAGGGGTGGGGACTTCAAAGAAGCCCTAAAGAAGTATTTTTCATTAAGGAGTAAGAAAGCAGCTGAGTATTGCTTTTGGCACTAAAGCTGAATATGAATGTTACTGCGGTAAGTCACAGATCAGCGACAGCATAAATTGGCACTGATTTAAATATGCATGAGCTGCCTTTCAGTGTTTCTCCCATTCCATCGGGGCTGCAGAACCTGGGGAAACCAGCAGCCCTTGGACCTTCCCCCACGGACCCTGGGATGCTCCAGTGCTTATGAACACCAAGGAGCAGCCAGCAAGCCCCTGAACAGTGACCGTGAGGTGCCACTGCTCTGACCACATATCAACAGCACACTGGGGTGTCAGCTCAGGGCCCCAGCCTGAGCCCCGGCCAGCCACAGCCTCCCCACAGCCTCCCCCAGCTCAAACTGGGAGTGAGCCTGGGTCTCTCTGGGCAGGAATCACAGGGACACCGTGGCTTCAGGCAGGAGAGCAGGAGGGGTTGTCGGTCCACAGAGGATTTTCTGCGTTTATACTCCAAATCTGTGATTCCTTGGGGGTGAAAAAGAAGATGATCATAAGGAAAAGCATCAGAGGAATATCATTAAACACTTCTGTGACAGCAAGTCCTTCTCCTAACGCTGAAGATTTACTGATTACTCTGCAGTTTCTGCACGGACCATGATGATGGCCTGGGAACAGGAGTGCACTGATAACAGCCTCGAGTTGTGCTGAGGAGTTTCGGATTAGAGATCAGACAGAAAGGTCAGGCACTGGAACAGGCTGCCCAGCCTAGAGGGATTTAAGATCTGCATCAATGTGGCATTTGGGGACATAGTTGGGGGAATGGTTGGATTTGATCTTGGAGGACTTTTCCAACTTTAATTATTTTGTGCTTCCATGATAAAACCATCACAAGCCTATTCTGTCAGCAGCCATGGCCTGTCCTTGCCAGCCTGGCGAGGGGACCGAAGGGTTTGCCAGAGCCAGCCCTCACACCCTCCTCTCAGGTGACCCGGTGGCTTTGCCAGGCTGGGTTTAGGAGCCCTGTGCAGCTCAGGAACCCCGTCCCACTGTAACCACCTGTGGCTTGTGTCCCTTTGAGCCAAGCCCAGGGCCAGCTTTTCCTCCTAGGAGCCCAAGCCCAGAGCTATCATATCCAGCCAGCAGGGAGAAAGTGCCCACGGGGTTTGCGGCACAGATTGACTTTCACACCTCGCTGGCCACACAGAAGAAACCCAATCTAAACAGCGTAACTTTGCATAACCGATTATTTTCACTGGGGTAATCTGAGCCCGCCAGTAAATGCCAGTAAATGCGGCTGATCCAGGGAAGGCCCCGCTCGGGGGAGGAGCGGCCCCACAGCCGCGGGCAGCCGGAGCTGGCCAGGCCCAGCGAGGGAGGCCGCTCCTGCCTGTGGGTGGGTTTGCTCCTGAGAGCTGAGGCTCAACACTTCACCACAGGGCACTGTCTGCACGGAGGGAAGCACAAACAACTTCTGAGTGCCCAACTCCTTCGGAGTGTGCAAAGCCATGCTGAGAGAAGCAGGACAGTGAGGCAGGCCAGGGGGCAAGAGTTGTCTAGCTTTACCGGATGTCTTCTTAACTTTCTTTTCCACAATGTTCCAGATATTTTGAGAGGCTTCAGCTTTCAGGCTGACTCCCCAGTGACCTATTATCCTTGCACATTGATCACTCCATGCTGTCACCATTCACATGACTTTGTTTGTAGGGAACCATATTCCTCCTCTGACTCCTCCATCACCAACTTCCTTCTCTCCAACCACCAAGCTCATTTCTTCCTGCCAGGACCAAGCTCAGTGATCTCCCCTTCTTTAAAGTCTGTGAAGTTAGACTGTCAAATTAAAACCCCAACAGCTGCAGAGGTTACTGGTCCACCCACACCTTTGCAGGGCACCCAGCCAGGATCAGGCTGCTGGAGGTGGACAGTCCATACCATCAGTACACCTGAAGATATATATTGTTCCTGAGATTCCTTGTGACTACAAGGTAGTGATCCAGCTGTGGATAGGAACTTCCATTTCAGCCAGATCAATCTCAACATCTGGCTGCCCATGTGCCCCCTTCCCAGGCATGAGCTGCAAATGTGAGGGATGGACAAGTAGGCAGGGGACAAGGGCTGTGGGACCACCCTCCTGGCTGCAGGACACTTTTAACCACAGCTTTTTAACGTGCAGTAACGAACATAAATCTGCCTGTGTTCATCTCAGACATCAGCCTCTCCCACTTCACTAAAATGCCTCAGCAGGGGTAGCTCTCCCAGAAATCATCACGAGAAAAGCTGAGCTGGGAATGGCAATAGAGAAGCTTTTGGGCATGAGACAAAACCAGGCTTTCACCTGAATCCTGTCCCAACACTTCCATGAATAAAAGGGTGATCAACTCAGACTGTGTATCTTAAATTAGGACAAGTAAATCATCCAAATCCCCTTATCCAGAGAAAAGATAATGACTCACAAGGAGTGTGCCCTGGATGTTACATTTTCCACCTTTGCCAAAACTCCCACACTGCCATTTCTCCCTCTAAGCTCAGTCAGATCCTACCTTGGGCCTAGCTGCATTTCATCACAACAGCTGCAAAATATCCTCTTCATCAAGACTGACACAATGCATGAATTGAGAAACTCATTTAAAGGCTTTCTGTCTCTGTTTTGACCAGGATACTGCTGTGGCTCTCCCAGTTTCTGTGTCCCTGTTTCTGTGTAGTCCTTGGATGAGAGGGTTTGCACAAACACAAAATGGTCTCTTCTATCCAGCCACTCATTCAGACCAGATGCACCTTGTGGGGACAAGGTCTTCCTTCCTGGAAAGGCCAGAGAACCCCACAGATGTTGCTGACCATCATCACCAGCTGGAAATGCCTTTACAGCAGTAGGTGCTGAAGACAGTCCTGTACCACATCTCACCAGGAGCCATGGACACACAGTTTTGGCACAGGGAGTCACCTCCTCCAATTAATACCATGAATAACAGATACAGGCTGATCAATGCCATAGGAAGTGACCCAGTTTAATGACTAAGGGTCTTCAGATAAATGCAGCTGAGCAATTACAGATTTGGCAAATTCTACACGGAAACCAAGAAGGTGCAGCTCAGCCTGTGGTGTTTCCAAGGAAGGTTCCAAATATGCCTGGAGATCCCACATTCCTCCTCTGAAGGAACAAAGGTCTGCTGCTGGCACTGCTGTGGACCAGGGATGGCTGCAGAGCTGTGCAGTCCCCACAAAGCACATTGCAGGAGTTGGTGTCATTTGCAACCACAGGGCAATGGTTTTTGTGCAGGATTCTCAGCGGGACTTGGGAAAACATTGGCCTGATACTGGAGTTATCACAATGCTGGAGCCCCTCTGCTCTGGAGCCAGGCTGGGAGAGCCCTGGGTGCTCACCTGGAGAGGAGAAGCTCCAGGGAGAGCTCAGAGCCACTGCCAGGGCTTAAAGGGGCTCCAGGAGAGCTGGAGAGGGACTGGGGACAAAGGATGGAGGGACAGGACACAGGGAATGGCTCCCACTGCCAGAGGGCAGGGCTGGATGGGATATTGGGAATTAGGAATTGTTCCCTGTGAGGGTGGGCAGGCCCTGGCCCAGGGTGCCCAGAGCAGCTGGGGCTGCCCCTGGATCCCTGGCAGTGCCCAAGGCCAGGCTGGACAGGGCTGGGAGCAGCCTGGGACAGTGGGAGGTGTCCCTCCCATGACAGGGATTGGGACTGCATGGGCTTTAAGGTCCTTGCACCCAAAGCATTCCATGGTCTTTGTGCTGCTCTGGCGAGTCCCCACTCCCATTCAAACACTGGGAGCTGGCCAAGCCACCCTCACCATGACATACAAACAAAGAACATTATAAGGACACCAATGTTGAAAAGGAGGAGAAACTACACAGTGCATAAAACATGGGAATTTTGGCTTCTTGACACAGTCAATACACTGAAATATGACATCAGGAGGCACAGGGGACTGGAAACCATCAGAACTTAAACTGGCTAAAAATCTCTTGTTTTCTCATGACATTTGAGAGAAACCATGGGGACAGTTTCCTCAGGACACATGGGAGTTAGAGCTGTGTCACTGCCTTCTCCAGAGAGTTCCTCCTTTTCCTTACAGTCACTCCATCACTGTCACCCGCTGACCCTTCATTACTTTCTCCCAGTGCACCAGCTTCTCTGCTGACCAACACACTTCATAGTCTGTCCAAACCCATGAGAGGAAGAAAAAGCCTTGTACAGGCTGTATAAAAGGACATTTACTCTGTGCTACATTGTGTCCTCTTTTCTATGCTAGTCTAAATACAAGTGCTGTTTTCACTGCCAATCGTTGTTTGCTTGTGCTGTTTCCACTGGCTAAAACCAGCATTTTTCCAGCTCATGTTGCCCTCCAGGAAAAACCACACATTCATACCTTTCTTGCATTTAGCACAGGACAACAAAACTGGTTCCCAGGAATAAGGATGGCTTCCTCAAAAGAAAACATTTGCTGTCAGCTGAGGTTTGACCTCTAATGGCTAATTTGGCATCATCATTTTGAGCACTGGAATACATAACACTGTGAAAAATTAACAGCTTCCCCCCCCTCCCTGCTGAAGTTTAATTTCCGCCTGCAGCTTTGCAAGTGAAAATAAAAGAAATTAAATAAATACCCAAACCGAAACCTTGGGTACAGTCTCTCACATACATCCACAAAGAGAACCTCAAGACAAAGATCTGTAAGGGAAATTTCACTGGAAACCGAGCTTTTGCAGACACTGAGAAAGAAAGTCTGCAACATGAGACCGTCTTCCTTGAAGAAACACAGCTGATCCCAGCTCCGACTGCCACTGGGCTGTGTAAAACATAAACTTCACGCTAACCCTATGAAAATAGTCAACATGAGAGAGAGACAACAGTCTGCTCCGAGCTGCTGAAAGGGGAAAAAAACCTCTCAGGCTGTCATTCTCCCCTTGCTGTGACCTTCATGCTCCACTGAATTTCTGAAGATACTGAAATCTTGGCAGGGAAGTGTACAGTCTGTGGGAACCAGGCAGCGACGGCTGGGCTCGCTGCTGAGAATTAGGCCCAGTCGAGCCCTTTTTTGGGGGGACTCTGAGTTTTATGTGGCCAACAGCACAGGGCTAAGCCAACTCCAGGCTGGGAATTTTACAGAATTGGTGCTGTGTGCACTCACGTATCATGTTGCAAAGCCATCACGGACAGAGTGCTGCCCTCCTGCCTGGCAACCACAAGCTGGGGTTTGCTCAGTGTCTACAGGAATCTCCAGTACCTAAAGGGGTTCCAGGAGAGCTGGAGAGGGACCTGTGACAAGGAACTGGAGTAACAGGATACAGGGAATGGCTTCCCACTGCCAGAGGGCAGGGATGGATGGGATATTGGGAAAAAAGTTCTTCCTTGTGTGTGGGAAGGCCCTGGCACAGGTGGCCCTGGCACAAAATGGGCTGCCCCTGGATCCCTGGCAGTGTCCAAGGCCAGGCTGGATGAGGCTTGGAGCACCCTGACATAGTGGAAGGGGTCCCTGCCCATGGCAGGGGGGTTGGAACTAAATGAGCTTTAAGATCCCTTCTGACCCAAAGCATTCCCTGATCTTTGTGGTGCTTCGGGGTGTCTCCACCCCTTGCAAGTAACAGTGACCACTCACTACGAGCTCTCACTATCATTTATAAACCATTGGAGGTTAGCAAATAAAAATCTTAACCAGAGACTGAAAAGAAGCGGAATTTGCCATGACAAATGATCCCAGAGTCTGATGGTATTTAATGACTGCCGTGTAGAGCCACTCCACACAAAGAGCTGGTCCCTCTCAGCGGGGCGCGGTGCCAGGGCAAGGAGCACTCGCCACTCAGCCAGCCCTGGACAAGTACCTCTGGAGGGCAATTTGCTCCCTCAACAGTGTCTGTCGAGGCAGAATAATACCAGCTGTGCTTCCTGGCTGGAGCCTCTGCAGCACAGGCTGCAGATTACATCGGAATTGCCAAGCCCAGGATAAACAAAAAGATTAAGAGGGCCTCACCCTTTGTGTTGAACAATCACACTCTGAAGCAAGAAATCACAGCCCACATCGTGGGCAGGCACCGGGCTGAGCCCGGGTTTGGGTGACTGGGGAGGAGTAAGCAGCTCACTCACACATCTGGGGAAACCACAGATGCTCTTAATCACAGGTTTTCCTGACCTGTAGGCGCTGACAAATTGCATCCTATGGATGAACCTTTTATTAAACCACAGAGGGTTTCCAAATGATATTCTCTTTCTCAGCATTCCCAAGTCATTGAAATCCAGCACACGTGACCTTCTAAATTCTTCATTTAGAGGGTGACACAGCATTTTCGAAATATTCGAAAGATTTCAGGGCTGAAAGGAAGTAAATGGGGACATGATGTTGCATCAGTGGAGGACAGCTCAAAAGCCGAACCAGGGGCTATGAGAACTGACATTTTTGAATTCTTTGATGATGTCTCAGCCCCACTAGAGCTGAAGATGATTTTTGTCCTGAGTGACTCCCAAGGCCAACCCCTTGCTGTCTGCTGGGGAAGAAACATCTCATGAAATATGTAGCCTTTAAATCTTACTGGTTTTTCTCTGCGCATGGAGAAGGACGGCTGGTATTTTAAAATGAAGGAAATGACTGTTGCTCAGGCCAGGAAAGGTGACCACAAAGCAAAATTGCCCTGGTTCCACTTCCATGCCATGCTGGAGCAGGAGATAGCTGCTCAGCTCACAACTGAGTGAGAAAGACGATGCCTGGCAGTTCTCATCATCGTCTGGACCGACAGAGCAACCCACATAAAAGGAAGAAAAAAGCCTGCTGATCAGATTGGTGTGACAGAGGCTCATGAGAGACATGCACATTTTCAATCTAAACGACAGCTTGAGGGATCTATATTACTAATTATCAACTAATATTGCCCGAGTTCCCAGGCTGGCTTCAAAGGTTCTCGCAAAGTGCCCCAAGTACAGGGTTTCCATCTCATCATAAGGCTTTTTACTTTGTCCCTGCTAAATGGATTGCTCCATCCTGGGCTCCCTCTGCGTAAGTTAGCTTGCACATGATGAGCTTTGCAGCAATGAAATTCGTTACCTTAACCACAAAAAACCAGAAACATTTGCTACAACTGTTAGAATGCTTTTGCACCTAATTTAAAAAAAAAAAAAAAAAAAGGTGGTTTCCTCTCTTCCTCCCCGCCTACTCCTAATCCCATGCTAACACCTTTGTAAAAGCTGGGGTGAGTAGTTTGGAAACTGAAAGGGGGGGGGGGGCACAAAAAAATACAAAAATATATCAGATCTCCAGACAATGAAATTGAGCAGCTATCTCTCATATCCTGCAGTGCTCAGGCTGAGGTCATAAGTTAAACAGGACATCAGAATAGTTGATGTAATTTGCTTATTTAGGATCAGAGCATTCAGTGACGTGCAAGAGACAACCTATTTGAAAGTGCAGATAATCCCCCTGTCAATGTGGGGCTGTTCAGATGCACAAACTGCAGCTGGAGCCTGGGATTTTTTTTCCCCCGCACATTTATTTTTGCAGGGGATATAATTGCAATCATTTTTCCTTGCAGGAAAGCCTTGAAACCTCACCTGGGATCAGCCTCCTGTTGCGTAAGGTATTGTTCAAGCGGGGTCCCTGCCCCAGCCAGCTTAAAGGCTAAAGGGTCAAGTCAAACAGAGGGTGGGAAAGGAAGGAGAGGCCTGGGGGAGGTGGGGGTGGCACAGAGGCTCTGCAGGACCCACGTCCCCCAGCCTGCTCCCCCCCATACTCGAGCAAAGCCTCAGACCCAAAACTGAGCTGAGCAGCAGCTACACTTTTCAGTAAAGACCAGCACAGCTTTTCTGCAGATGGACAGGCCCTCCTGGCTCCAAACCCAGCTGCAGAGCCTCACACCAGAGAGTGTTTTACAGCAGTTAGAAACCTTTAACCACGAGGTTCTTCCAGATTCCAGGAGGAATTTCTTGGTGAGCCCAAACAATGCTGAACACAGTTGTCCCTTCAAGCCATAGTGACAAACCCTTGTGATATAAAGATGTAAAGCTAACAACTTGCAGTGTTTATCTCCTCAGTTTATCACCATCCAAGCTGGGATTCCTCCCTGTCAGCAGCACTGCTCACCCCAAGCCTGCCAGCCCTGTGCCTCCACTGATCTGCTTGCACACCAGTGTTCTTTCACTGACACAAGGTGGCTGGGCAAGACACCTCAGCCATGGGAAGTGAAACGTCCTGGGCCCTTGGGCTCACCAAGCAGCCAGCAACAAGGCCCTGGCACAGTGGGAAGTTCAGAGGTGTGGCCCACACCTGCTTTGGGTAGACTTTCAACCACATGGCATGGAAAAGCAAGATGGCAAAAGTCACACTAGTCATTCAGGTAATGGATCCTGCCAAAACATGGCTGTTCTCAAGAGACAATTCATTCTCCTTTAAGAGACTGGAATGACATGGAGACAAGGAGTTCATGTTCTCCTGCTGTTCCACCAGGCCATACCCAAGTGTCACAGCAGGATGTCCCAAACAGGGACAGCACCAGGAAGGGTGGGAGACAATCACTGCTGGCCTGGGAGAAGAGCTGAATTTCACCCCACTATGAAATGACCCCGCTGTCAGCTGTCTGTGCCCATGGACTGGAGTCCATGCCTTCTTCAGCAGGTTTGGGTGGTTTTTCCTTCTTTAACTGCTGGTTCTGTGTTAGAATCTACTCCAAGCTGTGGAGAGCAGAGCATCACTGATCTCCTAGGTGAGTTGCACTGTGAGCTGACATTTAAGGCAGCCCACAACAGCCTCCAACAACTCCAGACATCTTCCTGACTACTGTAAGGGTTCAGCATGTTGAATTGATCATGTCTGAACACCCCAAACATTATTTCACACTGTCCCTTCCTGAAGGAAGTATTTCAGCTGTCTGAAAAGAAGAAAAATACAAGATACTCAAATGTGTACAGAGGTGACAGGTACATGACATTTGCATTTCAAATACAAGGAATGGGCTTGTAACATTTTAAGACTATGAAATGTAGAATTTCTATAGGGGTTTTTTGCATGTCACCAAAAATTAATCTTATTTTCACTCAGCCCCACTAAAATGTTCCTCACCAAAGGCACCACCAGGCCCACCTACAGCTACTCTGCAGGGGTGGCTTCACCAGGATCATCACCAAGTCCTTACAATGCGGCACTTGAGGACCACATGGAATGAAAAGGTCATTCCTGCACCATCACTGACACTTTTGGGAGCAGTCTCCGCTCCTGAAGCCTTTAACTGGAGCAACCAAGCTGAAGCCCAGCACAAGCGGGAGCAGAAATGCTGAGCAGCCCCTGGATGACACTCCCTAAGCACTTGCTGCTCTAGGTCAGACAGAGGTAGCCAGTATTGGCCATTGTTTTAACAGAAGCAGTATTTTGGCAGGGTTGCAAAGCAAGCCCATTCTTTACATCTGGAAAAGAGAGCTTGTCCATCCCTGCTGAGGGAGGTGACAGAGGAAACGTATTTTCCAGCAGTCTTGGGTACAACATTGAATTGGGACCTATTTTTACCATGTGCTCTGCACTACATGCATTGTTATGACAACATTTGCTGCCATATTCACTCCAGTCATTTACAGAACAGAACCCAGGAGACAAAACAAGCCCCTGCTCCATGAGACAGAGGGAGCAGGCACAATGCCACATTACTTCCTGTGACATGCAGCCAGGGCTGATGACACAGATAACCCATCCCTGCTTGTAGGTCAGGCCCAGCTCCGTGCAGGAGAGGGAGGAGAGGGGCCCAGCTCATGGGTCAGTACTGCCCATCCTCCTGCCTAGCACAGACACAGCAGTACTCGGCTCTTTCTGGAGCTCTGCTTGTGTGCCCACCATGCTCACCCACTGTAGGGGCAGCCAAAACTCTCTGTCACCCCTCAGCAAAGTGCTCTGCAAGGAGCAGTCTGGGAGCCACAAGGTCTGTGACCCAGCACCGGAGCAGCACAGACAGGCTGGCAAGCACAGCTCAGCAATTTCAGGATCCAGCCTCCATCCTAATTAAGCCCAATTAGGTTTACAAAGAATGAGAATGTTTTAGGAAGGACGTATAAAAGAACTGCTGAGGTCTCTGTAGGCCATGTAGGCCCAGAGCACGCTCCTGAAGGCAGAAATTGCCTCTGTTGATGTGGGCTGTCAGTTTTCCAGAGTGCTGGAGGATGATCCTGCTGCCTGTGCACACAACCCTGGGAAGTGCAGTTGGGAGAGCTGGGATTCTCCTCCAGAGGATCAGCAGCACATCAGCCAAACCTGTGCTGTCTGCAGAGACAGCTGAGCAAAATCCAATCCAAAATGCCAAGGCCTTAAATGAAGGTAAATATGATTCAGAACAGGGAGAGGTTGGACAAATCAGCATCTTCCCATGCTGAGGGGTATAAAACATGCAGCTGTTCCACCACCACAATTTACAGGGAAGGCATTTCTTCTGGAAGTAAGAGAACACTTAGTATATATTCCTAGCCAGATTGATTACCCCTATTTATATTGTAAACTAAGACAGCATGTACTAAGCCCATAGAGTTAACCAGTTCCAGACCCCAGATCCTGGGTGAGGGGTCAGTTTTCCATTGTCTGCTGCACAGTCTCATGCATTTATTAGAGAGCACTGAGTTTCCTGCAGCGTGGTTTTGTGTGTGTGTGTGTGTGTGTGTGTGTGCGCGCGCTTATTTCTGTGGTATTTCAACAACCATCAGGAGGAACACTACTATTTTATGGGATGTCAAGGAACTGGAGAATCCATGAGGTTTTTTAAAGGTTTGTTTAAAACAGCCAAGAAGCCAGCGTGCCACTGTAAATATATGTATGTATAACAACTGCAGTCTGTTCTGGGACAATAAAACCACAGGACTGAAGGCAGTATCCCATAGCTGAATATATCCATTTATCCTGCAGTAAGATGAACCCCTGTTCTGTGGATCTGACCTGCAGGGAGTTTCGTCAGTCTCCTCTCACAGCCAACCTGCCCAGCTGGACAACTCTTATTTGCTTTCTAAGTTACAGATCCAGTTTCAACATCTGACAGCAGATATAAACAGAGGTTCAGGACACACTCTCTGGTGTGTCTGCTCCTACGCTACTTGTGCAATTCCACTGGGCCAGGAGACCCCAGATCTCCACCATGAGGCACTGAGCCAGACTCATTGGCTTGCTTATCCCTAAGAAAAAGCTGATTTTCTAACCAACTTGCTTCTTTTTCTCTCTATAGACACTGATAAGGTGAGAGATGTTGAAGTTCTGTGTTGGTTTTATAATGCAGTTTGGGAAGGGATAGGTTTCAGCGTGTTGCTGTAACAAATACAATAGTGAAATTGGAAGAGATGGTGATTTGAGCTAACACAATTAAAATTTATTCTTAACAGCAATCCACAGATATCCTGTGCCAAACACAATCTGGAGCCATCAACTAGCATGGACATGAATTAACCTAATAACTTCTGAAAGAAAAAAAAGAAGTCCTATGAAAAAATCCTCCTATTAAAGTAATTAAGTGTTAACAGAATCACAGAGCGATAATTAAACATGGTTTATAATTAAAACAGCATGTGTCCTAGACAGAGAACACAGCAACAAAGAGAGTCCAACCATGACAGCTGATGCCAAAACACCGGCCAAGTAGCAAAAATCAGAAAAACAGGCGAGTTTCTAGCAAAGCTGCAGATGCAGAGCCTCTGATCCTCTGACTGAGCCCTCAGCACTGTGACGGATGTGACTGCACTCAGAACTCCTCACGGCTTTGCCAGGTGCTGCCAAAGTTCAAGCAGAACTCTTGGGAACCAAGAAGACACCAAGTGCAAGGCCCAGGACACCGAGGCAGCGCAGGGAGTGGTGAGCGAGCGGGAGCCGGGGCTGGAGCCAGCCTCGTCCTACCTGGCAGCGGCTGAAGATGTCACCCAGGGACACCTGCACGTTGAAGTGCTTCAGCACCTGCAGCGCCTGTTCCTTCGCCTTCTGGGAGCAGTTCACAGAGAAACACCTTCCTTCTCCCACCTGGGAGCGCAGCTGCAAACCAGAGACACCAGTGAGACCGAGTGTCAGGGCACCTGGGGCTGTTCTGGTGCTCTTGGCTTGGTTTGAATTCTGAATAATGCTTAGAGTTAGTGTGTGTTTACAGTCTGAATTCTGGTCTGAGCACCGTGATTGGTAACCTAACAGCCACTGCTGCAAGAGCTCTGACTCCTGAAGAATTGTGTGATTGTATGTGTATGAAACATGATTTAGGCTGGAGAAAGGGAGGCTCAGGGGGACCTTCTCACTCTCTACAACTCCCTGACAGGAAGGTCCAGCCAGGGGGGGTGGCCTCTTCTCCCAGCTAACAAGTGACAGAACAAGAGGAAATGGCCTCAAGAGGCTCCAAGGGAGGTTTAGATTGGATTTCAGGGAACATTTCTTCACAGAAAGGTGGTCAGGAATTGGAATGAGTTGTCTGGGGAGGTGTTGGAGTCATCTTTGGAAGCGTTCAAGAGTCATCTGGATGTGGCACTTGGAGACATGGTTTAGTGGGGACCATGGTGGTGATGCTGGGTTAACAGCTGGACTTGATCATCCTAAAGGTCTTTTCCAACCTTAACAATTCCATTATTCTATTCTATAAAATATACTCAAGTCCTGTTAACTCACATTTTGGTGAGGTGGTGCTGACAGGGGCAGCAAAAGGAAACTGACCTCAATCCCAGCTTTCTGAGGAAACTTGGCCAGATCCCACAGAGTGTGCCAAAGCACAGTGATGGAAACAATGTCCAGTGACCACTTCAAGCCCTCTGATTTACACAAACGTTTCACCTGGTGTTCCCTGGTGGCCAAGAAATTTGAAGGGGTTGATGTGGGCAGTCCCTCAATGTTTGTTCCACAGTCTGTAGAGAAGTGCATCTGTGAATGAGCACTGGAAGTCCCAGACACATCTTCATGACCATGCTAAGGACTCACAGGAGTGGGATCAGCTACACACAAGTAAAGGAGCCTGGCAGAGCCATCCTATCCTTGTGGAGGGCATCCAAAGGCAAGGGAACTGAGTGAATCAGAGTATTTCCCAGGAGTATTGTACCCTGGAAGCAGTTATTTTCCTTTTGCAATTCCTACACAGTACTTTGAAATTAGAGCTCTGCCAAACAAGAGGATTCTGGATTCCCTATTCCACCAGCTGTAGGCTCAAGGAACCTGCAGGGTGGCTGCACCTGCCTCATAGTGTCCTATTATGGGGAGGAGTTTTATTCCACACTGATTTTCCATAGGAAATCAGCAACCCCTACTCTGCAAATATTCTGACTGGCTGCCTGAGTAGCTGGGAGATTTTATGCTGACAGTTTGTGACAAAGAAATCCTGCACCCTGGCTCATGTGAACAGACCTCTGGCTCATGCAGAACAGTTTCACTCTTCCAAATGGATTTTTAGGCACTAAAAAATTGCATAGGACCTGCAACAGGACATCACAGCTCTCCAAGCACTGACTTGGCAGGCTCAGCAGTGCATTTTGAAGCATGTCTGTGAACAGCTCTGAACAGCTGGTGCTGAGGGCAAGGTTGGCCTTTGCTTTGGCTTTTCTGTATAGCAACACAAAGCCTCTCCAACTTCCACCAGACCCATGCTTGGGGCCTTCCAATCTCCCCCTTCCAAGCCTGAAGAAATGTCCCTGAGGGCTGAAACTCTCTCAGTGTGGAGCCAGCCAGCAAGCAAGAATCTCTGGGATAAAAAGCACAGAAATTGAGCTGCCTTTCACCTGCCAGTGAGGCCAGACAGAAACACACTGTTCTGGATTGTTTGGCTTGACTTCCACCCCCACCCCCAATGGCAAGCAATTGCTCTCCCCACCAATACAGGACTGAATATAAGTATAAAAAAAACATTTTGCCCCAAGCCTTGGTGGCTGAGAACAGCAAACCTCTGAAGACCTTAAATGTAGCTTTTAGTGGAGAAAACATGAAAAATCAAGCCAGCTGTTGCATTCACATCTGACTTTTCCTCTTGTCTCCCGTGGACACCCCAGACCATGCAAGGATCAGTGCCAGAAACATGCCAGCAGCTTGGAACACTCACAGTCTGATATGGGAGTCCAGAGGTCAAAATTACTCTTCCTTCCTGTCGGGCAATCTGGAAAAAACAGTAAAAATCTAAATGAACAGGGGCTGAAGTTACACTGAGTTCAGGCTTTACTTGCAGTCACAGAAGAGAGGAGGTGAACTGGAGATATCGAGTGTTTCTCTCAGTGTCAGTCCACACCTGGCCAAGAGTTCCTGACAGCAACAGCAGCTCCAAGGTATGGCTCACCCCTTGTCCCCTCCCTGCCAATCCCTGCCTCATCTCCCATGTGCTGGAACAACCTGCTGGTGCATCTGTACCACAGATGGCCCAGGGAACCATTCCACCTTGAAACAATCCTATAAAAAAACAATCTTTTAATTTTTTCCCTTAACCCAGACTATTTCTATTTCCCCAGTCTGGGTCACAAAGAAGGAAACAGTTCTACTGCACAGGGGGAAAAGGAGAAAAAACCTAAGCAGGTAATTCTAGAAAAAAAAATGTACCGTGAAATGTGTCTGCAAACTTCATACCTTTAACAAAACTACTCCTTAGAGAAGGAGGATGTTATTGTCCTGGCAACCCAACACACAGGAATTCTGCACCTTTCCAGGCTGCAGGGAACATGTCCCAAAGAGTTTATCACCTCCCGACTTGGAATCCTGAACTTTTGTCAGCGTCCTTCAAGTGGAAGGTCTGTGCTGAGTTCCCAGGGAGTCATCAGTGCCCTGCAGACCTTCCCCCGGGCTCGGCGACACTGCACAGGGGGCGCTGCCAGAGGGAGGCACTAACTCTGGAGCTGCAAGGGTGGAATGTGACTGACCTTCCTTCACATGACTGAATGACGCCCTTCCCTGCCACCCCTCACCCTCTGGAGGAGGGACAGAGACTCATGGCTGCAGCAATAGGAGGATTCACAAGGATTCCCATGTGAACCAGGACTCAGCTCTGATCTTGCTGACAAGAGATCAGTGCTTTGAAGTAGGCACAAGGTTATTTCGCTTCTCTGGCTTGGATTCTGTTAGAAGCCCTCATGTTTTTCACTGACTCCAGATGTGTGTCATGGAGGTCTCTCATCTGGTTCAGAGTGCAGCAGCTCTGTCTGGATCCCTCTCTACCCTTGGCAGGAAGACACATTTGGGACCAGAGTCCTGCTGCACTTCCCAGAGAGACACCAGCGAGCACAGTCAGGGAACACCAGACAAACCAACCACAACTTTTAAGCTCTGTCTTGGGTAGTCATTCTCTTAGGACTCACTGAACCTATGGCAACAGGAAACATGGGGGAGAAGGCTCTGAAGGCCCTGTGCAGACAGCTAAACAACCTGGTTTTTCCTTTTTTTCCTCTTCCTGAGCTTTCAGGTATCTGCTTCCCTCCTTTAGTTGTGAAGTCACTCTTTGGCTGAACGTTCTGCACTGAGAAAGTGATTGGCAACAACTTCTAAAACATCTTTCTACAGGCAAAAGTACTGGATTTCTTTCAAAATCAACCCTCTCTTGCTCAATAAAGGAAAAAACCTCTAAGAGCCTTGAACGGGCAGCACAGACACCCCATGCAATCCTGTGGTGGCTGAGCAGCCACCACAGCACCCTTGTGGCACGGTAGTGAGGGAGGTCTGGTAAGGCAACAGCAAAAGGTCACCACAGGGATTTGCCAGAAAGGGAAAAGGGATGTGAAATTCCTCCAGACCCATGTTTGCTTCAGGGTAAGTCTGAGGATTTCACAGCTGGAACACTCCATTCTGACTTTCTGCATCCAGGGTTAATTAGTTCAAGCTTGATAAATCCCCTTATCTAAATGGCTCTGCAGAGACAGGCAAAGAACATCAAATAAAAAGGAGAAAAGCAATAACTCTTCCAACATGCTTTTCTGCCTCTGGAACAACGACTGGGAGAAGCACACAGAGCCAGAAAAGCCATGTGATAGCACACATCTGACTGAGACCACAGAGGGTATGTGCTGGAGAAAAGGGCACAATTCCTTCTTTTTCTGCAAAAGCAGCAAGGGAAGGCATCACTGGGACCATGGCAGGGATGTGTGGTCAGGGATGCAAATGAGAGGAAAAGAACACCCAGGGCAGCATTTTGGCATGGGTGTCAGGGACCTGTGCTCTAGCCCAAGTGCTTCAGAGAGGGCATTGGCCTCAGTTTCACAATCTATTACAAAGATAATATCAACTTCCTCTGGAAAAGGCTCAGGCCTTCTGGATAGAAAGCACTCCCTAATCTGTTGGTATTACTGATTATCCCTTAACGTGTCTGTCTGTTCAGCCAACTTCCATCCTGCAGAAATGAATGAACCCACAGGAATTACTGTCAGAGAGACCTGGAATGGCAACGATTCAGGAGAGAGGGCAGAGAGAGACCCTTTGTTTCCAAGCCAGCACCAGCAGCAGGATGATTCGTGACAATCTAAAGCATCCTGAACCAAGGCCAAAGGAGGTTCCAAAAAACAGCAGCACAAGGCTGTGGATTTGTAAGTTAAACTTTGCCAAGTCTGTGCAAGACACATGTTGGGCAATGCCACATGTCCTTGGAGAGCCAAACTGCAGTAGAGAAAAAGCTGTGTTCCCCTTGCAGTGATCCTGAGCCTGGGCCAGCAAGGCCCCGCTTCAGACCAAAAGGGAGAGGACAGAAAGTGTCTGCCCCAGGATATGTGCTGGGAAAGCACCCAGACAAGGATCTGCTAGAGAAGGGGATCACAAAACCCAGTCCAAACCCAGAGGCCCTCCCTGTAATCCCAGGTTCTTTTAAAAGAGACAGTAAACCAAGAGCTTAACAGCTCTGAGCACACTCAGTCCAGCTCTCCCAGTATTGCAACCCTAATCTTCTCTTCAGCATTCCTGAAAAGTATAAATTGCACAGAGTTATCACATGGTTTTGTAACATGGCCTTAAATGTCACACCAAAACCATCCACCCAGTTTTCTCTGTGCAGATCCATTTGTATCAAGGTCTCCAATGAACGACCTTCTCCTCCTGCTGACCCAACATCAAAAGCCAAGTCTTGATCTTAAAAGCAACACAGCTCTTCATCTGCCCTCTCTGAATTTAGCTTCCCACCAGACTAAAAAGACCAGCAAACCTGGAGAATGTCGTCTACATCAAAAATATGGAAAAAGCCAGTCAAAGCTGAGACAAGATCCAAGATTAGATTCCCCCATTAGGTGAAGATCTGCTCACTGCAGGATTAAAATCCCTTTTGTGTCACCTGGCTCCAAATTAGTCTAGGGCAATTTAGATCTGGGTGCACAATGCTCTATCTGGCTCCTGAGATCCATCCAGCCTGGCCCTTCTCTGCAACTCGCTGGTTCACCTGGAGCTTTGGAGGATAGGTGTAACCTTGCAAGGGAATCTTCCACAGCACAGGAGCCTCAGGAAGCCAGTTTTACCTGCCTTCTGGTTATTAGCATACTTCAAAAGATACCAGGTTTGCCTTAGCATCAGATTATCCTTAGAGATGAGGATGATTTTGAAGACCAAGAGCAAAGTCCATTAAAAAAATAAAGTAAACCAACCCAGAACACAACTGAAGCAGCTTTGAGATTCCACTGAGTCTCTTATTAAAAACCTAAGAGACTATGAACATTTTCTTAAAACCTTTTGCTCTGCCCCCAAGGTACAACATTGCAGGAGCTACTGTAGTCACTCAGGCTGCTGGATAATCCTGTAAGGTTGGTGTGAGAAGGATCCCACTGCTTTGCCTGATTCTCCAAAATTGCAGAGAAAATAGGAGCATCCACTTTTCCATCTCCTTCCAATTATCTGGAAAACCCAAAAGATAGGTTTAAGATTCTCTGCAAAGAGAAGTTTGCAGAAGACAAGATGGAATCATGGAATAGTTTAGTTTAGAAGGGATCTTGAAAAGGTAATCTTGTCCCAACTGCCCGGCAGTGAGCAGGGACATCTTCAACTGGGTCAGGCTGCTCAGAGCCTCCATCCAACCTGACCAGTAATTTTCCAGGGGTGGGGCATGAAAGACCTGGGTAGGAACACAGCAGGCACAGGGCATAATTTTAAGTAAATAAACTTGTATTAATTGCAAATAACACGTTGCTTGTAGGAGTAAGTGCAAAGGCAAAGGGTGGATCACCCAAAACTGGCACCTGCACACTCAGAACCTGCTGCATCCCAGAGATGGAATATCCACATTCTTTACCCCATGGATTGCCTGGAACTGGAGTCAGAGTCCCTAGGGAGGAATGGCTGGATGCACACAGCCCTTTTTCAGAGGCCACACAGCAGAGAGCCAGGCTTGGGCCAGCCTGGGCCACTGTGAAGCCCTGCAAAGGCCCTGCCCGAGGGGCAGTGAGCAGTGCTGCCAGGCAAAGACTGCTGGGGACAGCACATGGTGGGTCCCACCAGCTCTCAGTGCACAGGCTGCAAAAATTCTCAGATAAAGGAGCTTGTCCAGCACATCTGGAACTAATTCCAGCCCCAGCTGCAGACCTGCTGTGCCACATAGGTGTGTGCAGGTGCTACAGCAGGTAGGACAGCAGGGTAATATGGGAAAAACAGCACAGCCACCCCACTGAGTGAGAGGGCTTAATAAAACCACCCCCACTGCATCTGTAAGGACAGCCTGTGAGTTCTTTGCCTTTCACATGAGGATAGATTAAACCAGAGACATTTTCAGTATGAATTTCTACTGTTTTTTCATTTTTAAAGATTTTCTGTATCTGCACTTATGACAGGCAACTTTAATCAGTCACTTCTCTGGTCAAGTCCTAATTAAATGGCATCATTAAATCAGAGACTGCAAGCTGGTAGCATCTCACAGCACATAAACAGAACCACAGAATCACAGAATCATTAAGGCTGGGAAAGACCTCCCAGGTCATCAAGTCCAACCACAAACCCAGTACTGCTAACTCCACCACTAAATCTGGTCAGTCAGAGAGGATCCAGTGGATTGTGGTGCCAGAGGTCCTGCTCTCACACCTCTCCAGATCTGGCATGACAAACTCACCATGACAAGTCCAAGATAAAATATTTAGTCAATAACAGCAACACAACACAAAGCATAACACAGGACAAGAGTTTCACATCCATGGGAATGGGGGTTGCCAAAACAATTCCTGTACCACATGCTAGCCTAAACAAAACAAATAACAAACAAACAAACAAACAAAAAATATAAATCCATTACTACCCAAGCACAGCTGAGGAAGTTCTCAGGATTTTAAGCTTGATCCCAAATAACAGAGGGTGAAGGACCAGACCCATCTGCCCACCAATACTTGAAGCCACTTTAACAAAGAAAAGGAATGAGAACAATAAGGAGCAAATGCCAGGTGCTGCAGGAGTTCTTGGCACAAGGAGAAGTGTAGTATGACTGATAAATCATTTGAGTGAAAAGACTTTAATAAAGAGCAAACACTAATGCTGTACACTCTTAGGTGTCCCTAGTGACACCAGTTTGAGACTGTGCTGGGACAACACCCAAACAATCTGTCTTGTACTCAGTGACCAGGATCCAAACCCTCTGCTGACCTTTGCAATAACATTCCCAAGTTTTTGGGCGTAGGGTGGTCAACATTCAACTTTGATTCAATCAGGACCAGCCAGATATCAAACAGGGTAGGAGGAGTCTATTTTTATCTTTGATTATCCAAGCCCAGATCAAAGGCTCTGCAATACAGTAACACTCCAAGGGCTTTTGATAGTGAAAGGATGTTTGTCCGGTCACCATAGAGAAAGCAATGTCAAACATCCTGTCCGTGGCACGATAAGGGATGGGGATGAGAAGTGGAGACGGAGCTCTGGGGGGAGGCACTGAGAACTGGTTTGTTTAAATAACTTGTGCAAGTTTGGCAGGGAGGAGATATTAATTATTTCTGCAGAAGTTAGAGCCTGCCCCGGATTCTGGCCAAGCAGACATCTGAAGAGGAAACATCCTGCACACCAGGCTGGGTGATCCATGCATATTTGATAGCACACACTGTGTGGCCTGGATAACTCTCTTGACTCCCTCGAAGGCAGGGAGGTCCTCTGGGAGACCTGGACAAATAAGAAAGCTGGGCAATCACCAACCAGATGAAGTTCAACAAGGGAAAGTGACAGATTATGCACTTGGGATGGGGCAACCCTGGATATACAAACAGACTGGGGAATGAGATACTAAAGAGCAGCGTCACAGGAGGGAACCTGGGGGTCCTGGCTGACAGAAAGTTGAATGTGAGTCAGCAGTGCCCTGGAGCCAGGAGGGACATTTGCGTCCTGGGGGCATCAGGCCCAGCATCATGTGCTGGTCAAGGGAGGGGATTGTCCCACTCTGCTCTGGGCTGGGGTGGCCTCACCTCGAGCACTGATGGCAGTTTTGGGCACCACAAAGTAAGAAAGACATTAGGCCATTAGAGAGTTTCCAAAGGAGGGCAACGAAGATGGTGAAGGGCCTTGAGGGGAAGCTGTAGGAGAAGTGGCTGAGCCTTGGTCTGTTCAGCCTGGAGGAGACTGAGGGGAGACCTCATTGTAGCTGCAACTTCCTGGTGAAGGGAAAAGGAGGGGCAGACACTGATATCTGCTCTGTGCGACCCGGGACAGAACCTGAGAGAATGGCATGAAGTTGTGTCAGGGCAGGCTCAGGCTGGAGCTCAGGGCAAGGTTCTTCCCCCAGAGGGTGCTGGCACTGCCCAGGCTCCCCAGGGAATGGGCACGGCCCCGAGGCTGCCAGAGCTCCAGGAGTCTTTGGGCAGTGCTGCCAGGGATGCCCAGGCTGGGGCTGCTGGGGGGCCTGGGCAGGGACAGGGGCTGGGCTGGGGGATCCCTGTGGGTCCTTTCCAGCTCAGGGGATTCTGTGATTCTGTGATCTGCACTCCTGGGATAGCAGAAATCTGTCTGAAATGAAGCAGCATTTGTCTCTCATCCAGTAGGCAGAGGGGCAGAGTTATTATGGGAGCCCAGAGGGATACGCATGGTCCCCTCTTCCTTTCCCAAATACCACTGCAAGTTGTGGCTGATCACCTTTGAGTCACCTCACAAGGCCAGCCAGGAATGGCCATTGATTAAGGACATTCTCCCTTCTGTATTGAACAGCCATCTTTGGATTATGGTTCTGCTGAACTGAACTGGACACAAGGCAGATAAGTACCTTCCCTGTAAGCCCAAACTGGAGTGCATTAGAAATCTAAGTGAATGTTGGCTCCTTTCACTGACTGTTGTCTTGTTGCAAGCACACACACGTGACTTGGTCACGTCTTTGGGGGTTGGAGATGATCGTTAAGGCCCCTTCCAAGCCAAAGCAAACCATTCTGTGATTCTATGATCTTTACCCTCCCCTTGTGTTCTTCTCATAACTTGAGCTGCCCCAGCTGCCAATGACACAAACAGACACACATAAGAGTGAGACACACGTAAGAGTGAGATCATAGCAGTCTCTGCTCCCCTCCTCTCTCCTGGAAGTGGAGAACCAAGGCTGCACACCACTGCAGGGACCAGTTGATTCCAGCTGCCAGTGCTTGGGATGACCCAAAGAGCTGGGAATCAGCACAGGGATGGAAGGAGGGACCCATGGGGCAGCTCCTGCAGCCTGAGCACCAGTGCAGCTTCCCAGTAAGCCCCATCGTGTCCCCATGGACATGGGAGCTGTGAACTCACCTCAGCAGCTTTCCTGTGGTCATCCTCATTGTCCAGCAGCCGGACATCCACGCCCAGGCAGCGCAGGTAGCGCCCCAGGCCCTGCAGCATGTTGTCACAGACCACACTGAACTCCTGGGGGGAGATAGGGGCAGGGGGGTGTGAGGGCTCCGTTCTGGGTCCTTGGAATTCCTAGAGAAAGGCAGGAGATCCATAAGGAGCAGAAGTCTGATTCCCAGTACATTTGTGTTTTTACTGCCTGTGTTAGTTAACCCACCATGGCACATCCAACTGCCTCCTTCCACCTGTGTCACCACCTCCCCATGCTCTGCAGCACCTCTAGATCCTGCTTCCCATCCTTTCCACACTGCCATCACCACCTAGGCAGGGGGCAGAACATGATGGGGCTAATTCTGAATTTGCCATTCTCTCATTGACCAGTTGGCCACCTGATCCAGGGACCTGCAGCCTTTCCCTGGAGAAGTGCCAACCTGGCCTCCAGTGCTCTGCACAGACATTCATTGTCAAGAAGTCACAGAAACATAGCCAAGGCTGTTGTTCCCCTAAATTAGTCTGCAATTAATAAACACGTGCCAAAGCTATGATTTGGGACAGACAGAGGGAGAAACAGGTAGACAAAGCAACCACGTCAACTCTGTTATCTTTGGAAGGTTAAAAATAGGCAGTGCCTGAATTCTGTTTGTTTTATTTCAAATGTCTGCTGCTGGGGAGTTCCTGCACTTGGAGGACTTTGGCTTTGGGAGGCTCCCAGAAGTACAATAGCTAAATTCATGGAGAAGGGAAGTTATTAAGGAACTTCCAATGTCCAGCTTTTGACTCCAGGAACTTGAATCAGCTGGGTTGACTGAAGGACACTGCCAGCAGCTATGCAGGGAGCCAGCACTGCAGATCAGCTTTGCAGGAGCTGGGCCCAAGCTGGGAATGCTGTGGCACACCAGGCAGCTCCACCTGGGCTCTCCATGGGAACCAGCTCAGGTCCAGGAGCAACCCTGGTGTGATGCTGCAGTTCCCAGCAGCTGGTCCCTGCACCCAGAGCTCTGCAGCACTGGGCAGACTGGGCTGTCACCAGTTCCTGCAGGACCCTGGTCAATGCAGCTGTGACACCAGAACATGGTGCCAAGGGATGGAGCTGCCCCTTGAAGCTGAGGCAGTTGGACATGCTACCCCTGGCTGCTGCTGCTGTTCAAACAGATGTGCAGGAGCTGCAGCTGGCTTTCAGCCAGTGTTTATCCAGTGGCCAGCACTGTCATACGGAGCTTTTTTCTCACATTTCAGGCCAGCAGAGAGCAAAAAGCTTATAAAGGAGAATAGAGTCATTAGCCCCACTTCAGACAAGGAAACAGTGGGAAAGAGAGCTTGGAGTCCTGCAGGATGCAGTCAGGACAAGTCTGCTTTTTTGGCGTCCCAGTCCAGGTTTTACCAACTGCCTCTCGGCTTATGAATCTGACTGTACAGAACACAAAGATGACCTGCAGGTTTCCAAGGTGACTGAAGCCTGGAGTGCTCACTTTTCCCACCTCTGCAGCAGCCACCAAGCTCTGCTGTAACACACAACATTCCCATAAATGCAATGCTCAGAGAGGAGCTCCATGTTCTCCTGCCTGCTGAAGGCCAAGGGATGCTGCACATTTACACACAGGTGGACACAGTCAGCAGCATCTCAGCCCAGCCATGGAAAGGGGCACTGACTTCAAGAGCTCCACACACACCTGGGGCTCCTCAGGATACACAGATACACACAGTGGGTCTTCTCAGGCAATAACAAAATGGGATTTGGGCCAAGGTTTCCAAAGGTGTGCAAACCACTGAATGGTTCCATTTTAAATGTAAAACGTTATTCCTGAGAGGCACCAGTCACATTTCAAGATACTTAAGCAGAGTTGCACAGCTCTGGTGGAGTTTTAAGGCTCTGCCACAAGACAAACTCCTGGGAGAGGCCTCTCATGGAATGTGGTGGTGGGGAGGGAGGCAGAGACAAGCCTTCAGCAGAAAGGCATTTTTGATGGATCATTTGCTTTGAACTTTGCAGACTTCTACTCCAGACACAATAAAGGAGATATTCCCAATGTGAAAGCAAGGTGTGGAAGCTCAGTAAAAAGGAAAAGTGAGGAAGTAAGAGTTTTGAAACCTTGGCCACAGGATCCAAACCCAAAATGTGGAAGGAGCATTTCCACGAGCAAGGCTCACTAGGCTTAGCACAAAGATTGCACCTACACTGTGCAAAGAAAGTGAACCTCAAAGAGCAGGAAAAGCTAGACCCAGGCAGGCCAAGGAGAGAGCAGAGTGTCCTGGGAGGGAGGGGTGAGGAGGATGTTTGCTGCAAGAGTCCTGAGAACAGCCGTGCCCAGTGAATGGTGTGACTGAGAGCAGCAGCGTGTGATTTGCAGGGGTCTTGAGCAACAAGCAGCTCTTTGAAGATGTTTACAAACCTGTCCAGAAGGTGATGGTGCTTCTTGTTTATTCAGCTGCTTCTTTGCCCTGGGTTTTTTGCTCTGTTTTCCCACCAGACTCTCTGTCAGGTCTGAACCCAGACCAAAGCTCTCGGGGTCCTTGCAGAGCCTCTCATAGATCTCCAGCAAGCAGTAGGCATCTGAGGCTGCAGGGAAGAGAATGTGAGCCTCAGCTCATATGAGGCTCATTCAAAAGTAAACCAGAGGTTTTCCTAAGGCAAGGAAGAGCTCCCACCTTTGTAAAAGCCACTGTGAACAACTGTGAAGCTGCAACTCCCTCAGGTCCTACCCTCAAGCTGCAGGATTGACTCACTGAGCATCACAGCTGAACCCACAGTCACAGGGAGACAAGGCAACAGCTCCTAAAGACAGGCTCTGCCATCTCCACTCTAACCCAATAACCCAATGTAAACTGCAGTGTGGCTCTTCCAACCACCACCAGGTAGCTCCAGCCAGCCCCCGTTCCTCACCATTGTCCCCGAGCCTGCCCACAGCTCCGTATCACTCCTCTTGACAGGAAAGGAACTTCCCTAGGAGATGCAATATCTGAGCAGGTACTGCCCGAGCTGTTTGCAATCACCTGCCCACACTCACTGCCCTGTGCTGCTGCTCCCTGCAACGGCAACGGGAGAACTCTCCCAGCCAGTCTGACAAGTCCCAGTGATTAACTTTTGTGAGAACTGTGTCAGCTTCAAGGATAGTTGAATTTAACAAAGGGCTGGTTTGCATCAGCAGACTGTCCTTTGATGCACCAGGAAAAGATTTAGACCCAGACTTCTGACTCTGGGGTAATCAGCAATAAACTCTATGGGTCCCTCCATAGCCCTGAGTCTGTGCTGCAGTTTCTGACACATCTGCCCATTTCAAACCCGGCTCTAACAAGCACCTCACTGTGACAAATGAACATGGCATTTGTTTCCCAGGAAGGCTGTGAAATGAGGCAGAAGGAAGTGGACTTTCCTCCTTGCAGTTATTGAGAGGAGTTTCCACTGAGGTGATGTTTCATCAGACAAAATCTGCAAAGCACAGGAATTCCTTCCTAAGGGAAATAATGAATCACTGGACAGTTTAAACTTCAACCATTAAAGTCATGTCCTCAAAAGGACAAACAAAACATGTGCTGACTCCTTTGAACAGGAACTAATCTGCAAAGCCATTTTCTTCCTCTGCTATTTAACGACTTTCCTGGGGACAGAGCAGCCAAACACAGCCTGGCCTGGGCACCTGCAGCACCCAGACAGGGCCAGACCTGCATAGAGGATCTGCTCTTCCCGGAGCGGCCTCTTCTCCCAGTTTGACAGCTGCTCTGTTTTATCCAGAGGCTTCCCCAGCACATGCTGCACCAGGAGGCTGAGTCCCTTCTCCGGCTGCCTGACCCCTCTCTCCTCGTGGCTGTGCTCCGGGGACAGTCCATCGACCTTCCGGCTGTCCTTCCCCCACTGCAGCTGATGGAAACAAAAAGATACAAACCACCTGGTTATGAAGCAGCTCCCAAACCACCTCCTGTTCCAGCTGCTGGGGCCAGGCACAGCCCTATGACATCCATCTCGTGCCTGGCATATTGAACCCCAGCCCTCAGACAAGGGCTGGGATGGCACGAGATAAAACACAGCATTGGCTTATTTCTTTAACAAACACACTTGCTGGAGAGAAATCTCTTCCACAGCCAAGGAAGAGAAAAAAGGGTATTCTTGTACAGCCCTGCACCAGAGGCTCCTCAGGGGTCTGCAGGGTGCTCACCATGCTGGTTGCTGCCGGGCATCCACGCAATAAAGCACCAGCAGTGGCAGTTCAGCACCTTTCTCCTCCTAGTCCCAGTGGGAAAAGGCATTCCTGTGACACCCTGGGCAGCAGCCCTCTCTACAGCTGCCATTTCTCAGCTTAAACTGAGGCAATGACTGTTGGCAGCTATGTCAGCCATGCAGCACTTCCCAGGTTAAGCTATCAATCCCAAAGATCTGCTTCACCTCAACCCACAGGCTTAAAACCACTCTTACATTTTACTCATTAAAATGGTTGTGCTGAACATTTTTGTGGACTGCTGAAAGCTCCTGTGAGCAAATTCAGGGACAGCTGTGCTTCAGCTGACCAGAAATTCCTGTGCTGAACCCACCAGCAGCCCTCCTAGGAACATCAGAGTTCTGTACAAATCATTAACTCCACCATATCTGCTTCAATAATTCATGGCCTTGGAGTAGCAGAATTTCTACAAGAACCTCCTCTTCCTAAGTATAACTTGTGCTGAGAAACCTTGTCCTGGCTGAATGGAGCTTGGTCTCCAAGAGCTTTTCACAGCTTCTATAAAGGCTATGAAAAAGCTGTCAGTAACATAAGCTTTAACATTTTAGTTGATGAAAACAAAATACTTCTGTCTTCCTTTACAGAATCCCAACACCTCAAACCATCTGGAGGAAATGGTCTCTTTACTCATGCAGCCATCTCCCTGCCAATCCAGGATGCAAACAGACAGTGCTGTGGATTCAGGACAGTTATCCACCAGCTCACGCAGGAGACACCATTTCCCACATCTCCATGTGTTTATCCTTACTTGTTTGTCCACTGCAAGAAGATCCACCACACCTAGCATTTGCTTCTCTGTGTCTTTCAGAGCAGAACATGTGGCTGCGAGGCTGCTGAGGTCTCCAGACATCCCATAACCTGGAGACAAAAGAAGCCCAAATCACACAGGTAGGAAAACTCAAATCACACTTAATGCACCACAGCTTCTTCTAGTTCAGAATCAAAATGCTGACAAAATATTTATAAGCATTGGTGGAAGACTGTTCAAACAGGGAGCAAGACTGGGTCCTGTCTCTTCTGTTCCCAAGAGACACTCCTGCAGATCAAGGGAAAAGAGAGGTGCATGAAAAATGCTGAGTTTAAGATCAACTTACTTAAAATCTGGAAAAGGTATTTATGAATTTGCCTTTGAAATCTAGGTTTAGTAGCTCCTGATAAAAGCTTCCAAAAACCATGTATGATAGTTCAGAGATCTTTGGTGTCCAGCACAGCAACTCTGGGACAGCACATCCAGACAGCTCTGCCCACCAGAATTACCTGAACCACTGAAGGCTGGGTGTCAGTTGGGGATTAGTACAGAGCTAGCACAATCCCAAATCTGAGAGTGCAAGTTATCTCAGGAATCCTGGATCTGACCTGAAATGGGGAGATACAATGGCATGGACCTGTGTCAGGGGAGAGTCAGGCTGGAGACCAGGGCAAGGTTCTTCCCCCAGAGGGTGCTGGCACTGCCCAGGCTCCCCAGGGAATGGGCACAGCCCCGAGGCTGCCAGAGCTCCAGGAGCCTTTGGGCAGCGCTGCCAGGGATGCCCAGGCTGGGGTTGCTGGGGGCTCTGGGCAGGGACAGGGGCCGGGCTGGGGGATCCTGGTGGGTCCCTTCCAGCTCAGGATTTTCTGTGATTCTGTGATCCTGTATTTCTATCACTCCCTGTTACACCAGTCACTGTTTCCTGGTCTGGAAGTGCCTGAACACTCAGGGCTACAAAAGCTGGTTCCATGGCAAGTGGATTTAGGGAATGACAACACCATGAGGATCCTGGAATGACAAAGATGACAAAACAGGTGGTGTGAAGTCCCGAGGTGGGGAAGAGAGAGGGGTGTTACCTAGTTTAGTGATGGCTGCATCTGAATAGAGCATCTGGATGAAATGGGGAAGCTTCTCCTTTTCCCCCTCAGCCTCAGCTTGCTCGAGGAGCCGTGGCAGGTCCAACAGGAACACCTCATCCTTCAGTGCAAGTTGCAGGAGGGCAACACGGGGCTTCCCCACCATGCCAAAGGAAGGCTTCCACTCCATGTCCACACCAACGACCTGCCCAGCCTGCAACACACACACTTTCTGCACCCAGAGCCTGCCTGTGCTTGAGAGGAGCCTGAAGAATCTGTCCAGGACATGAGCATTTCCTCCCCAGCACCTGCAGCTCTTTGTGCAAACTGCCACAGACACAGGGAACTCTCGTAGCACCTGTGTCACCCACGGGAACCTTCCCTGGTACAATTCCTAACACCTTCCCCAAACCAGACCAGCCTAAAGGAGCAGCTGTTCTTGGCTTGGGGAGGTAGGCAGTGGATCGCAGTGGCCACATCCAACTCTGTGTCTCAGCCTGACCTGTAGTTCCAGCTCCATGACCCTGCCAGGCCAATCCCAGGTAACACTCACCTGCAGCACCTTCTCCCAGCACTGCAGTGTCTCCTCCCAAGTCTGCAGAAAGTGAATATTTTCCCGTGGAATAGGAAGCTGGTAATAGTCCTTCTTCTTACTGGCCTCATAATTATCTGCTTTTGTAACCTCTTCTACCCTGCACAAAATCAGATGCAACAGTTGAAGCCATGGAAAGCCAGGACTGGAAATCCTGGACTGGAACAAGAGGGTCAAGTTTTACTCCCCTTATTTTACCCTGACCCTCTCTTTCCCCATGACACTCAGCTCTTTCTGAGAGAAAAGAAACTAATCAAAAATATCCAGCTCCCTTGGACAGATCACACATTTCCAGTTAGTCTCTTTCCCATAGAGACTTGAAATGGTTCATTATTTGGGAAACTATTAGTAACCTTATGTTTGGGAGGCTGTGTGCCCAATTTTGCAGCAGAGCAGCTCTCCCTGCACAAACACTCTTTCCTGTGGGTTTGTGTGCATGGGGAAGTCAATATTTGTGTAAAATATTTAATGAAGGTGTGCAGCCTCAGGTCTCCTGGAATATTCTCACCCGCAAAGCTCAGGAGCCCTGTGTGGTGTGACCAGAGACAGATGATGTCATTTATATGCTGGTGCCACCTTGTTGTGTGCAGTGTGAACTCCCTCTGGGAACCTGTGGCTGTGTTACTCAATAGACAAGGCAGCCAGACTGTTTTATGGGGTTTCATGGCTCTGCTGACTTTATAGCAGCTACCACAGCAGGTATCATGACTGGATGAGTAAACTGCAGTACAAAGGGGTTCATTAATCCATCCCAGCTCCTCACGCAGGGCAAAGAACACCCTCACCTGCCTTCCCTCCACAGCACAGGATTCCCACAGCACAGAGGTGTAGTGATGGGTTTTATCTCTGGGTGCACAGTCTGTGGCTCAGCCACACACCTGCAATCACCCCTTTGTGTTTTGAGGGCTTATCCCTCATGGAAAAACCTCCTGGCTCCCAACTGGTGGCTGCTGTGGTTTCAGGAGGGAGGAGGAGGAGGGCAGCTCTGGCAGTGCTTTGGATCGAGGCAGGAGCACGTCCAAGACAGACAAGAGTTTCCTGTGCTCCAAAAAAGCTATGGACCCTTTGGAGAAGTATTTTGAGGTGATTACATCTGTGTTGTATTTCCTGAGGTGACACAGCGCTTGAACAAGTACAGATCTGTATGAGGAGAAAGAGCAGATCCACAAAACCAGGATCCCTGAACATGAACAGTTCAAGCTCATCTGTGAGACCTTCCCAAAATCATCAGCATTAAAAAATAATAACTAGTAAAACTTTGACAGACCTGCAATCACCTCAGTAAAATAGATGAATATTTGCACTGTTAATCTGGCAGAAGAAGTGAAAGAACCCTCAGGAGCATGAAGTAATCTCACAGAGCTTCTGAGTACTCAGGATGAGTTTAAAATGCCCCTTTCACAGACATTTCCAGGCTTATGAAAATCAAATGCAGTCTGTGCAGGGCCACAATGGGATCCAAGTATATGGAGGAAGTCTTTGCAAACCTCTGTCCCCATGGATGCATCACATCAGACAATTTTAAGCAAATACACAGTGTTTGTATGACAAGCAATCCACATGGAAAAGGCACCAAAGAGAGGATTTACCTGTCCTGGATGTGCAGCTTCTGAAGCTCCTCAGCCACAGCCTGAGGCAGCATCTCGGGGGGCACCTGGCAGTGCTGCGCCCACCGTGCTGCCCCGCGCGCGTCGCAGTGACGGAGCAGCGACTGCACCAGGTGTGCTTGGAGCCACCGGTTCTCCCCAACTGTGCTCTGCAAGGGCAGGAGGGGAGAGCAGACTGTCAGTGCAACTTCCATCCCCACTCCCAGGAGGCACCCTCGTTGTAAAAACCTTATTCCTTCTATCTAGTCAGACTCTCCCCTATTTCAGTTCAAAACCATCAGCTCAAGCTCTATTGCAATAGGTCCTGCTAAAAACTCTGTCCTCATCTTTTTTATTGGCCCCCTTTAAGTACTGAAATGTCTCCTTAAAGCCTTCTCCGGGTGAGCACCCCCAGCTCTCCCAGCCTGTCTCCAGAGCAGAGGGACTCCAGACCCTGGATCATCTTTTGGGATGGCTTTCTTAGGATAGACATTCGCTGTGTCTCCAGGGCAGATGGTGGTGTGGAGTCTCCTCCGTCCTTGGAAGTATTTGCAGGGATTGTTGTGATTGTCAGTCATCTATAGGTGACTATGGATGGGATTGTCAGTCATCCATAGGGCAGGGAGGGCACATCAGCAAAGCTTTCCTGAGTGGTGTTCAGAGCCAGGAAAAGGCTGACATCACCCTCCAGCCTCCTACCCCTAGTGCTTTGAGATGGGGGCTCTGGGACCCCCAGCACCAGGCACAGCCACGGGTCAGTCCAGGCTGGCAGCAGTGTCACCCTGCACTGGAATTCAGCTGGATGAAATATGCTATGAGAGTCCCACATCCAGCTGGGGTGAACAATGATTGCATAAAGGAGTTCTTCCCTCTGTGTCTGTTCAAGGCCCCTGTGAAGGTGAGAACTGGATCATTGCTTTGGGACAAATGCACTCTCAGGTGTCACTGTGTCACTCCCTGTGTTCACAACTGCAAACAGGGAGGGCACTTTAGGACATTTCCTGCTCCCAGCTGTTCCCTGAAGGAAGGGAAGTGCCTTGGCCCACTGCAGAGCCTGGGGACACCAGCACAAACTCACCCTGCCTGTGGTTCAAACCCCAGCTCTGACCGGAGCATGGCACAGTGACCACCCTGGCAGGGGTCAGCAGCCACTTGCAAGGGGCAGTGACAGTCGATGACAGTTGGATGCACCAGAGCTCTTCTGCCTTGTCCACCTCTGAGAGGTGCAGGTGTAAGAGGAAATACAAAGACAGTACACTGAGGGTCACACCAGCTCCATGGGGTGGGAGCTTCCCCCCTCCTCCTCAGCGAGCCCACATGTGCTGCAAACATCCCGGAGCCCCCACAGCCATGTAGGAACTTCTCCTCTCTGACCTAGTCATGGATATACCCTTGAAGTTAATATTGTCAAGAAAACTGCTAAAACAAGCTGAAACCCTTTATGGTGGCCCAGGACCTGTAGCTCTAGGACCAGCACTACAAACGAGAATTTCAGAGGAGTAAAATGCTCAGATCTGCACTGGAAGTCCATCCCCACCCTGCCCACGCCGCTGCCATCTGCCCTATGCTGCCCACCTGCACTGCTCAAGGGCCCCAGCCTGTTCCCAGGGAGGGCAGCACCTTGCTCCCTCTGCCCAGCATGTAGGAACAGCTCCCAGCTGGGTGGGAGGCTGTGGCCGTGGGGCCTCATTCCTCACATTCCTCCAGTAACTAAAAGGTGAGAATTTGTCTTCAAAGCAGACACAGAGATCAGGAAACAAATCTGTTGATGGCCCCAAGGTAAAAAGGAAGGAAAACAGAAAGCCAAAGAGAAAAAAAGAATGACCCCCACCCAGAGGTGCAGAAGGGGGCAGAGGCTCAGAACAGCTTGGAGGGATCTGGCACCCCAGGTAGCAGCAGCCTGCTCACAAAAACTGCTGCCTCAGCACTCTGTCTGCCCCCCGGAGACTGCCAAATGCCAAACCACAGCTCTTCTCATGGATATGTGGAGGTACAGTTTTACTGCTGTTCCCAAGGGGCTGGGGGCACACCAGGAGCCCAGGGGAACCGGACAGGGGTCCAGCAGCTCCCCAGGGATTCAGGTACAGGAGGGAAGGGGCAGGGCAGGAAAAGGACAGGACACATTCTCCTGCTCATGCTTCTTGCCCTCTATACTTCCCCTGGCCATGCCAGTCCTGACCTTTGTACCTCTCTCCCCGCTTTGTCGTCTGTGACTGAGCTCAGACAAGCACTGAACACGTGAAGAGGGGCTGAGTTAAACCCTCCTGCACATGTGCCAAGCCACTTCTCAGAGTCCTTCCCCAAAAGAACATATTTTCTTACTAACATTGCAAAGCAATTCCCTCTTCTTGCTCCCCCTGTGTCCATCCTATTGTCTTCCTGTCTTTTTTCTAAAACATGAACTCTTTGGTGTTGGAGCTCTCTTCAGTTCACCCCAAGTCAATTCTTAATAAATCTCATTGTGGCAGCTTTATTTCTGGAAATAATGAGGTGCAGATTTTTTTAATATTATTTTAATGATAACAGATTTCTTCTTTCAACCAGAAAAAACAACTCTGTAAAGAAGGTTAATCTCTCCAGAGATATCCCATCTTGCATTCTGAAACAGAAAATAGCTTTGTTTGTCTTTTTACTGAAAAAAAGGAAAAAACCAACATTGCTCCAAAGGGGAAAGGCTTCCACCGCAACAGCTCTGCAAGAGGCAAGAATGTGGAAACTTTGGCCCCAGAGATGTGGGCACAGATGCAGAGAGTAATGTTTCACCAGGGATGACATTTCATGTGCTTTGCTGTCAGTAAATGAACACTTCTCAAGAGGAAACTGGCACGGGTGCTCTGATCAACATCAGCAACATCTCCGAGCAGGAAAAGATTCTACAGAGTATGAGGCTTGTTTACATCCCTCTTGGAATTCTAGACATATCATACATTCTTTAATCCATAGGAACACACAGAAACCCCTGACACCAACAATAACCCATGATTAAAGCTTTCCACAGTGATGGCTGCAGATTTCCTACCCGTAAATCCTGTTCTCACCACCAAGGCTTCACAAAGCTCACACCAACCACGCAGGGCAAGCTCAGCAATGTCCTGACTTTAACCCATCAACCATTTCTCCATTCATCCCAACAATTTTGAAACCAAATATCCAATGTCTCCCTTAGAAATCACCCTATCCAACCCTAGATCAGTTTTATCTGTATGTGTTAAGCTGCATTTCAGTCCCAGCCAATTCTGCCCTTTGCCTCAACATCTTTTCCCAAAGAGGGACGTTATTCACACCACTGACATTGGCTATTTGCAGAGTCAGATTTTAATTTAACTTTTGAATGTCTTGGCCAATTTCCCCTGTTTTCAAGTGCTTCCAGAACCAACAAAACCCCCTCCTGCTAGTGTAGAGAAAATGTCAAGGAGAATATTTTAAAGTCAGCAATTTTAAAAGGGGAAAAAGAAAGCCAGGCTTGAAAAGGACAAACCCATGTCAGCAGTGGAAGGCACTGAGAGGACTGCTGAGTTCTGTGTGGTGTGGCAGGTACAGACACCTGTGCTTAAACACTCCCTGAACACGCCACTGTGGTACTGTCACTGCAACTTTATTGTATTTGTGCTCAAGGTTTCTTTTTCAAAGTTTCCATCATTTGTGCTGCATGGGGAGATGCTGCAGTGTCACCATCAGATGTCACTGAAGGGAACTCCTTGAAGCATAAGGGTGGAGCTGGGACCCTCAGAGCCAGCTCAGACCAGGGCCACAGCCTGTTCCCTAATAGGAGGCGGATCTTGTCTTCTGGAGAGCCTACAGAGATCCTGGAATTCCAGAATGGTTCGGGTTGGAAGTGATCTTAAAGCCCATCCAGGTACTACCCCCCTGCCATGGGAAGGAACACCTTCCACTATCCCAGGTTGCTCCAAGCCCCATCCAAGTGTCCTAGCCTTGGACACTTCCAGGGATCCAGGGGCAGCTACAGCTGCTCTGGGCACTCTGTGCCAGGGCCTCCCCACCCTCACAGGAAAGGATTTCTCCCTAATGTCTATTATAATCCTGCCCTCCTTCAGCTTAAGGCAATTTCCCTTTGTCTTGTCACTGTCTGCACATGTAAAGTTCTTCTCCCTCTCTCCCATAAACCCCCCTCAAGTCTCAACAGGCCACAATAAGGTTTCCCTGGAGCTTCTCCTCCTTGGGCTGGACACCCCCAGCTCTACCAGGCTGGCTTCAGAGCAGAGGGGCTCCAGACCATCTCTGTGGCCTCCTCTGGACTCTCCAACAGGTCAATGCCCTTGTGGTGCTGAAGACTCGAGATGGACACTGTGCTCCACGTGGGGTCTCAGAAGGGCAGGGTGGAGAGGGGAATTCCTCTCCCTTGGATAAAAGAGGCCAACTTTCCCTCCAGTCCGTCCTGAGCAAGGTTTCCTGTGAAAGCAGCAGTGACTCGGCCACGGCCACCACCCACAGCCACCACCCACAGCCAGAGCCTGAGAACACCCTGAGAACATGCTGCTTTCTCATCATTGGAGCTGCTCTCTCGCTCACAGGCACTGGGCACTAATTTATGAACTGGAGAAGAGCAAAAGAGGCTCCATTGAGAGCCCCGCAGCCCGGTTTTCAGATAGCGATCAGTGCGTCACTGCCGGAGCCACACTCCCGAGCTCGGCAGCCATTACCACATCAATGGCGGGGAAGGGGCCCGATCGTCCTGCACAAAGCTGCGGCACTGCGGCTCCCCGGGGCGGGCTCGGCCCCCTGGGGCACGTTCACACCACCTCCTCCTGCTTAGTGAATCTGGACACTCGGCTTCCGCGCCGCCGGTGCCTCTTCCAAAGGCAATTCAGAGGAGTCTAACTTAGGATATCACTGGCAAGGATCAAGGCAAAGGCAACTCTTAAAGTCAGCTTGCCTCTGTACTGGGGCTCCTCACAGGGAGCTGATTGTTCTGGGCAACCTGGAGGAAGCTGCTGGTTTGTGGTGAGCAGCTGAACAATATTGTGTGACAGGATGCATCTGCTCCATGTTCCTGTGTGCCTCACACAACCACGGCCAAGTGGCAGCCTGAAGAGTCACACCACACAGGTTCTCTGGTAAAGCTCACCCCCACAGGGGCTTTAAAGGTCCCTTCCAACCCAAACCATGCTGGGATCCCATGAGATGGTCACTGAGGTGAAGCACATGGGGAGGCTGAGGAAGCAGGGCTTGTTCAGCATAGGGAAGTCCTGGCTGGATGTAAGGGAATATAATCTCCTTTTCAGTTTTATCAGGAGGGACCATAGAAAAGATGGAGTCAGATCCTCACAGAAATTCCAGCCAGGCCGAAAAGTAAAAAAATGAGACAGTGAGAGTGGCTAAACACTGCAACAGGCCCAGCGGGGCAGTGGAACCAGGCAGGGCACGGCAACATCTTGTCCCACAAAGCTGGCCCTGGTCTGAGCAGGAGGGCAGAGATGAGCTCTGAGAAGAGCTAATTTCAAACTGAAATGAGGCTCTGATTGTGTGATTAGCAGTGCCCTGCATTCCCCAGACTCCTCCCCACACAGACGGGCAGCTTCTTGCAGCAAACTCCTGCTTTCAAGTCCCAAGCACCTCCCGGGCAAAGAACACCCAAGATCTCATTTACCCAGAATACAGGATGGTCCTGATCATACTCAACAATACTACACAGAGATCCAAATACATTTCCTGCACTGGGATGCCTTCCAAATTTTTGTCAGGCAGCCCCCGAGGGAAGTAATTCATTTTCAACAGATGAAGTCATTGTGTCTCTAAAATCTGCTCTGGCTGCCACAGATGTGAGCAGGTACAGAGCAGAAGGAAAGAACCAATGCAGCTTTCAGAGGCAGATCTGGAGAGAGAGTATTTTCAAAAAAACATGAGCAAGAAATTGAGACCATTTCCTTCAGCACATTGCTGGATATCCTCCATGGGCCTTCACGCAGCTCACAGAGCCACGGAACAGATGAACCTGCTGCTGGCAGCAGCTCCACAGCACAGGGCATGGACTCTTCCCTCCACAGAGATGAAAAGCTCCAAACAGGATGTTTCACTGAAGTGAATCTGGCATGATCATTCCCAGATTTCACTTCAGTAGCTTCAATAGTAGATAGTAATGTTAATTGGCTGGACAAAGCACAAACCCAAACAGAAATGGAGGACCATGGAATGTCCTGAGCTGGAAGGAACCCACAAGAACCAGACAGTCCAACTCCTGTCCCTGCCCAGACACCCCACCAACCCCACCCTGGGCATCCCTGGCAGCTCTGTCCAAAGGCTCCTGGAGCTCTGGGAGCCTCGGGGCAGTGCTCAGCACCCTCTGGGGGAAAAACCTTTCCTGATATCCATCCAAAAACTTCCCAGTAGATATTTAACAGGTTTAAGAGGGAAGGTGCAATACGGTACAGGGACATTGCTCCCATGTGCCCAAGGAACCATCTGGCACAGAATTCCCCAGACACTTCAGGACAAGCTTCTGGATAAAGAGGACACCATGGTACATCTGTGAGATAGCAAAGCTCATCCTGATTCTGGATCCCACTCCCCACTGACTGAAAATGCTCTCCTAGAAAATCAGCTCTTACTGCCCATTTGGCCACTGCTACTGCACAGAAGGTTTCAGGGAAGGGATCTTGTCCCATTGCTCCTGTCACTGCAGACTTCAGACAGATCCCCAGAGGAAGGCAGCCTGAGGCTGTGCTGGGACCAGTCAGCAGGGCCACTTGGGGCCACTGATCAATTCCTGGTCTTGTTCAGCAGTGTCAGCATAGCCTGACACTGTGGGGACTTTCCCAGATCATAACCTCTTATTTTAGCCCACAATTAACTCATTTTCCTCAATTACATCCCACAACTCCAGGTATGCTGATACACAAAATCACAACCCACCTGCAATACTTGTTATTCCCTCCACTTAGGTGGTCAGGGAATGGCACAGGTGTAGCTCTGCAATGAGCCCTAGTGTCCAACTAACTCCACTGAAATAACCTTTGTTTAAAGAGAAAAGTGACTGTATGACATCCATAACTCTCCCAAAATACAATTACATAGCAAATAGACTAAGGCAACTTTACCCTACTTGCTTTTTCAGACATAATTTCTTTTCCCTTTCTCTTCTTTGTGAACTCTGTCCTGAGGATCTGTGCTTCCTCCCAAAATCTCTCTCTCACAACCACTGCAGAGGCACCTTCTGAATTCCAACCTAACCCTGGCCCCATAGCTGTTGAATATTATTCATCCTAGGGCTCAGCAAAGGACCAAGGACTTGGTCTGAATACAGAAGCCACAGATTTTTGATATGCTTCCAGGTTTCTCACACCTCGGTCCCACGATGGCAGGCTGGAGATATTTTCTGGGAGCACTCCAGCACTTGGCAAGACTGAAGATGAATGAGGATGGGGAAATTGGCCAAACTCTTTCAGAGCAGAGTACTGTGTTACTTATCACAGTAGATGCTTTGTCTAAGCCCAATGACACAGTGCATTTGAAGACAAACTGGCAACCCTTATCTTTCCAATGTATTTTGAAGTAGCATTTATCTCCCTGCCTTTTGTCATCGTGTCACACTCACACACACACACACACACGAATGAAGTGTCATGGGACCAATGGCAAATCCTGCTCTCCAGTTTAGGGAAGTGGAGGCTCCCATTGTGTACTGGGTGACCTGCACTGCTGCTGAGTGTCACTCAGCCTGAGCCTACTGTCACCAAACATCGTTTCTCTAGGCTTTCCAGCCTCAGAAGGTTTTCACAATCTAGGCACTTTCATAAATGTTCTAGAGAAGTCGCCATGCCAGAACTCTCCTCTGGTTTGTATCCTGGAGCACGAAGGCTTGCACAAGGAAAGTACAGCTCTCTGCTAAGCTCTGGGGCTGCCTGAAGGGTGCATATCCAATCTGAGAATTCCAAATTCCAGCTTAGCAGCAACGTGTGACATCGACTTGTGCTACAGAATCTGTCTGCAGGAATTCCACAGAGTGAGGAATTCCATGTGCTGCCAGAGCCGGGCCCACTGTGGGGACAGGAACAGGGCCCTGCAGCTCCATGTCACCACGGGGCTGCCAGAGCTGCAGGTGAGTGAAGGAGTGAAACCACTGCCTCTGTGCTTCTGCTGGGACCTGAACTCACAGGGCGAGTATTTTCAAAAAACACGGAGTTCACTCACCTGCTTGTCGGGATGTGCATGGGCCAAGGTCACTCCAACACTTCTCAGCTGGTTTGGAGCTAATCCAGTGTGCACTTAACCCACCAATAACTCCAGTAAGTGTTCCCATGCCCAGTCACATACATCATAAGAATACATAGACTCCATTTAGGAAAAAAGTCTCCTCTTTTCTATTTAGGAAAGCCTTCAAAGTAAATAAGCAAAAATCCTGACAATGGAAATACTTGCTCAGGAGCACAAACTCCTCCCATCATTAGTGTATGGAAAAGAGATGCCCACAGGACAAACATAAGTTACCACTGATTTCTGTTTTGCCATGCCCAAACCTCCCTGGCTCATAGCCAAAGCAATAATCAGTATCTGTGCAAGATCTTTCCCAAAAGCAAAGCTTGGCAGTCAATTTTTCTCTACTTTAATCTCTTTTGCTACACTTTAGCTCCTGGTGGTTTTTGTTCTGAAGGAGAAATGCTTGAGAGGGTTGACTGAATGAACTCTGAAATTCACACCCTGGCAAATTGGACTGATTTCCTAAATCCATAATTACAACATTCCTCAGAGATATGCATTCTTTCAGAGTGAACAAGGGAAGATTAGTTTCCTGTTTCTTCCCATTTACATGACTTCTCCGTCAAGAGGAACCTTTTTGTTTCTAAACAATCCTCTGTTTATGTGGTTCTCTTCTTGGCAGGGAACTGGGGAACTAATCTTGCCTAAAAGTAGAATACAGCCAAACTATCAATTGCCAGCAGCCTGATTATCTGTGTGCAAGGCAGCTGATTTGCACAGGCTTTAGAAGCCAATATCTATCAGTGAGCACTCAGACAGGGACCGATCGATTACAGAGGGTTTAAATAATCTGGGACGATTATTGAATGGCTGGATCGTTTTACTGCTGGCTGGGTAAGAAGGGCAGAGAGGGTCTGTGTGTATGTGAAGGCTGAAAACTTAGTGACACTGGGCAAACAGAGCCCCCACACCTGCTCAGCCCAGCTCACAGCAGCTCCTGTGGGGCGAGGGCATCGTGGGGCTCCTGCCATGGAGCTGCAGGTAAGAACTGGCTCCCACCTGCAAACAGAGTACATGCAGAGCCCTTGTCTGCTTTGGTTTTTATCAGTGAATCCATCCTCTCCTTCTGTGCTACCCTGGGAAGCAGGCAAGCTCCATGTCCCATCCTCTCCCCTGCCTTTCCCTATTTGGCTGCACAGGCCTTGTCAGGGCTCTTGACAGGGCTCCCTTGGTCCTGGAGCAAAAGGAACATGAGGAGTTGCCTGTTTGAAGTGAGCCTGTCCTCATTTTTACTCTGTGGAATACAAACATGAGTTGGGGTTGTTCAGCTGGGAGAAGAGAAGGCTCTGGGAAGACCTTGTTATGGCCCTTTGGTACCTGAAGGGAGCTTATAGAAAGGACTTTATATAGAGGTAGTGAGAGGGTGAGGGGGAACAGTTTTAAACTGACAGAAGGAAGATTTTGTTTAGCTATTAGGGAGAAATTCTTCCCTGTGCTGCCCCTGGATCCCTGGAAGTCTCCAATGTCAGGTTGGACAGAGCCAGTGGGAAGGTGTCCCTGCCCATGGCAAGGAGGTTTGAACAAGATAATTTTTAAAGTCCCTTCTAACTCAAACCGGTCTGGGATTCTGTGATTTCTACCCTGTATTTGCTGCAGTTTGCAGTCACTAACAGGTATCCTGGACACCACTCCTGATGTTGATTTTAAGGACCTGGTATGTTCCACATGTTCCTATAAGGTTTTACATGATCATCATTCCTGTATAGTTTCATACTCCTAGGATGCTTTTCCCACTTGGCAGAACTAAACCTCCCCCAGCACACCCCAGTGGAGTTGAACAGCTCACTGATGCTCTTAACTCCTTAATCTAACCGTGACCTCTCAACCTATAGCCATAAGCCAATTAGCCCTTTTTTATACCATACCAAATCTCCTTCTGATGAAGCTGTGCTGCCGAGTGAATGCCTGCTAGTGACAGAAATGTAATTACAGTGCTTAGCAGCATGCTGGCCCTGGCTGGTGGCAGGGGGCTAAGGTCAGAATGTATCTCTAACACACCAAAACAATTTAAAGGAGATTTTTCCTCCCCATTGTGTTCTCTCCAGTTTCCTCTCTTCACTCTCCAGTACTTAATTAGTTTGCACATTAAGGCTATTTGGCCATCAACTTTAAGACTGAAGTCCTGGACTTTCCAAGCATCCCTTGCCAATCTCTCCCTGAAGTAGAATCGACACCCAGCTCTGTCAATCCCCAGCTTGGCCCTGTAGATCCACACTTCAGTAAATGGGGGCTGATTTTCTAAAGTTATTGAACAAACACATCTTACATCACTCCAGAGAAATTTTAGCTGACTTTTAGAATTATTTGGACATTTTTGACAATTTGGTAGATTGGACAGCAAATTATGGCAGTTTTTCTTGGCTTCTTTGTACCTACTGTAATATTACACCAGAATTCATCAGTGTCTTTGTGTTTAACCACAATTTATTTATCTAGCAATGGCTGGATTTGTTATAAATAAAACTACTACAATTACAGTAGACACACCAGCCCTCCAGGTCTTACAGAGAATTAACATAGCCTAAGCCATGCAGGAAGTAGTTGGAACTGTTTACATTTAACTGTACACGTCATCCTTTGACAGACTCTTCCTTAGCTGGGGAGGCACAGAATATGCTGCATGTTTGGCTTTTCCTGTGTGCTTCTCCCACAGCAGCTGGGGGTTTGTTCAATGCAAAATTCCCATTTCTTTTAGCCCAGCAGTGCAAACCTCATTAGTACAGGTGCACATTTGCCTGCTCTCTCCCAAGAGCAGAACGCAGCTGCAGAACTGAATCACAGTCACAGAATCAGAATATCCTGAGCTGGAAGGGAACCACAAGGATCATTGAGTCCAGCTCCTGGAATTACGGGATGCTGCTCCTGAGATGGTCACAGACGTGCCTGTTCTCTGCACCAGCCCCATCAGTCATCCTTTTGCTTTCCATTAACTGGTGTTATTTCAGCTTCCAATCAATATATGACCCCATGACAAACTGAAAAACAGAAGGAGATAGATATTTTGCCTCCCACTCTTCCTCCTACTACAAACTCCAGTTTGTCCATGGTTTAATATTCCCTTTAAACCACATTGTGGCTGTGTGCTCTCCCCAGAGACCTCCAACAAGAATAAATTGAAAGAAAATGGCACAGGGAAAAAGCAGAATGAGTGTCAAAGCACCATCACTCCCACTGAGCTCCTGCCAGTCCCTGAACAGGGGACAAAATGCAGGGAGAGGAATAGAAGGAGAAATGGGAGCTACAAGTGGAAACTGGGGGAAGAAAGGCTGCCAGTTCTGACCCAAAACAAAGCAATTCCCCCAGTCCTGACTTCCCAAGAGAGACAGCAGACCTGAAACATGTCACTAGTCCAGGTGTAAACACCAGCTGTTCTGCAAAGGGGAAAAGGGAAAGAAAAATCAAACTTTCTCTTTTCTGCAATGGCAGCTGCTAGGGAGCTGCTTAAAGCTGTGTAAAGATAAATGCAACTCTTTTGCAGATGGTTGAACTGGCAGATTGCAGGCAAAACCAGACCAGGAGCAGCTCCTGCATATTCACACACATCCCCATACTGGGAGCTGCGGGGCTCCAGTGGCTCAGCACCTCAGCACAAGCACCACGTGCAGCACCACGGGTGGGACCATGAACATTTATTTCAGCTGATGATTCCTCCCTGAGACTTCTAAGGCCAGAAGGAACAAAACAATCATCTACTGGTTTGATTTCCTGCTAAAGAAGTCCATAAGTACTAGCAGGGGACTCCACACGTTGGCTGGTTAAACTCGTTCGGGTTTCCACCCTCCAGGAAAAGAGCCAGTCTGGGCTTGACATTGGAGTGATGAAAGCCATCCCATCCCTGAATAAACACTTCACTCCAACCAGAGGGAAAGAGGATTTTGTATGCAGCCTTATACTGAGAGACATGTCACTTATTAATCACCTCCAGAGCATCGTTCCCATCTGCACAGCACACACTGCTTCATTCCCTGTGGATATTCAGTTCTTCACACTGCAGAGATGGTGCTGTACTTAAACCAGTTGAAAAGTTTCCTTCAACTCAGGGGTTCTAGGGAAGAACAGTGGATGTAGGTATTTGCAAAGTGGTCTTTTTGACTCCTTGTCCTTATTCAAGACTCCCCAGAGCAGGAATCCTGGCCAGGTGTTCTGGCCACAAAAAAACCTTTGAAAAAATAAATGGCATTCTACCCTTTAAAATCCCTTTAAAAATTCCCTCCTTGAGTGTAAGAGCTTTTACATTTTATTCCAGAGGTAGCTGTGTTTTAATTGAAGTCAAAATGGTTCTGTACAGAAAGAATCTTGGCATCAGCCACTGCTATTTAGAAATTAATTTGTCAAATAAATAAGATTACATCAACTCCTTGCTGCAGTGTAAGGTAATTTACACCTTTTAGGTACCAGGAATTGTTAATGTTTTTCCAATGTATTACACAGAAAGAAGGGCAGATTTCTGAATATTGTCTGTAAGCAGCATAACAACCCCTGAACTGTAGTGGAACTGGAATTCTGCATTTCCTAGGAATTACCAGCATCTGACCCCTACTCACCCAGCAAAGGAGCTGGCACAGTGCTTGATTTTCATGGTCAGAAATTTTAAAATAAATAAGTTATCTCACTGTCCCAGCTGGAGGAGGACAGGGATCAGCTGCAGGCTCTCCCTGTGCAGAGCACGGGAAACAGCTGCCCCCAGAGCCCATCTCTGCATCCTCACAAGCCCAGAAGAGACTGAGGAGCTGCAGGACAGGGGCCTGAGGAAAATGAGGGCCCTTTTCTGGGACGTGCATCCCTGCACCCTCCTCTCAAAGCACACACCAAGGTCAGAGTGGTCTCAGTCAGTGCAGAATCAGAGAATTGTGGAATGATTAAGGTAGAAAAAGCCCTCTAAGATCATCAAGTCCAACCATCAACCCAGTACCAACCACATTCACCACCAAGCCACATCCCCAAGTGCCACATCCACACATTTTTTGACACTTCCGGGGATGGTGACCCCATCATTGCCCTAGGCAGCCCGTTTCAGTGCTTTACAGCCCTTTCCATGATTTTTTTTTCCTAGTATTTAATCTCAACATTCTCTAGTGGATTTTGAGGCTGTTTCCTCTCATTCTGAACAAAAGGCCCCTGCTCCCCAGGAAGCACTCACAGAACAAGTGACATCTTTCCAAACAGCAGTGCTTTTCTGAGCACCAGATTTGGAAGAGTTTCAGATGTTCAATTTTGAGAAGTTAAGGGATAGTTTCCCTGTGCAAACACTAGCACAAAACAGTTTGGGATGTAGCAGCAAAAAGCCCCTTGCTTAAGGTCAATAAAAGTGAAAATCCCACTTCTACCCACTCCCTCTCCTGGACACCTCACAGTGGTTCTAACACTGACAGTCCCAAATAAACCAATGGGCCTGAACCCTGCCCAGTGCTGCTTCCAGTCACTGTCCCCAGCAAGAGCTGCAGTGCTGGGCAGTGTCACACAGTTCTGCTCCACAGGAGAAGGAGTTTCATCACAGGAAAGGCCAAACAAACACGGAGATTTCTTGGTATAACTTCTTGGTATGTTTGAGATAACACTTTAAACTGATCTGGCACTGACCAGCCACCTGAGTCTAGAATGTCCTAACTACAAGACCCCAAAATACCAGTGAGAAAACAGCACTGAGAGCAGGGCAGCAGAACCATCCTACACCCAAGTTCTCTGTCAAACTGGAACATTTCAGGCCACCAAAATGCATGTGTCTGGTGCTATTTGAGATGTCCTGGTGCTCCAGCTGCCCTCTGAGAGAGAAGTGTCCTTCAGCAGGGCCCTTGTCATGCTGCCAACCTCCTGCAAGTGTCTCAGACAGAGTCTGACACCTAAACCCTGCCAGAGGTGACACCTGCCACCAGAGTCACTCCCCTACCGTGCTTCTCATTGATATCACAGTTCCATGTGTGTTTACTTCTTGAAAGCCTGGCATGGAAAAACTCCTTCCATGGAGAAGCTCCTTCCATGGAGAAACTCCTTCCATGTTTTTTAGCGATTTTGTCCTACAGAATGTCCAGGGGAACATCTGCCCTCCACAACCCCTCTTGCTGCTGCCTGCAGTGGCTGGCAGGACCACCCTGAACACATCTGAGCAGAGCACAGACCAGCTGTGCTGGGCTTGCTCTGCCCAACTCAACCTTCTTTGTGCAGCTGCCAGGCCAGGACAAACACAAAGCATGCCAAAATGGCATCACAAGGGCACATAGAAAGCAGACAGGAGCCTCATGCCCTGCCTCTTTTTCCCTGCCTGTCTACCAATATCCTCCCTATGTTCCCCTTCTTGTGAGAACAGGCACTCCCTGTATTCCAGCAGCCCAGGATCCCTTAGGAAGGGAATGAAGAGCAAGCAGCTGGCACTGGGCACAGAGAGTCTCTTCCCCCCTGACTCTGCCCTCCAGGCATCTCCTCTTGGAGAAGGGGCTGCAAGGGGCAGCTCTCCTGGCCGACCAGGCCTGCAGCAGCCAGTGGGGATGAGGGCAGCCTTCTTCAGGTATAAAGAAGTTTGGATCCTTCTCCTTCCCCTCCTGCCTCCTCTGCCATCCCTGCCTGGACACTGGCTCAGCCACTGAGTGCTGGCAGGCAGAGGGGGCTAAACCAGTTTGCTACAGGGCTGGAAACAGGTTTTATTGGCCCCACAATTAACTCCTGAGTTTCTGCTGTTTATAGGAGCAGTCAGGATCACACCTGGGATTCATTCCACAGAGCAGGAACAGGAAAAATCTGTACTTGTACTGCCCAGGATGAACAAAAGAAAATCCCAGTCCCAAAATGTCACTGGCCTGCAATGGCAAGCTCCAAGCAATGACAGTCCCACCTCACCAGAGTTCCTGGTATCTCTATAAATCCTGATATCTTTACCTATATAATCACTAGAGCTAGTCATATCAATATAATGTATGTCTTTTTTATGGCTGCAGCAAAGAATTTGAAAAAAAATGAAATTGAAAAAAATCCCATGAAGACTTCCAAACTCTTTGAACTACAAAATGAAAAAAGCATCCAAAAATGATCCAATAATTCTGAGAGTCTGTCATTGTGGAGTCTTTTGGGAGTTTTTTCTATTCCTCCAGGTGACCAAAGGTCACATTGTGTCTCATCCTCTGCCTCCAGTCCTTAATAGTGCCTGACCAGGCAAAGCTTGGGAGATCCAAACTTTATGTGAGCCTCAGGTGAACACAGGGATGGGACACACAACGCAAATGTGAGGGCTCCTCAGCTCCACAAGGAGCCTAAGGAACTTTTTAGGTCAAACATGTCAGGTCACAGGTAAAGCTCTAACCTTTTGTGAAGCTGTTGCCCAGAGCAGCTGTGGCTGCCCCTGGATCCCTGGCAGTGCCCCAGGTCAGGCTGGACAGGGCTTGGAGCAGCCTGGGACAGTGGGAGGTGTCCCTGCCATGGCAGGGCTGGCACTGGATGGACTTTTAGGTTCCTCCCAGCCCAAACCAGTCTGGGATCCTGTGATTCTATGAAGCTCTGAGTGAACTTTGAGCCATTCCCTCCTGTAAAGCCCAACCTTTCAAAACAAATAAAGTCCTGGACAGTGTTAGTTTTTGCACTGAAAACCAAAACTTGCTCAAAGATCCTTCCTTTATTCCCTCCTTTTCCTGCCAGCAGCAGCCACCAGCCTGCACAGGTTGTTATTTCAGCTTCCTGCAGATGCACAGGCACAGATTCCCATCACTTTCAACTGATGCCAGAGACAGGGATCTCTGATAGCACCGAGTCAAGCTGATAACAGGCAAGTTTCAGCACCACTCGGCTGATAATTACACATTTGTGAAAAATACACCAGTTGGCAACAAGCAGGAAATACAGAGTTTGCAATCCTTTGGAAAGCAAGACAACCCTCTGCCCCAGTGCAGCATGCAGCTCTGTGCTCTCAGGGCTTACCAGGCACTACACATGCACTTCCCAGGGATATCCTGAGCCTCCTGTCTCCAGAGTGGGAGACTTGGGAGCTGCCTGAACTTTCTGGTTTATACACCAAGAAAAACCCACCCTGCTTCCTTCTCCTTGTGCTGTTAAAATTACTTATATCCTGTAGCATAAGACAGAGAGGTCACAACATCAGTCACCTGTCGAAAGTGGTCAGAGCACGCACAGGGAATCTAACATTAATCCCAGTTTCCTCACACACCTTGCTAGCTCCTGAGGTACAGCCTCCTTCCCCCTTCCTTGTCATTAATCAATGTAAATACTTGCAGTGCTCACTTACAAGTGCAGGAAAGTAAAAGAATGTATTTGATCATCTTATCTAAATCACAGAAGCACAGAGTCATGGAATATCCTGAGCTGAAAGGGACCCACAAGGATCATCCAGTGCAACTCCTGGCCCTGCACAGACACCCCAACAATCCCACTCTGTGCATCCGTGAGAGCTTTGTCCAAATGCTCTAGTTTGGCTCCAGCCAAAAGAAAGCATTTTCAAAGATGTAAAAGGAGTTAAAATACAAATGTTCTCCCTTGCCCTTCCCTGCATTTACAATTTGCTTTCAAAGTGTTGAGAAAGTGCAGAACTGTGATAGCAGGACTACAACATCCAGAGCTGGGTATGCTAAAACATCTTCAAATAACCTCCAAGCAAACAACCCTGTGAAATTCACACTCACCTGAATGTGGTCTGCCCAATTCTCCTCAGTCATGGTTTTCTGAAAAGACAAAATCACTGCTGAGCCATGGTAGGAAAGGGAGGATGTTCCATACAGCAAACTAGAAATGAACACCTCATTATCCCCACTGGCATCACCTGTGACCAAGGAATGCAACTTGGACACACAGCTCCTCAGCTCCTCAGTGTCTCCAGCTGAGGCATGGCAGAACACAGCTTGGATGAGGGAACTCTTACACCACAGCACATGAAACATAAATATTCCTATGCAGTTTGTGCCCAGACTCATCTCTCCAGCCAGCCATGGGGAGCAATCCTGAAGGCTCCAGCCAAGGGAGAGATCCCGGGGGTCATCTGCAAGGCTGAGCCTTCAGAATATAAAAATACAATTTTTCTCAACAGTCAAATCATGAAAAATGCTCTGGAATCATGAGGTCTGGGAAAGGAAACTGATAAGTTAATATTCCCATTCTAATGCAGTTCAGAGCCAAACTTGGGGAGAAACTCAGGAAGGGACCTGCTCTCCACTCTGCCAAGAACTGCATGAGACCCACCATGAGTCTCACCACAGAGCTGGCAGAGGAAACAGGGAGTGTCAGTGTCACTTTTATGGAAATATACAAGAACAAACAGGGAGCAAGAGCCTCAAAGAAAACAGCTTTGAGATATCCAAGCATGTAATTTAAATATTAGTGAGATAAAGGAGACATTTAACCAGAGCTCAGACACAGCTGAGAATGGTAAACAGAGAGCACCAAAGAACTCTCAGAAGAAGGGACTGTGTCCAGAAACAGCTGCCAAATGTACCTTAATGGAAATAACTGGCCAGCTTGGATACTTTAAAGCAAGCAAATTCTCCAAAACAAGGGAAGTGGAAGGCCAAAGAGAGCAGAACACCAGATCACGAATCCGTTCCCTCTGCTAAACAAATACACCTGGAGAAATACTCTCTGCTCCCTCTGTGCATGACCAAGCTCCCTACAGTGACATCATCCAACATTAAAGCTCAGAGATGCAGGAGGCTGAAGTGTTCCATCCTGCCCATCTCCTCTGGCAGTGGGTTTGGCAGGCAGCAAAGACACATCAGAGGCTTCCCTGATGGATTGGGAGGGCTTAGGAGCAGAACTTGTAAAAAAAAACTTGATCATAAACTATTAATACATTTCGATTATCTCAATTAAGTTATTAAAAATGTAAATGTAACCAAAATCCTCATTCCCCACACACAACACAGCACATACCTCAACAAATCTCTTGTAAAAGAGGTAATTCAGGGTTCTCAAGTGCCGCTGATTTATGACATTAGGGCAGAGAGCTGAAAGAAGGAAAAAGACATTTAAGTACACAGCATTTCCTGGAAGTTTTACTGTCTAGACATTACACTTTTTCCTTCCCCAGTGTCAGACTGGGTTTGTGGAAGGCAGGATGCCCTCACACTTGGAACAATGAGGGACAGACTCACACACTGTCAGCTTATCTCAACTATAAACTGTTATTTACACTTTCATCCGTGATTAGCAATGCTAATTCTTGGGTCTGATATCTCTGCTTCCACCATCCCTGAGCGATAAGATCCATTCTCTGGTTCAATATGCTCCACAGTCAATGACTTCACACCTTTAATTAGGCAGCATCCTCACATGGGCACCGCCTCAGTCTCTAGAGGCTGCATTCTTTCGGGTTTAATTGGACCTGTGTTGTTAATTCATTCAAGCAGTTGTGAACAGCTCACTCAGGATGTAAACTTGTGGCTGAAGTTTATCCGATAAAACACAGATCCATGAAAGAGGCTCCACATCCACACAAAGAGGGTGGGGAATACTGCTTTGCTGAGCTAGCAAGCCACAGTTGTTGTTATTATTTTTATTGCTGTCACCTTCATTAGATATGGCTCATTACAACTGCAAAACCCAAGATCTTCACATAGCACCTTGTTTTGAAATCCAGTGCAAGGAGAGATAAAGGCTGGAGATAAAAGAAGTGGCATTAGCATAGGTATCTGTCAGTTCCTGCTGGATGCTGGGCTGCCTGTACAGGGAAAGGCTTCACCAAAGCCTTCCTTGGCCGTTCAGATGGGGCCAAAACATCTCACTGGGAGCCAGAGGGAGCAGGGCCAGCAGGCACAAACAGTCACAGAGAAATGGAACGTGAAATTCTCTGTAGCTTCCCTTGAATTAGAAGCCACAGGGAGAAGCTGATTCCTCATCCCTTTGTGTGCCCCACACAGGGCATGGCTGAGGACTAAACCCCAGGAGAACAAAGAGTGATCTCTGGATACCAGAGCCTGGGATCACAGGGGTGTGGATTGATGTCCCACTGGTTACAGCAGCTCTTCAGAGTGCCCTGAAACATCACCTCAGAATGTGAACGTTTCCATCTCAGACAGAAAGGCTTAAAGCTGTTCTTTTTAAGTTAATCCTCCACAGTGTGGCAACAAAGCCTTCCCCTCAAAGCATCAGAGGAAATCACTGCAATTATCATGTAGGATATTGCACCAGTAAATATGGTGATCTTTCCTCTGGATATTGTCCCAATATCTGGAGGAAAAATCATCAGCTCATGGAAAGGATTGCTCTCTAAAGAATGTAAGATCAAAGTAAAAATTAGTAACACCACCACCTAACTTGAAAGTTTTCAAAGCTCTTCAGAAAGAACCATGACATGACCCCTCCAGGCCATCCAAAAGACCCACTGAACAGCTTTTTCTTTGAGCTTCTAAAGGAAATATCCAAAGCACAGGCTCTGGCAGAACTGGGGGAGTTGAATGTTTGTGGAAAAGACAGAGGAACGTGGATGAACTAGAAACATGTTTACAGGCACTGGTGATATATTTTATTCTGATGGAGCAAAGGAACTGAGTTTGAATCTGGGTTTCTATATTTTATAACAAAAAAAATAGAGAAGGATGAATCAAAACCACACAGAGAGGTTGGACAGAGAACAGACCGAGAGCAGCCCAGGGAAAAGGACCTAGGGGTGCTGTGGTTCTGAGCTGGATCTGCCCCAGCCCTGAACCCCCTGCCCTGGGCAGATCCCCAGTGTGGGCAGCAGGGAAGGGGGGATTCTGCCCCTGTGCTCTGGGGAGATCCCAACTGCAGAGCTGCCCCAGCCCTGGGTCCCAGCTCCTGTTGGAATGGGTCCAGAGGAGGCCATGGAGCTGCTCCAGGGCTGGAGCCTCTGCTCTGGAGCCAGGCTGGGAGAGCCCAGGGTGCTCACCTGGAGAGGAGAAGCTCCAGGGAGAGCTCAGAGCCCCTGCCAGGGCCTAAAGGAGCTCCAGGAGAGCTGGAGAGGGACTGGGGACAAGGGATGGAGGGACAGGACACAGGGAATGGCTCCCACTGCCAGAGGGCAGGGCTGGATGGGATATTGGGAATTAGGAATTGTTCCCTGTGAGGGTGGGCAGGCCCTGGCACAGGGTGCCCAGAGCAGCTGGGGCTGCCCCTGGATCCCTGGCAGTGCCCAAGGCCAGGCTGGACAGGGCTTGGAGCAGCCTGGGACAGTGGGAGGTGTCCCTGCCCATGGCAGGGGTGGCACTGGATGGGCTTCAATGTCCCTTCCAGTTGGGGATTCAATGAAAAACATGAGGGTGAACGGTAACTTGTTAAGAGAGACAACAGAATGGAGAGCTGTGCTGGTATTTAGCACCTGAGTTAAAACACTCTGGAGGAAAATCACCATGGAAGTCAGGAGCAAAAAAAGGGAATAACCTCCTGCCCTCCCTCCAAAGGCATTCCTGTCAAGTTGTACAAGTCATTCCCTTGTTTCTAACAGAGCATCTTCTGCCTGGTGAGGGCTCCCAGGCCTCAGCTGGGGCTCTCACTAGTGACTGCCTGGACATGGGCTGGCAGCTCTTCGAGCCCTGAGGATGTGTGGCCAGCTGTGGCTCACCTGTGCAGATGTGGCCGTGCAGAGCCAGCTGTGGCTCACCTGTGCAGATGTGGCCGTGCACAGCCCTCTCCTGCCCTCTGCTGCCCGGCAGCGCGGGGCCCGGCGGGGGCGGTCACACGGACGGAAATCCCACCTTAAACCAAACGGACAACTGGGTGCTCAAGCGACGGAAACATTCCTCCTGGTTCGTGTTAAAAACCTCGGGAAGCCCGCGGCAAACACTCGCTCACAGCGCTCAGGACCGGAGGTGCTTGTCTGTCACTGTCCCAGCAGAGCCCCCCCGGTACCGGGGCTCTCGGGTACCCCTCTTTCCCCTCTGTCCCTCCACTTGGATCTCCCTCATTGGCACGTAGGCACTAAACCCAACAGATGAGGCTGTTACATTTCTTCGAGCAGGATCCCTTCTACCTCAGACTTGGGAATTGTCAACGAAAAACATCACTGAGCTCTCTCTGTGTCCTGGCTGTGCCAAGCCTCAGCAGAGAACAGACTCAACCATGCCAACCCTGGGACAGGGCTGTTCTCTCACCTCTGAGATCTGTTTTGACTGAAACTTGCATTTGTAAAGTCGATCTCACAGGGTCTCCAAAGACTATTAAGTAATTAGCTTGGAAAAGCTACAGGCTCGTTAAGCCTGAGCACACTGACCCAGGTGTGAGGAAAGACTCTATAAATCTCAGTTTCCTCAATCACACACCACTTCTGCCCAGCTTCTTCCTCCCCAATAAGGGTAATTAAATGAAATCCACACACAGTTTATTGGGACACCTTTGGGACTCGGCCCACTTCCCATGCCCTGTTTGGGACTTAACAGGAATACTGAAATACAGCTCTGAAAAAGAACAGGGAGACAAATCTAAGAGGATAGCTTTTTTTTTTTTTTTCCCCTGAGGTGTGAGATCTTTTTTTAATTGGGCCACCTCCTATCTGGCTCTGAAATTTAGGGCTGGCAGTTCCCAGGAGTGTTCTCAGTTGCTGATGGACACCTCAGCTGTGTTTGGCAGTCAGTGTGATTTACTGTGAGTGGGCAAGAGTGAGCTCAAGCAGTGAAATCTCCAAGTCGATTTGGAACTGCAAGAACTGAGTCACACACAAGTTTGCCTTCTCATACCCAGAAACCCCATCCTCCTCCAGCCCTTCTCATCAAAGCCACTTCCCTCCCTGCTGCTGCTCTCAGGCTCTCACAGCGAGTGGGAGTCACAGGAGGAGGAGACCGAAAGCAGCCACAGCATCAGACAAGCAGCCCAGGTGAGGTGACAAGTGTGAGCTCTGCCTTACCACCAGCATCTGGGGGAACTGCTCAGAACAAGAGAAATGAGGGTTTCTTTTATCTGTATGCTTTGCCCAGGCTGCTTACTTTTTGTGTAATTTTCCCTCCCAGTCAGACTTACTTTTACTAAAGAATGGAGAAAGAACACTCAGAAATTCAGTGAAAGGGAGGGGGAGATGGGAAGACAAAGAAAGGCACATTATTCCAGCTGCTAGCATTTCCCAATTCAGTTCCAGCACACCCAGCACTAAGGCAGCAATTCCTCTGCAGGTATTCATCCCCTTCCAAAGCACTTCAAAGGAGACTGACAGCCACAGTTTAGCAATGTGTGAGTTCCTGCTCGTGGTATGATGTAAAAAATAAACACCTACTGTCCTGTATGGGACTGTGGGAGTCACCCAGCACTGGCTTTAGCTGAAGTCCAAACCAGGTGCCCACATCCCCTCTCACACCAGCAGAGGTGGGCAGCCCTCTTGAGTGAGGCCTTGCCCTGCACTGCAGACCCTGCAGTTTGCATGGGAGAAAGGGCTGGAAGGACATTTATCTGGAAGGACATTTGTCTGGAAGGAATGGGATCTGTATTTATCCCAAGGAATCTCCTCACCAGTGAATGGCTGTGGAGGACCAGAAAGATCTGGCCATTAGCAGCAGCTACAACATCTGGAAAGCGTCAAAGCACGCTGCATCCCATGGAGTGCACCTGAGCCCAACACATGCTCCTCTTCTAGACTTTTCTTTTCTTTAATTATTATTTATCAGGATTTTGCATGTTAACAGTTACATCACTTCACCTCTACCATTATATCATGCCCTTGGTGGAGCTTTCATAAGGAAAGAGGAACAACACTTTTCTCCTTGCAGATCATCAAAGACAACACAGCCAACTGAATGCCCAGCACTGTCAAGGAGGGAAAACTACTGAAAACTAATGAACTCCTGGGAAGCTTTTCATTTCTAAATAAATCACTCCCATATGTCTCAGCTTTCACATGAACATGCTGGGTTTAAATATATTCACTTCTCTTCCAGTGAGGGTTTGAAAGGTTTATCTTGGTAACTTTTGAACACTAGTCTGAAGATGGGAAGATTAATATGCAATAGTGTTGCTGACAGGTGTAACAAGCCCACAATTTGTGGTTAGAAAACCCTTTTCAGTCCAAGAAAAGAGAATTGCATACCTTGGATTGATGATGGGAACTTCTGCAGGGTAAAAGCTAACGATGCACCTAAAAGGGTCTGGTGCAAGGCCCCAAAGAGAAGGAAAAATCAACAGTGCCCACTAAGAACCAAAGCAAATCAGATTTTGTTAGAGACCTGCTGGTGAAGTGATGGAAAATGTGCCACTTCTCTTGTAAGGTTGCAAGAGCCTTAAAATTCCCCCCATCAACCCTAGTTTATGCAAAGAATACAAAGGGCTGTGAGGCTCCTGCTTCCCAAGGGTTATCTCCTCCCAGCTGATGCACCCACAGCTCAAGAAAACAGATCCCCAGTGAATAATGACTTGTTTCTTATGTGAGAGGAATGGAGTCATAACTCAGAGCTGACCACGGTGTGTTTATGCAGAGCCATGCTGAGGTCAGGATTTATTTCAGATCATGGCAGAAGCAGTCTATTAGTCACCAGCACTTCATTCTTTGACAGCCCAAAGTGATCATTCCCATAACTTGCCAGCTTTGTTTTTCAATGTCATTAATTAAACCCTGAAATTCCCCAGGATAAATGACAGCAAAGGTTCCTTGATGAACATGGAAGAAGACAAATTGACTTTGTTCTTTATTACTGAGATAACTCCACAATATGTTGCAATATCCCATACCTGAGTCAACATTGAATCTCTCCAGGAGCCTGAAGATGAGCTTACTGAGCACTCTGCGGTTAAATTTTTCGGGGTTGTACTTGGACAGGCCTTGATATGGTCTGTAACAACACCAGAGAGACACATCTGTGGCATCATCTAAAGGATGTTTCCCAAATAGCAGACATTTAACAGCAGAGGGATTGGGGTTTGCGGGATGCTGAGAAGGACAGGCCCCTGCCTTTCCCAAGATACAGGAAAAGCCAACAGCACAACCACACAAATTTCAGTCAACCACTTGAAGCAAGTTCAGAGGCTCATTTTAAAGAAAGTGAGCAACTCCTTTTCATGTCTTTTTCAGAGCTGTCAGCAACTATTGCAGCTACACTGTGACTCTGACTGTGCTGCTGGCTCTGAGTGACAGGAGTTATTCGAATGAGAGGCAATTCAGAAGTGAAAACACACACCAGGAGTTGATGAGCAGAGGAAGGTTAACCACTTGCATCTCTTGTTTTTCTGCCACCTCATCACAGTGTTATCTTCCTGCCAAACCTGTACAACCGATACTGAAAGTCACCCTTGTCTGCAGCAAAGCAGAAGAGGCTGATTGCTCCAACCTCCTTGGGAAGCTTTGATACTGCTCTGCTGCTGGGGTGTCCTGCACAGGTTTCATCTTGGCAGGAATGGAGCATCTGTCAATAGCAAGGATTCCTCTGTTCTACTGCCTGGGCCATTGGAGAAGGCTCTGACACAGCCACCAGAATTTCCCTTTTTCAGCCAAAGAGTCAATATATTGCACTCCCTTACACTGGGACACGATCACAGACAGCCAGCCAGGGATAGACACACTGCTCTCACCACAGACAAACAGCCAGGGGACAGACACACAGTGCTCTGGCAGCACCTTGGCCCCAGCTGTTCAGAAAGACAAGTGTTTCTACCTTATGATGTCTCTGATATTGAAGCTGGACTCACACCACGTGTCCAGGGTCTGCAAGAGTTTCCTCTGGAGCTCGGGATATTCTGCCACATATGCCTCCACCAAGTTTGCTTTATCCTGGAGCAGTAGTGGGGTACACATCTAGGAGAAGGAATTATGTTAAAGCACCATGCCCTGCCTTTGATCCCCATGGAGCAGGAGAGTGAGTCCCAACCTTGCCCAAGCCACCAGTGCTGCCTACAGGAGTGCTGTGACATTTGTAACACAAATATGAGCAAAACTTTAGTGCAGCAGAGTACTGATCTCTGCCTCAGTGATGAGCACAGCCAGGATTTGTTACAGAGGGGCTGCAGCCAGAAAAACCAGGTAAGATCTGTAATGGGGGCTAATAAAACACTCTGTGCCTAACCTTGATGTAAAAGTACATCAACAACACAACAGGGACTTCTTGGGAATGGAGTAAAGCCTCAGGTGAAAGGCAGCAGGACTTGGAGGGCCCTGATGGATCTCCTGCTAACAAAAGGTGGATCTGATGACAGAGGAGCCTGCAGAGAAAATGACTCACCTTCTCTACATCTTGATCTGGCTGTAATTTCAGCTTAATACTCAGTATGGCTGCCTAGAAAACACACACACACACAAAAAAAAAAAAAAAAAAAAAAAAAAAAAAAAAAAAAAAAAAAAAAAAAAGTTGTGTATTTAGAAGAACCCTACAGTGGATAAATGGGCATTATTCCAAAGTGAAGTAAAAATGCTGTTGTACACATTTTAAATGTATTAATTATTTCTGTAATGTTGTCAAGCACAAATCCTGCAAAGATTTGGCCACATTCATTCCACAAAAGTACAAGAACACTCCTGGCAGAGCTGCATATCTGAGTATCAACAGCCTCTGGAGCAGAAATTAAAGATCAAGTGGTTGGGCAGAAAGCAAGTGAAGCACTTGGACAAAACCAGCTGGGATAGATATTTCCTATCTATGGAAAAACACCTGACCCACCATACTTTTCTGAGCCACCCTTATCAGTCTTACTCTGCCTCTGAAGTTTTGTAGAACAATTGCATTTTGTGAAAGCAACTCAAGATTTTAAACAACCTGAAATCAAAAGGTTACAGTTTCTCTAATTCCTGAGTCATTCCACAGCCCTGAAAGCACCCAGAGTCACAACAGGCAGCAAGATGGGAAGAATTGTATTTTTCCCTTTCATGGGATCTCTGAATCTTTGATAAGCCAAGACCTGCCACGTTCACAAACTGATCCAAATCAGATCTTCTAGAACCTGCTGGGATGAACTGCAGGAACTCAAGCTCAGAAGAGCTGGTTCAGCCACTGCCTGTCCCATCCCAGCTGGGGACCACAGGAGTGGATGAAGCTCTAACTGTGCACTGCTTGGGAGGCAAAGGCACGGATTAGGATTTACAGGAGGTGAGAGTGTCTCATTTCTGTAGTGTGTGAGAACACTTGGACCCCAAATACAGAATAAGCCCTTAATGGGTGGCTTTAATAAAGTGCCCTGTGCCAGAAACTGGGGCAATCAGGGCAAGGAGCCTTGGAGCACCTCTGTGTGTCAGAGCTGAAGAGGGAACCAGGAATGAGGAGGCTGGACATGGAGTGTCCTTCCAACACCTCTGCCAGGTCAGGCTGCTTTTTCCCAAAGAGCTGTGAGCAGTGCTGAAAAGACATCTGTGATCCTGGCAGGGCACGTGTGCAGAACTGACCAGCAATGGGATGGAATCCACTGAGCTCACAAACACCTGTTTATTCAGATCTGGGTAAAACCAGTGTGGTAGGGCTTGGAGGAAAAGCTCTTCTCTTCCATAGGTTTCCTTGCTCTTGAGGATTGATTTTGATTTGAGACAAAGACCAGGAAAATGACACATTTGTCAAAATGGATACATGTTAGAGCTGTGCTATTTGTTGGAACTTAGAATAATAAATTGGTTTGTGTTGGAAGGGGCCTTTAACAGGCAACCTAGTTGTAACCCCCCTGCAGTGAGCAGGGACATCTTCGGCTGGATCAGGTTGTTCAGAGCTGCTGTCCAGCCTGATTTGAAATGTTTCCAGGGATGGGGCAGACACAGCTTCTCCAGGCAACCTGTGCCAGGGCCTCACCATCCTCACTGTAAAAAAAATCTCTTATATCTAATCTAAATCTCCTCTCTCTTCGTTTAAAACCATCACCTCTTTTCCTATCACTCCAGGCTCTGCTAAGATGATTGTCCCCATTTTCCTTATAAAACCCATAACGCATAAACAAAATGCAGTACCAAGTGTATATTTCCCAAGGGAAAGAGAACCCCACCATTACATGTCACCTGCAGTAAACTTTTCTGGAAAAAAGACAGAATAACCCAAGTGGGGGCAGGCACATGCCTTGAAATGAATTTCCTGTGATCACTCAAGTGCCACCTGAACTCACCTCATCACTGGCAGCACATGTCCTGCAGGGCCACACAAGCACCAGACACCTTACAGCTCATCCCTGCTCACAGCAGCAGCAGTGGATTATGTTCCTTTCTGGGGAATTTGTGCCTGTATTTCACCCACTGCATCACAGACTGAGTGTGCAAAAGCAGAGAACCAACACATGCCATGGAAATTCAGCTGCTCTACCCTACTGTCCCACTTAGAGGTGGGAAAACAGTTTTTTCTGTTTGTTTTGTTTTAGGTTTGGTTTTGGGGAAGTTTGTGTGTTTTTTTTTTAACACTGCTTCATTGGAAGTCAAGGCTTCATCTTCAAAAGAGAAATCAAGAGAAGAGCTTTAAGTGACAAAAAGAGGAATCACCATTAACACAGAGACTGAACAGAAATACACAGGAGCATTGCTTAGCCCAGCTAAACCTCAACCAAACCTCTCCAACTCCAGACTTTTTAACTATTCCACAAGTCACAGGCAAAGAGCTGCTTCTTTCCTCTCACATTAGTTTAACAACACAATGTTCAAGCTGAGTGATTATTCTCAAGTTGAAGGTTGCTATTTCTGGTGTGGATGTGGAAAAGGGGTTTGGGTCTCCAAAGCCTTGGTAACTGGTTTTGCTTTCCTCCCAGCTCCTCAAGTTTGCCAAATCAAAAGAAATCATAACAAAAAAAAAAAAAAAAAAATTTGCAACTCTCCAGGCCTTATTTCATCATTTGATCTCATTAGTACCTCCTATTGTAGCCTTAGTTTTAACTGCAACATCCAACAGCTCCTTGATGGCTTTTTAATGTTCAGATTAACCTAATTGCAGCACTGTTATCTACATGGCAGAGGTTTATCTCAAGCTCTACTAACTGTACAGGTGACTTAATCAGATGAACATGTGTGGTGTCAGGTTGGGTTTTTCCTCTTTCCCTGGTTGCATATTCTACCCTCTCCCCAAGGGTGTAGAACAACAGATGTTCATTTGTCCAGAGTGTGGGGAGCCCTCCCTTCCCTGCCCAGGGCTGGCAGACACAGCTGCCCCACAGCAGGCCTGGAGGACAGAGGAGCTCCAATCCCACAGAGATCCATGGAGTCTGCACGGTTGGAGAACACCTCTAAGATCACCAAACCCAACCATCAGCCCAGCAGCACCACAGCGTTCACTGCCAAACCATAGCCCCGGGTGCCACATCCACGCGTTGCTTTGAACATCTCCAGGGATGATGACTCCGTTGCTCTGGGCAGCCTGGCCCATAAGCTGGTTTTTAACAGCAATTTAACATCCTCCAGCTGCAGCAGGTACTGGAGCTGGCAGAGCCTCCCGCAGCAGGGAACACTCCGGGAGCAGGGCAGCTGCCTGGTCCATGCCTGAAGCTACACATGGAAGGAGAAGCATGAGCTGGGCCCTAGAAACAGGCACCAGGCTGGATCAGGGTGCAGCTCCAGGGGCTGGGCTGAGCAGGAGGCCAGCAGAGATAACATCAGCCTGTTTACAATGGGAATAGTAAGAGAAGAGATATGAGTAACTGTAATAAAGATGAAAGTGCTTGGCAGCTGTGTCTGTGGTCTCAACTCCGAGCTATTTTAAGATTTTGTTTTGTTATTATCGTGTTTTGAATTGTTTCACTCCACAAACAAGTTTTGTGTAAAAGGACCCTATTTTTAACAGTCTGTTTACGGCCGATAAGATCTCCAGCAAAGCAACACCTCATTCGCAGGCTCATTTGACTCGGAAAACAAACACTTTAATGAGGCCGAGCAGGCTGTAACTGAACGGGTGAGAAACCCCCTCCCCACCCAGAGCCAGCATTGCCCATCTGCAGTGCTGGGCTGGAAGGCGAGCCAGGGAAGCTGGAATCTGGCAATCCCGGGCATCCAGCTGCAGATCCTCGTGCTGGATCAGCAGGGCTGCCCAGATCCTGGACAGCAGGAACCCCCCGGCCTCACCAGCTGGTCAGTAAGGCCAAAACCCGAGGCAGGATGCAGGAACATGGGCAAGCTCTGGGAAATGCTGAGATATTGACACCTATCAGGGTCTACGGGCTCCCTCAAACCCCAAAGAGAATATTATTGTCATGGCTGGTGGTACAAGGAACCTTTGCACAAAAATATGTTTCATCCACAGAGAGTTTCTAGCATAATCTAATAACAGCAATAATTTTCATTATTGCAGCACATAAAAATGTTCAACCTGTACTAAATTCCCCCAGATGACAACAAACCTGGGGGAGGCTGGTCCCTCTCTTGCCTTGAAGCCCCAAGCATGCCTGGGAGCAGGATGTGATGAATGCACTGCATGCACTGCTTAGGGCAGGAGAAAAGCTGATGGCCATTGCCTGATCCAACTCCCGTCCAAGCTCCTGAGTCTCCTCATCCTTGGAGAGCTTTGGGCCATTGTTTGACTTAATGATGGTGAATGCAAAAATCCCATCTGGACATTTTCTAATAGTTTTGTATCCCAAGGATAAATCTCTAAAATACAGCAGAGGGCTGGTTGAGTCTTGGGCAGAATTGAAAGCTGGGCAACACAACACTGAATTCCACCTAACCCAGGTGTAGGTGCACTGACCAAAGGATGGGGGAAGTTTCCTAAACCTGTTCAGGCACGTTCAGGCCCAGCCACGAGCACCAGAACACTCCTGCAGTCACGCAAATGCAACCCACGAGTATGGGAAAGTGGGGAGTGCTCTGGAGCACAGACACCCTGCACCAATACCTGCTCCTCTTGGCTTGTTTTGAATGCAGTTGGCTCTGTCTCATCGAAAAATGACTATTCTTTCCACGTACAGTACGAGGTGCAGGAAGCCACACAAGATCTTATCTGCAAGGGCATGTGCACTTGGGTGGTGTCTGCACTGACAATTTCTGCAGTTTTCCCACGGTGGGGTTTAAAGCAGAGGAATTGCCTCGTGCAGGAGAACTGCTTGGAGTGCTGAGGCAGGACAGACATCAGTGGGTGCTGATGACTCCTGCTCTTGGCTCTGCTGCAAGTGAGCTGGGACAGCACAAACACAGAGATGGCTGTGCCTGACTGAGTACACTATCTCTGAACACACAGTGAGGGAATTTCTGAAAACACAAAGAATAAACAAAACAACAGAAGGAGACTTTGCAGAGGAGGTACCAACGTCAACTCCAAGAAAATCACAGTGATCAAAGCCTGGATAATGGCAGAAATAATTGAGTAAAAGGCACACCAGGTATTAATCATTGGGCACATCTGTTTTGTGTTTGGGAATCACTCGTTTCAAACTTGAGGCTAATCAGCTTTGCTGAGCTCTCAGAGTGCATCACTTCAAGGGGATGACATCAAGTTCGATGGTTGATTGCTTCCTGCTCAAAGGGCACTTCATACACAGCTGGCTGTGGGAAGGTCTGCAGAAACCAGGGAAACACAACATTCCTCAGGTCCACACTCAGGAGACCAGGGAAGAGTGAGACCATCAACATGGAGCAGTGACAGTTATCCCCAGCCAAAAATTTGAGGTAGAGGGAGAGAAGTACAAGTGCAGGCTGGAATATGCACAGGTGAGGGGAAGAGGGAACTGAAGCCTGACCTCTCTGATTTGTGTCCCTCAGGTCACTCAGCAGTTTTAGGTGGGGTTTAACTGCTTGGCTCATTCTCTGAGCATTGCCCACTTCACCAGACTCAGACTCTGCAAAGCTGGATCTGCTGCACATCCCCAGGGCTGTCCCAGAGCCCAGAAATTCTGGCAGTAGGAGCAGAAACCTGCCATCTCATTTATGACTCCCAATGCTGAAGCTCCTTCCCCAGCATTGCCCAGGCACAGCCCAGGGCAGAGGTGGCTCTGGAGGCTGGGAAGGGCAGCAGTGGTCCATGGCTCTGGGCTGGCTCCCTCTGCTCCAGAGGGGCATCAGCAGGCAGGCCACGTGCCACTACAGCAGCAGGGTATGCTCAGAAGAAAAAGGGGTGGATACTGAAACATCATCATCTTTATGGGTGAAACAACTGCTGTAACATTTTCCTTGGGCTTCTGAGCCAATATGATTCTTAATTTAAAAGAAAAGAGGAAATACAAAGGAACACACTTTAAAATATAGTAAGAGCTGAATATGCCTTTGTATAATCAAGGTGGCGAATGGAGATAAGAAGCAATATCAGAGACATTTTCCCTGGCCTGAGAACAGCTCAGAAAGAGCCAGAGTGAGGAAATCAAAAATCTGATTATCCATTAACGTGCTCAATCAATGCTAACACTGATCTCTACTGACAGATCTGCAGAGATACACTGTGTGTAGTCCAGCACCGTGGATGAAGTGGGCTACAAACACCAACTGCCCCTGACTCTGTTCACAAAATCCCTGCACTGAAACTGAAGGTCATGATGGGCATTTTACACTTCTGAGTATTTGTGCTCCTTTAAGTTTAACTCTGGTCAATCATCCTTTCTATTATGTCTGTAGCAATATTGCTGACCAAAACCTGCAATTCTCTGTCTACACAACTTTTTCTCTGGGTATTCCAACATATTTTATGTCAAATTTTAACCGAACTCTACCAGATAATCCATGTTATCTTAATTGAAAGAGCAAACATGAACCACATTTAACATACAAACCTTAATTATTTCTAGAAATTGATGGATAAAACATTAGATGAAAAAATATACTCTGCTTTTGAAAACAGAGAAATCTGAACAGACAGCAACTGAAAATTCTGTTAACAATAAAATACTACTGGCTTAACCCAATATTCTTTTTTAAGAACCAAAGTGATGAAGGGGAGAGAAACTCTGCGAATCACTGACACAGAGGCTGGAGTGGGAGGTCTCTCAGGCCCAGGAATATTTCTGCTTGTCAGAGGCTAAAAAGATTATTTATTGTTTCCTTCCTAAACCCAGCTCCACTGCCACCTGTTCAGAATTTACTATAAAGCTGTTAAACAAGACGAGAACTTTGATGCTGACTGTGAAAACAAGTTTCACTGTATCTGACCCGAGCAGCACTCACTGCTGATCCAGAAGCAAAGGAATTTGATTTTCTTCTTTAAGCACAGCTATCTTTTTACCTTTATAAGCTGTTTAAAAAATGTAAATAAAATAACTCAGTGGACAATAGAGGGCATTCATCCCCCAGAAAGACAGCCGCCACCCTTAGACATGAAATATCGCAGCACATTAAGTCATGAGACCCCGCTAATCAAAGCTGACAGGGCCCTGAATGTGATTTCTGCTGAGACTTAGCGATATCATGGGGCACTGAAGCATGCACAGCCTGCCAGACTGCCCCTGTTCATGTGACAATGGCTTTTATTCCCCAAAGAGGCCTGCGAGTGACAAGAGTCCCCTTTGTCTCCCGGCTCCCGCATTCGCAGTGCAAGAGAGGTTCATTCAAGCAGCCCCAGACACTCTTTGAAAGGCTGAAGTGTAACATAAGATGACCATGAAACACTAGCTTGCCTTCTGCCTACCCCTCATTCTTTTCCAGCACAGCCTGGCCTATTCAGGGCCTCTCGCAGCCCTGCTTGTGCTGCATTACCCCCGGTCTGCTGAATCCCAGCATTGTCCTGCGGCACCCAGCACCCTTCCACACCCCAATGGGGTGTCCTTCCCCAAACCCAGCGCCCTTCCACACCCCAACAGGGTGTCCTTCCACGCCACAATGGGATGTCCTACCCTAAACCCAGTGTCCTTCCACACCAGAACACCCAGTATCCTTCCACATCAGAATAGGGTGTCCTTCCCCAAACCCAGCACCCTTCCCCCACCAAAACACCCAATCTCCTCCCCACACCAAATCCATCCAGAGTCCTTCTTGCACCACTTCCACTGACACTCAAGTGCCCTTCCCACACCAGAAACACCCACCACCCTTCCCACACACTCCAAATCCACCAGCACCCAGCACCCTCCCCTCACCAAATACCCCAGTGCCCTTCTCATGCCAAATCCACTGCCACCCAGTGCCCTTCCCACACAGCACTGATCCAGGGCATTCCCATGGCACGTCCTCCCACAACCAGCACCCTTCCCATACGGTGTTCCCCTGGTCCCAGCCCCTTCCCCACACTGTGCCCCAGCTCCTGCAGCCAGCAGGGCTCTGGCATCTCTGGCAGAGCCCAGGTGGAGGGTGGCATGGAGCCACGGCTGCCTTTGGAGGGGTTCTGGGAAGGGGACAAGGCTGCTGTGCTTCACTGGAACTCCCTGAGTGGGAGTGTTGAACCCTCCCATGTCCCCACAAGGAGCAGAGCTGGGAGCCCTCAGTGCTCTCACTGCACTCTCAGAGCTCTCACTGCTGCTCCAGCAGCTGCACGCTCCTGTCACAAAAGAAAGATAAAACGCCAGACAGCCTGGACACCTCAAAACCGAATTCCACATCCCTGCCGCTCCCCAGCTCCCAGTGCCTGCCTGTTCCCTGCATCCCGGGAGCACAGTGCCATCCGCTGGCGCTGCTCCCCTGCAGGTGCCTCCTCAGCACAGCCCGTGCTGCTAAAGCACAACCAGAACCTGTCCCTAGTCCCTTCTCCTGTGCCCCGTGCCAGCACTGCCCCAAGCCCTGGGCTCAGCCTCTGACCAGGTCCCCCAGATCCAGGCTAAGGGAGGGCCAGAGGTGCTCCAGCAACAAACAACTGCCACAGGCATCCCCAGGGAGCTCTGGAATCTTGTTTCCCAAAGGGATCCTTCTCCAAAACCTCCATGAGGGAAAGGAGCCTTAACTCTCAGGGCAGAGGACATTCATGGTTTGCACACCACAGACAAAGGGAATAACCTGCTTAGAATAAATCACAGAATCCCAGACTGGTTTGGGTTTGAAGGGACTTGAAAGCCTGAGCAGCTCCATCCCCTGCCATGGCAGAGACACCTCCCACTGTCCCAGGCTGCTCCCAGCCCTGTCCAGCCTGGCCTTGGGCACTGCCAGGGATCCAGGGGCAGCCCCAGCTGCTCTGGGCACCCTGTGCCAGGGCCTGCCCACCCTCACAGGGAGGGATTTCTTCCTGATATCCCATCTAAATTTCTCCTCTTTCAGCTTAAAATAGTTGCCCTTGTCCTATCACTATATACCCATGGAAAATGTCATCTCCCTCTTTTTTATAAACCCTTTTAAGTACTGAACTGTAAAATGCCTGGTGTTTTATTGCAAACACAGCAAGAAAATAAATAATGACAGTCAGGATTTGTATGGATTTCTATCCTTTCAGATGAGAGACTGAAGAACCAACAATCCTACATGTGAGTCTGCTTCACTGCCCCAGCTGAGAGATGGGGAAGAGAAGGACAGATGGACACTCACAGCCACTGCAATGCTCAGAGCCCCAGCTCCAGGTTGTTTGGGGTGAGCTTGACTTAGGCATGTTCAGTCCCCAAAGGCAGTAAAAGACGTCCTGTTATTTTTGAAGGGAATTCTATTCATCCTTCGGGTAACAAAAGAAAGCTAGAAGAAAGCTATGGCTGAGAATGAGAAGCTGTTGAGGTTTCCTATTCTTCACACTGGGAATGAACAGTAAATGATCTCTGCTGTGGAAGAAAAAACAGAACAGAACAACAATTCCACCAAAAAATCTAGAGCTTTCCAAAGCTGGATCTAGAAAGAACTGTATTTCTAATGAAAACAACAAATATTTTTGGAGCCATGAACCTAAAAATCCTACTTGAATATAATCAAATAAGACATTTCTTCATGTTGTAATTGTCAAATAGTCACATTCAAAAACTTTTTGAGCACAAGACTAAGTCTCAAGCAGCTACCAGGGAACTTCGAACCAAATACAAAATATCTTTGTTTCAGTATTGAAAGAAATCAAAAAGAATGGGATTCCAGGATGTGACCTGGGAATTCAGCTGTACTGAAGAATTTCAGGATTTTATGATTGCTATTTTTAAGATTTAAAAAATGCTATTTTAATTTTTACTTTTGCTTAACAAGGTCAAGTTGTTATATACCATCCAAACCAACCATGCTTCTGGGAGAAAAACAAACCCTTTTGCCTTTAAAAAAGAAAGATCATAGAATAGTTGGGAGGGACCTTCAAGACCATTCAGTTCCACCCCCTACCATGGGCAGGGACACCTTCCTCTACCCCAGGTTGCTCCAAGCCCTGTCCAAGCTGGCCTGGAACAATTCCAGGGATGGGGCAACCATGCTGGAGATGCTGCAGTGCTGTAAAACAGGGTAGAGCACACCAGATCCTGGGCCTGGTGAACTCCTGCCTGTGTCAACCACCCAGACACAGACACAGGAGGTTTTACACATTTAGAATATGAGCCTCAGTGGTAAAGAGGCTTCAAAACTCCTCCAACTGAGACCTAAGGTTGGGGCAATCACCTGGGACTAGTGAGGTTTTCCAAGCCCTCTGGCTGCAGGTGGGCTGGAGGTAGCACAGCAGGTCTATGACAAAGGACTAAAAAATCCCTTCATTTCTTGCTAAGGACAAGGAAAACAAAAAAGAATACAACCATCCCCTTAAATTCTCCAAATTAAAGCCTATTAACCCATTACTTTCAAAGGTCAGCAAAGCAGTGGAGGGAGGATTCCCAGGCATTCTGTCCTCAGTCAACAGAAAAGCCAAGGTTGAGCCCAGGCTGCTCCTGTACATGGGAAGAGCACATTAAGCTGCAGCATTCACAGCGTGCAGCTGCTGGGATGAAATGGAATTCACATTGAAATGCATCCAAAAAAAAGGACACAGACATTCACAGAGAGCTGGCAAGGTAAATTTATTTGAAAGACATGACCCACCTCTTTGTAATTGCCCTGGAGATAAAGATGACTGACATGTTCAAGCAAATAGTTCCGGTCTGCTGTGTGGAGCTGGTAAATGCTAATCAGGGGGTCAAGCAGATTAGCTGGGCACTGGGAGAGCATTCCGAGCACACGGGCCTGCAGCTTCTTCAGCTTGGTGCCAGACTTCAAAAAACAACCAAAAAACAATCAAACACAGGTTTGGTAAAGATGGCTGCGATTCAACGGTGGTTGAAAGCACAGCTTGTTTAAACAGAGCAAGCGAATTCCTCTGGAAGGGATTCTCCGATTTCCCCATGGAGTCTGCAGGCAGAAATCACAACAATATGATACACATTTTTTCCACAGCACCCACTTTAAGAACATGAAATGTTTATGGGGTAATTCTGGAGAAGGGATAGGGCCTTGTGCAAAAGTAAAATCTGAAACTGGAAAAATGCCCTCTATGCTAACAGAGCTCTTCAGAAATTCTCCCCCCTAGTTCCCAGAAGAAAATCTTTGAATCCAGCGACTCCCCTCCAGGGAGATCTCACCTATCAGACATAAGAATTCAATTTTCATTCCCAGGCTTGCTGCTGGGTGCATGAAGGGTAGGGAAAGCAAAAGCACCATCAAAAGATGCACAGACACAGGTATTTAAATCCTTGTGCTCCCACATGAACATTCACTCATGACACAGGAATTTTGGTGCCAGTAGCACTTCACCGATCCTGTAATGGTAGAGCCCAACATCTAACCAGAGCCATTTGGAAAAATGGGAAAGGAAGCAACACAAATATAAAAGTATCCTGCAGTTCAGAGCCAAAAGCTCACAGAAAAGAGAAAATCTCAGTAGGTCAGAATATCTGAAGTCAGAAGGAATGGTAAACATTAGGACATATAATCTGATGACCCAACTTTACAGAACTAATCATCCAGCTGCTGAAAAGGCAGGCTGTTCCCATTTTCTGCATTCCCACCATATGGCAGGAATTAAGCAATCCTAAAGTAACTGGCTTCTATTTGCAGAGCTGGAAGAACACACAGAGCAGATTTCTGCAACTGGGTTTCTCCTGACAGCAGGGATGTGGGTTCCAGTGGGAGAGCCTCCAGCCTGGAAAGGCTGCAAGAGCAACGCTCGATCGAAGTGGTTTGATCTGGAGAGATGAAATCCCAGCTTTGGACGGGAAACAGCTCTGGCAGCACATCTCCCAGTATGATTTTATTTTCAGGCCAGCATGCCACAGATAACATCTCACTGTGTTTCACACCTTGTCACACTCTGTATAAGACTACAGAGAAGATACTGGACTTTGGAATGAAGTGAAACTAGAGATACTTGAGGAACGTTGCAATCAATTGCTCTCTCCTCTCTCCCAGTTCTCTTACTTTCTCTTTTTCTAACCTGTGGGACAGCAGGATGTGCTTTTATCCAAAGCTGCAGCTCCGTGGTGATGCAATACCCCAGGGAATGCCCTTTCCCTTTCCAATCACTGCTGCTCTCCAGCATGGCCAGGAGTCCTGCCAAAGGGTCCTCCAGTCTGGCAAAGCCCCGCCTGATTTCTTCCTTGAGCTGCCGAGATACAAAACCACATTGTCATGTACAAAAAGATTAGTGAATCCTCCCTTCCCCCAGCTGAACACAAAGCTTTATTTTTTAATTTAATCTATTCAGAGAGGTAACTGTTGCTATTCAGCCACCATCCGCGCCTCCAGTGACTTTTCATGTCATTACAGATTCCTTCATGGCTCACTGCACCTCAAACCCAATGGGAAAAGCAGCAATTGTCCACACTAATTATCCCATAAAGACAGAGAAGTTGTTCTGTGGGGCAGACAAAGGGGCTTGGGATTTGGGGGAGGGGGAGAAGTGAGCTGGAGAGAGGGGTGTTATTGGGAAAATGGCAATATTGAAGGTAGAGGAGTGGGCTCAAAAACCTCCTGGTCTTCTAAGATACCTGCAAGGTGTAGTACAAGAACCCCTCCTCATGGCTGCACCACAAACCTGCACATTTGACCTTATGCCCACTTCAGCCACAATAGTGCCCATGATCAGAATATTTGGGAGTCTCAAATTAGTTTGGATTTTACACTCAGATCAAAGTGAATGAAATATCTGAGTTCAAATTCTGTCAGATTGTCATCCTCCAGATCTATGCCCCTTTCCCTAAAAGCTCCCTGAGCACCTCCTGCCCCTGCACACCTCCATGAGCCTAAAGGCCCCACAAAGGGGCTCAGAACATGGGAAAACTCCATGCCATAAATCTTAGGAATCCCAGGGTGATGTGTTTAGAAATGTGAAGGAATTGGACCCTCACTTTGTGAATGTTAATAGGCTACTTACTCCCCATCTGGTAGAAGTGATAAATTAGCAGTACTGAGCAGTATCTCTATAATGTTTACATTAGAAGTAGTTTCCAGGGAGCTGGGAGGGTTGGCAGGGTGAGGAGGTGGCATCCTCAGTACCCACACAGGACCTCTCACTGCATGGAACATCACCAGCGTGGAGCAGGGCGAGAGCAGAGACAGAAAACAAGAAATCACTGAGAGCAGCTGCTCTCTTTCTTTTCTGGCTAAAAAGCCAAATCCAAAAGATGCTCATTCCTGCTGCAACCGGCACTTGTAATTTACTGGATTCATGGCCCCATTCGGAGCTTCCAATGGAAATAATATAAAGTTTGAAGAGCAACATGGAAAACAAAATAAAATCTACAGAAAATTTGCCAATGAATTTTTTCTTTTTTTATTCATTGACAATTTTTACTGGAAGACCGTTGTTTTCCAGAGTGTCTTTCATGTCTGGAAAACCCACAGAACCTATGGTTTATGACAGAAACTGTTTTTTTCTCAGTAGGCTATAAAGGCAGTATGAAAAAGCTGATGACTAACGGAGATGGGACTTTAGATAAGAGATTTCTCCCTCTAAGTAATTTTCCCTGTGGCAAGAGTTTGCAATGTTAAACACAGGGCTCCAACTTTGCTGGGAGATTCAGCAGAAGGCAAAGATGAGCTCTGATCCAACCACAAACATCCAATACAACAGCCAAAGGAAAACAAAGCAACTCGCCAACTCCACTGCACTGTTTGGAAATGGCTTTTCTTCCCCCCAAAAAGGCCCACTTCAGCACATTTGGAGCTTCCACCACCCCGCTCAGCTCCTCCTTGGGCTGGAATCTGAGCCTGGGCTCTGGCAGGATGGGCTCCAGCAGACACCAGGTCCTGCTGGCACAGGCAGAGCAGCTCCCAGCACTGACACCATCGCCGGCAGCATGAACTGTGCTCGTCTGTCTGAGTCTGGCCTTCATACAGTGAGACTGTGATGAGCTGGGAAAAAGCCTCCTTCCAAACCTCCCAGCAAGCCTTCAGCTAGGGCATCTATAGTCTGAGGGGGAAAGGCAGAGAACAAAAAGGGCATGAGACACCTAAATCAGAGAGGAAAGAGTGCTGTGCTGCCTGGCTCGTCCCTCTGCCAGAGAGGGATTCCTCTCAAACTTTTTTCTAATTGCCATTTCCATTTCAATTGATTCCCATGGCAGGGAATGCTCCTTGGGGGGATTTCTACAGCCTGACAGATCATGGGAATAGGAGAATGTTGCTGATGCTCAAACTACACAGTCCTTTATTCAGCTTTGATCCCCTCTTTCTAGTGCCACAGCTCCGGGCAGTCTGCTGATGCTTCCTGGTTATTCCCAAACTGTCATTCCTATGTAGGAAATGACCACTTCTTGTACCCATGTTCCAGAACCAGGGTCACACCCTGGCAGACACATTCCTGCCCATGGTCACTGATTTGAGACCAAGGGGCTGATTTCCCCCAGCTATGGACAGTACTGACCTACAGGCACACACAGCAAGAGGCAGAGAAGCTGCTGCCCCTTACCTGCCATTGGGGCAGCTGAGCTGGACTTGAGTCAACTTACCTCAGTTATTGGGGCTGGACATTTGGGGGGCAGCAGCAGCAAAACCCACCTGAGCTGCACACAGAGGGCAGAGCAGCCCAGCCCCTCAAAACAGAGCCTGCACTTTCTGTGGGTGCACAGCCCTGGGCACGGCTCAGCCCGTCCTGGTGAGAGTGTGACAAGCACAAGTCAGAACCCACTGGGACATTCCTGCTGTGCCCCCCCACAGAAGCTGGGCTCACTACAGCCCTCCCCATTGCTCCAGAAAGGCTTTCCTTGGGCAGCCTCCAAGCTGAGAAACACCTTACTGCTCAGCACACAGCCTGGAGGGGGGACACACCTGCAAACCCCCTGGGGACCTGCAAAGCCCAGGTGACACTGGGGTGGCCAACAGAGGAAAGACATGGAGCTGTAGGAATTAATCTAAAAGAGGCCACTAAGTTGGTCTGAGGGCTGGAGCCCTTCTGCTCTGGAGCCAGGCTGGGAGAGCTGGGGGTGCTCACCTGGAGAGGAGAAGCTCCAAGGAGAGCTCAGAGCCCCTGCCAGGGCCTAAAGGAGCTCCAGGATAGCTGGAGAGGGACTGGGGACAAGGGATGGAGGGACAGGACACAGGGAATGGCTCCCACTGCCAGAGGGCAGGGCTGGATGGGATATTGGGAATTAGGAATTGTTCCCTGTGAGGGTGGGCAGGCCCTGGCACAGGGTGCCCAGAGCAGCTGGGGCTGCCCCTGGATCCCTGGCAGTGCCCAAGGCCAGGCTGGACAGGGCTGGGAGCAGCCTGGGACAGTGGGAGGTGTCCCTGCCCATGGCAGGGGTGGCATTGGATGAGCCTTAAATTCCTTCCCAACCTAAACCAGTCTGTGATTCCACAGCTCCTGGGGATCCTCCAGCTTTCCTATCCCCAGCAGAATCACTGCAGTGCTCTCTGCCAAAGGACACGTCCATGGGAGGCTTCTTCTTTTCCAGAGTATTTTTCTTCCCAATCCACATACATATCCCAGAGTAGCCAGTGCAGAGATTTTGATGATTTCTCTTTCCTGCTGTTGTTTTGTGGGATTAACTACCCTCCAGACCTAAAGGACAATATTTTTTTTCCACCAACTCTAACAGAACTTGATGGAAAGCTCAAGGTTTCAGAGTTGCTGAGCTCAAGTCTCCGCCAGTGAGTGACCATTTGGAAAGGCACCTCTCACACTGGGTTTCCAGTTGTTTATTCCAGCTGGCAACCACAGACCAACAGTAATGGAAAGTCTAAGAGCAGCAGCCCAGGACAGTGAGTAAGCACTGCAGACACCCAGGATGGAGCACGTCCACCAGGTCCTCAGCCACGCTGGCCACTCCACACAGGAGATGCTCCACGTGGTTATGTGGGAGCTGCAGGGCTCTGGGCCTCCTAGAAAAGGAACCATTTCACTTCTGAACCTGCCTAAGCAGCACAGAGTTAAACATGGAAAACTCAACCCTGCATCTGCTGGTTTTGCTAGTTTTCAAGCTTCCAAACTTAGATTAAATGTATTTTACTGCCTATGAAAAATCTCAGTGTAGAGCCCATAGGTTGTGCCGTATAAAAATAACAGCACTAATTTTAGACACCAGTGTAAATTGCATTCACCACTCTAAAAGGCAAAACCAAACCAATTCAGAAAAAAAAAAAAGGATACTTTAAATATGAAAGCTTTGATATACCCAATTGGCAAAAAACACTTCCCTACCAAATTCAACTCTCATTTTTTTCAGCTACCAGCAATATTCTTCCCCTTCCCCCCCAAGATCCTCCATTTAATGGACAAAAAAAGCGTTTAAAACAAAACAAAAGCAACTCTGATTTTCTTTCCTTCTGTAACTCAGCCCTGGAAACTCCAGCTCTTTCCTAGGAGCCCCTGAGCTGCTCCCCATCACACAAAGCTACCTTTTCTTTTCACTTGTAGCTGCAAATGCAGAGGCTCTTCCCCTGAGTGCTGGAATGAAAGCAGCCCTGAAGGCTGGCGGGTCTGACCCGGCGTCCTGTGCCTGGACATGCTCAGCATCCAGAGCTGCTGTGGGCAGGGCTCAGCCTTACCTTGCCCAGCTCCTGCTTTGTCCAGAGGAGCTGAAGGGTTTTCAGCAGTACGAGTGGGTCCTGGCCTGCAGGAGGGGGAAGAGAGAAAAGGAGGGAGAAAAACAAAACAAAACAGATTTATTGGCTCTGTAGAGGCAGCTCAGACACACTAGGGCATTGTTTCACCCCAGAGAAATCTGCTACTCCATGCTGGAAAGCACCAAGCTCCAACTGCCAGTCAGGATTAGTGTGTAAAACCCTGCACTCTGAAATCCTGACAATATCCCAGCCGGCAGCCAGGCAGGCTTTAACTCAGCACCCCTGCACTCCCAGGCTGTGCTGGGCAGGCTTTAACTCAGCACCCCTGGTTCCTGCACTCCCAGGCTGTGCTGGGCAGGATTTAACTCAGCACCCCTGGTTCCTGCACTCCCAGGCTGTGCTGGGCAGGATTTAACTCAGCACCCCTGGTTCCTGCACTCCCAGGCTGTGCTGGGCAGGATTTAACTCAGCACCCCTGGTTCCTGCACTCCCAGGCTGTGCTGGGCAGGATTTAACTCAGCACCCCTGCTCCTGCACTCCCAGGCTGTGCTGGGCAGGATTTAACTCAGCACCCCTGCTCCTGCACTCTCAGGCTGTGCGGGGCAGCTGCAGCCAAGCCCTGCCCTGCCCTGCCCACCCCACCCTCCGCAGGGAGAGCTGCAGGCTCCTGGGAGAGCCAGCCCAGGTGGGGAGGGATGATCAGCACAGGAGATTTCAAGGCCTGGCTCTGCAGTGGAAGCTCTTGGCCAGCTGGGATGGAGGAGGGTGACTTTGGGCCAGAACAGGGCCCTGGGTGTGCCCAGGGCTGCTGCCCTGCCAGGCTGGACAACAATTGGGCTGCAGGGGGATTCAGGCAAGAGGGACAATGAAAGGCTGCTGTGATAAGTGGCAAGGCTAAACAAAGAAGGATCAAATGTTTCAAAATAAGGTAATTTGGAATTTTCCTCTTTCTTTTCACCTAGTTATTGCAGAACTTGCCTTCAGTTGTTCTTTTGTGTGTTATCACTCCTCATACAGTCATCATACCATTATTCATCAGAGCAATATTCATCACACCAGTACTTCTAAAGCAATTGTTTAGGAATATTTCATTTTAAAAGCAGTAACATGTTTGATATCTGATTCTACTTAATTCACAATCATTTACTTATGAAACCACGACACAAAATATTCTGAATGAAAATCATCTGCAGCATCAACAGTTAAAATGTGAAGAATGAATTTAAAAATCTGAATGAACTCTCCAAACCAATCCTCCTAATGCACCTCCTCTTATGTTTTCATACAGCCAAAAGAAAAATGTTAAACTGAAAAGGAAACTTCCTTTTAACCACCTTCTGTGTTTTACAATTCCGAAAGAGCTCATTTCCAAATGCTAGATTTCATGCTCAGTATCTCATCACACTTCATATTTCAGGTCACAAAAAACTCCTTCAGCTGTGAAAGGCTCTACCTCATCCAGCTGAACTCTGAGGCACTGCATTTATAAAATACTTGAAGTAGCAAGCTGATTACTGGTTGAGCCAAGAGCATGATAATATTCCCATTATCCACTAACCTCTGGGAAACACCAGCCAAATTAAAAATGCCACATTTACAATTCACAAGATAATATTTTCTCTCATCTCTGGTTGTTCTGAAATGTTGAACTCTCCAAACACTGGCTGTTCTCAGCTACTGCTCCTCCTTTGGAAAAAGAAAAGGCTCTTTTTACACCAAAACAGAAGAAAAGCCAGATCTCTTCTCCCTAGTAAATTAGCAAATTACAGTCAAATTCAGTCCATGTGTGTGTGCGCATATCTGCACACTCTCCTCTTGGCCTGACTCCCAAAGAAATTTATACACACAGAGGAAAAAAAAAATGAGAATGCAATGCAGTGTGTAACCAAATACACTGTAAATCCGAGCTGTAATTAATGCAGGGAACAGGCTGGAATTATACAGGAAATGAGAGCAGTTAGGAGAGCAGTGTTTCACTTCACATACAACCAATAATTCAACTTGTTAAAAGCTTTCTAAACCTCAGTCAACAAACCCAGCCCTTTTCTACTGACTGTTTCCTACCTTACCTCCCTGCCACTGAAACCCGAGCTGACACAGCAGGAGGAAAACATCTCTGCAGTCAGTTCCAGCCAGGTCAGTGCTGCCGGCGTGACACTGAGCAGCCACAGGGACACCTTCCCTGCCCCAGAGCCAGGCTCTGCACACACCCGGAGCTGGGTTATTTCCACAGAGCACCCCGGAGCACAGCATCCACTCCTCAGCACAGGAGGGACACTGACCTGCTGGAGAGACTCCAGAGGAGAAGGCTCCAGGGAGACTTCAGAGCCCCTTCCAGTGTCCAAAGGAACTCCAGGAGAGCTGGACAGGGACATGGGACAAGGGCCTGGAGGGACAGGACAAGGGGGAATGGCTGCACAATGACAGAGGGCAGGGATTGAACAAGGAGAGAAACCGAGAAATCTGCTGGTGTCTGCACAGAGCTGTTCCTCACCTGGTGAGGCTTCTGGCAATCTAAGGATGAGGCACAGTCAGGGGCTGAACATAACAAAATAACCCACGAGCAGCTGCTCTCAGAGCCAGACAAACAGGAGAGCAAAGCCACCTCGTGCCCTTGTCTCATCCAGCAGAGGGAGGAAACTGCAGCTCCTGCTGCACCTGGAGCTGCTGCATCCAGTTACTCTCCAGATGAGACAGAAGATGGAAGTGTGAAGGTCTCCTGAAAGAAATTAACAACTCATCTGCTCTGTCTCCTGCAGGACCTCTTTGGAGGACTGTCCTCACAGTTCTCCTGGCACCCCCAGAGTGTGAAAAATGAAAATTAATCAATGACTACTGCTATACTCTGGTGGGATACCATACAGGTAGCTGCCCATCCACATCGTGAAGGAAGAAGAGAATTAGTAATAAAGTAATACCAGGACATCCAAGGAAAAACAACAGGACCATACAGGGAGTTTCACAATCCTTCCAGAAAAACCTGGAGATCTTGTGGCTGCTCCATACAGCAGGGAGCAAGAGAGAAGTATAAGGGAAGGAGGGATAAAGCAAAGGGACTGAAAAGCAGATGGTCAGAACTGTACCACAAGGGCATCTGGGCTCAGCTCTGGACAAGAACAAGGCAAGTATGGGGCATGGTGGCCAGAAAAACCCCATCATTCCCACCAAGGACACCCAGAAGTTCCACTGCTAAAGAGAACTTCAGTCCTGCAGAGTCTCCTACATCCACCTATTAGCAAGGGGCATACTATGAGCAAAATAAAAACAAGAAAAACCAGCAAAAACAGAAAAACAACCAACCAACCAACCAACCAAACTCCCCCCCCCCCCCGCCCCAAAAAAAAAAAAAAAACAGTGTGGAAAGTCAGAGAAACCAGGTCTCCCTGCTCCAGCTGTGAGCAGGAGACGTGTCCCAGGCAGCTGAGCCCTTCCAAGTTCCTACACTGAGCTCAAGAGAAGGTGCTCAGTCTGGCACTGACCCTTCACAGCTCCCAAAAAAAGGGGGTTGCAGACATGAAAACAGCTGGAAAAGCCTCACTAAATCAAGGTTAGAGCACTTTGGTGGAGATCTCAAAAAGACACATCTGCACCAACTCCAACAAGACACAAAAGACCTCAAGTTTTGGCACTGACAGTTTCTCCCAGTAGCATGTTCCTGTTTTAAACATTTTACACTAATATATTTCCTTTAACTGTTTTTCATTCTGAAAATGAATGAGTTCTGCCTGAACCTGGTACCAAAATTGCAGGAGACGGTAAATCAAATGTCTTCCAGTTCTCAAGATCTGTGGTTACATTTCAAAACCATATAAACCACAAGGCTTATATTTTTGAGCTAGAAAAGTGTCTTTGAGGAAAACCATAAACTACTTTCTGTTCATTCTCTCCATTTCCTTTGTGCATCCATCACTCAAACCCTTCTGTGATCACAACAAAAGCAGTGCCTGGGGGCTGCTGAGGTAAGCACTGGATTTGCTGGTGAGGTTTTCAGTGGTGTCCTTGCAAAATTCTGCTGCATTATTCACCAGTGCAGCTGAAACTGAGGAAAGGATGACATCCAACCCCAGAGGAGGAAATTTCCCAAGGAAAAAACCTCCTGACACTTTCTCTTTGTGCCCAAAGCCATTAAATGTCTTGTGGCCCAAGACCTGGAAGAATTACAGTCAGCAGAAGACACTGAATGAAAAAAAGCAACCCCAAAGAAGGTGGAAAAAATGACTGAAATGCAGGGTCACAGCCCTCAAACTGTCACAGCTGAAAGCCATGGACAGGAAAAGTCAAGAACAAAATGTTAATTATGAATTACAAATTTATGGAATCACAAAATGTCCTGAGCTGAGAGGGACCCACAGGGATCATCCAGTGCCACCCCTGTCCCTGCCCAGACCCCCCAGCAACCCCAGCCTGGGCATCCCTGGCAGCGCTGCCCAAAGGCTCCTGGAGCTCTGGCAGCCTCGGGGCCGTGCCCATTCCCTGGGGAGCCTGGGCAGTGCCAGCACCCTCTGGGGGAAGAACCTTGCCCTGAGCTCCAGCCTGAGCTGCCCTGGCCCAGCCCCAGCCCCAGCCGTGCCCTGGCTCCTGTCCCTGTCCCAGGGCAGACATTGGTGCTGTCCCTCTGCTGCCCTACAATGGTTATGTTTTCTTAAGGCAGCCAGCTTGTCCCCCGTCCTGCAAGTTAACTGAATTTTAATAAATGTTTAATGGAATATCCAACCCACCCAGTAGACAACCAGTGAATTTTTACTATTACTTATTGTTTTGTGTGCTGTCTGCCCCAATAAATCCCCAGAATCGTTATCAGTGAAAACTCTTGCTTATGTCAACATGCCTTTGAGATGTAGTTCTGAAAGGAAAACTAAAATTCAAGGTATTTCCATGACCCCCTTAGGGCAGGTGGCTCATTTGGACTTAAAAGCTCCAATACCTCAATGAAGACAATGTAAAAACTGGGGGTTTGGGTGAACAGAGCCATTCACCCTCTCCTGTCCCAGCAGCATGAGGGGCACACCCACTCTGGGTCATTTAAATTGCAGCTGAGGACAAACAAATTGTGTGTTATGTGTGAATTAATCAAAGTCTCTTATCCAAACCTAGTTTGTCTCAATTTTGTTCAGAAGGGGCTGCAGCTCACAGTAAGTGTGTGCTGGTTTTGCAGAAGAACAGGCACAGAAATAATATCACTTACATGGAGCAAAAATGAATGGATACATTTTCTAGTGCCTAAATTTGAACTGCTGAGGATAAGCTGATCAAATTAAAAAGGTACAAAATTCCTCTATAGAAACCCACAGATTGTGACACCTTCCAGGTGTTCATTCTGTGCCCCCTCTAATGAGCACATGTAACATAAATAAACCTTTCAGTTTATTAGTGTGAGTCAGCACTTGGTGATTGATCCCAATCCCCACTGACTGCAGCGATGAGTCCCCCATAAGGACTGCAAGCAGCCAGAGGTGCTCCCCTGCAGTGCTCAGGTAGCAGGGACAGGGAATGCTGCCAGGACAGGCTGCTCCACTTCCACCACTGAATCCAACCGAGCCAAATTTACAAGAGGATCAGATGTCACAAAACTATTTCATTTCAGAAACAATATATTGCTCTGCTTTAGCACCATTTCCAGAGCTCCAAGACTCTCTTCCCATCCCAGCAACCCATTCCTTCACTGTGCCTCCCACAAAAGGCAGATATGATGAGAATGGCTAACTGTGCATTTACTGAACTCCTGCAGCAAGGAAATGAAGCAAGAAGATGCAGAGAGTCCTTCATTATTTGGCCTGTCTGGCTCACTGCAGCCTTGGCTCAGTGTCCAGTTTGAGCTGCCATTTGCTGATCCACAGAGCTTTGAACTCAGCTGCACCAAGCCCTTCCCATCTCGGGAGGGAAGGAACCACACCAGCGACCACAGTCCTGAGCTCCTCACACCACACACCTCCCCTGCAATTTTAACATTAAAGACAGAGCCTTTGGGGAGGTCTGGGAGTCCAGGTTCACCAAGGGAAAGAAAGACTTTTCTTACTGTTTCTTCAGCTCTTCATCCACACATCTGGATCCCCCTTCTGTACTAATGCAATCAGTGGGAGGATCTACATCAAACAGGAGGGGAAGATATCCCAAAATGCTCTGAGTTCCTCACTTGCAATCACCTGACTTTGAACATCAGCTCATTCTGTCACCAGAAACCTTGTATAAGATGAATGGTTCCACATATCTTCATTCATCAGCCAGCTGTGACTGCTCTGTTTCTCCAGCCCTGTGAAGACAGCCACCTCCTGCTCGCCTGCCCCTGTGGCCTTTCCACAGCAGATGAAGATTCCCACAGCTGGGATTGGCTCTGAAATAAAGAGGTCACATCACCTAACACACTGCCACAAGCTGGCCCAGGCATCCCTGGGAACTGCAGAACCAGTTTATGTTTTGTTCACGGGCCAGATGGAAAAGTCAGCTCAGAGTGATTACTCCAGCCCAGTTCTCTGCCTGTACTGAGAGCAGGGGCAAAGCTTTATTCCAATCCAACTGAGATGGCTGTTTCACTCAGCAGGAAATATTTTGCTTCACTTTAGGGAGGAGGTCCGTATCTAGAGGCTTATCTTTTTGTGGCTCTTTATCATCTTCCAGACAGACTTGGTTTAACAGAAACTTCAAACTCGATGATGCACCTTGCAAGGTACAGGCCAGCAATTCCTCCACGAGACTCTGGTTTGGAACTACTCTGTTAATGTGCCAACATGCAGTCATGTGTCACAGAATTAGTCCTACTGAATGTGTGTTCTCTAATACCCCTGCATAAGCTTACACCAAGCACACAACCACAGAATGGCTGGGGCTGCAGCTGGCTCTGCAGGCAATACTCACCTCATGTTCCTCACTTGGTTCTTCTAGACAAAAGCCAGAATTCCTCAGGTGCCATTAGCTGAGCCCACACTTTCCTGGGATCACTCTGTGAAGCCATACCTTGTCTGTGCTGCTGACTACATCATTATTGAAAAGGCAGAATTAGGAGCTCAAACAGAAATATGGGGGAGAATGAGGTGCACAGACAGAACATGGAGAAACTGCCCTGCTGGAGAAGGAAAAGGGAAATGAACAGTATATTGAAAGCAAGAGAAGTTTTTCTAGAAAAGAAGCCAGCCTTTCTCAATGGCAACAAAAATCATTCTCTAAGTAAGGGCAAGTGAGATCCTTTCCATTCTGAGAAATTTGAGTTATGAAAACATAATAGGAACCTCAGCATTTGGCTGATACATGCTCGATTTCTAAGTGAGTCAGAAGTTCACATTCTTCTACTGCAGCGTCCCAACTGAAAACAATCCCCACACTTCAAGCACAAGAATAATAAAGCACACATATGCTTCTTATAAAACAATCCTTACAAATAACCATGCCTTTTGTTTTCCTAATGGCTAAAATTCATCATTTCCCCCCCAAAAAGCTCAGATCAAACAAAGTGCACTCTCATTAAAAGAGAAGGCTCGCTTGGCTGAGCACAACAGGCAGTGACATTGCCCTCTTATTTTCTTAGTGCTTTTTGTCAATGGAGAGCCTGGAGAGCTGCTCCCCAGGCTCTGTGGGGCAGGGCAGGCTCAGCACAGCCCCACCCCTGTGCTGCAAACAGGGGCTTTCCTCCCCCTCTCCCCACATCAGCCCCAAGAGCATCCACATTCCTCTCCCTCCCAGAGTGTACAGACACGTGAGCAACAGCACGGAATCCCAGACTGGTCTGGGCTGGAAGGGACATTACAGCCCATCCCATTCCACCCCTGCCATGGCAGGGACACCTCCCACTGTCCCAGGCTGCTCCCAGCCCTGTCCAGCCTGGTCTTGGACACTGCCAGGGATCCAGGGGCAGCCCCAGCTGCTCTGGGCACCCTGTGCCAGGGCCTGCCCACCCTCACAGGGAACAATTCCTAATTCCCAATATCCCATCCAGCCCTGCCCTCTGGCAGTGGGAGCCATTCCCTGTGTCCTGTCCCTCCATCCCTTGTCCCCAGTCCCTCTCCAGCTCTCCTGGAGCCCCTTCAGGCCCTGGCAGGGGCTCTGAGCTCTCCCTGGAGCTTCTCCTCTCCAGGTGAGCATCCCCAGCTCTCCCAGCCTGGCCCCAGAGCAGAAGGGCTCCAGCCCTGGAGCAGCTCCAAGGCCTCCTCTGGATCTCTTCAGCAGCTCCAGCTCCTCCCTGTGCTGGGCCCAGGGCTGGGGCAGCTCTGCAGGTGGGGTCTCACCTGAGCAGGGCAGAGGGGCAGAATCCCCTCCCTTACAACACCTGGGCGCCACACCCAGCACGGGAGCAGAGGGTGCCCTTCAGAGCTAGGGCCAACTCAACAAATAAAAATGAAACCTCACCAAGGAGTCACACAGCTCTGGGACATCCTTGCAGTGCCTGCAATGACCCAGCCTGGGCAGCAGAAACTTCCCTTGCCCAGAAGTGAAGGAGCTGTCCCACACTGTCGCCCCAAACAAGGTGTGACATCACCCCAGACAAACAGAGGTTATCTGGGGATGCTTTCAGTGCATGGCTGGACAAGAAGTGCAGCAATTTGTACAGAAATAGCAATTCTAAAAATAATACCAAGAGGTTCCTTTCTAGGCAGATAATGAAATCCAACTTCATAAAAGCCTAAAAATGGAACAATCATAAACCTTGTGCAGGTAGTTGTCAATACTCTCACATGGCTTCCTCCTCTGTCAGAGGGGCTCTAACCTCAGTGTCAAGGGCTCTGCAGCACCAGGATGACAATCCCTGGCACAGGACAGTGGGGACACTCATGGGAAGGGAGCACAACACTGCAGTCCCTCATTCCCTTCCCATTTTACACCTCTTCCTCCACCCTCACGGCCAGGCACAGCCAGAGGGGTGGCTCAAGGCCCTGAGCTGGGTGGATCCCCATCCTGACCAAACCAGGGTTTGTACTCCTGTGTTCAAAGCTGTTTAAACAAAACTCACAATTTCATCTTACAGTTTTTCTTTTCCTTCAGAAATTCAGCCAGGCAACCCTTACTTCCTTTAGGCACCAGCTCCATGCATTTTTCCAGTGATGGAGAAGTAGGTTTTGTTCCCATAAACCAACTCGGTGTTGAGGGAAGGGTGAGGAGCGAGTCACCACGTTCCCAGAAGGAGGACAACAATCAGTGCCCTGGAATGAGCCCTTCCTCACATCCCACTGTCCTGCCAACCTCCTCAGGCCAGGAGCAGGAGGATCTGGCACAGCCAGTTAATGCCCTTGCACTGAGTTAATGACACTTTCATAGAAATGGAAATTTACTTTAAAAACACCTAAAACAGCACTCCAGAAAACTAACAATTTCTTCTTTCAAACTTATCAACCCTGCAAAGGGGAAGAAAACTGATATTGTCCAGGATAAAAGGGGAAACTTCTTAATTATGTAAGAGACTGAGACTGCCAGGAACAGCAGCAGCCCCAGAGGACTCAAGCACAGGATGGGAAAGAATCATCAGATCCAGAGTACTATCATAGAGCTAAAATTATATCTATTTTTTTGCCTCCAGACATCTCTGGAAATCCCCAAGTTCTAAACCTAACAACCTTTAACTGTGTGTCCTAAGTAGTTTTATTTGAAAAAACCCACCTGGTAATTCTAAAAAGCTGTAGTACATATTTTGAAGCCATCCAACTTTCTTTTGAGAACAGTAACAATAGTTTGATTCTTGTATAAAAGACATTCCCAGCTTTTCTTCAGCCAGTTCCTCCCCTGAGCACATTTCAGCAGCAGCACATTGCTGAATGGGGCAGGGCCTCTCCCAGGTCACTGGGTACAGGAGCCGGGCCCTGGGCAGAGCCAGGAGTGCTGGGCAGTAGAGGAGTCACCAGCCTTGCAAGTGTTCAAAAAGGGTGGAGATGTGGCACCTGGGGACATGGTGACATGTTTACTTGGGTAAACAAAGTGGAGGAGACCCATCTGTCCAGGCTGAACCAAGCCCTCCAGAGGCAGAGGGAAATTGCTGCTTTGCTTATGTTGAATAAAACAATGGTTAAACCCCTAAGTTAAAAGAATTTCTCCTTCTTCCTCTGACTAATTAGATCTCAGAGTGGTAGATAAAAACTCCATCTCTGGTAGAATCTCACACTAGTTTGTTGGAAGGGCCCTTAAAGATCATCTCATTCCAACTCCCCTGCCATGGGAAGGGACACCTGCCACTAGACCAGCACTGACACTCAGCATTTTCAGAACCTTCAAACAATGCATTCTTCATCCATATTTCTGCTGCAGCTTTTGAAAATCCCACCCTGAGGTTCCAGGAACAGTTCCAATCACTCCCAAATCCCAAATCTGCTCTCTCCACACACAGAGCTCTCCAGGTGACCCTGCAGTGATTGCAAAACAGCTTTTCCCAAGGCTGGCTCAAGCCACTTGTCCAGGACACACTGCAGATGCTGCCCAAGGCTCAGGCAGAACCTTGCCAGTCCCTCACCCCACAGTCCCACTGACTGCAGAGCTGCCTCCAAGCCCTTCCACTGCTCCTAGCACCAAATCCATGGCCAAGTAAAAGATCTCACTGCTACTTAAAACTAAAGTTGTGATGGCTGTTCCTTCCAAAATTTATAGCTGCACCTCCTAGATAAATTAAAACCCCCTATTTCTGAGAGGTCCTGCACGTTAAAATCATAGCTCTGGGGAGGCTAAGTGGAAAAGCCAGGATACCTGTCAGCTCAGCACCAATGTGTTTGAAGGGATTTGGTGGTTTCCATGGTGATGGGGAGGGTAAGGGGCTGCCTGGTTCCAGCCCTGACTGACGCACATCTCAAACAATTGCTCTCTTCCTGTTCGTATGGCACAAGAAAAACAGGATGCTGAGAGGTGTTTATCTGAGAGAGCGAGATAAGCAAGCGCACTGAGAGTTCTCCAAGTATAGGAGTTCACCAACGAGATGTTATAGACTTTCCGTGGACAAAAAAACCCCACTGCTGCCGTGCTGAACGTGATTAAATTATGCATGGAAAAGTCCTTTCCCTTGGAAGGCGCAGGAACCGTGCAGAGCTGGTCTATGAGCCCTGAATACCAATGGAAAGTCTCTTTAGTGCGTGGTACCGCGTTACAGCGCTGAATGAAAGCAGAGAGCCAGCTCAGTGTGTGATATCTGCCACCCCAAGCCCTGCCTGGGCCCCACTGGGGGGGTGGCTACAGAGGGTGGGGGGCTGCCACAGCCCTGGGGCTGCGCACAGAGCTCAGGCTGCTCTCAAGGGCTCTGTGCCCATGAGCACCAGTTCACAGGCACTTCTTCAGGCCTCCCACCCAACCTGAGGCACTTTGCAGCATTTTAAATGTCCCTCAGTGCCCGAGAGGGAATCTGCCCCCTTCTTATCCCAGCTTCATCAGTGAGAGAACCTGCAAATCCCACAGTCAATAATCACCATGAGCTGGTTACAGCCCAGCAGCACTCTGGGGTTTAAAGCTGAAAATCTCACATCCAAAAAGCACAGCAGCATTGTCCAGGGGTGGTTCTGGAGCAGGGGAAGGCACCTTCACACCCCTGTCACACGTGGGACATGCAATACCCCTGTCCAGAGGCTGGACAAAGCCATGGCACGAAACCAGGGCCTGGCTGGACACACTGGAACTGACCTGGGGCCACAGTGGCTTTAATGCATCTCTCCTGCTGATTTACAGAATCCCCGAACCTCCTGAGCTGGAAGTGACTCACAAGGACCAGGCAGTCCAACACCAATTCCAGCTGTACCCATCCCATCCATGTGGCCACCAAAACTATCCCATCATAGCCAGGAATTGTTACAGCTTGGCTTTCTAAGAACAGGCCTGGTTCCCAAAACCCTGTAAGACACAACAGCTGAGCTTTGCCACCTGTGCCGTCCACACTGGAGGACACGGGGCAGGGCAGATTGCATGAGAAAGTGGATTTCTGCTTTATGTAAATTTTGTTTTCTCAGTCTTTGCACATATTTAAGACAGTATCAAAGGAACAAAATGGGAACCCAGTCATTGTCTCTGGCTTGGCTGGCTTACAGATCAACTCCCAGCCTTTAATTCTAGGAAGTGAGTGACCACGGAGCCTCCTGACAGCCAAGGGCCCCCCTTTTTCCATCTGACTTGCTGTTTGTCTTGGAAGTAGCCAGGTTAAGGCTGTCCCATTCAGCCTGCAGCGGAATGTGGGGCAGATGGAAAGAGGGAAAGACAGACAGAGAGACACTGCAAAGGCTGAGACAAAGCCTAGTGGTTGGATGAAAGAGCGTGGAACGAAGGCAGGGCCCAGCCAAGCCAAACAAAGTTTTCCTTGAGTGATTACATCTGCTGGAGAGTCCCCAGCTTGCACTCTCCTTGCTGAGAAATTCTTTTAATTGTGTCTAGGACATTTTAAAAATCCCAAGAAAAGCTCCTCTGTAATTGTTGGAGCTCTGAACTGTGTGAACTTTTGTCGTGCTGAATCGCTGCAAACCTCTGCCACTGAAGCAGGGCTTTGCTGAGGGAGAGCCCTGGGGAGGGAAAACTGGTCATAAATCTCCATTTCTTTTTTCCCAAGGAAAAACAAACAATTTAGACAAATTCTTCTCCCTCCCAGTGTCTGTATAGCTCAGTGCAAAGTGCATCCAGCAGAAAATGAAAAGAGATCCGTTCTCAGATTAGCCAAAATTAAGTAAGGTTAAAGGAGCAATGTGTAGAGCCAAAGCCTACAGCTCTGTGAAATGGGCACCTCCCAGGGGGCAGCAGGGATGGTGGATCTTCCACAGCCACCAGAGCCACTCAGTGCTGGCAGAGGAACGAGGGGAGCAGTGGGGCAGGAGTGCATGGCCAGCACCTGCACCACACAGCACCACAAGGTGCCATGGGCAAGTCCTGGCAGACATGAAAATCAAAACTTGTGGGCCAGAAAGACAGAGAAATATTAAATAATCATCAGGAGCTGTGATCTTGCCTTCATCAGACACACTTCAGGTGTTACCTGAATGCCACTGCTCTGGGCTTTCTGTCACAGGTCCAAATCCCTTGTCTGTGGCAAACCTCCCTCATCTTCAGGCTTGTTTTCACAGCATTAATTTCCCTCCCCCCTCACTGTGATAACCAGAAATGCCAGAGAGTTGACAGGCTCCAAGCACCTCATTTTTCTCCTTCAGAACCTACACATCTGCCTGCATGCTCAGGTCACTGAGTATTTGTGTTTGCCACATGTGAGGGACAGTCACTGGAAGCCACTCCAAAGGCAAGGCTCAGTGTCAAAGATAAAAAGAACAAGGTGGGTGAGCTGCCTCCTCTGGCCATAGACTGACAGCCACCGTGCCACAGGGTGGGGTACCCTGGTAAGGAGGGAACACCAACACGTTTGTGCCCCTAAAACAGCCACCCAAAGGTGGGCTTGGCATCTGCACGTTTCCTCAAGCACTCTGAATAAATACCTGCCTGTATCACACCACCTGCCTGGTGCCAAGACATTCTACTTAGGACATGAGCTGTCCAAAAGCAAAGTGACTCATTCTCATTAGAATCACAGAATCCCCTGAGCTGGGAGGGACCCACCAGGATCCCCCAGCCCAGCCCCTGTCCCTGCCCAGAGCCCCCAGCAACCCCAGCCTGGGCATCCCTGGCAGCGCTGCCCAAAGGCTCCTGGAGCTCTGGCAGCCTCGGGGCCGTGCCCATTCCCTGGGGAGCCTGGGCAGTGCCAGCACCCTCTGGGGGAAGAACCTTGCCCTGAGCTCCAGCCTGAGCTGCCCTGGCCCAGCCCCAGCCGTGCCCTGGCTCCTGTCCCTGTCACAGAGCAGACATTGGTGCTGTCCCTCTGCTTCACCTCCACAGAAAATGAACTTGGCCAAAACACAGATCTGCTCTTGCCAGGACAGGGAATTGACCCAAGTCAGGGAAGGCTCCAAGGTACCAGCACAGGAGCAAAGAGATGACCTGTGCCAGGACTGGGTGCAAGGGCAGGAGCAAGACCTTTCTCTTGCAGCTGTGATTCAGCTGTTTGATCAGTCAGCACTTCCACTTGCTCCATTCTGCCAGAACACACACCTTTCCTTATCATCCAGAACTCACAGTACTGACTGCACACCAGGTAGTCACACCTATCCTTCAGTGACCTGAAGGTTTTATGTGCTCTGCCATGCAGAAGACAAGACTCCAACTGAAGGCAAACTCACACACCAGCCCCAGGACAGGATTTCTCAGCTTGCTGCTCACAGGGGGGCTGTGAGCTGGTCAGCACCCTGAGCCCCTGGAGCAGTCACCAGCACTGCCAAAGGATATCAGTGCACAGGTTCATGTCAGCATCATCCAGATTTTTTTTTTAAACAGTATGCCTGATAGAAACTTTAAAACTGTATTTGTAATTTTAGAACAGAATTTATCCTTATGATAGGCAGCCTTTCCAGGCAGAACTACCTCCTCTGCTCCCAGACCCTGCATTTCAGAAAGCAGAGCACAGCTAGGATCATGCCATGTAGAAAGAACAGCTCAGTGTCTGTTGAACACCTCAACAAGGCTGAAGGAAGCCTCAATGGAGAGAAACACCAGATGTGGCTGAGGGAAGGGGGACAGTCAGACCAGGTGGAAGCTCAAAGACACAGAGCCTGATCAGGGCCTGTGAGCAAAGGGACCAGTGTCTCTCTAGGCCCCAGGTACAGGGAACAGTTTGAGGGCCAAGGAGCACCATCTGAGAACATCCACTGCAATAATCCCAGTCCTCAAAACTATGGAGGGTTCCCTGAAAACCTCCAGTTTGCTGGGGAGGAGGTTGGGATTTTGTTTTATGCTTATTTGCCTCTTGTTTCTGTCCTGGTAGATAATGTTCATTTCCAGTAACTGTTGACCAAAGTGGAAAAGAAGGATTTAACAATAAAGTGCAAGAGTCCATCACAAGTTATGGCGACCCATGTGCTCTTATGAAACAATAACACACCAACATAAAATAAATCAGTGCCTTTTAATTTAACAATGTAAATTGCCCTCCCACCTGCTGTGACTCTCCATAAGGAGAAAAAGCTGGCAGTGTATTTACCAAGCTGTCTATCCCAGTCCCATTCTGCACTGGCCTCCTGCCCTGGGGTTAGACTGTAGGACTCTGTCATCTCTTGCACTCGTATGACCTAAGAAAGGGAATGTGGCCTTTTTCCCACAAGCCCAGAGTGAGAACATCATAAAAGCTGAACTTTAGCCCCCTTTTTGGGCAGGCAGCACAATAGCAAGGAGGATGCTGTTACTCCCCAGAGGCTCTGCTGCTGAAAAACATCACCAAGCTCAAGTAAAAGGTCAGTAGTTAGGATTGCATCTCTTGTTTTCTTCAGTTTTCCTCCTCCGTCAAAGGCAGTTCAACATTCTTTGCACACCCCCCTCCCTCCTTCTGAGAAATGCAGGAAGGAAGTGCTTGCAAAATAGTTTAATTTAAAAGAAGGCACAATCACACACAGCAAACCCTGGTGCAGGCTCTGAGCAGGACATGTCCACTGCTCCCCGTTCCCACTGCAGCACAAACGAGTCCCTCCCTGCTCACACACCCGGGCAGGGCTGTGCTCCTGCACCTGGGCTGCAGAGCTGTGGTTATGTGCTGCAGGCAGCCCCTGCTGCCCCAGAGCACACAGCACATCTGCCCAGGAGCCAGGGCTGCCCTGCAGCCTCCCAGGGCACTGCATGGTACCAGGCACCGAGTGGTCCTGGGCTGCAGGACAGTGTCACCTCCTGTCTCTCTCATAACTAGTGCTTGTTGGATTTCACAGGATGTTCTTCCACCAAGGCTTGTTACCTGAACCTTGCTAGGGTTTGGGAAGGTATTTGGGACAGTTGGATTTAACTTGACCCTTTTCTTCACTAGATTTATGTGAAAGAACCAGAGTGGGTGGAAGCAGCTGTTATACTCCATGCCTTTTTGCAAAGAGGAATGTAGAGACCAGCAGGCAATTCCTGGAAAACTCCTTCATTATCTATCAGTTTCTGCTGTATGACCACATATCCAATCTAAACATCATTCTTCCCAGGCACACTGTTTTTGTATCTCTGGGCAAACAGCACTTACTATCACAAGCCTATTTCTTTGTCTTTTCCAAGACTCTGGTAATCCCAAGACTTCCCTTGAGCCATGAACCACAAGAGCCACATGTCAGGACAGGCTGACAGTCCCTGCCTGCTCTCCCTTCTTTGAGAATTCCCAGTCCTTCCAGCCCAGTGTCCTGACACAACCCCCTCAGTGCCTGTTTCAGGGTGCCACGTTCCCCTCACTGCTTATGGGTTCATCTCCAGCTGGCATCCTTGGACTTCATGGGACACTGCCAACAAACCAGTCCTGTCTCTTCTTTAACCCGTTGCTGTCACAGGGCATCATTAGGTTAATGAAATAACAACGAGATCAAGGCATGAAGGACCTGAGCAGAATCACACCCAGGACCACTTGAGTGGTGCCTCCTTCCAAACAGGATGCCCAGGACAACCAAACACAAAATCAGTTATTTTCTAGAAGGACATTTCAAAATGCTGCATGCAGTTAACATGAGCACTTTGCTGTGTACAGTCACACAGCTTCACAAAGGGGAAGATTAATGCTCTCCCAAACAGGGAAATGAGAGTACCCAATGCCACCAGCTGGGGACTGGGGGGCTGCAGCAGGACCTGAAACCAGGCTGCTGAGTCTGGCTTTTTTTATTTTAAAGTTGACAGCTTCAACTTCCAGCATCTACACCCAGCACTGAGCATGGGGAAACATGCTGTTCTCCAGCTCTAGGCCAGATGGGTAAATTTTTTGGGTTAATGTTTTCATAACCATGCAGCCAGGGCTGCTGTTTATTATCCATCCCATTCCCAGGAACTTCTTACCTTCTTTACTTTTTCACTTGCTGTTGCTTATGTGCATTTCTGATGGATTTAAAAATAACTGTTTGCACTGCAGAAATATCTTCAGCTTTAAAATAAGGGTTCCATAATCCTGTATTCTTTATAGACCTTAAATAAAAAATTATTTCTGTCCTGCAGAGTGTTGTAGAGGCATTTAAGGAGATTACTGCCCACACCATGCCTGCTGCAAGCCCAGACAAAGGACAATAAAGTGAAACAGAGGAGAAGGAATGAAAGAACCCCAGAAAGGCACATTTGGCTGGCAGAGGAGGTGCTCCTGCAGGTAGTCAGCACAGAGCCTGACCACTCCTTCAGTGAAAAAAAAATTTCTAATATCTAATCTGAACCTCCCCTGTTGCAACTAAGGTCATTTCCTTTTGTCCTGTCCCCTGGCACAGGGCAAAAGAGACCAAACCACCACCTCACTACAAACTCCCTTCAGGTACTTGTAGGGAGAAATTCCTAGCTCAAGGTTTGTGAGGATACTAAAGCCATACTGAAAAGTATAAATCCAAAGAGTTGGTTTAAGGAATGGTTAAAAACGGGTTACAGAGCAGATAGATCTGAAAATATGACCTAAATATTGTAATGCAGCATTTAAACAAAAGCAGTGATACAGGGAAAAAGATCCCAATTCAGTTCTGAGCCTCTTCTTGGAGAGAACCCTACTCAAAGGTGATCCAGTCAAAGGTGAGGCCCGCACCTGACTTGGTTCCTCCTTCCTTAAGGCATCACAGATGGCTTTGCCTCAGCACTGCCCTGAAGAGCTCACAGAAAGCTCTGCCTCATCCCAGCACCCACAGTGACCCACACATCACCTGGGCTGCTCTGCACCCCAGAGCATCCCCAGCACCTCCTTGGCCCCAGGCCCCACCACCTGCCAGCACAGCAGCTCCTCAGCAAACATCAGCCCTTTGCCTCCCTTCCTCCCTTTCTCATTTGTTGACATGCTTCTTTGAAGGGGAACTTTGATTATTAAGATGCTTAATGATAAAGGGAAGGGCAGCCAATGTGCAGTGCCTGCTGCCAGGCCCAGCCCCAGAGGAGCTGGCTGGTGCTGGGCTGCAGGGCTGTGTCCCCAGGCTGTGTCCCCAGGCTGTGTCCCCACTTTCTCTCCCCAGGCCCTGTCCCCAGGCCCTGCTCCCAGGCTGTGTCCCCAGGCTGTGTCCCCACTCTCTCTCCCCAGGCCCTGTCCCCACTCTCTCTCCCAGGCTGTGTCCCCAGGCCCTGTCCCCACTCTCTCTCCCCAGGCCCTGTCCCCAGGCCCTGTCCCCACTCTCTCTCCCCAGGCCGTGTCCCCACTCTCTCTCCCCAGGCCCTGTCCCCAGGCCCTGTCCCCACTCTCTCTCCCCAGGCCCTGTCCCCAGGCCCTGCTCCCAGGCTGTGTCCCCAGGCCCTGTCCCCACTCTCTCTCCCCAGGCCCTGTCCCCAGGCCCTGTCCCCAGGCTGGGCCCCCAGGCCCTGTCCCCACTCTCTCTCCCCAGGTCCTGTCCCCAGGCCCTGTCCCCAGGCTGTGTCCCCAGGCCCTGTCCCCACTCTCTCTCCCCAGGCCCTGCTCCCAGGCTCTCTCCCCAGGCTGTGCCCCCAGTCTTTCTCCCCAGTCTCTCTCCCCAGCCCCTGTCCCCAGGCCCTGTTCCCGGTGTTTATCCCGCGGTGTTTTCCCCTCGTTAGCAATTGTTTGGCGGTTGCTGATGGATGGTGCTAAGGGCTGTGTCTGGAAACGCTCCCCAGCCCTCAGGAAGCTCAGGGGGCCTTTGCCAGTACTTCCTTCCTGCATATAAGGGGACGACAGAATGGGAAAAACCTTGGCTGTCTCTCGCCCTGAGAAAAGGTCTCCCCTTCCAGCTGGATTACAGTAACAGTATTTTAATCTTTCACAAGATTATAATATCCTTCCTCTCTAAGTATAGCTCCAGTGGCAGCTCGGAGAATGACATGAACCAACAATGTAAAACTCAATAGGTGGTGCTGGAAGCTGAACAAATGGAGGTCCAGATTGGAAGATCCCTATCCTCAGTCAGGATGTAAATCACCAGTGATCACACCTGTCTAACTCAGGACTTGACTCCAAGAGCAATCAGGACTAAGCACTTCAGCAGGAGGTGTAAAATGTACATGAGTGATACATGGAAAATTAGTCCCTCCAGACAGATTCATTCCTGTGCCTGTTTTAGAGAGTGGATCTAAACTCAAACCACAACATTTATTACACCTACAAAAAAGAAGGCTGCAATGAGCAATCTGTGAATATTCTGACCAGACACTTCTCACAAGCACCCAGGATGTGTTATAGAGACTTGAATGTCTTTTTCCCCAAACCCAGCCTCTAGGTTCTTCTGTGGATGATTCATGAATCTCCATGACATCCTGATGTGTCATCATCACCTGTTCACAGTAATAAAATACGTGCTGAGTATTAGAGAATAGATATTTCATGCTACCACAGGAATTTTCCTAAATTTTCCATTTTTGAGCCCCAGATTCAAACCCATGACAATGGCAAGGGTGTTAGTGTAGGCAGATGATCAGAACCCCAAATTGCTCTGCCCCAGCCATGTGGCCTGGGACAGCCAGAGCAGGGGACATGGGTGGTGGCTCTGAGGACCCCTCTCCTGCAGGCCCAGCAAGGGGAGATCCCAGCAATCCCCTCATTTGTCTGGGCAAGTTTGCCCAAGCGAGTCTGTAAAAGCAAGAAAGAAATTCTCAGGACTCAACAACAAAAGAAAACTCCCCCAACCTGTGAGCAGACAGCTCTCCTAACAGCCTCTATTTCTGACAAAGGCCTCAGACAAAAAGACTTCACCCATGAACAAAGGTTGGGGAACAATGGGAACTGTCAAAAAATAGCCCTCACGTCAGAGCTAAGAATGCCCCTTGACACTTCCAAAAAAGCCCAGGCTGAGCAGAGCCTGGGAGGCTGCAGGCACAGTCCCTGGCATCCGCCTCTCCCAGCACAAACTGCCAGCAGCACTCCGTGAGGCTGAGCTCCCACAGCCAAAGTTGGGGATGGAAGAAGAGAGCAAATTATGGCAGGTCTGAGCCAGAAGTAACAAATTCCTGTCTATCCAAGCTCTCCAGCAGGGACCCTGACCCTCAGACTTGATGGGACATACCTGACAATGGTGTGTGCACATCTTCCCTTACTGCAAAGGGTAACCAATTACCAATGCAATTAATGAGAAAACTAAGTTATGGCAAATAGCAGAATGAATTGTCTAACACAGTAATAAAACCCCTGTGTTCTAAACTGGTGAGAACTTCCAGAAAAAATTGCTAGAAAAATTTTCAACCTGGACTAGAATTCTAAGAATGCTGATATTCAGATGTGGACAGGAAACCTCAAAGATCCAATAATCTTTATGGCATGCAATTTGGCATTGATTCACATGTTTTGCTTTATTTGTGACTCAGCATTCTTCTCCAACAGCAGTAAGAAAATAAATGGAAAGCAAATAATGCTGAATGAAAACTCACCCGTGGGCTGATCACTTGAGTAACTGTCCTGATTCATCCTCCCAAAGGTGGCACCAGATCAGGATGCTGAGGCTGGAGGTCTAAACTCAGAGATGCAGCCCAAGCTCCTGTTTCTGGAAAGAAAATGTAGAGGGATTTTACTGTCAAACTGTAGGAACTTCACTCTGTGTGAGAAAGATAATATCTTGTGTGTGGTCTCTTGTCCTTGAATTTAGCAGGAGAGTGGAGAACCTACATGCATGTACAACATGGTGTAGGAGCCATAGGACATGTGCCAGAAGATCAGAGAATGCAATGGGAAACTGAATTGAGTCAACCAAGAAGCCCTGGAAAGTGGCATCTGAGAGCCCATGGAAGGTAAAACAACATGGAGTTAAAAACACAGCTAGGTTCCTGGAATAAGCTGAGTTCCAGATTTGAACTGCACAAACAGGAGTTTGGCGCTTCACTTGAGTAGCCAAACAAAACTGCACAGGGTGAAGAGTTGGACTTGGTGATCCTGAGGTCCTTTCCAACTCAGCCAATTCTATGACTCTATGCAAACCCCAGACCTACCTTACCCCAATCTGGACGAACAGGCTATGTGAAAGTGTGTTTTTGCCACAGCTACACAGCTCCTCCTCTTTGTTTGCTTGCCCTTCCACTCATCATCACATCTTGACTGTGGTAGATTTGGCAACAGAACCCCTGTCTCCCAAATCCCAGTCCAGTGCCTTAACCACCACATCCTTCCTGCTGAATCACACTGCAGGATTGTTTACAAGGAAGGAAATTCCCCCTCGAGAGCACTCACTCTGAGTGTGCTGGTGGAACACAAATGCTTAGAAAAACACAAACAGAGAGGCAATAACAACAAGTGATTGAAGTCCCTGTGCTGGCTGGAGGCACAGCAGCACCTTGGGTTTGTTGTGGAGCAGTGGAAGTGAGGCCCCAGGGAGCAGGACACGACACAGAACAAGCAGTGCATCCAGATGGCTCCCAGGAACAGCCTCCTGCTCTCCACAGATGATCTGTGACTCTGGAAGTCTCTTCCCCACGTTTAACATGAGGTGTATGTCACTCAGGGCCATTCAAAAGGTTTGGATTCTCAGCAGACAGTGGGAGGCTCACCTTTGGGAGCAAACCTGCCAAGTGCAAGCAGCTGTGGATATGATCCAGAGGGTCAGAATTAACCTCAACATGTTGTGCAACCAAAGGGCCTCACTTTCTTTAAAGTCTTTACCTCCAAACTAAAAAAAAAAAACCAAAAAAAACCCAACTACGTGTGTATGAGGGGAAGATACCAAAAATGGAACAAATATGTTTTAGCCTAAACACACTTTGCCCCATTTGTCTCCTAGAAAACAAAAAGGGCTGTAATTCATCCATGATCTGTCAAAAAACACAAACCCACTGAAATGGCAGATTCATGGTCCAGGACTCTGAAGAATTTGGCTCTGCTCAGCAGTTGGTCAAAGGGGAAGAATTTCCCCACTCACAAGCAGTGGCTTTCAGGTTGTGTCCCACAGGACCCCACCACAGTAATCAACAAACACAGGCTTAGGCAGATGGCAGAGCTTGGACTGGATCTCAGGACACCCCCTTCAAATATCAATGTATGGGAATCCCAGCAGGACCTGAGGACTCCTGGGGGACAGGGAACCAAAGCTTCCCTCTCAGCAGCATGCTGGGGTCACACCCAAATCCAGAGCAGCTCAAACAAGCCCCAAGATGGGGCTTCTACTACAGTAGAAGTTTCTCACCAGAAGACACTTTGAGGCACTTCAATTCCTTTGAACAGTAAAAAAAGTCACAATTTTTCCTCAGGGCTTCTTCTGACCTTGACATGATCTGAAATCGCTCAAGCCTCACTTTTTGACATCATATGAGAATAATTCAGGAATTAACATTAAATGTAATCCCATTGTTCTCCATTCAAATGGCTATTCTCTCATTCCTTGTCTGCTATTTTTGGGGTCAGGATCCAGTTTGTAGCTTTTTCCATTAGGTCTAAATCAAGTGTGTCCAGAGGGAGAAGATAACTGCACAGTCCTGCAGGATGAGGCAGTGGTCAGTGTGCAGGGGTGGGTGATGGCACACAAGAAGGCAATTGCTGACATGAGTGTCTCCTGCTTAGTTCAAACAATTCCCAGTATGGAAACCCAGCATGGAGCAGCCAGAGGAAAAGGCCAAAGGAAAAGGCAAAGAGCTGCCAAGCTGCTTCTCCAAGGACTGCCGGCTTTTCTCCACAGCAGGTGTGGTCACTGTCGAGCTCTTGATTTGTGATGCCGAGTTCATGGCTGGTGCCATGCAGGACTTGGTTTGTATTGCAGCCAGGAAAGATAAGGGTGCACACAGTCAGCCTGATAACACTGAGCTGAGGCATGAAGGTGGATGGATGGATGGATGGATGGATGGATGGATGGATGGATGGATGGATGGATGGATGAAGGATGGATGGATGAATGGATGGATGGAGGATGGATGGAGGATGGATGGATGGAGGATGGATGGAGGATGGATGGATGATGGATGGATGGATGGATTGATGGATGGATGGATGATGGATGGATGGAGGATGGATGGATGGATGGATGGATGGATGGATGGATGGATGGATGGATGGATTGATGATGGATGGATGGATGGATGGATGGATGGATGGATGGATGGATGGATGAAAGGATGGATAGATGAAAGGATGGATGATGGATGGATGGATGATGGATGGATGATGGATCGATGATGGACAGATGGATGGATGGATGGACAGTGTCTGACACCTGCCCTGCTTGCAACTGCCCCAGGGGCAAAGCAACCCCCAGGTGGATGGAGACAGTGTGAACAGAACTCCCATTCTGCTTTCTCAGTAACAGCTGAGGCCACAGCCACTGCCAGACAGGGAACTGGGGGCCACTGGTTTCCTTCTGAGTGATTTCAGTTCAAGCAGGGCCATTGCTGGGCTGGAGTGAACAAGGTGCTCCTGACCCATGCTGGGAAAAGCAGGAAGTCTCCCTCCTGAGAGTCTGTTCACTTCCATGGGATCAGTTCTGGGTTGGTATCTCAAGTTCTGCCAGAGCTGGTGCTTCCCTTAATGCTCAAAAACATGGTGAAGTGACCATATAAAAAAATCTTACCTCTTCTCAGAAAACGTCCCCACAAAAAAAGAAGGTTTCTATTCTGCCTGGGTATGGGAAATATTTGAAAAGTGAAGTGAGAGTCACTTAAATCTTTAGAAACAAGAAAACAAACACTGCAAAGCAGTAATTATTTGTAGGTGTCTTCATACGGGGATTTTGAAGCCTATTTCACAATTTTACAAGCTTCCTTTTATTGCCTTGGTGTGTTACAGAACATACAGGCATACACAGCTTAAAAAGATATCACAGAATCCCCTGAGCTGGGAGGGACCCACCAGGATCCCCCAGCCCAGCCCCTGTCCCTGCCCAGAGCCCCCAGCAACCCCAGCCTGGGCATCCCTGGCAGCGCTGCCCAAAGGCTCCTGGAGCTCTGGCAGCCTCGGGGCCGTGCCCATTCCCTGGGGAGCCTGGGCAGTGCCAGCACCCTCTGGGGGAAGAACCTTGCCCTGAGCTCCAGCCTGAGCTGCCCTGGCCCAGCCCCAGCCGTGCCCTGGCTCCTGGCCCTGTCCCAGAGCAGAGACTGGAGCTGCCCCTTGGAGGAAGCTGCACATTGCCCTGAAGTTTCCACTGTCATGGACCCCTCCCCAGAAAAAAACATGAGTTAGGAGATGGGAGAAGGAGCTGTAGTTCTAGGAGTGCCTGCAAAAGCATCCTTTGAAGATCATGGGTGCCTTTTCATTGGCTTTTACAGACTTTGGATTCTGTACTCAAATGCAGTTTAGCTTCAATTTAGCTCCCATCAGCTACAAACCCAGCATTCATTCTTCACGAACTTCATACAAGCTTCATTCTTCACAATGTCACAGCTAAGCTACACCATTCAAAATCTCTGCTTAAATTCTGGCATCTCAGGCTGCAGTGTGTCACAAATGACCTGCCTCCCAAGCCCTTTCACAAGCTGTGTCTGTAGCATATGTTCTTTCAGAGTGGGCAGAACTGATGAAGAGGCTGCAGCCTCTCTGCACCTCAGGTTGAAATGCAAATTGCAGTTCCACCTAATTTTACAGACTTCCCATTATCACATAAATCTTTAACTACTCAGAAGTGGAAACTTCACTTTGCTGTGATAAGGATATAGAAAAAAAACCACTGACACAAGCAAGAAATAAAAAAGAAAATTCAAACCAGGCAGTGTTCAACCAGTGCAGGCCATGACTCTGGGCCTGTGTGAAGAACCCCAGGCTATGTTCCCTCTCCTCCAGGGCCCTGAAACCAGCAGGGGTCCACGAGCTCCTATCTGGACAGGGCTGCTCAGGACCACCAGGACCACTGGCACTGCAGAAGCAGAGGGGCCAGGACACAACCCTGCCTCCTGTATAAATTCATTTGATTGGAGCTTATTCTAAGGAGATCGCTTCACTTGAATGGAATATTTTTTCAATGATTATTGACTTTTGATAATTTATGGGAGTAATTTAATAATTTCCCAGAATTCATGCCATAATAAGATGCGTTGGAAGTGCTGAAGTTTCAAATCAGAACACTCATGGCAGAAGCCAGCAGAGCCACACTGCTCCAGAGAACACCCTCTACCTCATTAGCTCGGACATTAAAACTGGAAAGCAGCTGACAAAGCATCAACAGATGTCTGTCAAAGTCTGTTGGATTTTCAAGGCTGTTCCCTCAGCATGGTGAAGCCCGCCAGCTTGACAGGAATGTATTTTTTATGGAATTCCTGTCCAAGTTCCTAACATCAATAAGCAAATTGTTGTGACCTCAGGGCATAAGTATAACCTGAACTCCTGGAGGAAGCCCTGGATACCAAAGAATGTATCTCCCTGCATGCCTGGAGAGTTCCACGACCCAGCTCTCCCTGCTCATTTCACTCTTCTTACCCATCAATCACCTCCAGCCACTGGGAAAGCGAACTCTGGACACAACCAGCACACCCGGAGTGGCTCCAGGCAGCGCTGCCAGGACGGTGCTGCCGCTGGGGTGGCTCAGCCCATGCGCCGCAGCCCAGGAGGCTCGGCGAGCTCGGGCTCAGGTGCGCTCCCCGGAGCATTCCCCGTGCGTTCCGGAGCTTCCCGCGCATTCCTCGTGCATTCCCCGTGCACTCCCCATGTACTCCCCGTGCGCTCCCCGGTGCATTCCCCGTGCGCTCCCCGGTGCATTCCCCGTGCGCTCCCCGGTGCATTCCCCGTGCGCTCCCCGTGCATTCCCCACGTACTCCCCGTGTGCTCCCCGTGCATTGCCCTTGTGCTCCCCATGTGCTCCCCGGTGCATTCCCCATGCGCTCCCCGGTGCATTCCCCGTGCGCTCCCCGTGCATTCCCCGTGTGCTCCCCGTGCATTCCCCGTGCGCTCCCCGTGCATTCCCCATGTACTCCCCGTGTGCTCCCCGTGCATTGCCCGTGTGCTCCCCATGTGCTCCCCGGTGCATTCCCCGTGCGCTCCCCGTGCATTCCCCGTGCGCTCCCCGTGCATTCCCCATGTACTCCCCGTGTGCTCCCCGTGCATTGCCCGTGTGCTCCCCATGTGCTCCCCGGTGCATTCCCCGTGCGCTCCCCGTGCATTCCCCATGTGCTCCCCGGTGCACTCCCCACGTACTCCCCGTGTGCTCCCCGTGCATTCCCCGTGCGATCCCCGGTGCATTCCCCGTGCGCTCCCCGTGCATTCCCCGTGTGCTCCCCATGTGCTCCCCGTGCATTCCCCGTGCATTGCCCGTGTGCTCCCCATGTGCTCCCCGTGCATTCCCCGTGCATTGCCCGTGTGCTCCCCATGTGCTCCCCGTGCATTCCCCGTGCGCTCCCCGTGCATTCCCCATGCGCTCCCCGTGCATTCCCCGTGTGCTCCCCGGTGCATTCCCTGTGTGCTCCCCGTGCGCTCCCCGTGCGCTCCCCGGTGCGCTCCCCGTGCACTCCCCGTGAGCGGAGCAGCCGCGGGGCTCTGGCACCCTCTGCTGACAAATCCGCGCGGGCCCGGGCTCCCTTTGCTGCGTTAGTAGCTCGGAGTTTAACAGGTTTTATCTGTCTACTCAGTTACTTCTGTAAAATTACACTGATCACAGCAGGCCCCTCTGCCCCGGGTTTGCTCTGGGAGCCGCACACAGCCCGCACAGGGACATGCCCTGCTCTCGTGTCTCCGGGCTCACCTAAACTCCTGGGTTGCCTAAAACCGCTGGGATTTATTGTCCTTTCCATCTCCCAGCACTACCCAGTTCCCTGCAGGCAGCATCGATCCTCTCCCCTATTTCTGAAAGTTTTGTACCTGGGAGGGGACCCCTCATCCACCTGAGGGAATCATCCCTGGAAGGGAACACACCTGCCAGTCCCACCCTCCTGATGCAAGATTCCCTCAGCAGTCTGCACACCACCCGTGTCACACAGCAGCTGTGACCCCTCCCTGTCCCTGAGCATGACACAGGAGCTGTGCCTGGCAGGGGGGCTTTGTGCCGCCCCCTCCACCAGGGCAACCTGGCACCAAGGAACGACAGGGAGGTGACCACACACACCTTGGTCACGTGCCTGATGTGTCCAACCCCCAGTGTGTCACACAGAGACAGCCCAAGGCGCTGGCTGTGACCAGGGACACCCACCCTGCTGAACCAAGGCACAGCGTCCTGACCCTGCTGTGCTGCACGGGAAGGCTCCCAGGGAATAATGAACACCAAGAACAGAAAATTCTGTGTGCAGGCAACAGTGAAACAGAAACCTGATAGTTGGGGATGTGTTAACTTCAGAGAATCATTTTCAGTCTTGTTATTGTCTGCATTTTTCCGATTCTTGCTTTTTCTGTAGGGAAGGCTGTGAGGAGGTGACAGCACACCCTGGGTAAGGCACAGAGAGCTCAGGTGCTGAACAGACCGGCAGTTTCTAGAACTATTTCAAACCCATGCAGGCCGTACTTAGCCTGTCAAAGGGTTTGCACTTCAGAAAAAAGAATCTCAAAGGATCATTTCACCTTCAAACCAGGATCTTAAACAAAAAACCAAAAAAAACCCAAGGAATAACTTTGGAAATAGGCAATTCAGGATTTCCACCAGAATCAAAGTGTAAACAAAAATTCTCAGCAAATAGAAAAATAGCTCAGTTGAAGACACTTCACAAATTTCACTCCAAATTTTGGCTACTACTGAAAACCACTATAATATAGAAAAATTTGGAAAACTTTAAAATGTCTGGGGATTAAATAATCAGGGTGATTGTAATAGTAACATGTAAATCCTTCTTATGAGATCCAGCAGAGTTACTTTAAATGCTGACAACTCAGTCTCTCTTGAGCTCTCTCACATTAGAAGAGCTTACTTGGCTTGTTTTTTTCCCGTCCTAGAACAGCTTTGTTAACACTGTGAGCACAACTCCTCTGAGGACTCAATGTAGGGCTTCAGCACTTCCCAAATAGAGCCAGGGCTGTTTCACTGTGAGTTCCTCAGACACTTTGCTCCCAGGACTTGGATTTCAAGTTTAGGCAGCAGTGTTAAGCCAGTATTACCAATATCTGTCCAGAGCTCTCTCATGGAGTGTTTGAACGTTCCCTCCTGGATCACTGAGGAAGCTTTATTATCCCTCATAAGCATATTCACTTTTTGTTTTTTTAAGCATGAAGCATCCTCTGGAGTCTGACGCTTATAAAAGGCTTGGCTGGACAGGCTCTGGCAGCAGTGGCCATGGCAGCTGCAGCCCTCGTGTCACCAGATGTTTGTCCCACCTTGCCCTGCCAGGAGAGCACAGCTGGCTGGGGCTCAGCTCGCAGTTCTGGCACATGAATGAGAACAGTGGCTGAAAGGGTTTGTACAAAAGCACAGGGGCTCTGGGCTGGCACACAGCAAGGTACGAATGTCCGAGTGCCACTGCTGGGCAGGGTCAGAGCAGTGACAGGGACACGGGCTGAGCTCACCTCTGGATGAATCCCACACCTTGGGGGGTGTCCCCAGGGATCACCCACAGACACTCTGCAGTCACATCCCCACTGCACAGGTTTGGTAAATTGAAGTAAATGCAATCACCTCCTGATTGACACATGCTCCAGCAAATTCTCAGGTGAAACAGAGAGAATTTAATGAATTGTGGCATTTACAGAAGAAGGGAGGAAGGAAGGTTTGTTTTTGATAAAAGTACCTTTTTTCTGCCTTCTTCTTTTTATTTATTTTTATTAGTGTTGAAGCTTTCCTTCTCCCCAGGGTTTTGCTTGAATACCTCCAGATGTAGATGTAACCCTAAACAAAAAAGCTTTTACAGGATGGATGAGTAATTTTAGAAATCTGCTAAATTTTCTCCATCCTGGTCTGTTTCTCTCCCTCTCTGCCTTTCGATTCACTCACAGGAGCTGAAGCTCCACTGTGTGTGTTTCTCCTTGATCACTTTCACTCTAGACCATGTCTAACCATGAATCAAAGCACAATAATCCAAGGATTTCCTCTCAAATCACCATTTCCTCTGTTTTCCCTGTTACTAGCAAATCCCTCAGATCCCAACTGTCTGCAGCTCCTCATCTTCCGCCCCGACCGGGAGCTCCTCAGCAGCCGGAGCAGAGCCAGGGCCCTGCAGCCTGCACAGCTCCCAGGCACCCTCAGGGCCATGGGCAGCTCCTTTGCTTCTCCCAAACACAGCTACTCTGCCTTGGAAACCCTGCCAGAATTCAGACCTTCCACAAGCTATTGGTGTTTTAATTTCCAGGTTCTTGTCATGTTTAACTCAGATCTCCTTTGGAGGTTTTTCTCCCTGAGATCTGATATACAGGGTCAACAACGAGCAGCTACTTGTTTTAATAACAACTTATTTCATTTCTGTTTGCCTTTTGCCCACATCACTGCCTATGAGTCCTCTCCTGTTCTGTAGGGAGTCTCCTCATTGCTGATGGCAGCAAGGACAGGAATGCTGAAGGACAGGGAGGGTGGAGAGGCAGGAGCTGCAGCACGATCGGCTGCAACATCTGGTGATGGCTGAACAGCTGCAGGAGATAGTGGCTTTGTTTGTGGCTGAAGATCCTGACTGCTACTTGGAATATAAATTAAGGGATGACCGATTGCTAGTCTGAAACCTTGACCAGTAGCTCTTGTTACAAGATCATGCCTTACAATGCATGGTGGCTTTGTTTCCCCACTCTCTGGAAAGAGCTCTGTCCTGGGCAATCCCACCTGCTGGCACCTGAGGGACTGACACCCACGCAATGTCCCTTTTCCCTCCTGTTCGTCCTGAAAAAGTTTCATTTCACTGGTCATCACCAGATGACCTCATGGTCAATTAAGGCTGCTTATCAAAGTCAATGAAGTCATTGTCAAGCACAAAGCCAGTACCTGCACCACACTCTCCTTGTACACTTCCTCACACTCACACCCACAGCAAGAGAAACAACATTCTGCTATAAAGCAGGAAGAGTGTCCAATCCCACAAGGTCAGGACAAAGCCAAGTCACATTATTCACCACACATTGTGCACTGACTTCTTATCTCTTCCCAAGCCATATCAGTATTATCTCCACCATGCCTGATAAGAAATTGCTTTCCAAACTCCTTCATGGGTAGTTGTTCCTCATGCTTTATGTCCTGAACAAGCTTAAAGACCTTCTAAGCTCAGATCTAGAGATCTTCTCTAAGCTTATTCAGGAGGTAAAGGGCCAGGGAGGCAGGTTCTGAAGGCAGTGTTGATTAGCCACCAGTGGGATTAACAAGATCACCTCTGGTGGCATAAAGGGCTTTTACAAGGGATGTTGGTTTGTAATCAAGTTTGTAGAAGATGATACTAAAGGAGGAAATAAGGAGAGTCTTGAAGGTGCAATTTTGTTCTCCTGGCAGCACTCCTGGAAGGCCAGCACAGAGAAACCACTCCTGAAGCTCCTGGGTAGGGAGCCAGGTTTTCCCACATGTCTGGAAGATGGGTCTCCAGCAGCCTCCTCCTTGCCCTTTGGTTCTCCTTACAGTGCACAAGCAAAGGCTTTACCCTGGAGCCTCCTCCTGCCTCACCCCCAACACTTGGGTCAGACTGGGGAACAGAGTCTCCAGTTCAAAGGCTCAGGTTAATTTTCACAAGTGTTTTGAGCAGTGACATGCACAGCCACTGTGAAACATCTGCTCAGATCAGGAGATCTCAGTAGCTACAGACGTCTCCACCGTCTTCAGAAGATGAGAAAAATGTGGCCTTGCCCAGGTTTTGGACTGTTCCACATCCACAAACATTATTTACCTGAAAGGCATGTGTTTTGTCAGTATGATTTCTTATTAGCTGTAGTTAGAGCTGCAACAATCATGCTGTAATTTTTCAGAAAGTACTACAGTTTATGCATAGTTTTAACCACCTTTTGAAAAACCTTTAAGTAGTGATGAATTGACCCATAAAATAATACAAATGTCAGAAACAACATATTATTCTCCTTTAGGCATGGGCAGGGATATCTGATTTTTGGCTGCCAAATGATTTGGCATCTGAACAGCTGGCAACAAATTCAAAGTGAAACAGCAAAACTGTGGGCAACTGCTGGCAAGATTGGGATTCCTCCCCTTTGCATTTGGACATGAAATGCTATGTCTGTTCTGAGATGCTCTCATCTAATTCACTTGTTCACAGCACAGCAAGTCAGCTCCATCAAGATAGTTTGTGTCTGCACTGCTCTGCCACAAAGCCAAGAGCACCTCTGCTGTGAAGCACGACGAATGCACAAGTCCTCACTTGATCAAAGGAACCACTGGAGAGAGATCTCACCCTGTGGTTCTCTCCTGCCTCACTCCCCACTGGAGTCTGCAGATGCCTACCAGAAACTGCAGGAGCTGAAAAGCAAACCAAAGGGAGCCCTGGTGTCTCCTCTGGTATCAGCAGCCCAGCCAGCCCCACTGCTGGGGTGATGCTGGGTGACACCTGCTCGTGGTGGGCTCTGAAGGACCAGGATAGCACTTGCTGTTGTCAGCACATCTCAGCTGTATGAGAGATCAGCTCCTTGGGGTCCTCCCTAAGCCCCCAGCAGGCTGCATGGTGCACAGGGCCACCTAAAGACGGGATGGCAGCAGTGCTGGGTGCTCTGGATGCAGCCACAACACAAGGCTGTCCTGCTGCATCTCCTTGGCTCCCCACTGCTCACACCACATCTCTTTCATGGCCACACGCTGGCATGGAAGCCTTGACACCTGTATGAACGTGAGCAGCACAGCCATGTTTCTCCTGTCTATATTCCATGCCAGAGATGCAGCATAGAGCAGGGTAGGAAGCCCCAGAACAGCTCTCCCTGCATGATGAAGAGAGATCCCAGAAAAAGGGCAAGTGGAAAGGCTGAAAAGATCCAGCATTGCTGCTTGTCGCTGTCCTGTGTGTTTCCTCATCTTGTTTGAGGTCACTTTGGAGTCAATGATGACCTGACTGCACCTCTGCAGGGCATCCTTTCTCCAAGCTCTGTACAACCCTGGGCTGCTGCCATCCCTCTTCAGGGACTTCTCTTAGTCTAACAATGGAAATAAAGTGCAGGAAAATTGTTATTTAAACTCAGTTTCAGAGAGGAAATTTCTCACAGCCTGATGGCAATTAAGGAAAACATTATTTGGTGGCTGAGAAAGCCACTGACTTGGTTCTCAAATAGGGCTGGATTGGGAAGAACTGCAACATCCTCCACTTGGTAAAGGTAATCCTGGTTGAACAAGGGCATTCCTCACTGTGCCCCTCAGCCTCTCCAATGCCTCTGGGACACAAAGAGGAAATCAGAGGCGACATGCTGAAAACGGAAAATTGCAACCTCCTAAAAATTATTAATTACTTGAAATGGTAAAACAATACCCTTTGTCAAAGTGTGGGTGGTGAAGTTGGCACAGCTCCTACCAAAGAGGAACTTGATCTTCGCTGGTACAACAGCATGAAGCAGCATCCTGTGCTGATGAGACACTCGACCTGAATTTCTTTCAAGGTCCTTTTGCCACCTCTTTTAGCTTAAGACTGTGGAAAACAGGAAGAGAGAAGCAGCCAGTGACAGCAGCCACCTGAAGCAGAGACACCACAGGAGTGCAGCAAGAGGAAAGCTGCTCATTGACAGAAATTGAAGGCTGTTGGTATTTAGTGGGAGAATGCTGTGCATCACTCTAGGAAGCTGTAATAGGAATTTAGGAATTTAGAACCATGGAATAGCTTGGGTTGGAAGAGACCCTAAAGCTCATCTTCTTCCAGCCCTACCATGGGCAGGGATGCCTTTCACTATCCCAGGTTGCTCCAAGCCCTATCCAGCCTGGCTTGGAACACTTCCAGAGATGGGGAGCCCACAGTCTCTCTGGGCAACAAGTGAGGCACCAACCTGGGACTCCAGAAACTTCCATGAGATCTGCAAGCAGCAGGGGTCCACTGTAAAGCCCCTGCTCAGCTCCCCTAGGGCACTCTAAGCCCCACACTGAGGGGTAAAGAACGAGCAGAAAGGGGCCCCAAGAGCAGTGTCTGTGCCCTGATAACATCTTCACAGTTCCAGGCTGCAGCTCTGTTTGGATATTTTCATTAACCTGGAGAAAGGCTTATTTTATATAGATTCTTTTCTTGAGAGTTGGGACACACTTGCAGCCCTCTAGGACAAAGAACTAAGCACTAAGAACACGAAGAGAACAAATCCTGGTGTCTGAGAGGGTGGAATTCAGCCATCAGCTTCCCTTAGCTCCAGCACTGGCACTGCTGTCCCTGCCTGGAACAGGCAGGAGCTGACACAGGGCACACCTCCCCACTCTGCCCTGCTCAGCACACACAGAGGGAGCTGGCAATGACCAGGGCAGGAACTGGAAGCCACAATGGCAGTCTGTCCCCAGTGCTGGACAGTTCATCTTGATGCACAACCCCCCTGTGAATTTAAAACACTTCCTCCAGCCCCTCTCTGGCTGTGGTCAGACAGCTGATGACACACGCTCTGACAGAGCAGCAGGGCTTCTGCTGGGGCCACAGAACACTACAAAGTGTGAAAAATCTCCAAGGAAAAAAAAACAACAGGAGGCTTAAACCTTAAAAAATAATACAGATACTAAGTGGCTTCTAATGTTGGCTTGAAAGTAAGATACAGCAACAAAACATTTTTAGATTGTAGATTTAATTTAAAGAATTGCATTTCTACATTATTTCTTATTACCCAGAATGTGTTGTGTTTAATTATTTGTGAGTATTAGGGTACAAAGGCAGATGTCAATTTAAACCCAAGCAAACTATTGCAAGTTCAGCAGGATGTTAAACATAAATATTTCATGGCTGAGCTGGAATATTTTCTGAAGTACTGAATATTGATTTAAATTCTGTATACTCCTTGCTTTTGAGGAGTTACACAGATGAGAATCAATGCTAACACCAACATTACAATGTACTAGTTAAATTCACTCTCTACTCATTACTTCTGTATTTCAAATTGGATTTTATGGCCAAATTCAGAAGCAAGGTGAAGCCAGTGTAACACTGTACCCACAGTCACTGCACACACTTGGAATTTCACTGCTTCACACCCACTTGCCTATGCTTAATTCATTACCTCTTTACACAGATTTTCATTCTGGCTCAGTTCAGAGTCTATGGAATTTAACTGGCAACGCTTGTCACAGATTAAAAATCAAGAAGAAAGGAGCAAGGGAAAAGCTGTAACAGATAAGAGAACTAGTAATACTAGAATACAGACGTGAAAAAGACGTCCTTCTAAGTATAACTCACATTGCCTCCCTCTTTCTGAATGCTCAGAACTAGTTCAGAGGCAGCTAAATTATAATTCTGCTTCTCAGATAACAGAAACTCAATTTAATATGCTCAAAGTAAGCAGCTCTGAGACTTGGAACAGAGCTCTGGAGACCTCTGGTGCTCCTCAGGAGAAAGGAAAAGCCCAGGGCTGGCAGGGAGGACGTGCCTGCTGTACTAAAAGGCAGATGCCTTCAGAGCTCTGTATGTTCAGTCATCTCTTTATCAAGCCCTTAACTAATTAAACAATCCTCTTGTCAAAGAGGACAGTCATTGTTTGTGTGACCGATGCCCTGTAAACATAATGGGATAATCTGCCTTTCTCCTTTTTCTCTCCCTCAATTCTCCAAACAGCTGGGGGATGCGCTGCCCTGCCTGGCTCATCTGGCGTTCCCCACGCAGCATCAGAAGCCAAGCTGAGGACAATGAGGCCTCAGACACTGCAACAATCCATCTGATCCTGTGCCATCCCAGAGTCCCAGCCACGGCAGGGCTGGGCAAACAACTGGGGGGAAAAGAAGGGATTCCTGGATAGAACTGACACTTCAAACTGTATTGATCTACAACGGCAAACAATGCTCCAGCAAAAGCATTTCCATCACCCTCCTTTGACTTGGTCCTGGGGAAGAAACAATCTGCAAACACCAAAGCTTTGGTCAGATGGCACCAGGCTTGCTCTCACATCTGCACAATAGAGCAGCAAAAGCTGTTCTTCAGCTGCTGGAAGCTCAGCAAGTCCCACGTTCAGAGACAGCTCCAGCCCCGGGTACCCAAGGGAACAGCTCAGCTCACAGTAACCCTGTCTGTGGATGGGTCATGACCAACAGCAGTTACAGAGGGCAGCTATTTTCTCATGTGAAACGAGGACAGTGTTTCAATAGGTTGCAAAATTCAAAAGTTTGCCCCTCTCTGTATTCCTGATGTGGGGGTTGTCTTCCCCACAATGCACTCCGCTCATTCCTGTCAGCAGAGCTGCACAGGTCCGTCACCCCAGGGATAACCAGGACAAAAACCATTACCTGTCCAAGCCCTCCTTCATCACACTGTCTGTTTTCTTACTTACACCACAGCAGCAGTCTCTACTGATTTTCTGTAAGGAATTCAAACTACCCAGTACTTGAATTTTTGAATTAAAATGCAGTAACTGAAACCAAAATTAATTACTATTGCAAGGTGCAGATTTCATAGGGCTGTCATTCCCAGGAGTGACGCAGAAAGCAGGTAGGTAGGCAGCCCTTCCCTCCCAAGTGAGGCTCCCCAAGCCCTGGGGACACAGCCTGGGACAGTCTGTCACTTCCCTCCAGTGTGCTCTGGAGGCAAAGGCCACACAGGACTCTACTGGCCAGAACTGGTGACCATAGTGTCACTGACCTCAGGCCATTCACTCCTATGTGTTGATTTGACTAAGAAGGGAATGTGGTGTTTCTGTGAGGAGTGGGGAGGAGGAGGAAGGGGCAATGGGAAGGGAAGGCTGTATAATATCCAAATGTGAAAACCCTTCAGTGTCCATCAAATGTGTGAAGTGGCCCTGAGGCTGCCAGAGCTCCAGGAGTGTCTGGACAGTGCTCTCAGAGATGCACAGGGTGGGATTGTTGGGCTCTCTGTGCAGGGATAGCAGCTGGACTTGATGATCCCAGGGGTCCCTTCCAGCTCAGAGTTTTTGGTGATTCTAACAGAAAGCTTGACGTCCTCCACGGTCAAATCCATCCTTAACTGTATTGTTGAAATTTCTGACTGAATTGTCCAAATTCCCCAAACCTCCACTGACTCCCCAGGAAGTACCTGACAGAGCCATTTCAGCAGAATATGGGGAGGACAAAGGGTTTAGCACAAGGACAACTCTGATCTTCTCCTGATCAACATCCTCCCTCACAGCCCAGCTCTGGGGAGAATCCCCTCCCCTGCTTCTCCACAGAACACTTCAGACAGGGTTCAGTGGTGACCTAGAGCCCAACTCCCAGCTAAAGGCAGAGTGAAACACTCCCCACCCCACCACAGATCCACAGGGACAGAACAGAGAGACAAACTTCATCTGTGTGCACACTCTTCTGAGGAACTCACAGACGTGTCCAGGTGTCCCATCTTCCCTCAGCCCCACCTTGGACAATCTGCCACTTGGCTTAAAGCTCCTCCAAAGGAGACACAACAGTGCTGTGCCCTGTGCTCAGGAGGGAATGAAACCCAGGAGACAGCATGTACAATGCAAAGTCTTTCTTTTTGCACCTCATCTAGGCCACAGCAGGGGAAAAAAATAATGCAAAACTGCTCTATTTTTAACCTACCACCAAGAGAGACTTTGCAGAGCTATGTTCAAATCTGAACAAGTTCCTCATCTCAATCCAAGTTAAACTCAGCAAGCGTAAAGCAAACATCCCAAATGGAATATATCAAAGCCAAAATGATGTTATCCTAGCAAAATTGCAACATTTTCCATATCTGTAACCAGAAAAGGAGTAATATCAGCCTTAAGGCTCTTTTTCTTGCTCTCTCCCTTGTTTGTTTTCTCCCTCCCCACCTCATTGCTGCAGCCAAGTTTTAAACAATATCCATGAAAATAGCAGCTTTCAATCTGTTCCTGGAGCAGCCAAGTTAATGAGGCCACGCGGCATCCCAGGGCACTCCGGAGGGAAGGGCTCCCACTGCTCGTTACTGCAGCCTGTGCTGCTCTCAAAAATGTAAAACATTTCAAACTGGCAAGCACTTCCCTCCCCTTCTCCCCCAGTCTCCAAGTAAGAGAGGGCTCAGACTTCCAAACACATATTGTGGAAAGAATGAAGCAATTCTGGAAAAAATGAAAGACCGGTTTTCCTTTCTAAATTTAAAGATTTATAAATCAATGCAAATCTTTTTCAAAAAGGAAAAAAAGAAAAGCCAGCAGAACACTCCTGCGAGTTCTAGCACAACCATCAGAGAGTTGTAGAAACAAGTACCTGTTTTTCCTGACCTACATTTGCAGGCTGGCAGGAAATCAATGTTCATGTCAAATTACAGCAGATTTTGAACAGACTTGCATATGCCCTCCAATCTCAGCTATTAAATCTGTTTGGGCCCAGGGAGTGAATGTTTGGTATGAAAGGTGCCACTTTCTACAGTGACACATGCTGGGTATTATGTGAATGCAGGCAGGTTGTCTTTTGGTAGTAACACTAAAACTGGGAAGGGATTTTCCATTGGAGTTGGTTCAACTAGAGACATCTTCCTTTCTTTGAACTGCTCTACACATTCTCTCCTATATTTACCGTAACAGCCATGTGGTTAAGCAGACACAACCACAAAAAGCCAACGTGGAGCTTTGTCCCACAGGCCTGGCTATGAAACAGCTCCACAGGGAGAGCTGCCTGTGTGGGCAGGGGCTGGGTAACAACAGCACCCAGCAAACAGCACTGGGGGCTGAGGAGAGACAGGACAGACAAGGGACAGAGCAGCCCAAGGACAGCCTCTCACCTGCAGCAACCATCACACCAGCACAGGCAGCAGTCCCTGGGATTGTTGTTCTCTGAGTGAGGTTGTGCTTTACCTGCCTCACAGTGCAGCCCGTTCCTGCATCTGAAATTTCAGAAGTGGTCTGGCCCATGCCAGGCAATGGAAAAGGCGGCAGAAGTGGGAAAGTAACACAGCACCACACTCAGCCTTAGAAATGAACCCAGTCTTTCTCTTACAGAATGAGAAATTTTTTCCACTCTAGACCACTGAAGCTACTGCAGGGAGCTGGGAAATGAGGCTGCTACTGATCAACTTTGTGTTTGGTATTACTGCCAGGCCCTTATTCCTACAGATGCACCTTTGCCACAATAGCCCAGTGACTCATGGCCTGTCCTAGAAATCAGGGTCAGCAGTGAAGATGGTGGTTCTTCCTGCTTCTAACTGGCTTAAAAAACACGGCAGGAAAAGAAGGCCAAGTAATCCAGATTTTCCAAATATCCAGGGAAGACTGAACCCCATGGAATGGAAAGGAATGGACATCTCGGGCAGTTACATGAACCCCCAAGCTCGGCATCTGCAATGATCTGGTTTAACATAAGCTTGCAAAAACTGTGTGATGGAAACACATTGAAAGTTTCCTTTATTTTCATGCCCATTTTCAGATCTCTGTCATTTCACAATGTCCATATTTCACTAAAATTAAAATCAGTGTGTTGCAAAACACATTCAAGACAAAAGTTTCAATTAAGCCTTTAAAAAGATGCTTTTCACAATCGTAGCAGAAACTCTTTAAAATTGCATCTTCCTCAGGCCAAGTCAAACGTGCCCAAAGAGGCTGCAGATGCAAATCCCGGGAATGCACTGGCAGCAAAATTCCCACCTCTTCACAGCCTTGTGAGTAGGAATTACTGATACTAACTAGCCTGAGCCTAAAAACCCCACGGTACCCTGCTGAACTCCAATCACAGGCTGACATAAAGTCAAGGAGCCAGACATCCATTAGCAGCAATCTGAACAGCCCTGTGTTTTGGGGGCTGCTGGTTTTGCTTATGTTTTTTGATTTATACCTCATAACTGCAAAACTAATGAGATTCTAATGAAAAGTGGGACATTACTCATTTAGGTTCCCCCCTGGAGGTTCAGTTTATTTCCAACAAGCATGCTGCTCATTAAAACAGGAGGTGATGGTTTTAAGAAGCTGAAACATGAACCTGTTCCCAAATGTGCATGGTCTGAAATGACACAGTGGTTTCTTCTGCAGCTGACAGTTTTACTGCCTTTATCTACATTATTTTCATCATATAGATTTTTTAAACTGGTTACTTCTAAATAAATAAGAAACATCTAATCTGTATATCAAGTAATGTAATTATTTTTAATAATTATTTTTTAAAAAGTCAACCCTCTGCATATTTGCTTCTTCGCTGCCCTAAACAAATCAAATGTAAATAATGACTAAACTATAAAACTGTTTGGAATTGTTTTTTAAAAATGGAATTGTACTTAATATTGAGAAACCAAGTAGGTGCACAGATCATTAAAAATATGTATCTGTGTAATTCTCCTTACTGAAAAAGCTAATGTCACAACTTCAGTTATCAGACACTTCCAAAGTGTACCCACAAATTACCAGCATCAGGCAAAGCAACCCATTTGAAAATCCTTTCCTTAGTGACACACAGGTCTGTAGCACAGAGGTGAAGCTGCTCACCTCCAAAGCTCTCTGGAATAATTGTTCCTCAGCCATACACCTCCCATCTCTGACCTCTGGACGGGTCTCATGGAATTCCTACGGAACCAAGAGTGCTTTGCATGGCTGCCTTGCATGGCTGCTGCAGCTCGGGCACTGCAGGGCTCCTGTCCCTCCTACACCAGGGCCATGAGAAATGAAACACTGAACCAGAGCTTCTAAAAAAGCATTTAAATTAGGCAGTGAAGTTTGGAACATGGAGCATTTGAACTGCCTGTTCACCATGGCCGAGGCACTGGGCCCACCAGTTACTGGAGGCAGGGACTCCAAATTGGCAGTGTTGGCTTTCCAGCATCCCATCAACCCCTGACTCCTCCAGACACAAACCAGAAATGCACCAACGACAAATTAGGGAGGGACAATTTTAATAGTTCATTCATGAAAGCACATTCAGTTCCTGCCTCATGGCTGTATTGCACAACCCAATGTAAAAGATTTTGATTCCAGAGGGAAACTTCTCTGGAGTTTAGGCTTACCCAGTCCCTCCCCTCCAGTTTCTTCTGGTGTCTCCTAAAGAGCCAGGCTGGGAGAACTGGGGATGTTTAGCATGGAGAAGAAAAGGCTCCATGGAGACCTCAGAGCTCCTTCCAGTGCCTGAAGGGGCTCCAGAAGAGCTGGAGAGGGACTGGGGACAAGGCATGGAGGGACAGGACACAGGGAATGGCTTCCGCTGCCAGAGGGCAGGGATGGGTGGGATATTGGGAATTAGGAATTGTTCCCTGGCAGGGTGGGCAGGCCCTGGCCCAGGGTGCCCAGAGCAGCTGGGGCTGCCCCTGGATGTGTCCAAGGCCAGGCAGGACAGGGCTTGGAGCAGCCTAGGACAGTGGAAGGTGTCCCTGCCATGGCAGGGGTGGAATGGGATGGGCTTTAAGGTCTCTTCCAACCCAAACCATTCCATGGTTCTATGATTCCTTCTCTTCCTAAATGCTACAATTTGGGTACTAAAGTATCTGTGTTGTTCAAGCGCTCTACCCCAGTCAACAGCATCACCTGGGGGCTTTAGGGGAACAGCCAGTTCAATCTGCTAAATCTTAAATACCATTTTCTTTCTGGAGATGATAAACAGTTCAGTAAGTGACCCTGCAGCATTCACTAAAGATGAATGTCCCACAAAGCAAGCACAAGAAAGATAAGTGGTTCCACCCATCTGAACAAACATTTCCTCCCAGTCACACCCTCTGCACATAAAAGCAGGAATCTTTCTAAACTCACACTGAACAATTCTAGTGGAAGGTCACAAACAATAACAATGGGTAATTAAAACAATAATCAGGCTTAGTAAGAGAAAAAATTAAAAGTAAATTGCTCATCTTTTTTTTTTTTTCAAACTGCCCAAGCCTCAGCAAGAACATGTTTTGGACAGAAGAGGATTTGAACTTAAAAGATTACAACAAGCTGCTGTTCATCACCAAAAGAAAAGTCTCCCCACTTTTGGTCCTGTGAGATTGACTGTGGAGCAAAGGGACTGTGTGGGACAAAGGAGGACAGACTGTAAGAGCCTTGCTGAAGATGTGATGTGCTAAAGTAGTACACACAAGAAGGAATCTCCAGGCTGAACACATCCAAGTCAGAGCTGGCCCCGACTCATCCCACCAGCAGTGACCCCAGTACTGCCCTGCTCGGCTCCCAGGGCTCCTGCCTGGGGGAATGGCAGTGCTGGGAAGGGAAGGGAAGGGAAGGGAAGGGAAGGGAAGGGAAGGGAAGGGAAGGGAAGGGAAGGGAAGGGAAGGGAAGGGAAGGGAAGGGAAGGGAAGGGAAGGGAAGGGAAGGGAAGGGAAGGGAAGGGAAGGGAAGGGAAGGGAAGGGAAGGGAAGGGAAGGGAAGGGAAGGGAAGGGAAGGGAAGGGAAGGGAAGGGAAGGGAAGGGAAGGGAAGGGAAGGGAAGGGAAGGGACATTTTCTTGAAAACAGAACCAGTATGTTCATTTGGAGTTTTCTGTGAGGAATGAAATCAGATTAAGAACAACTACAATTCTGCAGAATTACACCTGATTTCTTAATTGAAACAAGTGCTGCCACCTTCAAAACAGAGGGAGATACACCAAAACACACCAGACTGGCCTGGAAGCCACAGGCTGGGAGTGTACCAGGCAGTGCTAGCTCCAGTTTTACATGGCAAACTGAAACACTGAGGGAGACAAGGCATTTCCATTGCCACGAGGCACATGCACACCTTCAGCTCTCGGGATCGGGGAGTTATTTCTTATTTTTCAAAGCACTCAGTTTAATATATACCCAAGGGATACTGGTACAGCTGTGTTGCTCCATGTTTGTTATTGAGTAGCTCTCACTAACCTATCCCAACCAGGTTGGTGGGAAAAATTATTAAAGATTTTAGGCAGAGCAGCACATTTTAGGTAATGGAGCTGAAGGAGAGATTTTGTGTCATTTAAACCTCCCCCACTATTCACTGAGGTTGGTCTACAGGTAATAAACTACTTATCTAGCTCTTTCCTCCCTAAAGAGAATCCCCTCATCACAGCTGTCCTTCACCAATCCTACTCCCTGACACTACCCTTACTGCTCTCTATTCCACAAATCCCTTTACTTTTTCCTTTCAGGGACAATTTAATTGAAACTCTGAACATTGCTGTGGGTGTGCTCAGCTTCCAGACAGCTGCCTCTGTCTGAGACCTCTATGGAGGAATTCAGAATAGAAATCAGGTTTTTGTGGAACACAGAATTCCCTTTTATCCTGGAATACACTGCCCTCCCTGACTGCAGTGAAAAGTGAGGCACCAGCTGTGACAAACTTTCAGCTTTCTTAACTCCTCATTCCAGAGCACATACATCTTTAAAACTGAAAAAAGCAACAGTTCTTGGAGGAAAAAGGTTGGTATGTGGTCATGTAATTCAAGCCTGCCATAACTCACACCCACGTTGTGGTAGTTTGGTGGTGTGCAGGCATCCTTAGCGCTGGCATTTCCTCAGTTTAGGCTCCTCCTTGCATTAGAAATCTAAATACTGCTTTTATCGTACCACACCATAAATTATTGTGCAGAAAAAGTAGCATCCCTAAAGAACAATTCTTCAGCATGAAAGCCCAGCTCGATGCCTTGCTAGAATGAAGCCACAATCCCTGGCTCCTCATTCACAGCCCATCCCTGGGACAGCAGCACATCTGTGAACAAGCCCAAGCACACGAGCACTCTAACTGTGCCTGAAATGCAGCACACGACGGAGCAGCACAGCTTGCACAAACCACAGCTCCGGAGAGAGCCACGGGCTGAGATCAAAGAGAGAAACTGGAAAGCAACTGGGTTCCTAAAGGACTCAGGCTGACAAGGCCAGCATTCGCGGAAGTACAGATCCCAACAGCCTTCCCGTATTCTCAGAGCAGACAAATGAAGAATAATATTGACGCCATCGGCGTCGAGGGGGAGATAATGGCATTGTTCCCTGGGGATGCTGCGTGCTGGGCGTGGGGGGAGGATGGGACAGCAGCGACGGGGCCGGAGCAGAAGCGGTTGTTAAGGGAACAAGCAGGAAAGGTGAAACAATGGCTGAGATAAGAAGCATCTCAACAAAACCGCACCACACTGTGGGTTTACGCGGCGAGGAGCGGGAGCTCGGCCCCCCCGCGTGAGGCGTCACTGCCAGGCCGGGCCGGCGGCAGCGAAGGGAGCGGGGCCTGCGCGAGCCCGGCTCTGCTGTCTCCCAAACCCGAGAGAAGAGGAACAGGGAAATCACAGAGTCCCAGACTGCTTCGGGTTGAAAGGCACCTTAAAGTTCATCCAGTCCAACCCTGCCATGGCAGAGACACCTCCCACTGTCCCAGGCTGCTCCCAGCCCTGTCCAGCCTGGCCTTGGACACTTCCAGGGATCCAGGGGCAGCCCCAGCTGCTCTGGGCATCCTGTGCCAGGGCCTGCCCACCCTGCCAGGGAACAATTCCTAATTCCCAACATCCCATCCAGCCCTGCCCTCTGGCAGTGGGAGCCATTCCCTGTGTCCTGTCCTTCCATGCCTTGTCCCCAGTCCCTCTCCAGCTCTCCTGGAGCTCCTTCAGGCACTGGAAGGAGCTCTGAGGTCTCAATGGAGCCTTCTGTTCTCCAGACCTAATCCCAATTCTCTCAGCCTTTCCTCCTAGGACAGGTGCTCCAGCCCACTCTCTATCAAACCCTTCCTAAGAGCACTACATACAGACCTTTCCCAGCCTTTGCTCTGTGGGCATTGTTGCAATCAGCTCCATTAAAGGTAAAACTTTAAGATCTCTTACAAATAAAGATTTCTTGGAAACAGCCAACTCCACTGTCACAAGATCCTGTCCAGTGATCTTCACCCAAAATCTTCTTCTTTCTAGGAATAAATGACAAATGCTCTGCCTGCCCTCGCTCTCATGGCTTTGCGCGCAGGGCACACTTGGCAGTGGATAATCTGCTCCTGTAAGTCATAAGCTACAAATTGCAGAAACACCAGGATCTAAAATCAGTTTCTGAGAACAAAAACAGCTGGTATAGAAACAAAAGCCAGATATTCTCCTGGCTGCTGGCTGCATTTTTTTTAAATTTAGCTTAAAACAAAATTTTAAAACTCTGCTTGGAACCCAAACAGTCTCTAGCTGAAAATGTGGTGTCTAGCCTGAAAAACAGAGGCTTGTGGACACCATGCCAACAGCACAGGATTCCCATGGACCTGGTGTTTCTCAAGCCCTTAATGTGGTTCAGCCTAGGCAAGTAGTTTCAGGATTCCCAGTTTAAAATCTACAACACACATCTGCCATTCATTCTAGTTTTTCATTTTATTTCTTACTTCTCCAACCAGCTCCAAATGGTTTTATGGGTTCTCGCAATCCGGTACTAATCAGTTACTCATGGTGAGGAGTCCCCGCTTCCTCCGAAAGGCTCCCTTTGCATGGGGAGCCAAGCTGTGCATTTCATCAGCTGCATTTTGCCAGAAACAACAGCAACTACTTGATAAAACAAGACTGTTTGGAGTGTTGTATGCCTGATTACACGACACAGAAAACTTCTAACACAGCATTGGGCATTTTCTACCCTTCTCCCACAGCTCACCACATTAAATTGAAGTGACTCCTCTACTAATGAGACTAATTTCCCACTTTGGAGAAGGGGACTTCAAGAGACTTCAGGGAAAACTTGTGAGAAATTTTCATCCAGCTGTATGAAAAGAATTCCCATTCAGAAACACCACTGGCTTAAAACTTTTATTGGATATGTCCCAAAAATCAGACGGTCAGTATTTTCCTCCCACACATCAGCTGTGTGAGATGAAATGCTGCAGACATGGCAGGTGAAGGCAGTTACTCTCAGAAGTGATTCTGAAATACAAATACAATTATCTCTGCTTCCCTGCTCTTCTTGTTTCAAACACAACACACACACTGCACTCCTGAGCTGTGGATGAATCCCTTATCACCATGGCACAGGAGCCCCCAGACCTCAGGCACAGAAACTAGAACATTCTTCTTGCTGAATGAAGACTTTTTTTCTGGTAAAACAGCTGAAGACTAACAATTCTGTTTCTGTCCTTATGAGTTTCTATTAAATTCTATCCAAGCTCTTATAATTAAGAGACCTTCACTAAAAAAAAAAAATCTTTCAGAAGCTCTTGTTTCTCTGCATGGCACATGTGACAGGCACAGCTTCATAATTTAGGCATCTATTATTGCTGTCCTGCTCATGACACATCTGGCTCTGATCAGCACAAATGGTGGATAAAGATTTCCCTTTCTTGAGGCTGAAGGACTGGTTGCTTCTTTCGGGCTTCACCAGGCCAAACCAGTGACTCGGATGGGGTCCTATGGGAGCAGACAGGAGAGTGAGTTTGTGGTTCTGCCAGACTGTCCCAGGAATGACAACGCTACAGCCAGAGGACAAATGTCTCCTCGTTATCAGCCCAGCCTAACAAATAGCTGATAATGGAAGGACAGACACTGGAGAAATGTCCCTCCAGTTTCCTGTTTGAGTAACGCAACCCTCCCTGCCTGATCTCACACTCACAGCATCAGGCTGCACCCAGGCCAGCTTTAGCGTTTCTTTTATGCTTTACTGTTTACATCCTGCCTTCACCCTCCACATGTTTCCTATCCGCAGCTCCTGAAGGTAAATCATGAGCTTTGGCTATTGCACAACACAGCCTCTCCAGGGACCTTTAGTATTCTCCTCCAGATGGCTGAGTGGACAATAACCTTCCTTCCACATCCTCTACACTCTCAGATTCTGATTGACCAATTTGACCAAACTGAAAATGAAGTACAGATATAATTCCTTGATCTTCTTTATTTTTATCTTCATCTCGGAAAAGGTTGAAAAATTCCTGGGAACAAGCTTGTATTGTGTACAGTATCTCACTGAATTTGCTTGGAAGCCCTGCTATGGTGGCACGTTCTCAGGCAGTTGCACTTGTGATGTCAATAATGAGTGGCAGGAAAACATTAGAGAATCAGAGAAAAGCAGAGCTGGAAGGGCTCTTACAATCTCATCTAATGTTCCTTTCTTGCCTAAAGGCAGAATTAACTCCATTTTCAACAGAGACCTAAATCAAATCTCTAAACCTTTACACTGATGTTTGACAGCTCAAGAGAGAAAGTCTTTCATTGGTAAAATTAACAAAAACAAAAAATGAAAAAAGAAAACCAGAACCTGCAAGCCAGCAGCAAACATGCTTCCAAGAGATCACCCTAAGTAATGAATGCTGTTTTATTAGTTAATAGAATCATGTACATGTCACAGAGTATCCTGATCAAGGAAGGAAGGAAGGAAGGAAGGAAGGAAGGAAGGAAGGAAGGAAGGAAGGAAAGAAGGAAGAAGAACTCCAAGGGAGGAGAATGCTGCCAGGAACAGCTAGTCTTGGGCCACACATGGCAACAGGCAGGAGCTTGTCCCCCACCTTCTGCCATCACCCCTGGCTGATTATCACCAGGGCTGCCTGTGCCAGTGCCCATCCTCAATAACCCATAGCCAGGGAAAGAGCAGGAGGAGTTCCCTTTCCTCCAAAGGAAAGGAGGCTGCAAAAGCAAAGGTGTTCAGCTGGTCTGGAGGTCCTGTGGAGTTTTTATGCTGTGTACACTGGCTGGAACTGCAAGACTGTACAAACACTGATGTAAACAAGTTTAGACCATAGCTTTAATTAAAAAAAACCCAACCAAAACCCAACAACAACCTCCCCATCACATCTATTTGCAGCTGCACAGCATGCTCTGAGCTCTGTGGTGCTGGGGAGCAGCTGTGCTTTCAGTGCCCTTCTTCTAAAGAGAACATCATGTTCCCTTCTGCAGGAGCTCTGAGGAGCCAGGATTTTTGCCCCTGTGAAAACCACATGCATGTAGCCCCTTCCAGGCTACAACTTTTATGTATCCTGAAATGACTTCCCAGAGCGTTCTTTGAAAACCCTTCCATTAACATGAATGTCTCAGCCAAGAATGGACTTTTCTGGATCTCGCTCACAGACTGTTACTAAAAATTGCAGCAACACATTTTTCCAGCCTCTAGGAATACTTCATGTGACTGCCTTTTATTTCGGAAAGGACTCTGCCCCAGGATAATTCTTAAAAACTACTTCCAGACCTTGGAAGCATCTCACAAGTAATGTCTTTCCAAAATCCCAATATTAGATTATCACTGCACACAGTGAGTAAAAACTGAGACCTCTAGAAAAATGCTTACAAACCTATGCTTAGGAGGATTACAGAAACTGTAATGTGATCAAAATCTGATCAACACAACTTCACCAAAAGTTGACTAAATCATACCAACTGGAAACTGTCCCTGCTTAGGGCAGGGGGTGGGAACAAGGGGATCATTAAGGTCCTTTCCAACCCAAATCAGTCTGTAGTTCTTGGTACTGCTGTACATGTCTCACTTCCACTTGTTGGACAGAACAAATAAGTAACAAATTAAATGTATCCTCCGTGGTTAGGACTGTTCCTCCATGATCCTGGTGGGCGATAAATAGCATTACCTTGCAATGAAGTAAGTTTTAAGAAAGAAGGAGTACATGAGAGGCAAAACCCCCTTTCTTTTTTGCACATTGGCTGCAGTGGTGGTGACACAGCAGCTCCTGGAGCCAAAGGGCAGCCAGAAAAGAACACTCATTTCCAGGAGCATCCTGACTGCAGAGCTTCTATCCTGTGCAGTTCCTCCCTGCACTTATAGCCAAGCAGAACAAAGTCAGAAACCCTTCTGACTGGCCCTTTACAACATAATTCCTACTGTGTGTGGACTAGTGGAGTCTCAGGAGGCCTTGAGTGACAGGAAAGCTCCCTCTTCCTGAGGGCTGCCATCAGTACTGGAGATCCCATGGACAACACTTAACTGCAAGGACAGGACAGGCAGTGTCCTTCACAGCTCCAGCTCCTGCAAATGAGGGATCACTAAAGAAAAGCAGGAGCTTAGTTTACCTAAAACTGCTGCATTTACAGCCTGAGCAACACTCAGGGCTAGTAGCACAAGTGAAGCAGTGCAGCTGGTCTGACTGTGCTCAGAATCCCAGCCATCACTGAACTGAGGTAATGTTTTACTGATTGTGTCATTGAAACCTGGGATTATTTCTGCCCCTGGCTCAGTTCAGTACCTCAGACAAAGAACCTCAGGTGCCATTTTCCATCTGCAAAATGGGAAAGGCGTTTTCCCCCTGCCTCCATGCAGCACACTGAGGGGGCAGGGTACAGAGGACACTGCCAGAGCAGCTCTCCCAAAGCCCTCAGTGCCAGCAGCTCCCCTTGGGAACAATGACACTGCCTGGCTGCTGGGACCTTTCTGAATGCTGGCACAGACATCTTAAGGATTGTTACATCACTCTTTTCAAAATGGGGCACTTCAGAATCTCATGGCACAGGCTTTGTATTCCTTTCCAAGAAACATGCATTTCACTGAGCACACACATCAGCTCTTACCTGAGCACAGCCTAGGAAGGCCCAGCCAGAGAAACTTTTCCTCTGTACCAGCCTGGGCAAGAGGACTCCCAGGAGAGAGAAAGGCTTAACCTCACCCATCCCCACCACTTTTACCTGATGTGCCAGGTAAAAGTGGTGGGGATGGGTGAGGTTAAGCCTTTCTCTCTCCTGGGAGTCCTCTTGCAGAGGACACCTCCCTTTCCTCCCTTGCAGAGGGCACCTGCTGAACTGGAGTTCTCAGTGAGACGCATCCCCCATCACACACTTCTCCAGTGAACACATGGACTGAAATATTTTACTTCACTCTGGTTCTTTCAACACTTTTTACAGGAGCAAAATTTTAGTTGCATGGAGAGGGAGCAACAAAATTTAATTTCAGTTCCCACCTGCCACAGCTTATGCTGATAACCTCAGCCAAACATTATCACTTCTGAAGAAATATTATCATATAAGGCAGAGATAAAACAGATCAGTAAAAATAAACTCTAGGAAGAAGATGATTTCGCTATTTAACCTTGTCAGCAAAGGGGAAGAAATATTCTGGAAGCAGCTCAATGCTCTGACACCACCACTGCTCTTGCTGAAAGCCAAATTATTTTAACATACATGCTAAAAACAAAGATGGGATATGTTGTCCTAGCAGGCATTTGCTGGCTGCTTCTGTCCACACCTGTGGGCAGAAACACTCTGATGGAGACATAAAAAAGATTGAGTTACACATGAACTCCTCCATCTCTCCCAGTACTCTGCTTTTAGATGTCAGTGCAACACAGGGGTCAGTGTCAAAGCTGTTTTTTTAATACTGAAATACTTTTCATACTGAGTTTGTGACATGACACCTACTTGCACATTCTTCTCTTGGTATCAACTAGAGATTTACATTATAAATTGAATGCTGATGAAAACAGTATCAACAACTTAATTCTTTATGGTTGCAATTCTCTCCAATAAATTTAGGATTTTTTTAAAGCAATCAGTGAACCACAGACTCTGGTTTCTGAAAAATAAACCTTACCCAGACTAACTCAAAGAACATTTGGTTTCTGAAAACCCCCTGCATTTTGGTTTTTTAAAAAAACCTGCAAAATTCAGGTAAAACATCATCATTCAAAATCTTGTAGTTAATATTTATTGAGAATCCTTTGGAAAGATGCTGCTGCTGGATCCATCTTTCTTAGACAATTCTAAAGAACCAAAAAATACATTAAAAAATTGAGCAGATGATCCAAATTATTCAAATAATTTGGCAGATGACCACAGAAACAAAGTAACCCTGTGTAATCTCAAGCTTACCAATGAACAATAAAGGAAGTCTGAGAAAAAAAAAAGTAAACTAAAGACACTGCAGAGAAATATTCTTAAATAAATGGATGACCAAGATGACATCATTGTGTGGTGGCTCTGGGGGGCTCACAGGCTGATACAGGCTCTGTGAAAATCTGTACTGTGGGATGCACATGTACACATGCTCCAGAAGCACATCCCAGCTGTGGGGTCCTACATGCATCTCCTGAACCCTTGGCATCTCACCACAAAAACACTGCTGCAGAGCCTGCTCAAGCCAACACCATCACAGAATCCCCTGAGCTGGGAGGGACCTACCAGGATCCCCCAGCCCAGCCCTTGTCCCTGCCCAGATCCCCCAGCAACCCCAGCCTGGGCATCCCTGGCAGCGCTGCCCAAAGGCTCCTGGAGCTCTGGCAGCCTCAGGGCCGTGCCCATTCCCTGGGGAGCCTGGGCAGTGCCAGCACCCTCTGGGGGAAGAACCTTGCCCTGAGCTCCAGCCTGAGCTGCCCTAGCCCAGCCCCAGCCGTGCCCTGGCTCCTGTCCCAGAGCAGAGACTGGAGCTGCCCCCCAGGATGAAGCTCAGACTGTTCCAGGAGCAGCAGACAGGTGGAAGCTGAACCTGAGCACGGTAGGAGACCCGACCTGAAGGGTGCAAGCCTGGACTTCACAGACAATCCCAAAGACCACACCAGCAGACAGGCATGGCAGCAAGGAAGTTAACTAAGAGCAAAAGGTAGGCTGAGTATCTGGGAAAAAAATTCTGAAAGAGTGAGGATCAATATAAGGAATTAGTCCTCAGGGAAACAGTGGAAGAGCTTTTGTGTGGGTATTTTATGAGAGACTGGGCACACCACCAACAAATGTACTGCAGGAAAGAATCAGACAATGGCAAGGAAATGGATTAAACGTGTTAGCAAGACAATTTCCAGATCCGATTTCTGTGAAGAGAAGACCATGACCTCACCACTGGATTTGTGGTGTTACCATTAAGTACTGCCCCATACGAGCCCCAAGTCCCTCACTACCATGGGTATGGTCTTAAGAGAGACCACACCAAAGACTGAAAGGGATTTGGGAGTGTCTCTTCATTGTTGTTTCATTTTCATATTAATGACGGGTCAATTTATGTCCACAGATTTTGTAAGGCAGAATTCACCAGGGATACTGAGGAGGACAAAACTGAGACACAGACTAAAGCTTTTGGGAAAAACAAGAGGGCTGAAGTTGATTAAAAGGAAAAAAAAAAGCCAGAGGAACATAATATTTAAAGACACATATGTGAGAGAAGCAACTCTTTTCCAAGGACACATGACAGCAATGGAAACACGGAAAATGGCTAGCTGGCCAAACTGCTTTTCTGTATTTGTCTCATCCTTTCCAGTTCACTCCAGTTCACTGGAGCACAGCAGAAATGCCAGCAGCTTTTCCTTGTGTAGGCTTCCCACCACTGTAACAAGCACAGAATCCATTTCAGCACTGACCAGGATCTGTGAAGCACCATCTGACACCCAAATCAGAGCAGCCACTGCAGATGCAGCTGTGGGAGACACCAAAGGCCAGAGCTTCCCTTCCATTTGTTGACTAATGGGGGTTGGCCACAACACCCAAATAAACAGGCACTTACCAATGGGATAAAGTGTTAAATCCAGGGATGAGCCAGTGTAAACACACACTGGCCCATTAAAAACCCTTCTCCTCCTGCAGGAAGGAACAGTTCCCTCATGGTGAATTTACTGGCACATCAGTGAAGCACTCAGAAAATGATGGAGCTGATGAAGCTGACCATCAGGGCAGAGGACTGGAGCAGAGCTGTCATGTTAAACCAGTGTAAAACACACAAACCTCATCTCAATTTTCTGAGTTTCTGTCAGCTTTACACTGGCAGCTGTGTAGAATGGCACCCTCCTTCAGACCAAGGGCTCATATTAACACACAACAGTATCTTAATGTTTAACACTTTAGGTGGGACACCCATCTTCTTGCTAAAAATAATGATTAGGACTCTATTTGATCTGTATTTCATCATCATGTCTTTATTTTTTTGCTGTTAGCTCATGGCTGGGTTACTGCAGAGAAGACCATGAAGATGCTTCATGGGATAGCAGAGCATTTCCTGCCTTCCCATGGCCCTTCCAGATTGAAGAATCATCGAGCCATGTCCTGTTCCCAAAGTTTTCCAAAATTTGGCAATAGCAGATGCCAAGGGAATAGCAGTAAAACAGAGCATATGTGAAGAGATATTTCCCTGACACTCTCCCAGCCTCTAGAAATCTGCTAGACAGAGATGGAGATTGTTTGTAAAAGTCTTTGGTGTTTTTATTCCATCAGTTTGTTCAGTTGTTTCTTGAATTCACACATTTTAGCATTTGCACCACCCCACATAACTCATCCATGGTGCATGAAAAAGTATAACCTTATGATGGATCTAGAGAGATCTAAACCTTTTCACTGTTATTTTGAAGCTCCACAACTTTAGTATTAGAAGAGATTGGTCACAATCCCTCCTATCTCCTGTTCCTTATTTCTCTAATAACCAACTGTATACAGCAGATGGGAGCTGCAATATCAAACCCAGCCCCATCCCACTGAAATGTCAGAAGAGCTGAAAAGCAGCTGAGAACAAAGAAACAAAATACAGAATTGAATGCTGAGAATATCAGCCTTCTAAATTTGAGTCATTTTTCAGAGGAACAAAGTTTTGATCAGCAGATATTTCAGGAATACTGAAAGATCCACTTTCATGAATATAAGGCTCTGGGGAAGTTTCCTTTATTTTCTTTTGGCTGTTACATCAGATGAAAAACTCCAGAAATTTCTTTTGTTCTAATGTTTCCACAAAAAGAACAGACACAAGTGCACCAGATTAATCCATTTCTGTGATTAAGCAGAATGTGAACATGGATGGTTCTGAAAAGCTTTGGGAAGCACATGGATTTCCAGTATCCCAGGCACATTTATTGGTACCTCTGAAGGATTTGGAGAGACAATTGCTGAGTTCTGGTGGAGGCTGTAAGAGAGTTCCATCATGCTTTCCTTTCCATGAATTTCAGCAGTAGTTGCTGATACAATGGGATAAATTCTCATATCTTTAAGATAGTAGAATCATCAGGCATTCATTGTAGCATCTACCAATAAGCTTCTCTAGGTCATCTGTCTAAAGGCAGAAAAGAGTAAGGCTTCAGTTCAATGAATCTGCTGAAGCCCTCCATGCCTTTTTCATTATTTTAATCTGTAGCCCAAAATGAAAAAGAAGCCCTCAGCCTTGGAGAAATGGAATGTGTACCTTCCTCTACACTTAACGCTGCTGTTTCTTGAGGAGTTAATAAATATCAAATGAATAGAAGAGCTTTGAGTCTGCCACCAGCATGGATTGCCATTTAAATCCTTTCCAATTATAAGAACAATGAGAACATGTGCCTGGAAAGGACTTCAGGGAGCCATATCCTTTTAACCTCCCACAGCTCTTTGGTCAAGGGCTCTCCAGGGAATTTGGCAGGTTAGCAGCCCCGGGAACATCCACGTCCTGCCTGGCCACAGCGAGCAGTGGGGCAGGAACACGGCCAGAAATTACAGACTCATTCCAAGAGAGGGCTTAATCTGCAGCACAATGAGTTAAATAAGAAAAAATCCTGGTCTCCATTTTATCTGGACTGCATTAACAGAACTGACTGTGCAACTGTCATGGAGCAAAGAAGGAAAGTCAAACAAACCTGTATAGAATTTTCATGTACCACTGATTCCAATATGCTCCTTGAGGCCCCAGCAAAACACCTCACATCAATCTGCAAAATTTACTTTAAAATCTAAATTATAAATATTATAAATAAATTATACAAAAGTATAATTTAATAATAAAAATATTAATATAAATTATAAATTTTAAATTAAAGTTAAGAAATACGTGAAAGAAACACAGGTTTGGGGGCACTGTTAGGTCAGGCTTGAACCCACCTGATATCCTGCATTAGTTGTGTTTTCCATTCCTCTTGCTCTGTTCAATATAAGTGGATATTTGAAAATACACTTTATTTCTATCCTGCATTTACTCCATATCTCAATCATTAAGTTAAGTAATGGAGTGATTTAGCAGCTTTGGTGTTGCTGCATTGTTATAGCTCCAGAAGGCAGGATGGATGCACTGGGGAGCACAACAACACTTTTGCCAGTCACAGATCAATGAAAGACGACCTCTATACTACTCTCATTTTTTTGTTCTTCATATTCCTTTGTATTTTTTTAATGTTCATGAATGCTTCATAATCCAAGGCTGCAGTTTATTAATGCTTATAAACGACACAAATATTTCCTGGTTATGTGAAGAATCTGGATGAGCTAACAGGAAATAGAAGATATGCATCTTCCAGAGAATGAAGTGGAATTTCCATCTACAGATGGTTCAATGGCACTTGGGTACCTGCCAGCTCCTTTTTGGCAATTACAAGAACAGTAAGAATAAATGAAGCTTTAGGAGCACCAGTGTACACCTGCTTATTCCATTACTTTGGCAAGAATGGGTCAAAAACTCCCAAGAAATCTCCTTTCAGATCTCAGCTCACTAACACAGAGCACTTCAGCCACCATTTCCAGAACACAGGCATGTCCAGTTCTTGAAAGTCGCACTGACACATGCACTGGTGACCAGGGGAGGGTATCCCCTCCACCACAAAACCCATCCTGGGCTCACTGAAACAGATCCAGTACATGCATCTACTGAACCACTTCAGCAAAATGTTGGCTAAGAGATATTGCACAATTTGTCAGCTGGAACAGACTGGAACCACCCCAGTACAGCCTCCTGTTGTATTCCACAGTCTCCTACCCCATCCCCAGGGCAGCAGAGTCACCAGTGTCCTGCCTGTGTCCTGCTGGGCAGGGCTGTCCAACCACATCCCCGTGGGGTTTTGTGCAAGCACAGGTGGGAGGTGGAAGGAAAAATGAAGCACATTCACTCTGCACCTCACTCTGCCTCAGGGGTTGTGACAAATCTCCTTGCACATACGGCACAGTTTGGTTTGTCCATGGTTAAAGCTCAGCAGCTCCTTGACAAGAGCCGTAACAACAATACAGGGAATGGAAACCAGTGCCAGAAGAGACAGGAAATGGGGAAAGCGCTCTCAAGGACTTCGCTCTGAAAGCAATTTCCCATTGTTTACTAAATAAAAACATTTGAATTCATTGATTTGGTTTTAGCCAGGTCCTTTTTTGGCAGGGTGTTTTCTCCTCTACTTTGTTCAAGACATCTCCTACAGTTAGTCGGGTTGTCAAAGGACACCCACTCCTAGGAGACCTTTCATTTTTGGGTACAACTCATGCCCTTTTAGACTCGTGCCCTAGGCACTTCTCCCTGCTGGCTGCACAGATCCTGGGCTGACCAGCCCTGTGGAGCACAGAGCCACAGGAGATATCAACCTTACTCCATCCCAAGGACTTCTCACTCAATCCAAAATACAGTGTCTGGTCTCACTCCAGGCAATGGGAGGAGATGCAGGACTCAGGGCATCACTCACAGACCCATAAGCACTGCAGTTCTCCTGGACTGGAGCACCAAGGGGAGGGGTGGAATTTAAAACAGGGCCCAAAAAAGAGTAAAAAATCCAACAAAACGCCACACCACACACACACCACAGCAGCAGAAGGCAAATACTGAAACATGTGAACACAGTGAGTTGATTCCAAGCTATTTTCTATTCTAGAAAAGGCATAAATCATTATAAACCAGGCTTACAGAACCCCAACAGCAGGACTGTAATACCCTTGTGATCTGAAATTATTCATAATGTCACAGAACTTTATCTCAGCAGATATTTCCTTGATGGAAATTGCAGACTGAATTACTTGAGAAAACTCCTTCATAAGCATTTCCTCCATTTCTGAAGCACCTATGTTTTCCATACCCGGATGTGGCTTTGCCATTCTCATTAAAATATCTGAAAATCAGGCCAAGTTGAGAGCCCCAGAAAAACCTTAATTTGCAATTGCTCAGTGAAGAACAGCTAGAAGGTCAAACCTTAATTTTTTCGAGGGCTCTAAATTTCTCTTGCAGCCACAGCTATTGCTGTCACAGGGTGCTACTGAACACATTTCCTTCATCCCACTTGTGCCCTGCATGCCAAAATGTAGGACTAGATACTGACCACAGGATGACATTTGAAGATCATTCCTGTCCCCAGAAGCTACCACAGAACATTGCTGCACTCCTATCATCATCACCATCAAACCTGAACACACACCAGGGCAGGGAATCTAAATCATTGCTCCTTCTGCCACCCTGGTCTGATTTTATTGACCAACAGGTTCTCACTTTCCAGCTGAAGGCTGACCTCAGCCTAGGGCTGGCAGATTACAAGTTACCCAAGTTCTCCCTCTGTCACAAAAAGCAGCACCTGCACCAGCACATCTTCTGCAGACCCTGGCACACCAACAAGGCCAGGGTTCTCACCCCATCACTAACAAACTGTGGGGTTTTGGTAGTATTTCCTTTGAGGAGACTCTTCCAAGTCACCCATATTCCCTCACTCCTGAGCATCTCTCTTTCTATTGGGCACTCTGGGCAGCTTCCCTCAAAAGAAGTGCTAGAAATATTCATCTGCAAAAGTGACTTGAATTCTCATACAAGTTTTTTTTTTATTTTGGTGACCATCTATTGGTTTCACCTCTGAGTTGAACCTAAACAAAGTCCCATGTGCTCTTGACACACTGTCCCAGGGTGATCATGCACCAGCAAACTCCATGAGGTCCTTCTGGAGCATTCCAACATCTCAACATTACACACCACAGAATCAGTGAGGTGGGAAAAGACCTGGTCCAATGCTTGACAAGTCTTTCCATGAAAAATATTTTCCTAATATCCAACCTAAATCTCCTTGGAACAACTTGAGGCTGTTTCCTCTTGTTCTGTCACTTGTCACCTGGGAGAAGAGACCGACTCACAAGCTCCTGTCAGGGAGCTGTAGAGAGCAACAGGGGAAAAGCAAAGGCTTGTCTCCACCCTGCTTTTGGTACTTTGCACAGACACACCAAGGAGATGTTGGCTAACTTTAGCCAGGAACGATCAACAGGCTCCTGGAGCATCTCAAAGTTCTTCCCACACTCTGCAGGATTCTAGGACTGATTTCTTCTTGTACATAAAGGCCACAGACTTTGCTTCAGTACTGGGTTCTTCTTACTTCACCCCACCATTCCTATTTCATTCACTTCTACCAGTGGTGGAAAAGCTGGGAACTAGAAAAGCGAAAAAAATGAGACCTAGCTCAATTTGCATACCCAAATAAGCATGTTTTCACACAGCAGACAAGGAGCAAACATCCTCCATGTCAGGACTCCCAGTAACTTCTTCCTGCAGTGATAAAATAGTTCAATTCCCCAAACAGAAACAAAAGATGAGGCAGAGTTTTACCTGCTCCACGGGAACAGGTTGGGGGACATGGGCTGAGTCAGGAGACAGAGATGACTTCTCCTTCCTGCCACTTACCCCTTTACCAACATTTTTATCTATGTTGAGTTTACAAGTGCCTTAATCAACTTACAGCACATCTCCTCGAACCTGGCTTTCTCAGCTCCAAGTGTGAAATTAAAACCATCCTGGAGGAGGCCATCTGTGCAAGGCAGCCTATAGGAAATGGAGCTTGCACAGATGGGACTTATCACACACTCCCTCGTGCCATATCAACACACCAGCTTTGCAAATCTGCCCTAAATAAACCAGAATTGACAAACACATTCTGTCTGAGGCCAGCAGGGCTGTGTAAGCCTGGCGTGTATTTGGCAGGGCTGGATTGTTCTCTCCACTTTTAACAAACAACTCTCTCATAAATGGAAAACTTGTGAAGGTTCAAGTCTTGTTCTGTGTTCAAATGTCTGGAGGATTATGTTCAACAAAGTCTCCTGGAGGGATCAACTAATTGGCCTTCAAATTCCTAGACATGAAGCTATAGGTTGCTTTAAAACTAGCAGGACATGACACAGCCTCCTCACAATCCACACTGGGAACAGACACTGGTCTGGAACGTTTTCTAATTCCATTAACTCTTAACCAACACATAAAAATAACACTTTAAAAATGTTTATTTTTACAAGTTACATTAGGTGAAGAATATAGCTGAGCAATGTGGCTGAACACATATGGAAATGCTTAAGCAGCAGCTTTATTTTCTGTCCAAGCAGTCTGTAGACAAACACAATAAACTGAAGTTACATGAAAACTCAATGTACTATATGAAAAAAAAAAAAGACAAAAAAGTGTGTTTTCATAAAAAAAACCAACTTGTTGGGTCGTTTGGTTTTGTTTTTGTTTTTGTAAGAGGAGCATCTGAGAGAGGAAGGCATAGCTTGAAACAGGCAAGCACAGAAATAATAAAATGCAGTTCAGGAGAATAAGGCACCGAAGAGGAGCCTTCCAGGTCAGATCACACTTTCACCTGGCCAGTGCCATGTCTCAGACAGTGGCCTAAGGGAGAGAACTGGAAGCTGTGTCCCCAGCTTATCCCCTGACTCCACAGCAGCCTGCAGTTTAAGATTTCCACATGCCAGGTCTTCTGTACTGGTACAACACAGACTTTGTGGACCCTTTCTTCCAAGAATGGATCTGAGCACTCCTGCAAACCCTCAGCACCAGTCATGTTGCGGCGGTGCCACATTGTACTCAGCAGGCCAAGCAGTGTTTCCCTTTTTCCTCACCTTCCATCTGATGTCCATCATTTTGGTTAGGGAATCAAGGAGAAATGGGGAATAACTGCTTATCTTTTGTCCCACTCCTTTGTTCAGGCCCAGATGTTCTGCATTTGCAAACTGTCCCAGGATGTGTTCCTGGGGGAGGCAGTACCTCCTTTAGCCATAGCTTTCTCACATGTTTCTCCACATTTATTGACCCAAAGTTTAACCTGCTGGTTTGTTTTCCAATCCCACAGGATCAGAGGGTAGGTACTTCTGCAGCTTTAGATCTGCCGATGCCACAACTCTGAATTCCCTCAGACTTTGTTATTTCTCCATCCACTGCCTCCCTTAGGTCCCTAAGACTCCCCTGACATTCTCATGGTAACTGCTCTTGGGTGTAACAACCACCACTTCTACACTTTTTCTCACCTTTTAACCGGTCACTGGTTTGCTAAAGAACATTCTCTGATCCCCAGGAAAGCAGCTGCTCTAAGGGGCTGTGACAAAGGACCATGTCAGGAGCTGTTAGAATATCTGAGGACACCACACACACTGAACACCAAAATCCAGATGTTTGTCCTTGAAGATTCCTCAAGTGCAACTTCCTTTTACAAAAGACACGCTGACTCCCCCACATCCATATAAAATCAAGTGCCAGCTCATTCTGATCTGTATTATTCTTTTGACAACACTGCACAATACAAAGCCAGATTTCTGTCTGCTGCTCCCCAAGCTCTGTGAAACTCTCTTGGAAGTTGGCATCATATCAGCCCTGACTGTTTTCTAACAGGAGTGAGGAGATTTTAACTGAAAGGTTGCATACAAGTGTTAATTATTCAACAGTTCCTCTCCTGACCCCTTCTGAGGCTCTGACATCCTGGTCCCTGCAGGCAGGTATTCCTCACTGTGTTCTTAAATTCTTAATTTAGTAGTTGGGTTTGAGATGGGTTTTGCTAAGGAAACCAAGCACAGTGTAGATGCCTCAGAAACTCAATGTTTCTTTCTGCTCCACCTCCTGATTTTTCACACTCTGGTCTCCAAGAGTTTTTTCAAGCTTTTGGACAAGCTTCTTATTCCCAACATATTTGGGAAAGAACTGTTACTTTTTATACTTTCTGAAAGCCTTTGAAAGTGTTTATTCTTTTCTATCTTCCTCACTTGTTCATGACTTCAGCTTTTGGAAGGATGCCCCTGCCTCCCCAGCCTTCCTTCCCTGCTGCTTCACAACAGAACTTCTCTCTCACAGCAAGTGATAGGGTTGAGGCATTTCCTCTGCAGTACAGAGCCTTGAAATCAGCTTCAGCTCCCCACAAAGGTTTCACCCTTGTCACTGCTCCTTTCAGTTTCTTTTTAACCTGCTGCCTCATTCTGATATATTTTCCCTTTGCAAATCAAGGAATTTCACTTCTCTGAAGCTTTTGGCTTGGGTTACTTCTGCAGGATCTGTAAGTGCACTTGTGTTCACTGGCAGTACAATTCTGTACCAAGTTCTGCACAATTGCCAGAAGAAAGTCAAAATTATCTTCCCCTCTCTAGATTCCTTCACCAGATGTTTCCCAAGGATGTCATTCTTGGACTGGGGTGCCAGTTTTCTCCCATTTCTCCCATGTTTTTCCTGTTTTAAAGCTCCCTACTCCTTATTATTCTATACTTTCCTATCTCAAAAAGCAGGTACTTCAGCTTATTGCTTGGTTTATCATGCTGCATTTTCTTTGTTTATTCTACAGAAATTGTGAAAACTAATTATGCTTCAAGAAAGGTAATGATCATTTAGCTATTATTCATCATGTAAGTGCAGAATAATTGTTTGCATTGCTTCTATTCTGTTGTCCTTAATAAATACATAAACATCCAGAAAGATGAATCCACAGAACAGATTCACTTCTGCTCATACCAAGGAATTAAAAATAATTGCTGTCTTTGGAATTTCAGAATTAAATACATCACTGGATGAAATATTCTCTTTAAAAACTCAAAGAAAAGCAAGAAATAACAGGACCTTGCAAGAAGTTTATTTTCATTACTGACTGAATATTAGCTGTGACAGTTATTTAACCCTCACTCAACTCTTGCTGTTGATGCTGATCATGTTTGACACCTCAAACCAGCATGTCAGTAAGAAAATAAGCTACAACTGAACACTTCTCATTAAGTAAGATTTTGCTTTTTAGACACCTGTTATGGGAATAGCATAGCCTTGAACTGCAGTGGAAAACGAGCAAGGTAAAGAAATTGCTGAAAACCTAAATGCTGGACAGAATGGTACAGATGGCATTTTTAGGTCAAAGGCTAAATCCTCACAGAACAAAAGACAAATTTACTGCAGAGAGAACAAAAAGCATCAGCCCTAATATTGGACACACTCATTAAATGTGTCAGCTGGCTGTACAGAGAGGTATGAAATGGGATTTAGGTACCAGTGTTCAGTGCCACTGTTCTTTCAGCTGAGCCCATTTCCCTGTCTCTGTTCCTGAAGCTGCTGAGGGTTATGGAGACAGTGATTCCCTTATCCTACTTGTACTTCTGTGACAGAATCCCCTGAGCTGGAAGGACCCACCAGGATCCCCCAGCCCAGCCCCTGTCCCAGCAACCCCAGCCTGGGCATCCCTGGCAGCGCTGCCCAAAGGCTCCTGGAGCTCTGGCAGCCTCGGGGCCGTGCCCATTCCCTGGGGAGCCTGGGCAGTGCCAGCACCCTCTGGGGGAAGAACCTTGCCCTGAGCTCAGCCTGAGCTGCCCTGGCCCAGCCCCAGCCGTGCCCTGGCTCCTGTCCCTGTCCCAGAGCAGAGATCAGAGCTGCCCCTCTGCTTCACCTCACCACAAAGTTGTAACTGTGATGAGTCTTCCCTCTGTCTCTTCTTCTCCAGGTTGAACAGACCAAGTAAGGTTGATTTGAGTAAGAACTACTGCCTGCTCCTCTAAATCCACCAGAGAAACCACAGAACCTGCCAGGCCATTCTTCAGCACTGACTCAGCATCAGAAGGAAAACTTTGAGCCTGCAGTTACACATTTTCCAGGGTTTGAGTGTACAATATCCAGTCATGAGAACAGAGAAAGGCAAGACCTCAGCAAGCCAGACCCCAGCTCTTCCTATGGCCTCTGTTACTCAAAGGAGATACAGGAATCCCAGGACAGGCTTTCCACCACAGCTCTGAGCAGGCTGCAGGGACAGTGCCTGACCCACCCCACACTCACACAGAGCTCTCCAGTTCAGGATTCCAGCTTCCTGTTTCAACTCACACTCTCATTTTCCATTAATCATCATGTTATCCTGTAGGATAACACAAACCAAAGGTGGCAAATTAACACCAAAATAAAGCAAGGTACAAGACACCCTGGGAACAGGTTTGAGGGAGAGGGGAAATGTTTTACATCATCTCCCAGAGTAAGCTGTTGGAATTCCCAAATCTTGGGACAAGGGAATTGGTAATGAGAGAGAAATAAATTCCTTCACCTCTGGGTTGAAATCCAAGTCAGGCTGGTAGTAGCCAAGACCCATTAGCTCAACATCTGCTAGTTGTTTGGCAGCTCATGTGAAGTGAGTTATATTCCTCAGCGTCCGCATCCCAGTCCCACTAATTGGCACCACATTGGCAATCTAAACACAGAGGTTAAGGTCTGAGCACACAGCAGGCAGCAACTCTGAGATCAGGCAGCTCCAGTTTGGAGGACACATGTGATAAATTATACTTCTGGTATCTGGAACTCCATTTAAGTGCCCCACCATCCTGTCCTGCCCCCAGAATAAAACTGTAACTGCAGGCGAGCCAGCAGCTGTCAGCAGTACCTGCCCAGCACAGCTCCTGCAGCACTCACACACATCACCAGGCCCACTACCAGTCAAAGCAACTTCAACAACTGCTGAGATTTTAAGCAAAATGCTGTACAGCATGAAGTTAAGTATGAACTAAAGTGTTTGGATAATAGTTACCAATATCCATAAAAAAAAGTATCTTTCCCTAAACTCCAGTTTTTAATACAAAAATGCAACACTCACTAAAAAGGCAGTAACAATATCATTTTATAGATCCTAAATAACAAGGCTATTTTCTTTTTGTCTTTCCTTCTTCTGCAGCTTTCCAGCAAAGAGTGCACAGGACCAAAGCTGATTTGAAAACACAACCCATTAACCTTTAGAGAATTATTCTTTTTATTGCCCCATAGTAAAATGTTTCTCTCTGAGGACAAAAAAAAGTTATTAGCTCTTAATACATAGTAATAAAAGAAAATTGATTTTTCACATCATCTGAATATGGCAGCATAAAATAAGTCTAAACTATGAGGGAAGGAGACTCATGTTACAGTTTAGAAACTGCTCCTGATGTTTACACATCTCTTCAGTTTAAAGAACTGCTTATGATGGGAACATGATGAAAGCTGTTGAGCATGAAGGAAGGGAGATGGAAATGAAGCCAAAAGAAACATCTTTGCCAGAACTCTACAAGAAAAGCGAATCAGAGTCAGTTAGTTTGGGAGGGACCTCTGGTGTTTTCCAATCCAGTCAGCTGCTCAAAGAATGGCCAACTTCAAAGTGGGGTGAAGTTGCCCAAAGATATTATAGATGAAAGCACAACATAGTACAGTGCCCTGCAAAATCCACCTATAAAGACATTTTTCTTACAAGCCAAATGTCCTCTTCATTTACCACTGCTCTGGAAATTATTCTACTCTAAGCTATTTTGAGAAGCAATAGGGCCAGCAGCCATGAGGAACAGGGGAACACTGCAAAGGAAACAAACCTAATCTGAGCTCCCAGTAGGACCAAGGGATGGAGAACTTCAGACGCTAGAAGGACTTGAGGACAGGAGACTCTGAGAGAGCTTGGAAAGTCCAGTCCTCCCAAGATCTGTGTTTTAATTTATCTTGCTTTGGAGAGGTATGCTCAGCCTGTGAGAAAAAGGCAGCAGTGACATAAGGCCAGTGTGCACAAAAACAAACCCAAATACCAGTCTGCATTCACAGTCACTCAAAGGTGTCTTCCTTCTTGTGCAAGGAACACTCCAACAGTTCACAGCCAGGGGGGCAATTGTCCCTCAGCTGCCTACATAGGAACAGCCTGCTGCTTTGGCACAGCTCTGCCAGCCCTGCCTGCCCTGCTTGGCTCTGCCTGCACTGCCTGCCCTGCCAGCTCTGCCTGCTCTGCTTGGCTCTGCCAGGCTCTGCCTGCCCTGCTCTGCTTGGCTCTGCCAGGCTCTGCCTGCCCTGCTCTGCTTGGCTCTGCTTGGCTCTGCTTGGCTCTGCCTGCCCTGCCTGCCCTGCCAGGCTCTGCCTGCCCTGCTCTGCTTGGCTCTGCCAGGCTCTGCCTGCTCTGCTTGGCTCTGCCAGGCTCTGCCTGCCCTGCTCTGCTTGGCTCTGCTTGGCTCTGCTTGGCTCTGCCTGCCCTGCCTGCCCTGCCAGGCTCTGCCTGCTCTGCTTGGCTCTGCCTGCACTGCCTGCCCTGCCTGCTCTGCTTGGCTCTGCCTGGCTCTGCCAGGCTCTGCCTGCCCTGCCAGGCTCTGCCTGCACTGCCTGCCTGGCACTGACAAAGCCAGGCCAGTCTGACCCACACCAAAAGGTGCTGCCAGTCCTGAGGGTCTGCACAAGCTCTTGAGGATTCTGTCTTCTTTTCTCCCCCTCTGCTCTGCCCTCATGAGACCCCACCTGCAGTGCTGTGCCCAGCTTTGTAGGCCTCAGCACTGAAAAGACCTGGAAATGCTGGAGAGAGTCCAGAGGAGGCCATGGAGATGCTCCAAGGGCTGCAGCCCCTCTACTCTGGAGCCAGGCTGGGAGAGCTGGGGGTGCTCACCTGGAGAGGAGAAGGCTCCTTGGACATCTTAGAGCCCCTTCCAGAGCCTAAAGAGAGCTTGTAAAAAGGATGGAGACAGATTTTTTCATACAGGCAGGTAGTGACAGGACAAGGGTAATGGCTTCCCACTGCCAGAGGGTGGGATTAAATTAGAGATTATGAAGAAATTCTTCCCTGTGAGGTGGGCAGGCCCTGGCACAGGGTGCCCAGAGCAGCTGTGGCTGCCCCTGGATCCCTGGCAGTGCCCAAGACCAGGCTGGATAGGCCTTGGAGCAGCCTGGGACAGTGGGAGGTGTCCCTGCCCATGGAAGGGGTGGCACTGGATGGGCTTTAAGGTGCCTTCCAACCTAAACCAGTCTGAAATTCTGTGATTCAAGATGGACCAAGGGATTTGTCTGATAGAGCAGGACCTCTCCTTCCCCAGAGCTCCAATATCCCTGCCAGGCTATCCCTGCATCTGCTTCTGGCAGCAAGGACACAACCTTCTTTCCCCCTTCACTATTTAAGGCTTAAGGGTGGATCTTTTTTTACTCTATTCTATTCTATACTTCTGAGGAGTAGAATAGGCTTATACCACATTTCTTAAATGCCAGACCAATTCATTCTGTTTTAAGACATGTTATTAGCAGCTTCTTTTAAAATCACACCAACTACAAATGATTCTATTGACACTTGAGGCAGGAGCTGCTGTGCTGACATCTGCAAGAGAATTAAAGGGGACTGTGATGACTGCCAGGAGTCCAGCACTAGCTGGAAGAAACCAGACTGGCAACAGAAATATCAACACCAGAACTGCTCTGCCTTTGGCCACATTTGGGTCCCAAGCTGCCAGTTCAGGAGGTGCTGAGGTGCTTCAGCACTAATTCCTGAGCTGCAGGACTGTGGGGTGACAGGGCCAAGCAAAGGTTATCATCATGTGATGGAGTGAGCTGCTTCACTGAGCAGCTCTCATGTGCACTTCTGCACCCTCATGCTTGTATTGAGCAAGCATTTATAGTTAAAATAAATGTTTTCTCACAAAACCAAGTATAGGAATAATACCAAGCTCATGAGTTTTCTGAGAGTAATTCCTCTCCATTTAGAACACAGGAGGGGTCCAAGAAAGAACTTCTTTACAGGGGAGGAAGACAGGAAGGAAGGAAATGTGAATTACATACACCTCTAGATAAGTTCCCCTTTAAAAAAAAAGGAAGGAAATTAGAGTTAACTAAAAAGAGCATGTTTAGCATCACTGCACAAGCTGGGGAAAAAACCTCGGAAATCCTGGCCAAAGATAATGCTGCCTCCTCCTGTCCGTGCCAGGCTTGCCCCAGGCAGAGGGGAAAGGGCCATTTTTCACCCTCTTAGCACTCTGAAGTTACAAATTACAGTCACCATTTGATGATCACCTCTCCCTATGTCATCCTAGGTTTCTTTGTAATAGGGCTGTTAAAAAACATGTGTTTTCACTTTTTTATTATTATTAAAAAAGGATAACTCCTAACTGAGCAAAGGCTCTGTTGATACAACAACATGTGGATTAAATCTGAAAGGAGAAGAAAGCTGTTCTAATAAACTGACAATCCTGCTCAGAGGCCTTATATCCAGAGTAGTGTAATAAATCATAAGGAAAGATTTCTCTTTGGCTGAAACAACCATTTATTTAGGCATGGAACAAGAGTATTTTAAAATTGCTCTGGACATTGTACACAAAAGACTTTCTCCATTTTTGTTCTTTTTTGTTTGATCATTTTCTGTTGAGTTTTAAGCATATACCCAAAGTTTTGCATTTGCTTTAGTTAAAGTTGGTTACTTTTTGGTGCTTAAACCTCTGACAAGTCAGCCAGACAGCACCACTGGGCTCCTACAGAAACAAGAGAAGAAAAAAGAAAGGAAAAAGTGGTTCCTGCTCCATTACATCATTACATTAGGCAGAAAATTGCCCAAAATTTAAGCTTTCCTATTATTTGTTGTATTTGTTATAGTTGTATTTGTTCCTTTAACCTCAATCAGGAGGGGTTTTTTCACTCTTTTTTAAGCAGGAGATACTCTGCACTATTGCTGCCTCCTCCTGTCACACACAAGTTGTCCCACAGTGGCTTCTGAGCCCAGCACAAGAACCTGCCCAGTCAGAGCATCACTGTGGGGCAGGTGAACAGCAGGGAGGGGCTCAGAAACCTCAGCCACACCACCAGCCCCAAAATACTGCACAGAATCAGAGTCTGGCAGAACTTGAGTACTGAACTGCAACTATAGGTGGGTCTAAGTACTGCATAATAAAAATCTAATTTGTACCTGGAGCTGATTTCCAAGTTAAAGCATCTAACAATTCCCCTTAAGACATTGTGCTGTGGGGATGGCATTGGCCAACTCAGGCAAACAAGTCACCACAGAACACAGCTGTCTTCAAACAGTGACAAAAAACAAAACACCATCACCATAAAACAAAACTTTCGGTTCCATAGAAATGTTCTGTGAGGAGATATTACTCAAAACTGGCAGAAAGTGTTTCCTACAAGCAAGGTAGAGTTCCTCTTCAGGCATGTTCTGAAATGTCCCTGGCTCCTGGATTACCACGACTTCTTAGAATATCCAAACTGTGGTAAAACATGAGAGAGGATGGAGGATAACACTGGGATGGAGGATAACACTGAAGGGGTGAAGATTTTGGCTGAAGCCTCTGCCATTCACAATGTCAGTCCTGAAGTCACTAACAGAAATCACAAGAGTACAAGAAACACTCTTCAAACCCATTAAAAACCACAATCCCCAGTCTCATAGGCGAGATGCTTTAAGCCCAGCAACTGTTTTTATCTCTGCCAGAGAAGTCCCTGTGTATTCCATTCCACCTTAAAATCCATCTGCCAGCCAGACAAATAAAAGGTTCCTCAGGAATTCCAGCTGATGCAGTCACTGGGAGGCCATCCCAGCCTGCCTGTCTGCTGCTGTATTCCCAACTCCCTGAAGGGATCCAGGGGGCACACACCAGCCCGGATCAGCTCTGGGCTGCTCTGTCCTCCCCGGCCACTCCCTTTGCCCAGAGCAGCTGTGCCACTCTCCAGGAGAGCAGTGGGAGCTGGGAAGTGCAGAGTGCCTGCCTTTGTCCCAGGGCTGCTCTGCAGGATGCCCAGCCCAGCCCAGCCCAGCCCAGCCTGCAGGGGCTGTCACCCTGTGCCATCAGCTGCCTCACAGGCTCAGCATCTCCCCAGGTCTGCTTCCCACACACCTGCAGCCACCCACGGGGCTCAGGCAGCTCCTGCTGCCTCCTCCTGTGCTCTCCCACAGAGGGATGCTGGAGAATCCCTGAGCAGGCAACCCCTCTTTGCCAAAAAGCTTCCAAGGGGATGGAAAGTTCTGGGGAGACAGAAAGGGAAAGTGCAAGAGGAGGTTAAAAACTAGGAGAGGAAAAAGTAGGCCTGACCAGAACTTTTTCTTATTATTCTGCTTTGATTGTGGAGAATGAAGTCTCATGTCCAAGTGAGTTCACAGAAGCCTGGCACAGTGATTCAGGACTCCAAAGCAAGTGCTGTCTCCTGGCTGAGCACAGAACCTGCTCTGATAAACACTCCTGTGGTCAGTGTTCACTGTCCCTGCCCTATGGCCAGCAAAGCTGCCCCTTGGAGTACAGCTCCCTGGCAGGGCACACACGGCACTCTGGATGGAGCTGCTCAGTCAGCTGGCTCTGTGCACAGCTGTCCCTGCCCTGTCACCTGTCACACCATCCCATCCTTCCCTCCCATCCTGGAGAGGACGGGGGCACCCCAGAGCAGTGACAGAACCCAGCCCCCACCTGCAGCTCCCACAGCACCGGGAACCCAGAGGCTGAGTGGAGCCAGAGCTCAGAGGCTGAGAGGAGCCACAGCTCAGAGCTGAGAGGAGCCACAGCTCAGAGGCTGAGTGGAGCCATGGCCCAGAGGCTGAGTGGAGCCAGAGCTCAGGGCTGAGTGGAGCCAGAGCTCAGGGCTGAGTGGAGCCATGGCCCAGAGGCTGAGTGGAGCCAGAGCTCAGAGGCTGAGAGGAGCCACAGCTCAGAGCTGAGAGGAGCCACAGCTCAGAGGCTGAGTGGAGCCATGGCCCAGAGGCTGAGTGGAGCCAGAGCTCAGGGCTGAGTGGAGCCAGAGCTCAGAGGCTGAGTGGAGCCATGGCCCAGAGGCTGAGTGGAGCCAGAGCTCAGGGCTGAGTGGAGCCAGAGCTCAGGGCTGAGTGGAGCCATGGCCCAGAGGCTGAGTGGAGCCAGAGCTCAGAGTCTGAGTGGAGCCACAGCTCAGAGCTGAGAGGAGCCACAGCTCAGAGGCTGAGTGGAGCCATGGCCCAGAGGCTGAGTGGAGCCAGAGCTCAGAGCTGAGTGGAGCCACGGCTCAGAGGCTGAGTGGAGCCAGAGCTCAGGGCTGAGTGGAGCCATGGCCCAGAGGCTGAGTGGAGCCATGGCCCAGAGGCTGAGTGGAGCCATGGCCCAGAGGCTGAGTGGAGCCAGAGCTCAGGGCTGAGTGGAGCCATGGCCCAGAGGCTGAGTGGAGCCAGAGCTCAGGGCTGAGTGGAGCCAGAGCTCAGAGGCTGAGTGGAGCCAGAGCTCAGGGCTGAGTGGAGCCATGGCCCAGAGGCTGAGTGGAGCCAGAGCTCAGGGCTGAGTGGAGCCAGAGCTCAGAGGCTGAGTGGAGCCAGAGCTCAGGGCTGAGTGGAGCCATGGCCCAGAGGCTGAGTGGAGCCATGGCCCAGAGGCTGAGTGGAGCCATGGCCCAGAGGCTGAGTGGAGCCACGGCTCAGGGTTGAGCTCTGTGCCCTGCAGGGACGGCTCCAGCCGAGGAAACACTGCCTGGCTCCTGCCAAGCTTCCCCAGGCTGGGGATGAGTCAGTGCTAATTGCTCAGAATTAGCAATTCTGGGTCCCACCGGTTTGGTTTGGTTTTGTAAAAGCAAAACAAGGTGTGTTTGGACAAAGGTGAGATTATGTTTGTGTTTACAGACAATCTGACTCCTGCATATAAATATGCTGTTCCTTGGACAAAAAACTAAAAACATCAGGAAATCAAAAGTAATGCAAATGATCTGGCTCTATAATCTTGCCAGAACAGAAGCACCACAAAAACAGTTGAATAATAATCATGGTCTTAAATTTGACTTCTCTGACTCCTGTTTTGTTCAATATTTTAACTATATTTTCAAAAAATTCTAAACCACTTCAGATTTCAAAGCACATTTATATATATTGATTAATTCACCCAAGGTAAAAATCATTCTCTTTTTGACACAAAGAAAGTGAAAGAGGACACAACAAACTGTTTGTCAAAGAGACAGATAGGACTGGTGGAAGGGCTGGTACTAAAACCCAGGAGTTTCTGAAGGACCTTATATTTTTATCAAGGATTTACTTTTTTAAAGACAATAGCAACCAAAAACCAATATCCAAAATGGTTACAGATTTAGGATCAGGGCAGTTTATGGGGTAAAGGCTATGAGAAAAACAAGTTCATTAATTCACATTTGGAAAACTGCAGTGAGTTCTCGAATAAATTGTTGCTATATTCCATACAGAGCACAAGCATGAACTGAGCCCACAGCACAGGCAGTCCAGCCTTGGATCACCGGTACCCAGGGAAAACCAGCTCCACATTCCCACTTTCTGCTCTGGGGCCAAGGACGCTTGCAGCAGGTTTTCTCTGGAGAGCTGCAGGAGAATGAGGCTGCTCAGCTCCCTGGGTGATTCCAGAGTGCCCTCTAACGAGGCTGCAGCTGCATTTCACACACACAGGAACACCAGGAAAACCCCAAATGAGCCTTGTCTCCACTTGAAAACGGGAAAGCAGATGACAGACACTAACTGGTGACTGCTCCTGCACAGATATTTTATACTGCCTGGCAATGTGCAAGCCCTCGTTGGTAAATACCTCAGTAGGCACCAGGACTATAGAGAAAGATGGGAAAATTCACAGTTCTCCCCTTCCAAGAGAAGAAAGGATACTGAGTAAGATGAAAGTTAACCCAGTACAACTTTTTAAGATAAACTGAGTTTTACACAATCCGTAAGGGATTGCTGGGTAACTTTTCAACACATGATGTAGTTAAATCAAACTTTACAAAAATAAGTTAATATAATCAATGAAGTTCACAAATCAAAATGGAATCTCCTTGAATATATTCCTTAATACATTGGTGTACCATAAAATACTGACTATTAGGTCTGCACCCAAGAGTGGTCACACAGACTGCAGTAGTGGAACAGGACTGGCTACAAGTTCATACAGCAGACACATGGTTTATTGCCCAGTTCCCTTTCACCCACCTACATAACTAATAAAGCATCCTGCAAACCAGAAAAGTTCTTGAGACACAAATGCCATGCTGATCCTCAGAACAGAAATTCACTTGAATAATCTCAGCATCACATTGTCAGAACAAGGCTGTTCCGTGCCCTTGAAGCTGTGCCTGCAGCTATGCCAGGAGAGCACAGCTGCTCAGGGGGGCTCAGCAGAGTCACAGCAGCTCCTGTGCAGCTCCTGTCCGCTCCCTCCCCCTGTCCTGCACCAAGGCATCCACTCAGCACCCCAACTGGGAGCAGAAGGTGCAAACGATCCTTTTCCAAGCTCCTACAAGACAGAACGGAAAGGGGCAGAAGTTCCTGAAGCTGCACTGCCCCCATCCTGCCAGATGCAAGTCAGAAGCTTCTGAACAGATCTGGCAAACTCACCCCGAGGGAGGATAGTGGAGGTGTCACTGCTGGGCGATGTCTGGGGGACCCTGCTGCCACCAGGAGCTGCGAGGAAGCAAACAGACCTGTGAGCACCGGGACACCTGGCAATCAACACCTCAGCCCCAGAGCCAGCAGGCACCTGGCTAATGCAGGCTGGGAGACAGAGCTGGTAGCAGCACATTCTTCCTTGAACCCCTCTCACATACTTGGTAACTTCTTCATCTCTTGCTAAGCGTTTTTACTGTAATGTTAAGATCATGAGGTGCAATGAGGGGAGACCTCAGAGGAATCTGCAGCTCCTCCCGCAGGGCAGCTCCAATCTCTGCTCCCTGTGACAGGGACAGGAGCCAGGGCACGGCTGGGGCTGGGCCAGGGCAGCTCAGGCTGGAGCTCAGGGCAAGGTTCTTCCCCCAGAGGGTGCTGGCACTGCCCAGGCTCCCCAGGGAATGGGCACGGCCCCGAGGCTGCCAGAGCTCCAGGAGCCTTTGGGCAGCGCTGCCAGGGATGCCCAGGCTGGGGTTGCTGGGACAGGGGCTGGGCAGGGACAGGGGCTGGGCTGGGTGACCCTGGTGGGTCCCTTCCAGCTCAGAGGATTCTGTGATTCCATTTGGGTCACCAAAGACTAAGAACACGTTACCAATGTGATGAAGCATGCAGGGAACCAGCACCCTGACCACACGGGTTATCCACTTCGACAAGCACAACACCTCCAGGAAAGCCGCACTCCATGCCTGCAATGGCCCAGGGGCCACCACTACTCACAAACAGCCCTGGAGGACACCCTCAGCTGCACAGGTAACAAAAGCCTGCCCTGCTCCAGCTGAAACTGTAGCTTGAGCCTGTACAGCCCAACTGCACTGCCCTCCTCAAAGAGCCAAACTCATTTCCTTTCAGTTTCTAACACTGGGAGATTCAAGTCCCACAGGAATATTTTCCAAAAGTGTACAGGTAATTGCATAACCCATGGAACCCACGTGGAGCAATTTGATAGAGGTTCCCAAGCAGTGCTGAGTCCCTCCTGTGTTCAAACACTCCTCACAGCACTGCTACATTCCAGCCAACTCTCCTCCTGACAAAACAGCTTATTCCTTGAGGAGATTCAGGCAGAGTTTGTCATTACAAAGATCAGCAGTGGGCAGTGTCCTGGCTGTTTTGAAAAAGAGACTTTTCTTTCATGAACATATAACCCAAACAAGGCTCAGTGAATTGGTGTAAAATCAAAAATGATTAGACAGTCTCTTTTGAAGCAGACCTGCATTCTATTCAGCAGACAATAAAAAGTGTAAAAAAATGCAAGAGCAAATTAATACCTGAAATGAGTAAGTGAACCACAGCTGTGTGCAGAGCTGTAAGGGTAACCCCTTGTTAGGCACTCTGCTTTTGAAGGCAAGATGAGCAACAGCCAAGAATAAATCACATTGTGCAGGTATCACAAACCATGGAATAAGCAAAAAAAAAAAGTGTTATATTAATCAAAAGAGTCTAAAATGACAGCAGCCACACATTTAGACTTAACATGAAATGTGATCATACCCTTGGCAGAGCTGGAGATGTAACAAAGAGGAAATTATTTAGAGGCATTAAATCCATGTAGAGCTGGAGTGTCTCCTGCCCTGGCTCAGTAGCGTGGGACAAGGATACAGCAATGCACAGAAGCCAGAGCTCACCTGTGCAGACACACCTGCAGCTCTGCTCTCCCAAACAGACTGGAGCACTGGGCAGAGAATTTGGCTGCTATATTATGACAACAAAAAAAGTCTTTGATGCATTTTTATGTCAGTTGCTACCATGACAAGCAGGGGCAGGTATGGCCTGCAGGAACAGCAGCCCCAGAGCAGGACACCAACAGGAACCACTCCTGATATGTCAGCTTCAAATTCTACACAACAGAAATTTGACTTTTTCTTTCTTTGCTTAATTCTTCCATTCTTATTTTCTTATTTATATCTCCTTTTTCTTCATTAGCACATTCCTTCTTCACGTTCACAGTGTGGCAAGTACAAGGAATACACAACCTTGTCCATGGGATAGGGTCAGAGAAGGCACAGAACCCTCACGTTACAGGTGATGTTACAGAAGTTGGAGAGTTTTTAACTGCTCCTGGTCTGATCAGATTCCAAAACACTTCATCTTTCTTTACCTGCATTTCCACCTATTCCTTGCAGAAGAAACTGCAAGGAGGATTATTCTGTAAGAATTAGCAACACATGAATTTTTTTTCCTTCTGTAGAAATGTCTTTGACAGAAGCAATTGCCTCAACCCTCAGACAGGTCTGTTCAGAGCCAGCACGAGGGGCTGTGCCCAGAGCCAGAGCCCAGCCAGTGGCAAAGCTGAGCCTGAGTAAGCTGGTAATGAAACAGGCAGGGCTTATTGCCTGATTCTCACCTGCAGCCCACAAAGCAGGATCTGTCCCAGGCCTCCCAGCAGGGAGTTCAGTCAGCACAGGGGGGAAAAGAACACACTGCTCCTGACCTCAAACACCTGGACAAGGCTCTCACCTGCCAGGCCCAAGTTAATACCACTGGGTCACATTGCAACACCCAGCCTCCACATGTATTCCAAAAGAGTCAAAGACTTTTATCTTCTGGGAAAAGTTTTCCAGACTTCCAATATCCCACATATACACACCCCCTTCTTACATTTTTCTCTAAGATTTTTTCAGACCTCTGACATCTGCCATAGGTCCTCCAACACTGTATCAATTTATTACACATTCATTCAGATGAGAGATGAACATGTGAATCTGCAGGATGTTCAGCCCTTGGCACATGTCCTGTTTCTGTTCCTCAGCTCCTGTGTGACCAGCCCTCCCTCCAGTGCCCCTGGTTATGAAGGGAGCTGCTTGAGGAAGCTGCCAGAGCACTAAGAATCCTCAGAGAACTACAAAAAATATATTTTTATTTAAAGACATATTACACAGACTCAGTAATTAGCTTTTGAATTAAATTACTAAAACTTGGTTCAGAAGAACACTCTTAATTCCAATAAAATGTCTTTGTCATTAGCCCAGAGGTGCCCTATGCCATTCCCTCTCCTTCCAGGTTACATCTCTGCACACATCAGCAAGTTATTTAATGCATGTTCAGGTAAATTATTTATTCACAGGAGCAGCTGCTTTGGTTGTCTGAGTATAACTGAGCCTCTGTGAACTGGCATCCACCTCTGTGTGAGGATCCCTCTGCACCACTTCAGAGGTGGGAACTCCCAGCACAGGGAGCTCTCCCTGCTGCCTCTCACCTCTCTCCATGCTGCCTCTGGAGAATCCCACAAGTTGCACTGGTTCCAGCTGTGTCAGTTGCTGTTTGCAGTGGAAAAGAGCAATTTCAAGTGTTCAGTTTAGTCCTTCTGTGTCTGCACGGGCTGTGTGCAGCCCATGCTGACCTGAGGGGCTCTGTGTGAGCAGCACCACCAGAGGAGTGTTCTGAGTGCTCAACTGCAACCAGCTGCACAGTCTGCAGCTGAGTGCCAGCATTCCTACAGGCAGCACTGCTGCCTTAGGAACTCCAGACAGAGCTTTTCTGATGGAGCATTTATGTTCCAGAAGATGCATTTTGTTGGTTTTGCTCCAGACATTAAAATGTGAGTGTTTCTGCCCTACTGCTTGCCCAAACTGGCCTAGCCCCCGAGACTGCCCAGGAGTCTGTTCTGAGCACACCTTCAGCCTTGAGACCCTTCAAAGGGAGCTCCCAACACTGCCAGGCCTCCCCTCTGGCCAAACTCCTCCTGTTATTACCCTGCACCACCGCTGGGAACCCGGGTCACATTTAACAGAATTTGTGCTGCTGTGCCTCAGTTAGCAGATCCCACTGTGTGCTTTGGGAAGGCTGACAGGATCCAGCTGTGGCAGAACTTCCCACAGGCATGGATTTCCAGAGTGCCTGAGCTCTCTTCTCCTGAATGTGCCTGAATAAGCTGAGCTTATTCAGGGCTTGTTTTCGAGAACCAGAGCATTTCTGTGGCCTGCCCTGAACTCCCCAGAATTTTTCCATCTCACTGGAGAGCTCCTGGAACCAGAGGTGCCCTGACAGCCCATTCTAACCACAGGCACACACATGGTCACTGCAGCTTGATTTTCTTTAGAAAAACTGCAAACCACACAAGCAATCAACTCCTCCCCCAGCAGTGCAGTTCAGATGGTGCCACTGATGCAGCTGTGTCCTGCCCTTCCCCCTCCATCCCCAGCAGTGCCTGTGGTGGAAGCTGTCCTGGTATCAAGATCCTCCTGCCGCGTGGAACCACCCAGGTAGGCAGGCCAGCAGCACCTTGTCCCTGCCATGTCCCCTCTGTGTCAGCAGGGACCCCAAACAGCAAAGGTGGCACAGCTGCGTTGGGCTCAGCCAGAGACTGAACCAAGGTGTGGGGAGCAGCTGATTCCCAGCCATCCATTTCACAGCTGAGGCACAGTTTGTCCTAACGCCATTCTTGCATTTTGTATGGCACCCCCACCTGCTGAATTAACTTGTCAAGTTGCACTAGAGTTCAATTCCTCAGAAAATCCAAGTATGTGGTTCTAAGCATTCATCAGTTGGCTCAGATGCTGAAATCCCTTCCCAAGAAGGAGCACCAGTGGGGTCCTTTCCAACCACAGGTGGGTCAGCCTTTAATCTTTACATTCATTGCATCTGCAGGATCTAATTAGACACAACATTTTAGCTGCTCATTTTATTCCGCTCCTGCTGCTGACATCACGTTAACAAACTGTCTTTCTTTTCCTAAACCACATTTTTTACTTCCACGTGTGGACAATACTCGCAGAACTTCCAATTCCACTGACTCTTCTTTCCCATTCTCTGTAACATTTCAGATCAGTGGCAGGGAGCTCAACCAGTTTGTTTCAGACCGAAACCCCCGAGTCTCACCGCAGGGCTGCCGCGGATGACTCCGGTTTGTAAACTTGCCCTTAACTCGCTCCAGCCGTGCCCGCTGTGACTCCGTCCCGCCGCCCCGGGGAGCTGAAGGTGCAATCAATCCCCGCTGCTCCTGACCGTGCTCTCCGCCCCGCTCCCCGCAGGCACCGGCTCCTCGCGCAGCCCTCGGCCCAGCCCGCCCCGACCCGACCCGACCCGGCCCGGCCCGGCCCGCTCCGCCGCACCGGCACGGTCCCGCCAGCCCCGGAGCCGCTTCGTGGCGCCATGCGGAGCCCGGGAGCGGCCCCGCCACGCCGCCCGCTCGCCGCTCCTCCGGGCGGCCGAGCCGCACGGGCCCGCTCCGGGGCAGGTGCCCAAGCCAGGCGGGGCCCGCTCTGGTGCAGGTACCCAGGCCGGGCCGGGCCGACCCCGCTCGCTCCGGGCCCGCCGGGGACTCACCTGGCACCGCCGGTCCGTCGCCTAAAGCCTTCCCCGCCGCTTCGCACCGCAAACACCAGCGGCCCCGGAACGTCTCGCGCACGGCGCCGCGCCCTCATCGGTGTCCTGTTCCGGGGCACCGAGGCGCGGCGCCGCCAGGGGGCGATGTCGGCCGCAGCAGCGCGCGAGCCCGGGCGAGGGGGGGAAACGGGACTGTACCGTATTTACCAGAGTACGACGCGCCTCTGCTGCCGTACGTACTGTAGTTAATTCGCACCCACACGGCCGTGAGAATATCTACTGTATTAAATTTACGGTAAATATTTTATTCAAAGAAGCTCCCAAAGCGGTACTTTGGCCGCGACAGCGCTGGCCGCGGGCTCGCTTCTGGCGGCTGGTCAGGTCAAGTGCCCTCTGGTGCCCTCAGCCAGCAGCACCCCTCAGTGCCCGCTCAGCTGTGGCCGCCGCCCTCACGGCTCTGCCCCGCCGGCTCCGGCCGCCTGCCAGGGCCGTGTCCCATTCCGGGCTCCGTGTTCCCCCTTCCCGCGGTCCGTGTCCCATTCCCGGTCCATGTCCCACTGTGGGGTCCGTGTCCCATTCCAGGCTCAGTGTCCCCTCTTCCCGGTCCGTGTCCCGTGGCGGGCTCGGTGTCTCCTCCCGCCACCCAGGGGAGGAGCGTAGCGGGCAGAGGTGGCCCCGCTCTCCCGCCCCGCCCCGGCAGGTGCGGCGCAGGTGAGGCGCGGGCGAGCGGCAGGTGCGGCCCCGCGCGGCTCCGTTCCCGTTCCCGTTTCCCGTTCCCCGTTCCCGGTGGCCGTTCCCGTTCCCGCACCCCGGTCATGGCGTACCGGGAGCTGGTGCGGCGCTGGCACGAGGCCGTGCGGGCGGCGGACCGCGGGCACTGGGACGCTGCACTGGATGCCTTCGGCGGCATCGCGGAGCCTCCGGCCAGGATCTACTTCAACGTGGGCTGCGTGCAGCTGCTGGCCGGGCGGCCCGAGGCGGCCCTGCGGGTGAGCGGGCCGGGAGCGGGGGGATCCCCGCGGGGGGATCCCGGGCATGGGCGGCTCGGCTCCCCGGGTCCGCCTCGGGGGGAGCGATGCTGAAAGTAGATCTGGAATCCGGCGTTTCGCGTCCTGCGTGTCCAGCGGGAATGCGAGCGGGGATGTTGAAGGATGAATGGTTGGAGGAAAAGGTTTAACTGAGTGAATCACAGAGAAGTGAAAAAGGTGGAAGTTAAAAAGGCGGATGCGGCCGTCAAGGACAGGGTTCAGTGGTACACTCAGTGATGCCCGGTTCACAGTTGGACTCGATCTTTGAGGCCTTTTCCAACCTTAATGATTCTGTGATTCCATGGTTCTCTAAATACTATGAAAATCCAGATCAGTGGGCAGAATCATTTTGAAACAAGATAATAGAGAGTAGTTAAATTAGATACTGGAAACTACATCTGGCTATATACCTTAACTTTTGTTAAAGCTATATCAGTTAAAATCCTGTCCTTTAGGTGAATTTAGCTCGTTATCATGTGAAAACCACACCTCTGAAGCTCAGCCTGCCTGATTCCAGGAGACCACCTCAACCCACTGGACATGCATAATAAATTAAAAATGTATTGTAGCTTTAAATCAAAGCAGGAAAAAGATTGTCCAATAGCTGTTCTGTAGCCATGGGTTTAGACATGAGATGGGTGTACTTTCAAAGTACAGATACGTTGCCTGGCTGTGGAGACTGCCAGAACAAAGCTGCTGTGCCGGAAAACCACTGCCCTTTTTGGGAAGGGAGAGGAAGTGCCCTGAGGAAAAGCCTTTTTGTGACAGTCTGTACATCCATCCATTCATCTGTCTCCAGGGAGGAGATGCAGATAAACCTTTCTCAAACAGCGTAAGGAGCCACTGTGCTGAGGGGCTGGGGCATCGCAGTGGAGCCCTGGGCAGGCAGTGGCTGTTTGGAACACAGTGGGGCCATGGAGGTGAGGGAGAGAGCTCAGGAGTGACTTCTGAGCCCCAGTCACGGGGCAGGGACTGGGAAGAAGCTCAGCTCTACTTCCGTGTGGATCGGGGTTGGTTGTTGTTATTTCAGGTATAGCCCAGGCAGGCAGACATTCCAGCACGGTGTGTGGGGTCACAGGGACTCACCTTCCCCTGCAGAGCAGGGCAGCAGGGCAGCAGGGCTGGGCTTTCAGCACTTGTTATCCCCACGAGGTGTCTGCAGTGGCAAGGGAAGGAGCACAGCCCTGATGCTGCCCCAGGAGGACTCCTGGCTCTCCCAGCACCATGAGCTGCTACCACAAGCACCGCCTGTGGTTAGCTGGGGCACTGAAGCAGAAATACTGACTTAGAGGCCATTGTGAGAAGCACTGCAGCTTCCTCCCTCTCACTCTTTCATCACTTCAGCCTTCCCCAGCCTGGCCAGTCCTGCTGCTCCCACTGGTCAACTCTGCTGCAGGCTACAGTTTTCCCATTTTAAGAAGCCAGATGGCGAATGCAGCTCATTTATATCCAGTCCATTGTAGCAAGGAGGGGTAAAAGCCTGCAGCTCAGCTCACGCAGAGCCAAGACCTGAAGGATGGCTGGGAGCTGTGCCCAGCCCTCAGAGCTGGGCAGGAGCCCAGGGGTTGCCTCTGGGAGGGCAGCTGGGAAGGGGCTGGCTGGGTGTGTGTGCCCAGGCACTGACAGGACACATCCCAGCTGGGCCCTGCCTGTGTTTTTCTCCTCAGGCATTCAATAAAACCATTGAGAAGGACAACTCCCTGGCTGTGGGCTACTTCCAGAGAGGATTTGTCCACCTGCAGCTGGAAATGTGAGTGCGGTGCACAGCCAGTGCAGTCTTTGGTTCTCTCCTTTCAGTCCTGCTTTATTCCTAAACCTAAATGATTCTTTGATTCCAAAATTCCCCTCTTCCAGCAACCTCACAGGGTTCACAGGATCTGCTTTAGCCTTGGAAACTCTGTCATAGGTCAGCAAGTCTTATCTCTGATAAGAGCTGCACAACTCTGGGGTGGCTGACACATGGCGTTGCTGTCCCCTACAGACAGAGACTCCTGCATGCAAGGCTGCCACAATGTTATGTTGCCATTCAGATTTTCTCTAGAAATTTAAAAAAATATAATTGTGCTGCTTGGTATGTCTTCACATGACACACATGAGTCTGGCCTTCCTAAAAATGCAGCCTGCACACTCTCCTGCCAGCAGACTTCAGGGGCCTGATCTCAGTCTCACTGATAAAACATTGAGGTTGCTCCAGAAGTGTCATGGGATTGATTACTCATTGTTTCCACGGTTAAATCACAGTGACATCCTCCTCAGGGAGCTGGGTGAAGTATTTTAGAGATCTTGTCTTATCTTTGAGATCAGCTATTGTCTTTCCCCTTGTTTTCCCCATATTTCCCAGACCTTAATCTCCACAAAATGCCTGTCTTTATTTCTGGAAGGCAGTCAAAGTCAGCAGTTCTGGCTTTTCCAGGAGAGGGGCTGTGGCTCTCTGGAGCTGCTCCACCAGCAGCAGAAGCAAATGTGCCCCAAGCACAGCCACTGCAGGGGCAGCACAGCTGGCAGCTGCTTCCTGCCCAAAGGGCTGATGGCCTCCAGCCCTCAGGGCTCCTTCCTTCATCAGAAGCTGCTCCCACCCACCAACACCCACCTGGGCACCTTCTCTTGGCCAGGTGCCCACTGCACAGCCCTTCCTGGGCCCTTCCTTTCACCACTGCAGCCTCAGTGGGCACCTGCTTGGATTTCAGTTGCATAGATGGTGTAAATTCAGACTAATACCCTCCTTATCCAGAGAGGTTCTCTAAATTTCTAAATGTTGAGGTTCTAAATTTCAAGTTTCTCAATTTCAATGCTCTGGCCATGTGTGTGCTCTCCCTGGTCCCCATCAGTCAGGTTCCCAGCCCTCAATCCTCCTGGAACACGTGCTGAGACAGGCAGGGAGCTCCCAGCAGTGGGTAACCTTGGCTCTTTATAACACATCTCTGGTGCAGCTCTCCTTGCACAGGCTGCAGAGCAGAACACATGTTATTTGCTAGTGTGATTTTTAAGCTTTTTAAACAGCCTCCAGCTGTTTTAGGCTCAGTTTCTTGTGTCACCTCTGCATTGCAGGTATGAAGAAGCTCTCTCTGACTATCACATGGCCTTCAGTCACCTAAGAGAAAATCCCTTCATTGATTACAAGCAGCTGGGGCTGAGGCACATCCTCTATGCCTGGGAGGTAAGAGCCTGGCTCAGCAATCCTTCCCCACTGTTGGGGGTATCAGTAGCAGGCATTAGTGACCCAAGAATTTTTCAAGAAAGTACATTAGAACTGTAAAAATATTCTGCTTGCACTTTTTAAAAAGTAATTTAATCATAAAAGTTGTAAACCAACATGATCTCTGGAAAGTTTAGCAAATGATGCAGTTTGCAAAGTAAAACTGTTCAGAGCAGGTGCACAGGAATTTCTTTATTGAGGGGTTTTTATTTTCTCTGTATCTGACAAAGTGATGGCTGCCCCATCCTTGGAAATGTCCAAGGCCAGGCTGGATGAGGCTTGGAGCAACCTGGTCTGTAGAAGGTGTCCCTGCCATGGCAGGGGTGGAACTGGGAGCTTTAAGATCCTTCCCAACCCAAACCAGTCTGGAATTCTGTGTAATATTTAGACTTGGGTGTAAATACACATGGAAGTTTAGTGAATTCCTCAGTGCTCAGAGTTCATTGACAGATGAGAACAGCACTGATGCAAAATGTGGGCTGTAGGAAAGTCAGGTGCATGAAAGCCTCTTTCAACTGCAGCAACTGATCTTAATATTCCCTCTGTACCTGAACTTGCACCCCATGCTCAGGCTGTGTTTGTAATGCTTCATCCTGTACCTCTTACTGTCACACAGGGCCAACCTGCCACATCCTGTTCAAGGAAGCTCAAAGGCTGAATTGATTGTAAATTTTTGTAATATTTGGACATATGTAAAGGATTCCTAAAAACTGTCCTTTACTGGAAGGGTTCATTTTGTTTTCTCTGAGTCCACACACAAAGATTGGAAAGCAGATACAGGAAAGAGGATTTAACTCCTCACTTTCGTGAGAGTGAGGAGTCATTGTGTAACTCCAGCCAAGCATCTCAGCAATTTTCAAGCACCCTTTACCTGGCAGGAGGAAGCTATCCTTGGCATCCGTGGTATTACCCAAACCTCCCTGGCTTTAACAGCTTCAGTGCCACGGCGCTGCCTTCTCTTGGAAATGAGCAGTTCCCTGGGAAAGGGGCAGGGCTTAGGAGTGTCCCGAGGCTGGGGCCCTTCCTGGTGTGGACACACGACCCCTTACTCCAGGCATCACCAGGACATGGGCTGGCCCTCCAGACTTGGGATCAGCATCCTGATTCAGGTGTATCTCATTCTTACCTGGAGCTCATTTTTCAAAATACACAATCATCCTCCAGCAGAACTGTGCCATCAGCTTTCCCCATGCACAGCCTGTCACATGCTGCAGATGATCTCCTCGTGGGAGATAACATGTGTGCTTTGAAAACCCAGAAATATTTGCCTCTTGCAAGGCTGTGACACTTCTGACTGAGTGAGAACTGCTGCCTTGCCTCCCGAGAGGGCCTGTCCCTGCAGTTCCTGTATGTGCTCAGCGTTGCCATTCCCCACACTCCCAGACAGAGTCTTCTACTGCCATGGTTAAGGAGTAAAGGAAAAGCATCCTATGAGTTCGAGCCTTGTCCTGAGCAGGGCGTGCAGCCAGGTACACACCTCAATTCCCAGCTGATAACCCTATCACAGGAGATAAGGAACTGTCTGACAGTGCTCTGGCTGTGGCCCAGCTGGTCAGTGACAGGGAGAGATCTCCCACTCTCAGTATAGACCACAGCTCCCCAACACCCCATCTGCAACACTCCCACAGCCTGCTCTTCCCCAGGAACAGACTGACATGCTGCTGAAGGGTGACAAGCTACAGCTGACAGTTTGCACATTCACAGCCCACTACAACATGAAATAGTTTCAGTTAAGTTATTTTGCAGTGACAGGGAGTCAGGATCACAAAAATCATTACCTAGTTTCATGCAGAAAAGCACCCAAGGAAAGCTTCCTGGCCTTTTGGCTGCAGGAAGGATCAGAATTAAAGTGTGGTATCAGAGTCTTCCCCTGCTGTCTCTCTTCCCCTCATGTCTCTCATCACCCTGACCAGCAGCTTCAGCACACCCAAGCTTTTATTTTTCCTTTCTGATTGTGAAATGTTCCCAGCTCTGCTGCTCAGAGAGCCTCTCCTGTTACTGAACTCTTGGTGCTTTAGTGCCTGTCCCTGTTTCTTGGCTGAGCTCAGGAGGACGTGTTGGGTGTCCCTTGGTCCTGGCCCTCTCAGTCCCCTCCCTGTGCCCACTCCAGGTGCTGTACAGCACTGCAGCAGTGCAATGCCACCTGCAGCAGTGGCAGGAGGCCAGGGTCACCCTGGAGAAGGCTGTTGTGTGGAGACCTGAAAGAAGAACAGCAATCCTGGAGCTGGCCCTTGAGCGGGTGCAGGTAAGGCCACCTCTGTGTGCTCCTGGGAGTGTGCATTGGGCTTCAGCTCAGGGATGTGTACTAAAAGTTGTCCTTTTGAGTGTTCCTGACACCTGCATGTTCCTGCTATCCACCCACCTGCTTGGCCACCTGCTAGCACAGTCTAAGCCATTTGTACATGATGCTCTGCCAAACCAGGGCTTCAGGTGATCGAGGAACTCCATCTTCCCCAGGTGCTTCACTGCCCAGAAACACCATAGTGAAGAATTTTGGGATGACCTCTGAGGCAGGGGACATGGCTTCCTGGTCCCTCACATTCAGGAGCTCAGTTCCATTTGTACTTGTCCTGCAAAACCAGTTTCCTTGTGCAGTGCTTCAAGTGCAGAACCCCTACAAGTGCAGGCCTGGAGATTCTCCCTTTTCGTGGCACTGACTGGCTTCTTTTGAGTCCCTTTGGCCTCAGGAACAATTGGTGGCAGCTCAGATATTAATGTCAAGCACTTTTAGAGCTTAAGTTGGGTGTGAAAGTGTTTCACACCCAACTGCTGCTTCTAAGTAAAAGTTTCCTGTTGGACTCCTTTATGATCTGAAAACATTTGCAGATCTCTGATTTACTCTTCCTGAAGGATTCATCACTTTGTTTTTAATCTCATAATCTCTTCTGGCATCACATTTGTGCTTTTCCAGTGTATTATTTATATTTGCTATTAGCATGCTACGCAGTGGCTGAACAGAAAACATCTGAAAGCAAACAGAAAAGCTGTTTAGAAGATCTGTTTGATAAACCTTCCTGCGCTGCCCCCCTTCCCACCCACCCCGTGCCAGCAGTGTCAGTCCTTGCCTCCACACTGGGGAGGGGCTGCTGAGCTCTCAGTTTGCTCCTGCTTTTGTGGAGCCTGAGTGGCCTTTGTCGAGTTCACAGCTGAAACTTTTGCCCCAATATCTTCCTGGAGCTGCTCTTGCACACCTAAGCTGTATTTGCTTTTCAGGGCTCTGATGTTTCATTCAATGCAAATTGATGGTTTTTCCTTCACCTGCTCTCCCCACTCCAGGACCACCTGTTTTTAGAGCCCATGCTGGTTCCTCTTGGGGAACTTTTCAGACCACGAAAGAAGGAAGTTGAGCAGCTGGATTCAAAAGATTTCCTGGGTAAACCCAAGGTAACAGGCACATAATTGTCACGATTAACAGCAGCAGAAAAAAATCTTGCCTCTGCCATCTCCAGAGAGCAGTGCTGTGTGGGCACCCAGAGCAGGATGGGCAGAGCTTGCAGCCAGTCCAGGCAGTCAGGACACAGAAGCCAAAATTTGTTAGAATTGCTACCCCTTCTACCAAAAAATGCACTTTGGCACTAAAATACCTTTCCAGTCTTGGTCACTTTAAAGTCTGAAAGGGCTGAGCAGATACTCTGGGAACCTGTGGTTGCCTTTTTGCTGACAATAACGTTTTTAAGAGGGGCACATTGTCCCAGCATGCTGCTGCTCAGTCCTGCATTCCCAGGGGGACAGGTTGGCACTCAGGGGACAAATGCTTTGTCACATCCCCTAAAACAAGACAGCAGAGAATTTCTCTGACCTTTTCTGTGACCAGTGCAGTCAGAACAGAGAGCTCCAAAACAAATAAAAGAAAGGGAAAGTAATAAATTCACATACTTTTAAAGAAACCTTGGAAAGACTTAAAAAATGGGACACAAATGGTTGAGGTTGCCTTGGGAATCCAGCTCTGCCTCTCCCACTGCATGTACAGCTCCACATTTTGCCTGACCTTGGGATACCAGAAGGAAATGGGTCTGAGCAGATAATCTTGGGTGAAGTTTGGGAATCTCTTTGTCCAGCCTAGATTCACTGATTGCTTTGTTGTCCAACAGGTCATCTCATCCATCATTCCCAACGATGAGTACATTGGCTTTGAGCCTCTCAGGCCTCAGGTGAGCAGGACAGGGCTGTGAGAGGAGGAACGGAGCTGTCATGGAGCTCCAGAAAGGAGCTCAGATCCAAACCATCAGGGGAAGGAAGAGTGGACTCTTGGTAAAACCAGTGTAATACCAGCCTGGATCCATGGGGATGTTCAGAGCCAGGCTCAGCACTGGCTGTAAGGGACTCAGTGATGGGAATCTCCAGCCCTTTAAAGATGCATTTTTGGATCTTCACCATGTCAAAACAGCAGTGCTTTGCTGTGCTCAGCCTGTCTCTGCTCATCACTTCAGTAAATGTGTCAGTGTGAGCACAGCTGCCTCCCACCCGGCTGGGAGTTCCTTGGAACCAGGGGAGGGGGAAGAGATTGTCTTACTTCCTGATGAGATAAAGAGGGAGGGGAAGGAAGAGAAGGCACATCCTTGTAAGGTGTGGAGCCGCAGACTTTTTCTGGGTGGTGTGGAATGACAAATGGGGTCAAGAGTAAAGACAAAATAGCACAGTCAGGAGGTAAGGTGGCACTGCTGCTATAGGAGGCAGTTTTACAAACAGATCCTGTTGTTTCTCCCACAGAAACAAGGCTTTTATGAACCCAGTGCCAATGCTCTGCGGTGAGTGTTCAGTTCCACCTTGGTCTTACCCTTCTCTCACTACTGTTTAGAAAGTCTTTTATTCTCTGGCTGCTTTGTGTGAAGACTCCAAGGGATCCACAACCACTCTGACCAGGGGTGGAGTGAATGACAAACACACAAAGGCTTCTGTGGCTGCAAAGGAGCTGCAGGTCCCTGTTATCTCCGCAAAAGCCTCTGGGCAGTTTGCAGGATTTGATTCAATGGTCTTGGGAGACCAGCATGGATCGTGGCATGCCTGGGGAACGGGAGCAGACAGAGGTTGTGGGGCCTGCCCAGGTCTGTGGCAGAGGATGCTCAGCTTTCCATGTCATTGTCCAGGTGGTCACAACACAAAGCAGAGACTACAATCAGTCTCAGATGGCAACTCTTTATTATCGAACATGGCTGACCTTTTATGCACTTTCTAATTGTTTATACTTCTTCTACCTTAACTATTGGCTACAATAAATCAACATAACACCATTGGTGAAAAGTTACAGTGACTTCAGCTAACTTTCTAAAAATACTTCATCCAGCTGCAAGGTTCTCTTCTTATCTTTCTTCCTCACTTCTCTTGGTCTCCTTAGTTACAGCTTTAGAAAAAGCTCCTTATCAGCTTCTTCTTGCTTCTCAGCTTCTTCTCACTCCTTTAGCTAACTGCTAAAGGCCTGCTGTTAGCCTCTTCCACATTTCCCATCTTAATTCCCAGGACAATTCCAAATACTCACAACCAGCCCTAGTGTCCTAAGCCAAAATCATGTTCAAACCCCAAGAAAGTAATTTGTTTCGGTGATATTGCACCAGCAGTACTTCAGGGCTGTGTCGATCAATGTTTTGATCTTGACATTGTTTATCAGTACGATGAAAATGCAGCTGCATTTGGGAAATCAGGGTTTCCCAAGCCCCTTTTGTTCCTAGTTGAACCGGAGAGCAGCAATGGAAATCCCGATTTCCCAGCACCCTCACCTTGCAGCCCGTGCCAGCTGGGGCCGGTTTCCCAAGCCCCTTTTGTTCCTAGTTGGACCGGAGAGCAGCAATGGAAATCCCGATTTCCCAGCACCCTCACCTTGCAGCCCGTGCCAGCTGGGGCCGGTGCAGTGTGGTGGCTCGGAGCCGTCAGCACCGCGCCCCAGGCCGGTCAGCGCTCCCCTCTCCCCGCAGGGAGGCCGAGTCCGGCTACCACCGAGTGCTCTCCCGGTACCGCCCCGAGCAGCCTCCGGGGCCGGAGGTGGCGGCCGGGAGCCTGGTGTTCGTGCTGGGCAGAGCGGCAGACGGCTGGGCCACGGCCATCCACGACGGGCAGGTGAGGGACACGGCCCCGAGGGTGCTGAGGGAGGGACACGGCCCCGAGGGTGCTGAGGGATGGACACGGCTCCGAGGGCGCTGAGGGAGGGACACGGCCCCGAGGGCAGGACAGGGACACGGCCCCGAGGGCAGGGCTTGGCCCCAGCCGCCCTGAGCACACCCCTCAGGAGCTCCTTCCCACACCCCCCAGATTTCCTGACACTGGGCTCTCACCGGCCTCTGCCATTCACCTCTGTAGATCCACAAGGATGGCCTCTGGATCCGTAGGGGATCCTATTGTGGAGTTGTAGCATAGCAAACCTCACCAAGGACCACCATTTAGAGCAGGATTTATCCCCTGAGAGCTCTGATGGAGCTGGGGAGCTGGGCTGGTCCTTACCTGGTCTGTAGTGCCTCTGTTCAATGAACTTTGGGAAGGTTTGGGGACAGTTTCAGCTGTACAGGCAGGATTTATGAACAGCTCTAGGGAAGTCCTAAGGACTTAGAGCCCAACAAATCTGACATCTTCCTGCAGGCCAGGGAGCTGTAGTGTAAACAGACTGAATAGAAACAGATAAACACAAGAGGGAAAATCTTTTGTTGGCAGAAGCCATTTCTCACCTGTCTAGTTCACTTTTTGAAAGTGAACTAGAATCCAGGTATACTTGTTGTATACCTGGATTAGGTTCAGTGAATGTATTACCTGCCTATCTTTCAAAAACTCACAAGATTCTTCATAAGACCATTATAAACCAGTAAGGTGTTTGAGCAATTGAGGCAGTGCTCTGAGGACTGATAAAAATACGGAATTAAAAACTGGATATAAAGGAACAAGTTTTTCTTCCTTTCATTTAAAAAAAATTATGTCCCCACAGCAAATCCTCTGTGACATAAGCATTTAGCATATTCCTAAGTGATACAGGAATAGGGGAAGAGCCTGAAGCATCTGGAGCTAACAGGAACAGTTACACAAGTATTTGGATGTGCTGGTTGACTGCTCAGTGAAGTGCCAGGTGAAATTCAATGTAGAAAAAATAAAAATAGACTCTCAACAGGAAAAAAAAGCATTGTAAGCAAAAAATTACAGTGCTCAGTTGAAATGAGCAGCAGTGATTGTCAGAAGACACAGAAATGCTGTTGGACTGGTATCCCTGGGCATCCTTGCTGCTCTCTGCCTGAGCTCTGTCTTGGGAGCAGGGATTTGGTGGGTGTTTGGTCTGTTCCACTGCAGCCACTTCAGCAGCAGCTCTGCTCCCAGCAGGAAAAGCTGCAGAAGGATCATTGGATTTTGTCCAGCAGTTTGTGAGCACTGAGCACTTGGGTGGCTCAGGCACATTTGTGTGGCCATAGGGTGACAGGCAGTGCTGGGGCTGGGCTGGGGTTGCTGGGCTCCTCTCTCACCCTGCTCTGCTCCATGTCCCTCTGCAGAAGCTGCACATCCCGAGCTCTCTCCTGGAGCCTGCCTCAAGGATGGATAAATGGGTGAGCTGGCAACCTTGCAACCAGGGGGAGGGAGGGATCAAGACATACATTTGGGGCATTTATCTGTAAAATTATCACAGGATAGGACAACTCTGTAAGAGAAACATAGAGTATGAAGCACTGAGACTATTGACTGAAGATCAAATGCTCTTGAATGGGAGCAACAGAAGAGTTAGGAGTATGAAAAATCCCTTTGACTTGGAAGAACTTAATCTCTCATCTCCACCACAGACATAGCCACACATTATCCCAATCATTTTCCATCTGAACCCAGTGTGGAAGGGTTCAGCTCTGCCCCATTTCCTGTGAGGGAGTTTTCAAAGCACATGCTTGTCCTGATGTTGCAATGATGTTTTAGTTGTTATTTTTCCCCCTCCAAATGAACCCCTGGTACACACTTGGGTGTTTGTTCCATGGCTGTGTCACTGTCAACCAGCCCAAGTGGGGAGAGCCTCAGAACAGTGTGAGCAGCCTCCTTCTGTTCCAGCACCAGCCCAGCAGGGAGCAGGGTGCCAGGAAAGTGTCCCCAGACCTCTGCCCTCAAGAGCCTTATTGCTCCAACTCATCCAACCATTCAATGAGCAGCTCTCCCTGAGGCTTTCTCTGGAGTTACACCCACAAGTCTGTAGCTGGCTGCAGCCTGTCACACACCAGCCTTGTCCAGGCTCCCATTTTCTGCCCTCTCCTTTCTGATGCTGTTCTGTTGCAGAAGATCAGCACTGGGATTCCCCTTCCTCCTGCCCAGGTGCCTCCCAGCCGCCTCCCCATGAAGCAGAAGCCAGGTAATCCCTGGGCCCTCAGTGGGTGAAGCTGTGCCCAAACCCTGCTCTTTAGGGGGCGTGAGAAGGTGGTGGCCCCACTGCAGCCTCTGCTGACTACAAGGCTGTTACCCTGCCTTTGTGCTGTTCTGCAGGTCCTCCTGGGGAAGAAAATGCCTCTGTCAATGATGCCAGTGCCCACATGGACTCTAAGGTGAGGTGTTCCACGGGCTGAAGCTGGCACAGCCTCAGGAGACCAGGACTGGGAAGAGTGCAAGATTCTTGCCCAGAATTCTTGAGCTGCTCCCAAATCACTGGGAAAAAACCTCCTTCCTCTGACCACTTTTCCATTCTAAAGAGAGGCTCCCATGTGGTCTTTCCTCCCAATTTGTGAGCATCCCACTTTGTGAGACAGCCCAAGGTTGACCTGTTGCCACGCTCCGAGGCACCAGGAGCACCAAATGCATGAGTTCTTGTGCACATGCTTAACAGCCCACTTTGCAAGAGGCAGTTGTCTTTGAATGCCCTGCTGTCCCTTCCCCCCTCTTCCTGTGTCCCATTTTCTGTCCCTATCAGTCTGGATAGCACAGTTCATTCAAATTTGCCCTGTTGGGTAATGTCCTCTGAGGTACTTCCATGTCCTTGCCAGCCCCTGCATGTGATGGTCCTGGAATGACTCCTGTGACCCTCTTGGGACACCACCTCTGTCCCTCAGCTGCAGGTCAGCTCTGCCACACCTATTTTTGGGGCTTTTGGGGTAATTTTTTCAGGTGTAGTTCAGCCGGAAGGTAGCACAACAGAGGAATGTGGCTGCTCCTCTCCAGCTGGCTGGAGGAATTGGGGCCCTGCTCATATAATTTTGGGTTTAGGAGGTATCTGTAAAATCAGAACCAAAACCAGAATTCCTGAGTCACAGGAGGAACATTTGATCCCATGCTTTGAATCCAAAGTTCCCCCTTTGAAATTCAGGTCTGCATTTTGATCTACTGCAACATGGTAGCACAGAGATGAGGGATTGTGCCTGTGTCACCTCTCTTGGTATGAGAGCAGATATTGTCAGTTGGGTTTGTTAGTCAGTTGTGGTTCTTCTTGATCCATGAACTTCATAGTCAGTCTGGGTTCTTCCCCCAGAGGGTGCTGGCACTGCCCAGGCTCCCCAGGGAATGGGCACGGCCCCGAGGCTGCCAGAGCTCCAGGAGCCTTTGGGCAGCGCTGCCAGGGATGCCCAGGCTGGGGTTGCTGGGTGATCCTGGTGGGTCCCTCCCAGCTCAGGATGCTTGATTCTCCACCCTGACTGAGGCCATCTCCCCACAGGTCCCCCCGGGGTGCGGGGAGGCCCCCGCAGGCGCAGACAGGCCGGCGGTGCTGCGGCTGCGCTGTGAGTGCTCGCTGGTGCTGCAGGCGGGCGAGGCCCCGGCCCTGCCAGCCCTGCGGGCCCTGCTGCGGGACAGGCTGGCTCAGCAGGCACAGCGGGGCACGCTCAGGTACGGGGCTGTGGGGTGGCATGGGCCAGCAGCCACTCCCCTCAGGACATGGGCATCCGGCTGCCTCTGGGCTCCTGGGAACGTTTATCTGGGGCCAAAAGCACACAGTCTGCTCAGAGGGCAAACCTCACAGTGGGCTTTGGGTGGGACAACTACATGATCCCTGTGGGGAAGCACATGCTATTCCTCTTGTAATCCCCTCCCAGTACATCAAGGGCTCAGGGAGGGCTGCAGAGGGACTTATGACAAAGGCATGGAGTGACATGACAAGGGGGAATGGCTTCAAACTGACAGAGGGCAGGGTTGGATGGGATATTAGGAAGAAATTATTTAATATAAGAGTGGTGAGGCCCTGGCACAGGTTGCCCACAGAGATTGTGGATTCCTCATCACTGGAAGTGTTCAAGGCCAGATTGAATGGAGCTTGGAGCAACCTGGTGTAGTGAAAGATTCTCTGCCCATGGCAGGGAGTTGAAACTAAATTATCTTTAAGGCCCTTCCAAGCAAAACCGTTCTACAACTCTGTGATTCTATGGGCCTTGGAAGCCTAAAGGATCTTTCCTAGGAAGCTGTACCATGGTCAAGAAAATGGGAGAAGGAAAAACTCTGTGTAGATGCAGCTGCTGCAGGTTGGATTTTGTCCCACTCAGCTCAGCCTTCGCAGTAACAAGGATCAATGCAGAATAAGCTGGCACTCAGGCAGAAGATCTGGGGTGAGGTCTTCCTGATTGTGACACTCCTTGGGACACACAGTGGCATCAGAAGAGTTTAGAATCTTTCCCTCAAGTTTGTGTGGGAGGAGGTGACAGTGTCACTCCCCACAGTGCCATTTCTGCCTGCTGAGCATGCGGGGTGGCCCCATGTCACTGTGCAAGGGGACAAGCTCAGAACTGGTCTGCAAAGGGGACTGTGAAGACTGAGGTTGGCAGAGGGCTGGGCTGGCCTCCAAGTTTGGCTTTAAACGAAAGTATTTGCTCAGCATTAATGAACCCTTGCAGCTACAGGCTCCTGGATGGCACAGAGCTGGGGACAGTGTTGGGACAGGAAGACCTGGGGAAGGTGTGGCAGCAGCTGATTGAGGGCAAGCTGATACTCTGTTGCCAGGTACGTAGGCTGGGACAAGGTCTCCGCTGGGCTGGGCTCCAGTCTCTGCTTTGCTTTGCAACCTCCATGCTGGCTTTTTCCTGCAGGACTCGGACTCCCACTCGGGCAGACCTGTTCTCTACCAGATGCTGGCTCAGCACTCTTACCTGCCACAGGGACCAGGGGACCTGGAGTTCAGCAAGGGAGATGTGCTGGATATCCTCTCTGAAGGTAGCTCTCCAGTCCTGCTGCTGGGCCAGGCTTTTGGAGTCTGCTCTGGGGAGGCAGCGGGGAAAATGTGGCCTCTCCAGTACTGTCTCAGGTTCATACTCTCAGGAGTTACAGGCGCGCACCAGGTTTTTCCCAGAGTTAAATTCCAGCCATGAAAACTCTCACTAACCCCACTCATATGGGCCAGGGCTCATTCCTGCTCCTGTATGTTTTCCAGTGAACGAGGAGTGGCTGGAAGGACGATGCAATGGCAAGACTGGCATCTTCCCCAAATGCTTTGCCACCCAGACCAGCTGTGATGCTGCCTTCCTATAGCAAACAGGAGCCTTTTCCTGCCTGGCTGCACCCCCAGGGGTGGGAGACACTCATCCCAGCTCACTTGGGCCCCAGCCAGCACAGCCAGGAGCTCTACTGTACCTGGATAGGGCATATCTCCCACTCAGATCCATGGGGTCAGTTCCAGCAGTGATGGCATTTCCCACAGTCTGTTCCCTGACCTGGCATTTTTTACTTCATGCTTACACTGCCAAAGATGTATGTGTGAAGAGCAGAGAGCAGGGAGAGGGCTCTGGGGTTTGGCAGTGGGAATTGTCCATGTGGGAGCTCAGGCTGCTGTGTGGGAGGAGGTTCTCCTGAGTGGGAGGAGGTTCCTCTGGGTGGAAGTCCTCATTCCCTCTCCCTGTTGCTCGTGTTGAGGCTGGGAAGCTGAGCCTCACTCCCAAAGCCAAGGCTGGCTGGCTGGGAGCAGGGGGCAGAGCCCTATTCCCCAGGCTCTCGGGTCACATAACCTTATCTCCACCAGCCAGAGATGCTGCTCTTTCAAAAGGCTTTTGGAACAATAGGATAACACCATGAGTTAGGACCACTGTCTTCCATAGCACATAGCTATGGACCTGACCATTCCTTCGCCAGGTGCCTTGGGCACTTTTCTTAAGCCCTAAGGCCTAGGTGAGATCTTGGAGCACAGAGAAAATAGGCACTTGTGGAAATCCCCACTGCTCAGAGCAGCTCTGGGTTTTGGGAGAGCCCTGGAGAAAAAGGGCTGGCTGGAAGTGCAGTGCTGGGCTGGTGCTGCAAAGGTGGAAGCCCTGTCCAATTCCTGCAGCTGGGCTGGGCTGATCTAAATAAAACACTCAAGTGCCTGGAGCTGGAACCTGTTCTGGATTTGGTGTCTTGACAAAACTTGGCTATGTAACTTGAATATAAAATAAACCCTGAGCCAGAGTTGGCAACTCTTAAATCAACTTCCACTTGTGTTTTTCTGCTGAGATATGCCAGTAAGTATTTTTAACAACAGCTGACAGTGTATTTGGGAAGAGATTCTGTCACATACTACAAAAATATTGCACATCTTGCACAGGGCAGGATACAGATGATGTCATCCCTCTGCTCAGAGTTAGGTGCCCACCACCGCTCTCCATTGCCAGTTGCCTCCTGGGACTGTTGGAAGAATAGCCCAGCAGGACTGGGAATGCCAAGGAAACTGTGCTAGGCTGAGCAGTGACATTCATATTTGAAAAACAAGACTGATTTTATTTCTAGTTTGATTTTTTTTTTTGCTTCATCCAGCCAGCAAGTCTCAATCAGCTTTTGGCAGTCAAATTAAAAGTCTTCCTCTTGGAGAGAGATCAAGTCATCTTCCACATTCACAGAGATGACCCAGTCAGATCTCCTGAGCAATGGAGATGGGTCTAATGCCTTCATTCTTCTCCACTTTCCACCTCTTCGGCACCACTTCCCTGCCTGGTTTAGTAGGTAGGATGCCTAGGATGCCTCTAGTCAGGAGGCTGGGAGCTACTTTGTTTTCCAGAAGCAGTGCAGGAAAGCAGCCACCAGGCCTGCCACGATGGCCAGCACGAGGAAGGAGATGGCCCCTGCCCACAGGCCGGGCTGGTGGCCCTTGACCTGCTGCAGAGCCTCAGCAGGGATCATGTTGGTCAAGTTCAGCATAAAGCCCAGTGTCCACCCGATGTCTGTGTTTGCTGCCTGCAGGGAGACAGCACAGGGCATCATCCAAAAGCACCTCTGCCAGGCACCAGCAGCTTGTTGAGGGGCTGAGGGGCATCTGTCCTGTGAGCTGTCCCAGCTGTCTCACATGGGGACCAAGCTGTGATGAACCTGATCTTGCCAGCAGCAGTTGCACAAAGAGCTTTCCTCTCCCCCCTCCCCCACGGCTAAGGGACAGCTGAACATGGATGACTGCTCTGATCCAGGTGTGCCTCTGTGACCTGCACATGATTTGGATCTGGGGTTTCCTCTATTGCCATAATCCTTCTAATTTGGCTGCAGAGTCAGTAAGATTGGAAAGACCTTTCAGATCATGGAGTCCAGCCATCAGCCCAGCACCACCACCATGTTCATCACTAAGCTGTGTCCTCAAGTGCCACATCCACATGTTGTTTGAACACTTCCTGGGATGGTGACTCCACCAGTGCCTTGGGCAGCCTGTTCCAAAGCCTGACCCTTTCCATTTTCATTTCCATGAAAAAACACCATTCCTAGTACCTAACTAAGCTTCCCCTGGCAAAACCTGAGGCTGTCTCCTCTCATCCTGGAAATATTCTGGTCAGGCCATACTCTGGTTCAAAGTGGTCATGGGGCCACCATCACCTTTCTGATAACAACATCAGAGACCAAAGTGGCAAAATCCTCTGCTTTTCCCTGACCCCCCTAAAATCAGTTACATTCACAGCAGAGAAAGTGAGACATGAGCTGGCTCAGAGGTTTGGGGGTGGCTAAGAGAGAGCAAAGCTCTCCTGGGATGCCTGGGGAGCAGCCATGAAACAGGGACACACATCTCTGGCACAGAGGACTCCAGAGATGCTGCTCCTGAACATGTCCATTCTCTCCTGCTGCCCACAGGTGTTTACCTGCCTGCTGAAGTGGATGTTGCTCCAGGTGTGCTCATTGAACTTGTAGCCATCAAGCAGCAGTGTCAGGATGTAAAAGGCCACAGAGCAGTAGGTGTGCAGGTACTTCAAATCCTTTGGGAAGCTCTGCACCAGCTGTGAGGCCATCAGGGACCGAGTGCAACAGGGAGTGAAAGAGAGGCTCAGAAACCCTCCCTAGCCCAAGGAACAGCAGGGCTTGTACTCCAAGGACAGAGATTTGGGACAGGATAAGCACAAGGCTCCTGGCTGCCCTTCACAGGGCTCTCACCTCTGTCCAGTTCCTCCTGCAGAAGGAAAAGATTGTGGTGTTGACTTCACTCAGAGACTGCTGGCGGGTCAGGTTTAGGAAGTTGAAGGTGTAGTAGAACCCAGCAAAGGCCTGGGGGGCAAGGGAACATGGTGAAAAATAATTGCTTCCTCAGCTGAGAAAAGACCCAGGGGCCACTCTTGCCTGGGGAGAGAGTTCCAAGTAACTCCCAGGGTTCTGCATCTGGTACACCCTTGATGGTCTGCCAGAAAGTCTCAGAGCTGGCCCACAACCCTGGGGCTGTTCTTGCACTCTGAGCTAGCTCACACAGGCTCCCTCAGACAAGGTCTTCCCGTTTCCCTCAGGGAATGCTGGGGCATGGCAGGAGGCAGAAGCCACCTCTGAGCACAGAAGAGGTTTGCAGATAGAACCAGCCCCGAGGATCCCTCTCTCCCCGGCCCGTTCCACAATCAGTGGCAGAGGAGACACCCAGTCCCTGCCTTCACCCTCCCCCAGGCAGGGGACGGAGGCTGCTTACGAAGAACTGTCCCCGAACGGGGGGCTGATAGACCCCATTGAACCCGCACGGCCCCTGCGCCCCGCAGCTGAAGTTGAAGAGTCTCCGCACGGCTGTGTCACACGCGGCTGGATCCCCTGTCCCCGTCACCGTGAGGACAAGGCCAGGGCTGGCTGAGCTTGGCGCATGCACACAGGGGCTGTCGTAGAGCTCTGCCACGGTGATGTTCTCCTGGTACCCCTGGGGGTAGCAGGGGTGCTTGATCGGGGTACTCGAGCTGGCCTGGAGAGAGATGGAGCCATTAATGGGGCTGCAGTGCCCACTGAAACCCTTCCCACAGCCCATCCCAAAAAGCAGGACTGCACCCTAGGAGGACTGGATGCACCCCACCTGGGAGCTCCCTGAGCAGCCCTGGCTCCCGCAGCACTGGGCTCTGCCTCTGTCCCCGGGCAGTTGTGCAGGGACTGTGCTGGGAAACTTCTCTCTGGGCAGAAATGGAGCAAGGCCAAGAGCATGGTGACAGCAGAAAAACTACACATACAGCTGGGCTTGGGAAATTACAAAAAATGCCACTGCACAACAAGATGTGGAGAGAAGGGAGCCTGGCTGGCAACCACCATCACTTTCCACCCAAATGAGGCAATTTTTTGCTTCCCTAGATAAAACCCAAGCCTCTGCCAATTCCTGACTCATTGCCCACAGGCACGCCCAACGCTGCAGGGGGAGATGTGCCACGGCACTGGGAGATGGCTGAGCAGCCCCCGTGCCCCGTGGCACCTGGTGCAGAGCTGCCAGCAGCATCTTCAGGGCCTGGCTCTGCCCGTAGCACAGGTAGCTGTGGCTGTACAGGGAGTAGTTGGTGCCGTAGAGCCGGAAGAACACGGACGTGTTGCTGTCCTCCACGGGGACCCCGGGCTGGAAGGTGATCTGCGTCGAGGCACCGCCGAGGTCCAGAGCTCCCAGAACCTCGGTGTCCTGGGGATGTTCCCATTTCTCTGCAAACGAGAACTGGCCCAACACACAGCGAGGGTTAGGCTGAACTGCAGGCACTCACACTCACACTCCCTTCCCACAAGGACTTGGGGGCCCCAGGGGCACCTTCCACGTGCTCCCGGCTCCCTGTTTTACCCCTGCCTGCCCACATCTTCCTCAACCACAGACACTTCCACGGAGCACTCAGGTGTGGCCTCTTGGCTGCTGCACATCTGCTGGGATCCAGACATTTGGAGCAGGGATAAAGGAACCCTGCTCCAGTTCAGCCTGGAGGCTGATCCTGCTGACAGATCCCTGGGACCCCAAAATCCACCCGTGCGTCAGCACACGAGAGCACAGGGCCAGGCCGAGCTGGACACAAAGATCCTGTTAATCCCATTAATGAGGTGGAATCTGCAGCCCACAACCACAGGGGACCTTTGGCTGCCTGACCAGTGCCCCAAAGCTCCATTCCTCCCTCCTCTGCAGATAAGGAAAGCTGGCTGCAGCTCAGACAGGGACGTTCTCCCCACTGCCCCTCCCCTGCCCTCTCCCCAGCTGCACCTTGACCAGTGTCTCCAGCAGGTAGTTGACAGTGATCCAGCCAAAGGAGCCCTCCTCACTCCCCGTCAGGATCCGAGCTCCACGGAAATCCACAGGGTACTCCCCAATGGCCTTGGACACCTCGGCCAAGACCTGCTCGGCCTTGCTGCTGTTCTCCTCCCTGCCAGCAAAGGCACAAACACCTCAGGTGCTGCAGGCCCTGCCTGGCAGCTCTGGCAGCCGGGTTGGCACTGAGAGGCTGCCGAGGAGCTGCTCCCAGACATCTCTCCAGCACTGCCCTGCCTGCAGGTGGCTCCTGCAACCCCCAAATCCCTCACCCGGGGCCTCGGGACTCTCCCTAAAAACGCTGCCCGCAGGCTCTGCTGGAGCCCTGGCAAAGTCCGTGCCACTCTGGCAAAGGGGGCTCATCCCCTCTGGGCCGCTGCCAGGCCGGTGCTGCAGAGGGCCGGGCGCGTCCCCCGGGCACGGCCAGCGGCTCTCCCGGACACCCCGTGGCACCGCGGGCAGGGCTGCTCTGCCCATCCCCACGGCCTGGCCGGGCAGCACCCCCGTGGCCCGGCCCCTGCGCCCCGCTGCCAGCCCCGGCTCCGGCGCGGCGCAGAGCGCGGCAAGGGCGGGAGGTGCCGGTACCTCAGCAGCCGCATGCCGGCCGTGGCCCCCAGGTACGTGGGGGTCTCCCGCTGCTGCTCGGCCGGGACGATCTTCATGGCCCTGTCCAGGCAAGGCTTCAGGCTGGCGCCAGCCCCCGCGGGATCGTCTGCGTAGCTGGAGATGCCAGGTCCTGCCACAGGCAACCGGTGACGGAGAGAGCCCAGCGCCACCCCGCAGGGACGGCACAGCAGGGGACATGTCCACTCAGGAATCCCATAGGGCTTTTTTGTTGCTCGCCCCAGGTAGTCCCGACCCGTCTCGGAGCTGTCCCGCCAGGAGGCAGCAGCTGTGGCACGGCCACTCGCCCCGGGAGCCGCAGGAGCTCCTGCTCCGGCCAGAGCGGGAGGGCTGCGGGCGTGCCTGGGGATGCTGAGCGCACACCTGATCCCGTAGGGACCGAAGTGCTGGGCACGGCCAGTCAGTCGTGCAGGAGCTGTGACAAACACAGCTGTTCCCCATTTCCCTGAGGAAGGGGTAGGGTGTCCTGCACCCTGCTGCGAGGGCACGTGGAGCTGATAGGCACACAGAGGTCCCCTTGCACAGCCTCCCTATTTTCACAGGCTGGCACTGGATCTGAGAACCCGGCATGGTCCTGCATTTGGTAGGGACAGGCTCTGGGGTGGAAATCTCACTATCTATCTTCCCGGGAGCTTTGACTCAATAACTGCCATTAGCCCAAGCAGCCCTTGCGTTACACTTTGCCCTCGGGCTGACCTTTGCAGTTAACCAGTAACTGTCATGCTGCCGCTGCCGAGCGGGACATGAGGGCAAGGTGAGCTCTGAGCCCTCTTCTCCTTGCCCAGGCACCTCTGCCCTGGCCTGGTGGCTTTTGCTAGCCCCAGACCAGCTCCATGTACCATTTATCTGCTTCTAGATCTGCTCTCTAGAGTGGGCATTTCCTCCAGAGAAACTTGTCCTTGTGCCAAAGCCTGACACAGAACTTTTGCAATAGGAATACACACCCCTGTGGGTATTTAGAAATACCCGATAGATAAATTAGCATTTATCACACCTGGCATGAATCAGCTTTAGTGTGTGGAACAGCCATGCAGGGCAGCACCAAGGCTGGCCAGCCCCGGGTGAGGTGGGCATGGAGAGGGAGGGCAGATCCCAGCACTCACCGGACACAGAGCAGGCCTCCACCTGGGACACGATGCCCGTGCCGTTCTCCTTGTCCGCGCGCCACTGGTAGATGTAGAGGGACGTGTGTGTGGAGCCAGCATCAAACACCAGGCCGTGCTGGGGAGGAGAGGGGACACAGGGTGTCAGGGGAGCAGACCAGTGTCACCTGCTGCAGAGTGAGTGAGAGAAGCTCCAGGAGAGTCATCGGAGCTCTAGTGGCCAGGGGAGCCTAGAATGGCCAAACAAAACTGGTGCTCTCCAGGACAGAAAAAGTCTGGTGGCATTGCAGTTACCAGCTGTGTTGGGGATAAGGATCCATCCCAAGCACCTGGAGCTGGCAGTGCTTTGGGATGAAAAAGCTGCATGTGCTGTGGGCCCAGGCACAGTGATCAAATTTAGCCAGACCTGCTCCAGTCTGTGCAGGGCACTGTCCCCATGTTGGTGACAAACAGCACAGCCTGCCTGAAACCCAGGCAAAACCCAACACCCAACGGTAGCCAGCAGCCAAGTGAGAGCTGTGCTCCTCCCGAGGACCCTACCTTGGTGCTGGGGGGCAGAAGCACATCCTTCACATTCACGACGCTCAGAATGAGGGCAATGATGCTGCAGACACAGGTGGCTGCCAGGAGACCGGCAATGGCCTTGGCTTTGGAGCCCATTCCTCCTCCAACCTGCAGGGACAGCCCCAGCCCCCAGCTCACACCTCATGCATGGGTATGGGACTTTCCCCTTCCCGACAATGAAGCCATTCTCTGGTACATGGCTGCTCTTAGCATGGAAGAGGATAATATCCACGGGCTCCTCTGGACCCATCCCAGTAGGGCTGTTGGCAGCCTCAGGGCTGGGACACTGCCATTCTGAGCACTCCCTCCTTGGAGGATTTTCAGTACAGCTTTTTCAGCCCTGCCTTCTCACCTGCAGCCTCTCAGGTCCCTCTGTGCCCAGCCCTGCTCAAGCTGTTGCCTGGCTGGCAATCAGCACCTTCCTTCACAGCAGCATCACTGGGGGAAGCCCAGCTGTGGATAGCTGGAGTTCCAAGCTGGGAGCAGGATCGTGGCCTGGCAGGGTACCAGTGTGACCATCCTCTCTGGGGTGCAGAGCCACATCCCTCCAGCACCCACATGCTGCCACCTCAAAACCCATCCCACCACACTTGGGACCAGGTCCCATCTGTTGCCCAGCAGGCCCAGATTGTCCCTGAGAGGGTCCTCTCTGCTTCAGGCAGGGAAACAGCATCTCCAGCTGTGTGTCTCCTGCCTGGCCCAGCTCTTGCTGATGCCACAGCATGTAAGAGATGCACTGGGACAGTGTCCATGCCTGCTGTTATCCCCACACCTCTCCTGCAGCCCCAAGGGCAGGCAGGAGGGCAGAGGCAGGAAGATCCTGCTGATCTGGACACACAGCCAGGCTGGAATGCCCACAGCGATTGTCCTTGGGGACTGGAGCACTTCCCACTTGTCCATCCAGAGCTCAGCTCCCATCAGAAACAGCCCCCAGATACTCCTAAGAAATTGTAGCAAAGCAAAGAGTCTGGTTCTCTGTGACGGCCTCTGCACAGGGCAGCTGAGATATCCATGTGCTCAGCATCTCACAGCTGGTCCAGGTGTGCTTTTTGAAATGCACGGCTCTCTCTCCTCCTCCTGCACTGCCCTGCTTGGTGCCTTGAGCCATACAGGTAGGATGCCTGCTGTATCCTGCTGAGGCTGACCTTGCTTCATACTCCAGCTAAAACCTGCGGGTGGCCTGAGAGCCCTGGGCACCAGAGGCATGGTTTAACCCCACCAGTGCTTTGGGTGGAACCTGGAGCTGTCACTTGGCTACACAATTCTCCTGTGAGTGCATAAAATCCCTGAGAAACTCCCCTGCCATTTTCCCAGGCCAGTGGAGAGAAAAGACTTTTGGCAAGGTCAAAGGAGATGCTGATTCCTGTTTTGGAGTCAGCATCTCTGGCAATGAGCAAGGGTGACCAATCTCGTGCATGGCATGAGATGCACAACAACGAACAGCAGCTGTTCTTTGGGCCCATGTCATGGGATATGGGACCACCAAAATCCCTTATCAGACCTTGTCCTATAGCCAGGAGCCTTCCCTCTACAATGGCTATGAAGAGATTGTATGGAATCCTCTGATAAATCCTTGTCATAGAAACAAGGAATCATTAAGGACCTCTTTGAGATATTAAAGTGGTTATCAATTCAAAGTTATCTCAGACTCAAATCATTAACCCAGCACCACCAAGAAAACCAGTGAATTATGTCCCCAGTTGTCATATCTGCAAACCCCTACCAGCCCTGCTGGGGTTTGCCCAGTTATAACTGTGCCGTTGGGATATGATTCATCTGCTCCAGGTAACAAACAAAGCCATGGGAAAAGTCTGCAGCCCAGCCTACATCCTGGAAAACTCTATCCCAGGCACTGTGAAATGGAAGGACACGAATTGGTGACAAATTGCACTGTGCTGCATGCAGGAGAGGGTGGGAAATGCGCTCCTCCTGCTCTGTTAGGGACTAATTCCCATTTTGACTGGACAGGGGGCAACACCCAAAGGCAGCACAGAGCAGGCTCTCCCAGGCAGGACAACAGGGCACAGAAAGGGAGCCCAGTGGGTGGGAAACAATGTGAGAAGCTGATCGATCTGCCTAGGCTTTCTGTGGCATCCCGGGGCTGGGCAGCTCCAGTACCTGCTACCATCCGTGCAGGATCAGGAGCAGCAGGACAGAAGAGTGGTGCTGATGCCTCCAGGGCTGCAGAGGAGGCACGATGCTGCACAGTGTCTGCCCATTTCCAGGTGTGCAAAGTTTCGAGCTGTGCCCAGCAGCTGGAGCAGGGCTGCACTTGTTTGTGTAGGGCTGGCCATGATAAAGGGCTTGACAAACACCTGTGGGACGTCCCTCGCTTGCAGCATCCCTTGTGCACAGGGAGCAGGGCCTCAAAATTGGGGCAAAAGGCTCAGAGCCACTGCTGGATCTAAACTGCCTGTTGCTCAGGACAATGGGGGGGCTGACTTCCCACTGGGCACATTTGGGATTTGAAAGCGAAAAGGGCTCTGAAAGTTCTAAGAGGGTGACTGTGGATGCCAGGAGCATCCTTGCCAGGCAGAGCAGTTTCCTGCATCCCACCTCCCACCAGCGCTGGGGCTTGGCAGTGCCCTCCGTGCCTGGTCTCTGTGCCCTCCGTGCCCCTCTGCCCCCCGCACCTGGGAACCTCGTGCGGCGAGCGGCCGCCCCGGCCCTCTCGCCCTCCCGCACCGCCCCAGGGAGCGTGTTTGCCCCAGCACCGCCCCGCTGCTGCCCGGGGCCCGCTCCCAGCCCAGCTCCATCGAGGGGCAGCAGCCCCCGGGCCCGGCTCCCCCCGTGCCTGCCCCGGCTCACCCCGCTGGCTCCGGCCGCCGCTCCGGCCCCGCCGCGCTCGGCCCGGGCTCAGCGCGTACCTGGGGCCGGGAGCCCGCTCCTGGGACAAAGGCTGCCTCGCCGGCGTGGCCCTCCCCTTGGCCCCGGACCAGCAACCTGCCCAGGAGAGCGCTTGTCCGGGAGGCAGCGGGGCTGGGGCCGGAGAGCCGGGGTGGAAAGAGCATCCGGGATTAACCACTTCGCTGCTGGAGGAGCGGCACAGCCTGGCACGCTCAGCCCGGGGGCGGGGGGGTTGCGCTGCCCGCGCAGATCAGCGAGGGGACAGAGAGATCCCAGGCAGCCCCGGCCCCCGGAGCCTGCGAGCGCCTGGCGCCGGAGGCAGCAGCTGAGCTCCGAGAGCCTCAGACACCCCTGCCAGACCTGCCGCACAAACGCCGTGAGGGGCCGAGCCTGCCCTGTCACTCTGCTGTCACCCGGCTGTCACCCGGCTCTGCGGGACCCCCGCTGTCCTGCTGCAGGCCGAGCCAGGCTGGCAGCGGGGCTCGGGACAGAAACAGGAAGGACCTGGCAGGTGAGGAGCTGTCCCTACAACCATCCACGTGGGATCCATCCCCACAGCCATCCGCGTGGGATCCATCCCCACAGGCAGGCACCGAGCTGTCCCCACGGTTAGGGAGCTACCCGAATTGCCAGGGTCCGGTCTGTCCCCATGGCCAGCACCTGTCCATGGCCAGAGTCCCGTGGCTTTACGACAGTGCGGGCAGGGAGCGGGCAGGGTACGGGCAGAGATGCAGGCAGACGGACCGGCAGATAGGGCAAAGGTGCGGGCAGGGAACAGACAGAGTGCGGGAGCGTGCAGGCAGGGGGGAGGCAGAGTAAGGGAGGGAGCGGCAGGGTACAAGGAGGGGACAGGCAGAGGGATAGACAGGGTAAAGCCAGGGGTACAGGCAGGGAGGAGGTAGGGGGACAGGGAGGGAGGAGGCAGAGGGACAGGGAGGGGGACAGGCAGGCTGGGGCCGGGTGTCCGGCGCGAGCAGCGGCCACCCCGAGCTCCCCGCTCTTTCCGCCTGCGGCAGCGCCCAGAGCCCGCCCCGGCCGGGGCCGGACCCGGACGTCCGAGAGCGGCTCAGCTTCGCTTTCGCTTCGCTCTGCTCCGCTGGGGCGGCGTGGGCCCCGAGCCGGCGGGGAGCGGGCTGTGCCCCGATCGCCGCCCCACGGAGGGACGGAGAGGGCTCCGGGCACAGGTACGGGACGGCTGGATCGCGGCAGGCGGGAGCTTCGCCCCTGCCCCTTCCCAGCGGCTCGGGGCCAGACAAGTTCATGGTCTCCCAATTCGCCCAGCTCGTGTCCCAGGGGGTCACTTAGGGGGTGGGGGCGACCACGGGCTACAGGGAGAAGGGAATCCCCGGAGGGGCAGGAGGCTCGGGGCAGAGGCAGGAGGCTTGGGGCTCCTTTGGCAAAGTCCCTTCCTCCTCGTAGACCTTCCCAAAGATTTCCCCGTCCCCCTTCCCAAAGATCCTACCAAAGACTATCCCTCACGCACATGCTCCTCCCAAAGCCCATCCCGCCCCACAGGCCCGCCTCCTAAAGACCATCCCTCCCCCCAAACCCTCTTCCCAAAGGCCATCCCTCCCTCCCAAACCCTCCTCCTAAAGACCCTCCCTCCCCACACACCCTCCGCCCAAAAGCCGCCCCTGCCCACAGTCCCTCTCTGCAGACCCTCCTCCTAGAGACCACGCCTCCCCGCAAACCTCCCAAAGACCATCCCTTCCCAGTGACCCCTCCCCAATCCATCCCTTCCTGCAGACCTCCCCAGAGCCTATCGATGTCGCCGCGCCTGCTCAGGGCGGTGGGCTGGGGCTGGGCGGCCGTGCTGGCACTGCTGACCGTGGTCGTCTTCGTCCTGGTGCTGCTCCCGGCAAAGGATGCTGTCCTTCCTACCAGAATCAAAGTAGGTGTCCAGTGAGACCTGGGGGAGCCTGCGAATCCCACCAACCCCTTTCTATCTCGAATTCTTCCATCAGCCCTGCCTTCCTCTCAGTTTGCAAGTTTCCCCATGATCAGCCCAGCTTTTCAGGACTTAACCTCATCAAGGTGGCACTGGGCAGATCAGCCTCCCCCAAACCACAGTCCTGGCTGCTTGGTAAGGATGGGAGAGAGAAGTGCAGCCTGCTTTCCACAGCTGCTCCATCTGCCACCCCAGTCACTCTCTTCCCTGTTTTCAGACATCCAGGTCACCTATTAGGTTCACAACTCTCTTCCCTACTGCTTTCTGCGGCTGGTCTGCTAAAAAATATCAGGTTTTGTCAGATTTGCTAAAGGCCTGGGAGCAGCCTGGGCTTTGGGCCATGCCTGGGTGCCTCCCTGCTCTGCGACTCACCCCGCTGACCTGCGCGTCCTTCCTGGGCTGTGACTCGCTGAGTGGCGAACCCGGGGCTGTTAGAGGTGGAGCAGGGCTGCTGAAGGGAGGGTGATGTGCAGACCCCTGCTGCTCACGGTCCTACAGGGGAAGCAGGAGCAGAAGCTCTCAGAAACCCCCGTGGCACTTGGTGCAGCCCCGGGCCAGCTGTGAGCCCATGTCCCCTCTCCTCCCCAGCACGGCCTGGTGTTTGATGCTGGCTCCACACACACGTCCCTCTACATCTACCGGTGGCGCGCGGACAAGGAGAACGGCACGGGCATCGTGTCCCAGGTGGAGGCCTGCTCTGTGTCTGGTGAGTGCTGGGATTTGCCCTCCCTCTCTCAAAGCCTCCTGGAGCACTGTCCCAAACTCTCACAGCACCATCACTGATCCCTTTCAGCCTGCTCTGGGCTGAAAGAAGATTGCCCTGTGAGGAATCACAGGAAAGGGTCGGGATCATCTGCACCTGAGGGAATCCTACAGTCACTGGGAGGTGCAAAGTTGGGGGAAGAATTGGGCCCCCACTTAGCTCAGATCCTTCAGCCAGTCCTTTCCAGATGTGCATCACCTCACAGCTTGGGATGCTGGATGTGCCCTTTGCTCCTTCTCCCCTGCCTCAGTTTCCTTGGCTCTTCTTACCACATCAGTTTACACCTTCTTTCATTATGTCCAGCTTCATGTGCCCACAGGGCCTCCCCAAAGCTCTGCGCAAGTCCCTGAGCAGTCCCCTGTCTCCACTCAGGTGGGGCCTGAGAGCTCCTGGGGCAGCAGTTTGCATTTCGGTATCTGCAGCTCCAAACCGAGCAGGGTGGGCGCTATGGCTGGGACACCTGAGTGTGTCTGAGCAGGCCAGCAGAGCTCCCTGGGGAAGGGGTGGACATGTCCCCTGCTGTGCCGTCCCTGCGGGGTGGCGCTGGGCTCTCTCCGTCACCGGTTGCCTGTGGCAGGACCTGGCATCTCCAGCTACGCAGACGATCCCGCAGGGGCTGGCGCCAGCCTGAAGCCTTGCCTGGACAGGGCCATGAAGATCGTCCCGGCCGAGCAGCAGCGGGAGACCCCCACGTACCTGGGGGCCACGGCCGGCATGCGGCTGCTGAGGTACCGGCACCTCCCGCCCTTGCCGCGCTCTGCGCCGCGCCGGAGCCGGGGCTGGCAGCGGGGCGCAGGGGCCGGGCCACGGGGGTGCTGCCCGGCCAGGCCGTGGGGATGGGCAGAGCAGCCCTGCCCGCGGTGCCACGGGGTGTCCGGGAGAGCCGCTGGCCGTGCCCGGGGGACGCGCCCGGCCCTCTGCAGCACCGGCCTGGCAGCGGCCCAGAGGGGATGAGCCCCCTTTGCCAGAGTGGCACGGACTTTGCCAGGGCTCCAGCAGAGCCTGCGGGCAGCGTTTTTAGGGAGAGTCCCGAGGCCCCGGGTGAGGGATTTGGGGGTTGCAGGAGCCACCTGCAGGCAGGGCAGTGCTGGAAAGATGTCTGGGAGCAGCTCCTCGGCAGCCTCTCAGTGCCAACCCGGCTGCCAGAGCTGCCAGGCAGGGCCTGCAGCACCTGAGGTGTTTGTGCCTTTGCTGGCAGGGAGGAGAACAGCAGCAAGGCCGAGCAGGTCTTGGCCGAGGTGTCCAAGGCCATTGGGGAGTACCCTGTGGATTTCCGTGGAGCTCGGATCCTGACGGGGAGTGAGGAGGGCTCCTTTGGCTGGATCACTGTCAACTACCTGCTGGAGACACTGGTCAAGGTGCAGCTGGGGAGAGGGCAGGGGAGGGGCAGTGGGGAGAACGTCCCTGTCTGAGCTGCAGCCAGCTTTCCTTATCTGCAGAGGAGGGAGGAATGGAGCTTTGGGGCACTGGTCAGGCAGCCAAAGGTCCCCTGTGGTTGTGGGCTGCAGATTCCACCTCATTAATGGGATTAACAGGATCTTTGTGTCCAGCTCGGCCTGGCCCTGTGCTCTCGTGTGCTGACGCACGGGTGGATTTTGGGGTCCCAGGGATCTGTCAGCAGGATCAGCCTCCAGGCTGAACTGGAGCAGGGTTCCTTTATCCCTGCTCCAAATGTCTGGATCCCAGCAGATGTGCAGCAGCCAAGAGGCCACACCTGAGTGCTCCGTGGAAGTGTCTGTGGTTGAGGAAGATGTGGGCAGGCAGGGGTAAAACAGGGAGCCGGGAGCACGTGGAAGGTGCCCCTGGGGCCCCCAAGTCCTTGTGGGAAGGGAGTGTGAGTGTGAGTGCCTGCAGTTCAGCCTAACCCTCGCTGTGTGTTGGGCCAGTTCTCGTTTGCAGAGAAATGGGAACATCCCCAGGACACCGAGGTTCTGGGAGCTCTGGACCTCGGCGGTGCCTCGACGCAGATCACCTTCCAGCCCGGGGTCCCCGTGGAGGACAGCAACACGTCCGTGTTCTTCCGGCTCTACGGCACCAACTACTCCCTGTACAGCCACAGCTACCTGTGCTACGGGCAGAGCCAGGCCCTGAAGATGCTGCTGGCAGCTCTGCACCAGGTGCCACGGGGCACGGGGGCTGCTCAGCCATCTCCCAGTGCCGTGGCACATCTCCCCCTGCAGCGTTGGGCGTGCCTGTGGGCAATGAGTCAGGAATTGGCAGAGGCTTGGGTTTTATCTAGGGAAGCAAAAAATTGCCTCATTTGGGTGGAAAGTGATGGTGGTTGCCAGCCAGGCTCCCTTCTCTCCACATCTTGTTGTGCAGTGGCATTTTTTGTAATTTCCCAAGCCCAGCTGTATGTGTAGTTTTTCTGCTGTCACCATGCTCTTGGCCTTGCTCCATTTCTGCCCAGAGAGAAGTTTCCCAGCACAGTCCCTGCACAACTGCCCGGGGACAGAGGCAGAGCCCAGTGCTGCGGGAGCCAGGGCTGCTCAGGGAGCTCCCAGGTGGGGTGCATCCAGTCCTCCTAGGGTGCAGTCCTGCTTTTTGGGATGGGCTGTGGGAAGGGTTTCAGTGGGCACTGCAGCCCCATTAATGGCTCCATCTCTCTCCAGGCCAGCTCGAGTACCCCGATCAAGCACCCCTGCTACCCCCAGGGGTACCAGGAGAACATCACCGTGGCAGAGCTCTACGACAGCCCCTGTGTGCATGCGCCAAGCTCAGCCAGCCCTGGCCTTGTCCTCACGGTGACGGGGACAGGGGATCCAGCCGCGTGTGACACAGCCGTGCGGAGACTCTTCAACTTCAGCTGCGGGGCGCAGGGGCCGTGCGGGTTCAATGGGGTCTATCAGCCCCCCATGCGGGGACAGTTCTTCGTAAGCAGCCTCCGTCCCCTGCCTGGGGGAGGGTGAAGGCAGGGACTGGGTGTCTCCTCTGCCACTGATTGTGGAACGGGCCGGGGAGAGAGGGATCCTCGGGGCTGGTTCTATCTGCAAACCTCTTCTGTGCTCAGAGGTGGCTTCTGCCTCCTGCCATGCCCCAGCATTCCCTGAGGGAAACGGGAAGACCTTGTCTGAGGGAGCCTGTGTGAGCTAGCTCAGAGTGCAAGAACAGCCCCAGGGTTGTGGGCCAGCTCTGAGACTTTCTGGCAGACCATCAAGGGGGTGCTGACCTGTGTGCCAGGTAGCCACAGACCTCTGTTCTCCCAACGCCATTCCCTGTGGGCAGCATTCCCAGCTCCCTCCTCCAGGGTCACTGCCGGCACCTTGCAGTGTTGAGCGGAGCCTTACAGGGATCCCTGCTTATGGGTGGGTGGCATCTGTGCCCTGAGTGCTTCAATAACCTGTCACCTTTGGTCTTGACTCCCACAGGCCTTCTCAGGGTTTTATCACATCCTTCACTTTCTGAACCTGACAGGAGGGCAGCCCCTGAGCTTGGTCAATGCCACCATCAGGCAGATATGCAACAGCAGCTGGAAACAGGTGAGATCCTGCCCAGGAGTGTGTTTCACCTGGGCACTGGGCAGCCTGAAGGCTCATCCCCAGCCCCTCCTCTGCTGTGCTCAGCTGTAGAGAGCCAGGAGGAGCACAAAGGTCTCTGTGCCTGGAGAGAGATGGGAGAGCAGCCTGCTGCTCCCCGGGGTCTCTTTGCTCCCAGCTGCACTGAGGGGCTGTTCCCCAATGTGGGCACATCCAGCACTGCTCTGGGTCCAGCCTCCCCCTGTTCTCCCACCTCTGCAGGTGCAGGAGTTGTTCCCCACGGCGAGCAGGACCCAGCTCCGTGACGCCTGCACAGCCAGCTCCTACATCCTCACCCTCCTCCTGCAAGGCTACAAATTCAACATCACAACATGGCCCAGCATCCACTTCATCCAGCAGGTAGGAGAGTGTCCAGCAGCCCCCAGCTTCCACACTTTGTGCCATGAAGTGCCTTGTGCCTACCCTGCTGCTGCTGGGGACGGGGGATACCAGGGCAGCACAGCCCCACTGCCCATACCCAGGGCAGCTCCTGAGCTACACTCACACAGCTGCTGGCACATCTGGCCTGGCCCTTTGTGCTCTCCCCCAGTTTATGTCACTGCTGGGGCCTCTGCAGCCCAAGGTGGGCACAGAAATGGTGGTTGTGGAGCAGGACCTGAGGGTGCAGGCTCTTCTCTAGTTTGCCTGGTACTTTGCAGCCTTTCCCATCCCTCTTCCCTGTCTGTCTGCACAGGTTGCTAACACAGATGTGGGCTGGACTCTGGGCTACATGCTCAATCTCACCAACCTGATCCCCTCAGAGCCTCCCACAGCAGGCACAGAGCTCCCAAGAAGCATCTGGATAGCAGCCACACTTCTGCTGGCCATCATGCTCATCCTCATCTTCTGCCTGCTCACAGCCACGTGCTGCCACAGAAACTCCTCGGGCTATGAGCAGCTGTAGCAGCACTGCCTCCAGAGGCTGCCAGGCCGGGTCCTGCTGCCACTCCTCTGCAAGGAGCTACTTCCCGAGAATCACCCTGTGTGCCCAGGGGCCACAGACTTGTCCTGGGGGGCCCTGACTCCTGGCCTGGTGAGCTGGAGTTGGCACAGCTGTAAAACACCCTCCTCACAGCTGTGTGCTCTCTGGCTCTCCTTTCCCTGCGCTGCTGGTTGGAGATGCTCCAGGAGGGAGGGCTTGGCCATGAGGGGCAGGGGTGCTGTGGGGTGGCTGAGATGGGGGCTGGGGGGTCTGGCAGCAGTGGGACTGTCACAGGGCTGCTTACAGCCCACAGCAGAAACCCAGGGTGGGAAAAACACATCCTGCCCCATCCCAGGGCCAGGGTCTGCATCTCCCACAGCCAGTGCCAGCCCCAGGGGCCGTGGCTTTGGGGATGTCTGGGACACTGGCCTGGTAGACAGGGCTCTGCCTAGGGCTGGGAAGCCCTGTGAGGGGGGGATGGCACAGCTGCCTCCTCTCCTGCAATGAGGTTCTTCTCCAGTCCAGCTGCAACCCGTGGCTGGCAGACAGCTCACCCTCCCTTTCCAACACAGGGTGACTTGGGAACACTGCTGGGACATGGCAGAGGCAGCTTCCTGGGCCCCCTGTACATTTTTGGGGAGTCTTGTTGGCAGCCAAGTGATGGGTGAGTTGAGACACCTCCTCAGAGAAGGAAAAGCCTGTCCTTGTGCCCTGTTGGCTCCACTCCAAAGTTCAGCAGACACCTCAGTGTCTGCAGGGACACCTCCCATAGATTCGTTGCCTCACCTTTGAGTCTCTGTCGTCACCACAGGACAAAGTAATAAAATCACTTCTGGGAGACAGAAGTAATAAAATCACAACGATTTGGAAGCAGAGTAGCAGGCATTTCCCCATGTGCTGCCTTTTATTTGTTTATTTGGATGATGAGAACTGTGAGGTGCCCAGCATTCCACAGGGATACCAAAGGTCTGCTGCTCACTGTGGGAACGCAAACAACAGCATGAATCATCCACAGAGCAGCTAAAAATGAGCAGAACCAAAGGCAAAGGCCATGGGCAGGACCCAGCTCAGCCATGTGCAGGGCAGGACTCACAGCCTGCTGGAGCCTCATCCTGACACCCATGGGGTCCAGGCTTCTGCTGGTGGGACAGTGCTGTCTCCAGGAAGGCACTGAGGAACATCAATCCCTTTATTCCAGGTGAAAAGGAAGAGGATGAGGTGGGTGGTGAGATGTGATGATGAGATGACTTGACATGCCATACCACGGTGATGAGATGGACTCTCCGGAGGGGCATGGACCACGCTTCTGACTGTGGGTGCTCAGTGTCCTTTCTCTAAGACCATCTCCATGAAAGCTCCAGCCACAGCCCCTCCACAGGGCCAGCTGGGGTCCCACAGAGCATCCCTCAGGCTGGCAGACCCAGCAGGGACCTGCTGGCTCTTGGTGGCCATGCTCAGAGCTGGCATTGCATGGAGCACCCTGGAGTGCCTGCCCCGTGCCCCACCAGGCTGGCACCAGGGCACTGTCCCATGGCCAGGCTGGCCCTCCACAGCCCCAGGGCCAGCTGGTGGAATGGAGCCATGTCTGTAACACACAGAGCACTGACAGCAGGCACACAGGCTCGGCTGAGGCTTCTGCAGGCTGATCCCATTGTGTCTCCATGGAAGTGGAACTCCTCTGGAAACCTCAGAGTGCCTGTCTGCATGATGGGGGCCAGGCCCACGGAAAAGCAGACCCCAGTTCTCTGGAGCTGTGGAGGTGACTCTGCTCAGCAGCACAGACCCAGTCCTGGGCTCCAGTTATGCAGGCAGGAGCAGGGGGACTCCAGCACGGCCCTGCAGCCCCAGTCTGTCCCTGATGGGCTCCCAAACATGGCCAGGCTCCTACACCCACAGCTGTAGGAGCAGGGCAGCGAGCCCCAAGACGAGGGTGAGGATGATGAAGGTGATGGCTGCAGCCCACAGGGAAGACCTGTGGCCCTTCAGCCTGGCTGGAGTCTCGGCCGGGACCATGTTGGTGAGGTTCAGCATGTACCCCAGCGTCCAGCCCACGTCAGCACCCCCAGCCTGCCCAGAGAGAGGGGACGGGGTCAGCCCTGCCCTGAGAGAGGGGACAGGGTCAGCCCTGCCCAGAGAGAGGGGACGGGGTCAGCCCTGCCCTAAGAGAGGGGACGGGGTCAGCCCTGCCCAGAGAGAGGGGATGGGGTCAGCCCTGCCCTGAGAGAGGGGATGGGGTCAGCCCTGCCCTGAGAGAGGGGACGGGGTCAGCCCTGCCCAGAGAGAGGGGACGGGGTCAGCCCTGCCCTAAGAGAGGGGACAGGGTCAGCCCTGCAGGGGAGCCACTGCTGGCCCAGGGCCACCCACCATCCTGCTCAGCCCACAGCAGTGCCATCGGGGGCAGGCAGGGCTCTCTGCACCACTGCTCCCCAGCACCCCAGCATGGGGCTGGTTCTCCCCAGCACCCCCACGCAGGGAGTGGCTCCTCCCCAGCACCCCCACACAGGGGCTGGCTCTCCCCAGCACCCTAACATGGGCTGGTTCTCCCCCAGGACCACCTCTGCTCCCCCTCACAGGCTGGGAGCACTGCCCACCTTCATCTGGAAGCAGATGTTGTTCCAGCTGCTCTCATTGAACTTGTAGGCGTCGAGCAGGAGGGTGAGGATGTAGTTGGCATTGGCACAGTATTTCGGCAGTCGCTTGGGATTCTCTGTGGGGTAGCTGGAAGAGAGCTGGGGTGGGGAATGTTTGGGGATGAAGGGGAGTTATTGACAGGCACTTTCTGTGCAGAGACAAAGCCCTGAAATGTGCTGCATGAGCAGCAGTGGCCCCACAGTCACTAGCATCCAGGAAGAGACTCCTGGGCAGTGATTTTAGACCTCTCTATGCAGAGCAACTCCTTTGGGGAGGATTTACACTCCACATGGAAACAGAGGTACATATTATAGCTTATTGTAGCTCCTCCTGCCCCAGATTCTCCATCTCAGCCTCTTCATGTAAGGGGCTCCTGCACTCTGCCCCATGGTGGTGCTGGCACATTTCTGGGTTTATCCACCCCCACGTATTGCCCAGAGGAGCTGTGGCTGCTCCATCCCTGGAAGTGCTCAAGGCCAGATTGGATGGGTTTAGAGCAACCTGGTCTAGTGGAAGGTGTCCCTGCCCACATCAGGGATGTGGAACAAGATGAGCCCTCCCACCCAAACCAGTCTGGAATTTTATGATTCCAAGATTTGACTTGTCTCCAGCATGGTGCCACCAGCTGGCTCTGTTCTCACCATCCTCCCTGGCATTCCCATCCCCACCTCCATCCCCATCCCCACCTTCAACCCCCCAGCTGCTTGCTGCCCTTGCCTGCCCTAGCTGCCCTTTTCCCAAGGGTGAATGAGCAAGGAGTAGATGCAGGACAGTCCCAGCTCCACACAGAGCTCAGGGGTGGCTCTGCTGTGTAGGACACAGCTCAGAACCAGAGAGCCTTGCCCTGGAGTGGTCTCCACTGCCTCCCCCCACCCCAGGACCCCTTTGCTTCTGCATGTCCCACTGTGGCTCCATGCTGAGGAGCATACATCCTCCCAGCTCCTGCTGCAGAGCCCCTCAATGGCCTCTCTGACCGCGGCCAGCGGCTGCCCGTCCGTCAGATTCAGGAACTTGAAGTTATAGTAGAAGGCAGAGAAGGCCTGCAAGGCAAGGGACAGAAACAGAGACAGAAACCCTGGTGAGCTGCATGGGGCACCCCCAGCAGCTGCCCGATGCAGGAGGTGGGGTTTTCCTTCACGGGGTTTGTCCCAGCCCAGGTAGCCCCGGGGCATTGCTGTCCCTGTCCCTGTCCCAGCAGGTGCTGGGCTGGGGGTTGGTGCCTGCTGGTGACAGCAGCACAGCCAGCGCCTTGCCTGAAGCTGCTGTCTCAACTCCTATTGACAAGCCCTGTTTTATTAACAAATCCCTGGCAGTGCCCAAGGCCAGGTTGGACAGGGCTTGGAGCACCCTGGGATAGTGGGAGCTGTCCCTGCCCGTGGCAGCCGAGGGGAGCTCAAGATGAGCTCGAAGATCCCTTCCAACCCAAACCAGTCTGGGATTCGATGACTCTCAGCACGGTCCCGTTTGGAGGTTTGGCTGGAAAAGCACCCAGCAGCAACGGCCAGTGTGCCCTCAGGCAGCGGTGCCTGGGGAGCCTCTTGCCCTGTTCCTGCAGGGAGGTGACAGTGCCACGGGGCAGCGGGGACAGCCCAGCCCCGGGGGAGCCTTTCCGAGGTGGGAGGACGGGTTTGCCTTACGATGAACTGTCCCCGGAGCGGGGGCTGGGGGACACCGTGGAAGGCGCAGTCCTGGCTCTGGCCGCACGCCGAGAAGTTGCAGAGGCTCCTGAGGGCTGCCAGGCAGGCGCTGGCGTTGCCCCGGCCCTCCAGGGTGACCGCGCTGTCGCCCAGGGCCAGGCGCGGGTCGCTGCCGTCCGTGCAGGGGCTGGCGCGGAGCGAGGACAGCGACACGGTCTCCTTGTAGCCCTTGGGGTAGCAGGGGTGCTGGACCTGTGTGCTGGGGAACGACTCCTGAGGACAGTAAAAAGCAGCTGCAGCTCTTCCGGAGCCTCCTGGCTGCGTGTGGACACACCCAGCACCTCCCCAAAACCCAGGCACCGGCATTCTCAATTCCTCTGCAGGGAACGACCCTCCTGCCCTTCAGTCCTGGCCTTGCTGGCTGTCCCAGCATGAGCCCAGCACTAATTCTCACTCTGCTTTATCTCATTCCCTCTCCCACAGAGGCAGACCAGTTTCAAGGACCCAGCATGTCTCTGCCCTGGCCAGAAGGATCATCTCTGGGGACATGTAAAGCCCTCTCTAGCTTTAGAGAGGCTAAAACTAAAACCAGCTAAAACCTCTAAAACCAGCTCTAGCCCTGGTTCTAGCTCCAACTCTATCCAGGGTCACTATATGGGACTTTCCTGGCCATACAGCAAGGGCAAACCCTTCTGGCTCACCAAGGCAGCTCTGCTGGTGAGGTGCAGCTCCATAAAGATGCTCTTCACCTCTGACCTTCCAAAAAATGGCCTGGGAAAGGTCTTCAGCTCACATTTCTCAGGTTGTGAAGTCACAGAGTAGCTAAGGTTCAGGGGAGCTGTAGGCTCCTTGTGATCACCCTCTTGTTAAGGCATGACCAACTAGAGCAGGCTGCTCAGAGCCTCGACCCATCAAGTTCTGAGGATCTCCAGAGACAACGACTCTACAGCATTTCTGGGTCTTATTCCAGTATCTGATCATTCCTACTGGGGAAAACTTTTCCCCTTTGTCTGGTTGGAAACTCAGATGTTCCAGCTTGTGCCCCTTGCCTCTTGCCCTGGCACTTTGCACCTCTGAGAAGAGCCTGGTCCTGCACTTCTGCACACCCCATGTGAAGCCAGAAGATCCCAAACTGCCCCTTGTGACACTTTCCCCATCCCTGGCAGTGTCCAAGGCGTGGTTGGATGGGGCTTGGAGCAGCCTGGGATAGTGGAAGGTGGCCCTGCCCATGGCAGGGGGCAGAACAAGATGATCTTTAAAGTCCCTTCCAACCCAAACCAGTCTGGGATTCCATTATACCCAAGCTCCTCTCCACATTTGCCCTGCCATGCTCCAAGGAGCCTGTCCTTGCTCTCAGTCCTTGCTGATGCCTCTCCAGAAGAGCCCTGCCTGTCCTTACTTTATGCATTATCAGGTGTGTGTTTGGCATTGTGACACTGCAGGCCTCAGCAGCCTCTCACCACAATCAATTCCTTCGCCAGCCGCTTCAGCATCTCGTCCTGCCCGTAGCAGAGGTAGCTGTGAGCATAGATCTTGTAGCTGTACCCGTACAGGGTCAGCTCAGAGGCTTCATTCTGGCTCAGTACTGAACCTTCGGGCATAAAGGTGATTTGGGTGGATGCTCCTCCAAGATCCAGCGCTCCAAAAATGTTGGCTGCCTCTGGACGAAGCCAGGCGTGTGCTTTGGGAGAGTACTGCCAACAAGAACAGGGGAGGAAGAGGAGTAGCACAGAATGCCCTGAGCAGAATTCTCATCCCATTGAAGACAACAGGATTTGGTTATTAAATTCAATAGGCCTCTGCATGTGAGCCCTCCCACCCTTCCTGCCCAGACAGCTGAGATAGTGATCAGAGCCACGGCAGAGATGGAAGCTCAGGTGGTCAGCAGGAGCTGACACTCACTCTCAGGTGGTCAGCAGGAGCTGACACTCACTCTCAGGTGGTCAGTAGGTGCTGACCTCACCTGTGGGCTCACCTGGCTCTGAGTCACCACCACCCTCACCCCCCCTCCCCAGGCCAAAGGGCTGGTGGCAACTGGCTCAGGGACTTGCCCTTGCCAAGGAGGCTGCAGGGGTCTGGGGCAGGAGGAAGGATTTCTATCCAAGAATCCTCCAACAGCCCCCACAGGAGCCCAGCACTGAGCTGTGGCAGGGCTGGGACAGAGCTTTGGTGTGAGCTGTCTTCAGCTGGAGTCTCCCAGCATTGCAGGAAGATGGAGCTTCCCAGTCAGGGACGGAGAGCCCAGCTGTGCTGCACTGACCTCCCAGTCCCTGAGAGACCCTCTGTCCACTCGCCGTGGAGATTGCCCTGAGCTCTCAGCAGACACCCTCATTCCTGAGTCCTCCCTCCTCACTCACTGTGGGCAAACCAGAGGATGTGTCTCCTTCCCTTGGATCATTCCCAAAAGCTGCTAACCTTGACCTCTCCTGCACTGAGAAAGCTTGAGGAAAATCAGAAAAGCTCTATTGGCAAAGGCATGGGTGTTGCACCCTTCTCCCACCTTGGTGAAGGAGTCCAGCAGGTAGTTGATGGTGATCCAGCCATAGGCCCCCTCCTCCTCTCCTGTAAGGATCCGAGCCCCTTTGAAAGCCACAGGGTACTCCTGCATGGTTTTAGCAACCTCAGCCAGGACTTGCTCTGTTGCTGAGCTGTTCTGTTCCCTAGGAAGGATGCAAAGGACAGGACACATACCCAACTACAACAGAGGAAACACAAAGTCTGGTTCTCTCCCAGTTCCACATACTCCCAGTTTTTGCAACAAGCAGTCTGTCTGAAAAGGTTTCCTGCCACATGGCTTGTCTGAGCTGCTCATCCGAGGTGAATCCCAGCTGCCTCAGCTTGGCATTGCCAATCTAGGAGCAACAGCAGCTCCTCCCCTGCAGTGCAGCTTGATCCCAGTCACCCAGAGCCTTCCCAGGCCACCCTTCCCTGCTCGGGTGCTGGAGGCTGGAGGGGGTTGTGCTGCAAGAGCCGGGTTTGAACATCACCCCCTGGCTGTGCCCAGGCTGGTTGCTGACCTCTGGGGTTTTCAGGAAGGTTTCAGGCTGGGTTCAGCCCTCTCAGGGGAAAAGATGTCTCAGGGCTGTTCTTGCTCTCTGAAGTGAGCAACCTTCAGGCTATGGCTCAGCTCCTTCCCAGGTCTGATTGCCAGGGCACAGAAATAAGTGAGCTATCTGTACCATAAAACCAAGGGCCATGAAATGAAGGCTGCCATTTGAAGAGAGCTAATATGGGCTGGTGAAAGGTGAGGACAGGACCTACAGCACTTTGTTGCCTCCTACCTCTGCCCCACCAGCACCCTTCCACCTGGGCAGGTGGCACATCAGCTGGCATCCCAACCCCCTTGTTATTAAGGAATAATGAAGAGCAAACAAAGCAGTGAAAACGTGTATTGCTTAGAACTGGGACATCCTGGGATGTCCCAACAGACATTGCTCAGGACAGTTCAGCCCTCCCTGTGTCCCCACCAAGCTGCCTTTCCCCCCTCTCCTCCCTGCCCAGTGTGGGAGCTGTCCTGGCAGTGGCTGTTTGCAGCTCTGTCACTGCTGCCACCCCCTGCCCCCAGCAGTACCTCAGCAGCCTCATGCCAGCCGTTGCTCCAAGATAAGCTGGGACATTCCTCTGCTTCTCAGCAGGAATAACCTGCAGGGCTTTATCCAAGCACTCCCTTAGGGAATTGCCAGCTTCAGGGGGATTGTTGGCATAGCTTGATATGCCTTGCCCTGAAAAAGAGTCAGGATGGGACAGGCTGATGGGAATGGCTTGGGTCAGGGTTGTGGGAACAAGAGGGCACAGTGCAATGAGAGTTGGCATCTCTTAGCAACAAAGGTACTTTTCCAGGGTCCCCTGGTCCCCTGAGGCCTGACTGACTCAAACGTCCATTCCTCTCCCGTGTCTCCCTTGCTTTCAGCAGTGTCACTCTGGGTGGCACCTTCTCCAGCCAGGACAGCAGCTGGGAGCACTCCAAGGTGGAGGAGCAAAAACTGATTCACCATCAACATGCTCCAGTCCCCCCAGTGCAGGGGCACCACATGGTGCTGAGGGCCCAGGGACCCCCAGCCACAGCCAGAGCTCCCCTGTGCCCGCAGTGCCACCCGAGGGACAGGGCTGTCCGGCCAGGCCACCCCAGCCACCATGGAACAGGGCAGGACAGAGCTCATGGCAGGGGGATACTGACCCTGGACATCACAGGACAGGGTCTGGCTGACCACTCCAGTGTCGTTCTCCTTGTCCGAATCCCACTGGTACACGAACAGAGAGGTGTGGGATGAGCCCGCATCAAACACCATCCCATACTGCAAGGGAAATCAACACAGAATCAAGGTGGGGGAGCAGCAGCCTGGCCCTGGCCTCATTGTGGCCCTGCCAGGGCAGTGGGGCCAGAAGATTGCCCCAAACTCATGTGTGAGGCACAAAACCCATCAGCTGTGCCATGGCAGAGCAGAGCCGTGGCCTCAGCACCCCACAGTGACCGAGGGACTGTCATTCCCTCTCCTGAGGTCTGTGCTGCAATGCCAACCCACACAAACATTTCCTGTTGTTTCCTCATGCTGTTTTATTTTCTTTCATGCTCACATACCTTTTGTGTCTACACTGGCCCCACCTTGGGGCCAGCAACTCTCCCATCTCTGGTGCTCCTGCTAGCCCACAGCAGCACCCAGCCTGGGCAGGGCCTCTCCAGGAGCACTCAGCCACCTGCCCCTGCCCCAAAAGCCTTTCCCCCCAGCCAAAGCCCTGCCAGTCCTCCCAGCAGGGTGGGATGCCATGCCCAGGGCACGACAGGGGAGGCAGGATGTTTGTGCTATGGTGTGAGGTAGGGACAGACTGGGGGGAGCTGGCAGGAACAAGGGGCACACCGAGGTGCCCTGGCAGAGCACAGGGAGTATCTGCCCCAAGGTAATCTCCAAACCTGGCACAGCACAGTGGGGATGAGTTCTAGAGGAACCTTCCCCTCTGACTTTCTTCTGCCTGCACCTCGAAGTGGGGACAAAACCCCCACCCTGCTACTGCCAGGGAAGGGGCAGTAGGTCAGAGGTCCTGACCCCACTGCCCCTCCCAGCCCCACGGAGCAGCTGCTGGCTCAGAGCACCTGCCCAAGGGGACTGGGCTCACCAGGTGCTCAGGGACCTGCTCTGGGCTCACCTTGACCGTGGGAGGCAGCGTCACATCTTCAACCCTCACCAGGCTGAGAACCAGGGCGATGATGGAGAGTGTCACCAGCGCCCCGATGATGGCACTGGTGAAGGATTTCTTCCTGGCCAGCATTGGGGGCAGGCTCCTGAAAACCCAGGCAGGGAGAAGTGTGGCTGGACCTGGGGACAACGGAGTCAGTGAGAGCTGTGAGGAGACCACTCCCAAAGCTGACCCTGTCTCAAGCCGTGCCACTCAGAACCCTGGGGAATAATCAGATCTTTTCCTGGGAAAAACACTATTAGGATAAAATACAGGGAGCTGGAGGAAAGAGGGGCTGGTTTCCCCACAGCCTGGCAGAGCCATGATGGGATCACAATCTCCCAGCTCCCACACCTGGGCCTGAGAGGGGTGAGAGGAGCCCTGCACAGAACAGAAGAGAGCACGGGGAGCTGCAGAGCCCTCACTGAGGCACTGCAGCAGGACAGGCAGGGTGAGTTGCATGTGCCCCAGCTCACCAGGCTGTGCCCTGGGGGTCCCTCAGGGTCCCTCTGTCCTCCTCCATTGCAGCAAACCCAGCTTGGACTTGCCTTTTATGTCCTCTGGAAGTGGATACTGCTGGAAAATCTTTCCCCCATTATTTTCTCTGAGGGCTCATCAGCCATAGGTGAAACTCTTGAATATCTGTTCTCCTGTTTGTCTTGTAGGTGTATATTCATGGCCCAGTTTGGCATTGCCTTTATCTTCAGCCAGTTAGTTCCTCCTCTTCCTCATTTGAATGAAGGACAAATCACTGCATTTAATCCTTGTCCCTCTGCTTCTCTGGGCTGTCACACCCCCTGTTTCTGTTTTCTCTTTGCTCTCCCCAGCCTTCACATTCCTATTCCAAGCTCTCTACAAGGTCTGTAAGAGGTGAGAGTGATATTTGCAGCACCCACTGCCCTGCAAGCTGACAGAGTGGGAGGTTACTGCACGTTTTACCACAGTGAGGTGGAAGCTCCCATCAGAGGGGAAGATTGCCCTGCCAGGGCTCTCAGCAGCACCAGCTGGGCATGGCCTTGGGAGAGGCCAAGGCACCCTCATGGCCCAGCTGGGGCTGTGGCCACCCCTTCCCTGGGTTTGTCCCAGCCTTGTGCTGCTCCTGGGGTCCCTGCAGAGCCCGAGGAGAGGTGAGGGACTGGGGAGGACTCAGGATTTCCCGGGAGAGGAAGGGCTGGGGAGCAGAGATGTGCTGTCCCTGGGCCCACGGCCCAGCTGCTTCCTGCTGCTGCAGCTCCCTGATAAGAGCCCCTGGGCTGTGGCAGGGTCTGCAGGGCCCGAGCAGGTCCAGCTGCCTCAGCTGAGCCCCACGGGCAGTGCTGGGAGGGAAAGGCTGTGCTGGGGAGCTCTGTGGCCCTGGCCCTGCCCAGCAGCGTGGCCGGGTTGCAGAGGTGCTGCTGTGTGCCCTGGCAGTGTCACCCTGGCAGTGTCACCATGCTGTGACAGCAGGGGCTCCTCACACCTCCAGGCCCTCCCTCTCCCTGCTGTCTCCAGTCTGGGATCTTCCACCCCTGAGCAAGAGGCAGATTCATGCTCTGAGTCAAGATAATGATTTTATTTCTCATCTGTGCAGAGATGGGTGCTGGGTGGTGAATCAAAGCTGACACAGCCTCAGCATGCTAGGTGCCCATTTTTACACATTTGAAGCAACAGAAATGAGCACTTCCCTACAGCTAACCACAACTAGTGCAGCCATTGGTATTTGCAGTCTCTGCCTCATTTAAAGAGACTCTGCAAACTTCTTTTACTACTCGTGCTCTGTGGGGAAGGGGCTTATGTGAGTAAAGGGTGATCCCAGCCTGTGGGCAGGGATTTCCCTATGCTAATGAGCACTGGAAGCACACAAAGTTATTCTTTGGCTTTGTAATTTGATTTATAGTGTCCTCCTGCTCTTTACTTCTCGGGTCATGGCTCTCAGGTACTGCAGGATTGGTTATTCTCAAGTCTTTCATAAGTTCTTTTGTTTGTCCTGTGCTGCAGTGAATTTTTAACCTTCTCGTGGTGCTTCATTCCAACAAATCCCCTCTCTGACGCTTAGGGAAATGTCCACAGTGCATTTTCCATAAGTCTCACCCTATTTTTGGAAAAACATAGTTGACTCTTACCTGAAAGAACAAAGTAAACACAAACTCTTTCATTTTGTGATATGATGGCGTGTCAGTACTGTGGGCTCGTGGTACTTCAACATTCCCATGGCAGTGTCCTTTGGAGTGGCTCCTGAAGCCCAGAGGCTGCCACCACGCCTGCATTCCCACCTTCACACAACACGCAGCCTTTGGATTCACCTGGGTCCAGTGGGAGGGGTGGCTGAGTGTCCCTGCTCTGGAGATCCCCTGCTGACTGCACAGGGCTGTTCTGAGCACAGGAGTCTCGTCCCCACTTAGGACAGAGAGGCACCAACCAGCTCTGGTTCCCTGGGGACATGTGGCACTGCCAGCGGCTGTGTGCACCCAGAGCTAAACAAAACCTCCAGCTCCAAGCCCAAACACAGGATGAGCAACTCTTCACTTTTCCTGTCCCTTTTTGTACTAAAGAAACAGCCCCAGAGGTTTTGTTGAGGGGTTGTTCCCCCTTGCCCATGCTGGCCCCATGTGCAGCTCTGCAGCTCTGCCAGGTGATGCTGCCCTGGCTGGGCTCTGGCTGTGAGCCACAGGATCACAGGGATCTGTGTGCAAGGACACAGTTTCAGCTGCCTTATCCCAGCTGAGGCAAACGGGGCAGTGCTGGGAAGGAAATGCTGTGCAGAGGAGCCCTCGTTGCCCCTGACCCTCCCCAGCAAGGCCCCAGCAACACCTGGCTCTGTGCTACACCCAGCCCTCAGTTTTCTTCAGGCAGTCCCACCCAAGGGGTGTCTCTGCTAAATTCAGGGTCTCAGGGCTCCGTGGTGTCTCAGCAGGACCTGGAAGGGCCATGGGGGCCTGGGCTCAGGAGCAGCTGCTCTCATGTGGCTCCCCTCAGGTCCTTGGGCACATCAGCCCCAGCCCTGTTTGGCTTCAAGGCTGTGCTCTGCTGAGAGTGAAATGTGCTGTTTGCTCCTGACTGAGAAAGGGACTAAGTGTCTCCTTCTGGCTTCTGATAGACAAATCTGCTGTGGGGAAGCATGGCTAGAGTACACACACACACCCCTGTTTGATCTGCTTTTGACAGGTTTTTATTTGCCTGTGGCCTCTGCAGTGGAGTTGCCAGGCTGGTGTGGGGACTGTGGGGCTCCAGCCCAGCCACTGCCAGGCTGGAGGGTGTTTGTGAAATGACATCACCTCCTCTGCCAACACCTTCCTGGTGCCTTCTGAAAGGAAAGCACCTTGACTCAGGGTTAAGAAAGGGAGTCTCATTTCCCAGAACTCAGTTTCTGCTCCATGAGGTCACCCCAGTCCCAGGACAGGAGGTGCAGGTGGTGGCTCCGAGCATGTCCCATGTCCCCAGGGAGCTGCTCCACTTGCTCTTGGCCCGTGTTCCTCTGCCAGGCCTTCCCTGGGTCTTGCTGTGACTTGTCCCAGCAGAGACCAGCTCCAGCCCTCCCTTCCACTGATTCCAGCAGGACTGGAGGAGTTTGGGCCATTTGAAGCTTCCCTGTCCTCAGGTGCTGCTCATGGCAAGTTGCAGGGAGGGAGGGAGGTCCCTTGGGCCGCCCGTTCCCAGATGTGTTTTGGGAGCTCCCTTGCCCCCCTGGAGGCCCAGGCCATGCTGGAGCCCGGTCCCTGTGCATGGAGCCCATCTGGGCTGTGCCAGGCTGTGCTCTGGGCATGGACATGGCAGCACTGGCTGCTCTCCTGCAGTGCACCCTCCCCAGCCTCAGATGGCTCTCCAGGGGCTGCTCCTGTCCCTGCAGGAGCTGGGACACACGGACAAGGGTGCCAGCTGGGGCTGGTACTGCCCCAGTGCCACAGGAATGCTGCTTTGGCACCTGAGCTGGGCTGTGCAGAGGCTCCTTGCCCAGCAGCCCAGGGTACAGAGGGGCTCAGGGCTGGGATCTGCAGCAGCAGCCTGGGAAGCTGCACCTCCCTCCCAGGGTACCCACACAGCCAGACCATCAGGGCACTCCCCTGCTGCTGGGCTTGGGAAAGGACCCACCAGCCACAGCAATGAAAACAAACCCAGAGGTGACATTTTCACCTTTGCCAGGGTGCACTGCAGCATGGGGAAGAGTTCTGACTGGGACCTGAGGGGTCTCCAGCCCAGGCCAGACACCTCATGCTCACACTGGGCAGGGAATGGGTGTCAGGGTCCCCTCAAGCTGTATCAGAGGGGGATCCAGCAGGATTTCTCCATGGGGGTGCTCCCAGAAAGAATTCTGTGTGGCCACAGGCTGGTGTGCCAGCAGTGCACACTGCTGAGTGCCAGGGCAAAGGCCACAACAAGGTTTGTTCCAGAACTTGGTGGCCCTGGGCACAGCAGGTGACCCCTTTGCACCCCACACGAGTCCTGGGAAGGGACATGGGGTGGTCCTGGCTGCCAGACCACCCCCCACCCCAGCACCCCACCAGGGCAGCACAGCCCGTGCCACTGTTCAATGGTGTGTCACCCCTGTGTCCCCACACACCCAGGGAAGCTGCCTTACCTTGGAGGAGCAGAGCTGGGACGCGCTGACCACTGGTTTGTCCCCAAGGCAGCAGCAAAACTGGCAAAGCCCCTTGCAGGTGGGGATGTGGCCCTCAGGGAGATGTCCCCCTGTCTCACACAGCACCCCAGTGCCCCAGCAGGGCTGGGCAGCAGCAAAGGGCTCTGTGCTGTGCAGCGAGGCTGAGGGATGTGGTCATCTGTTTGATCTTCCTTGGGGCTGATGAGCCCCTTCCTGAGTTTATTAATTAGCTGTGGGAGTGTCCAAAGGCACCATCGGTCCCCAGGGCCACTCTGTGAGTGTCCCCTCCTGACTCAGAGGCTTTGCTGCCTGTCCTGCTCCTCTCCTGTCCCTCACCTGCTGCAGCTCCAGTTCCCCAGCACTGCAGCAGCCACTGACCCCACACAGCTCCCACCCCACAGCCCCCTCCCAGCCCCACCAGTGACCCTGGGCTGCTGCTAACCCCTGTCTGGGACAGCAGGGGACAGAACACCCCTGGCCTGTGCACTCAGGGTGACTTGGGGCATGTGGCACAACCACAGCAAGAGGGGGATGAGCTCACACTGCTGTGAGCCAGCGGTGACAGCAGCAGGCAGCTGCCACCCTCCAGGTGAGAGGAGCAGGCGCTGCCACCCCCAGGTGACATTTGTGTCCTTGGCTCAGGGGAGCCAGAGAGAGGCTCCAAGGGGAATAACCTGAGCACCTGGGGCAGGTGACAGCAAGCCCTGGGAGCATCCCAACATGAAACAGGAGCTGAAGAGCACCTGTGAGGCAGGTCCAGTGCCACCTCAGGGTGTGCAGGAATCAGACCCTCCTGAGCAGGAGGGATCATCCAGGGCAGCTCCTGGCCCTGCACAGACACCCCAACAGTGCCACCCTGGGCATCCCCGTGACACTGGCACTCCACACACTGGTTTGCACTCCCACAGGGAATACTGAATTCCTCCTGTTCTCTGGGGGCTGGGGGCAGTGCTGCAGCCCGAGGTGGGGCTCAGTGAGACCCCCCTTCAGAACCAGCACCAGCCCTGCATGCTCCTGCCTCCCCACACCCCCAATTCCGTGTTTAGGAAATGGAGTGAAACACAAAGAAAATTCATATTCCTGTTCAAAAATACACACACCAGTGATCTCAACATGACCTCACAAAACCCTGTCAGAGCACTGAAGGTGTGAAGTGCTCAGGGAGGTGAGGGGACAGATGGAAATCCACGAGCCAGCTGCTGGGCAGGCCAGGGCAGGAGTCTGAGCTCTACCAGGAGATCTACAGCAACCACCCACCCTCCAGGCAGTAGTTTGAGGTACAACAGCTTTCTAGGCAAAAAGAATTTATAAATAAACCAAATCCTTCAACGCATTTTTATTCTAAAATAAAATAACTGTCATGCCCAGCCGCGCTCACAGGACAGGACAAGGCAGGGGCTGAGGGGGCACGAACAGGGATGAGCAGCTTGTGGAGGAACGTGATGCTCTGCAGCACGGCCGCGAGCGGGGCACGGCCCTGTCCTGGCTGTCACCGGCCCCTCCTCACCGGGACAGCGCCGGGAGCGGCCCCGGGCAGCCACCCCGGGCCGGGGCTCAGTTCACGCGGCAGGCCCGGATCATGAGCAGCTGCAGCAGGATGAACACGGGCGACATGATGAGCCCGTACCAGAGCTCCCGCGTGTGCTCCACCAGCTTCTGGCACAGCAGCATCTCGAACACGAACTTGAGGCTGAGGATAGTGAGGATCCAGAAGAGCCGCAGCACCGCCAGGCGCTTCTCGCCGTCCTGGAACAGCCGCACGGACACGATGGTGGTGAAGTAGGTGCTGAGCCCGTCGGCGGCGAAGAACGGCACGAACACGATCCACCAGGAGAGCGCGGCGGCCGCGCCGTCCACCTTGAGCACGAGCAGCACGGAGAAAGCGAGCAGGGCCAGCCCGTGCAGGAAGATCTCGAAGGTGGCGAAGCCGAGCCACTGCACGAGCTCGCGCAGGGAGAACAGCATCGTCCGCGCTGCGGTAACGGCACCGGCACCGGTCCCCAAACCGGCAACGACACCGACACCGGCCCCTGACCCGGCACCGGCCCGGCCCGGCCTCGGCACCGGCACAAGTCCTCAAGCCGGAGCCGACACCGGCCCTTAACCCAGCACCGGCCCGGCCCCGGCCGCGGCCCCGGCCCCCGCACCAGCCCTGGCCCAGCCAGGGACCAGGTCCAGCCCGGCCCCGACACCGGCCCCCGCCGCAACCCCTGAACCTGAACCGGCACCGGCACCAGGCCCGGCCCGGCCCGGCCCGGCGGCGCGGGGAGATGGCGTCACGGTGAGAGGCGACAAGTGGGTGACGTCATCATGCGGGGAGACGGTGAGCGGGGAGTCCCGGCCGCTCAGCCTCGATGATGACGTCCGCGGGAACTGTCGCGAAGTGGTGACGTCAGAGGCGGGATGGGGCCCATCCATGGTGAGTCCTGCGGAGCGGCCGGGCCGGGCCCCGGGGCTGGGGCTGCTCGGCTGGAGAGGAGAAACCCCGGGAACCCCTGCCAGGGCCTGGAGAGGGACTGGGGACAAGGGATGGAGGGACAGGACACAGGGAATGGCTCCCACTGCCAGAGGGCAGGGATGGATGGGATGTTGGGAGGTGTCCCTGCCATGGCAGGGGTGGCACTGGATGGGCTTTAAGGTCTCTTTTAACTCAAACCAGTCTGGGATTCTGCGATTCTATTTTTTATTATTATGATTTAATTTATTATTATTCTGTGGCACATGGTTATGGCGGCTGTTTGCAGATCAGACAGGTGCCAGGGCTAGATTCCCTCTGGGCTGGGCCCCTGTTCTGCCAGAGTCTGGCTGAGAGCTCCGTGTGGTTGCAGCTTTGTCTGTCACTGAGCCTCCAGGCTCTGCCCCAGCCCCCTCAGGTGAGGGAGGATTCCCAGGGCACACGGGAAAGTTACACCAGGATTGGGGAACAGCCCATCCCAGGGCTGTGCTCACCCTGTGCTGGTGAGGGCAGTTCAGTGGGGCAGGATCTGGGTTTTAGTCACTCCCCTGGCCTGGCAGTGGAGACAAGGAGCACAGTAGTGTCCCTGCTTATTCTATGGGCTGGGACATGGGATTCCTCCCTCAGTGCTGCACAGGGGTGGGAAGAGAGCCTGGCAGCCTTGACTCCCTCTGCTGAATGCCAGCTGCTCACCATCCCTGTGCTGGCTGGCTGCTGTGCCAGCCCCTGGGGGTCAGTGCTGCTCAGCCCAGCCCTGCCTCCCCTCCTGTCCTTTCCCTCCAGTGACTTCCCTGCTGTTGTCTCCTGCAGATGGCAGAACAGGGACTCCTGGTGCTCTTTGGCAGCCAGACTGGCACAGCTCAGGACACGGCAGAGAGGGTGGGCAGAGAGGCCCAGCGGAGGCACCTGCGCTGCCGGGTGCAGGCCCTGGACAGCTGTGACCTGGTGAGTGTGTGGGACATGGACAGCTGTGACCTGGTGAGTGTGTGGGACATGAGGCTGCTGGGGCACTGCTGCTGTGCCCTGGGCAGCTGTGACCTGGTGAGTGTGGGATACAGGGCTGCTGTGACCTGGTGAGGGTGTGGGACATGGGGCTACTGGAAGCAGCTGAGTTGGAAGCAACCCATCAGGATCATGGAGTCAGCTCCTGGCCCTGCCCAGAACACCCCAACAATCCCACCCTGTCCCTGAGAGCGTTGTCCAAACACTGTTGGACTCAGACAGGCTTGGTGCTGGTTGCTCCAAGCCCTGTGCAGCCTGGCCTTGGACACTTCCCAGGATCCAGGGGCATCCACAATTTCTCTGGGCAACCTGTGCCAGAACCTCATCACCCTCACAGGGAAGAATTTCTTCCTAATATCTGACCTAAACGTGCCCTCCTTCAGCTTATGGGCATTCCCCCTTGTCCTGTCCCTCCATGCCTTGTCCCCAGTCCCTCTCCAGCTCTTCTGGAGCCCCTTTAGGCACTGGCAGGGGCTCTGAGGTCTCCCTGGAGCCTTCTCTTCCCCAGGCTGAACACCCTGAGCTGTCCCATCCTGGCTCCAGAGCAGTTTGGAGGCTGCTGACCTGACTGTGCCGTGTTTGTACCCTCAGGCCAATCTCATCCATGAGCCCTTGGTGGTGTTTGTGTGTGCAACCACAGGCCAGGGAGACCCACCTGACAACATGAAGGTAGGACATGCTCCTGTCCTGTTGCTGTATGTTCCTGCTGCAGGGCTCTCTGCTGAAGCAGCTTGAGCAGGGCTTGTTCTTGCTGGGGGAGCTTTGCAGCAGCACCAGGCACATGCCAGGGAACAGGAGCAGGGGCACTTGTGCAGAAAGCCATGCTCCCCCCTCTGCTGGGATGGGTGAGCAGGGATGCAGGCCCAGGCAGGCAGGAGGGTGCCTGGCAGCAGCAGGACTGGCTGGATGTGCCTGTTGTAGATGTTCTGGCGGTTCCTGTTCCGGAAGAGCCTCCCTGCCAGCTCCCTGTGCCAGCTGGACTACGCCGTGCTGGGCCTCGGGGACTCCTCCTACCCCAAGTAAGCAGCCCCTGGGCAGCTGTTCCTCATAGCTCTGACTGCAGTGGAGAGCAGAGTGGCTGGAGAGCCAAGGGGGTAAGGGGAGACAGAGTCTGATTCTGGAGCAGCAGCTCAAGCAAAATGTAACTCCCACCAGCCTTAAAAATCCTTCCCCTGCTGTGTCCCTCCTCACCCCCAGGAATTAGGCTTCTGCCCTTTTCTTTCCTCCCAAGCTCACCAAAGATGCTTTAGTGGGTCAGACATCATGTGTCAGTCTTTTATCACAGCTATGGGCCAAGGCAACAGGAGACATCAAACAGAGGTGGCAGCCAGCCATGCTGGTCCCAGATCTCTCCCAGAAGGTTGTTCCTGTGTGCCTCAAAGAGCTCTAGTGGGAGGCATGGGTGTGCCTGAGCTCTGTGGGGCAGTGGGGGGCTGGAGGGAAGGAAATGTTCTATGGCCTAGGGCACAAGCAGCCCTGAAGGGAACCTGGAACTCCCCTTGTCCCGTTTCAGGGCTGGGCACAGCCTGTGAGGGCCAGCAAGTGGCACCTAGCTGGTTCTGTGAACTGGCACAGGCTGGGCAGGACATGGGCCAGGTCACAGTGCTGGCTCTGCCTGTGTGCTGCTCTGGTGGCCCTGGCAGTGTGTGCTGGTGCTGTGGCAATGCCTGCTGTGCTGCTGGAGCAGCCCTGCCCTGTGTTGTTCTCTGCTCAGGTTTAATTTCATTGCAAAGAAGCTGCACAAACGGCTGCTCCAGCTCGGGGGCAACCCGCTGCTGCCCGTGGCCTTGGGAGATGACCAGCATGACCTGGGGTAAGAGCCCAGAGGAGGGGTGGTGGGGGGGCCCCAGGGTGCCCTGCAGCTCTGTCCTGGGGCTGATGGCAGGGCTGTGTGCTGCTCCCACCATGGGGCTGCTCCTGCAGCTCTCTGGGAACGTGCTGATCCCTGCTCATAACCCTCCTGTGCCAGGACCTGGGCTACCTGCTTCTCCAGGGTGTCCCATGACCCCAGAATGTGGCCATGACCCCTGGCTCAGCCCCAGCCCTGTTCAGAGCAGGGCATGGCTGTGCCACACAGCCCTGTACCTGCAGGCATTGCAGCAGCCTCAGCTGTGCTCACCTGGCATGGGGCAAAGGCTGTGGATGGTTCAGGGACACAGTGACCACAGTGACCCAGCACTGCTCAGGGGCTGGGGATCCTGTTCAGGGGTCAGTGGTTGGGCCCTGGAGAGTGATTGAGTGCGTAGAGTGGCTGAGATGTGTTTGTTCCCAGACCTGAAGCTGGAAGGGAATGGCCTGGGGTGACTGTGGGCATGGTTGTTGTGCATGTGCAGGGGTAGCAGGGCTTGGTCCTGAAGGGATGATGTTGCTGCAGCCTCAATTTCCCACTTGCAGGCCAGATGCAGTGATTGATCCCTGGCTTGTGGCCTTGTGGGAGAAGATCCTTGCCTTGTATCCTCTCCCTCCTGGCCTTGAGATCATCAGTCCCGACGTGCGGTGAGTGCAGAGGGTGAGCAGGGACTGCTGGGCTGCCTGGGGTGAAAGGCTCTGCTTCCTTGGCTGTTCTCCAGAGTGGAGATGGAACAGGAACACTTGGAGCAGGAACACTCCCCACACAGCTTCTGGTGTCCCCAGTGTCCCTTGTTCTTTGGCCACAGGTGGCCTCTCTCTCTGGATGGGTGTCCCCTTTTCTGCTGGGGGCTGTGACAGCTGCCCCAGCTGGGTTCTGCCAATCTGTCTGTCCTGATGTGCCTCTGGCCCTGGCAGAGTGTGTGTGCCAGCCAGCCTTCCCCTGAATGCTCTGGAGCCTTGGGATCTCCTCCTGGTGGTCTCCATTGCATTCCCTTACACAGCCCAGCTCCAGGGGATAGGGATAATGGCTGGTGGATACCGTGGGACACTCCAGGCCTCTCCCTGCCTCTCATCTTGCAGCAGCAGAGGAGCTGTGGCATGGAGGTAACCCTGCTGCATTGCATTGCTGTTGTTCCCACAGCCTGCCCCCCAAATACACCCTGCACTACCTGCCTGAGGACTCCCCAGACCCCGAGGGTGCCCTGCTGCAGCCAGCAGCCCCCCGGGGGGCTCCCTGTGAGCTGCAGCCCTTCCCTGCCCGAGTGGTGTCCAACCAGAGGCTCACAGCACAGGCCCATTTCCAGGATGTCCGGCTCATCGAGTTTGACATCGCGGGCTCAGGGATCACGTGAGCATTTTCCTGACTCCCCCAAGCTCTGTTGTGTGGGACCAGGCGTCCTGGAGCCTGCCCTCCTCTTCTGCTGCCCTTCCTCACTGATATCTGAGGCTGCAGTCATGTGGTCATGGTCCCTGCTGTGAGTCCCCATCCATGGAATGGGGATCCTGCCCATGGGCCAGCTCCCTTTGCCTGTTGCTGGCAGTGGGAATTTGCCTCCCCTGGTGTGGGTGCTGGTCGGGGTGGCCATGCTGTGGCTCTGCCCCGTGGCTGTGCTTGGCAGCTCCCCCTGCATCCCCAGGTTCAGTGCGGGGGACGTGGTGATGATCCAGCCCCAGAACTGCCCTGAAGATGTGCAGCAGTTCTGCCAGCTGCTGCGCCTGGAGCCACACAGACGCTTTGTGCTGGAGCCCACAGAGCCTGGTAGGTCCTGCCTGCTGCTCCTTCCCCTTCCTGCTGAGACAGGGCATCCCCTGAGCTCTCGCCCAGCCTGGAGCTCTGCTCTTCCTTTGCTGTAGAGCTGGTTGGGAGTGCTGGATGGATACAGGACTTGTATTCTGTCTGTCCTTCCCTCCAGTGCTCTGTGTGTGCATCCTGAGCAGAGCCAGTGGGACTGGAGGAATCCAGCAGTGCCAGGTCCACCTGAGCCTTGTGCCTTGGCAGCCCCAGCACAGAGTGGGGAGGATCCTGCAGCCGCCCCAGGCCCACTCTGGGAATCCTGTGCTTCCTTGCATGGGGTGTGCAGGTCTCCCCATTCTCTGCCTGTGCCCCAGGGACCTCCTGAAGGGCTCCTGCAGCCATAAACCAGCACAAGCAACCAGAGGAACCCCTTGGAGGCCCCCCAGAGCTCTTGGTGCCTGTGTGGAACAGGGGGCATTTTTCTCCTGGCTCCTGAGCGCCCATTCCACCTCCAACTTCCCTGTGTCTGTCCATGCTGGAATTTCTGCCTGGCAGACGAACCCAAGAGAAATTCAGGCTGTTCCTCACACCCTTGGGAGAGACGTGGGAGACACAGACATGCCTGACACATGACACTGCTGGTTATTTCCTCTGCATTGTGTGCAGGCAGGGTGGGAGTCATGTGGATAAGACATTATCCCAAAGCACCTGCCAAAAGTGAGGGACGGTTGAACACTGCAGACTTCCTCTGTTGCAAACTGGTGGGCTTGAAAAGCAAACTGGGGAGAGCAGGGACTGGAGGCCCACGGTGGGAGCAGGGACAGGGGAGTTGCTCCAGTAGCACGTGGGTGCTGCAGGCAGCAGGGGTGCCCTGCTCTGGGGACAGCAGGTGGGCAGGGCTGGCCCTGAGCTGTCCCCACTGCCTTGCCTTGCAGGCACATCCCTCCCTCCCCTGCTGCCACAGCCCTGCACCATCCAGTACCTGGTGACACATTACCTGGACATCTCCTGTGTGCCACGGCGCTCCTTCTTTGAGCTCCTGGCCTCCTTCTCCATGAATGAGCTGGAGCGGGAGAAACTGCAGGAGTTCAGCTCGGCCCAGGGCCAGGAGGAGCTGTACAGCTACTGCAACCGGCCCCGCAGGACCACGCTGGAGGTGGGGCTGCCCCCTGGGGCTGTGCTGGGGCTGAGGCCACCCAGGTCACATCAGCCATGCTTTCTTGGCTGAGGAGTTTAATCTACTTCACCCACTTTCTGAAGTCTTCATGGATTTCCACCAGTGGTTAAGACCAGCTCTAGATCCTTGTGGGCTCTCGGGTGGGCTCTGTGCTGCTCTGGGGGGCACAGGGCAGTGGAACAGGGTGGTTGGTGCTCAGAGGTGCCTGTGTGGTGCCTTTGGCCGAGGGCAGCGTGGCACAGCTGTGTGGGACAGCCTCTGGCACCCTGAGGGCAGGCAGGCTGTCTTCTGGGGTCCCCAGGCCTTACCCTCTTGGCTTTGCAGGTCTTGTGGGATTTCCCTCACAGCACATGTGCCATCCCAGCTGATTATCTGCTCGACCTCATCCCTCGCATCAGACCCCGTGCCTTCTCCATCGCCTCCTCCCTGCTGGTAAGAGCTCAGCCCTTCTGGCCTCATTTCAGAGTCTGAACAGAGGGTCTGGCAGGGCTTGCACTGACTGTTGGTGCAGATGTCCCCTGGAGCCTCCAGAGCCTGCCCAAATCCCTGCTCTGCACTGAGCCTGCAGCAGCCTGATGTGCTGGATGCAAGCTTGAGGGCTAGGCCAACCTTCAGATTAGGAGACTTGCTCTCCTGCAGCCCTGCAAGTGCCAGGACTGTCTCAGCCCACCTCAGAGGTCTGGTGTCGCTGTCCCTGGGAGCAGTGGGATGTGGTGCCACCGGAGTGTCCCGAGAGCTGGGCACGGGGAGTGCTGCTCCCTGCTCCTGCCAGGAGGTGGCAGAGGGACCGGCCTGGCTGCCTGTGGACTCAGCCCCTGCACAGCTGGATTTGTGCTCCACGGGAGCCTCTTGGGCTGGACAGTGACTGTCACTATAGGACACGAAAGAGCACAAGCCTACACCGCTGTTCTCAAGGTGAAGAAAAAAGGGAAGTTTATTTTTTGACTCTAACATTTATAGTTTTCTAAAAGTGACAGCGGATTGGGGGGTGACAGTGACAGCTCTCCAATGACACTGGTCAAACTAACAGTCTCTCAACTCTCTCCTCCATAAAAGAATGCAAAACAATGAGTTATTTACAGAAAGTATGTGAGAAAATTCACTACAAGAATGTCAACATCAGAAAGCTTAAAAAATCTTAAAAAACCAAAGTGACAAGTGACTATCACTGTTGCCAGTTGTGCAGAGCATTCCTGTAGCAGTGGTTCCCCAGGAAAACCCCCTTGCCCGTTGGAAAGGTTTTGAGCAGGGGTGTACTCCATTGTAAGTGGCAGACTAGGACGGGTGTTGCAGGCAGCCTGGTGGGAGCTGGGCACAGGCTCTGTCCCTGGAGGAGGGGGTGTCCTGTCCATGAGGAGCTGTGCAGGGTGTGTGCTCATGGCTCTGTGTCACACAGGCCCATCCCGAGCGGATGCAGATCCTCGTGGCCGTGGTGCGGTACAAGACACGGCTCAGCAAACCCCGCCGTGGGCTCTGCTCCACCTGGCTGGCTTCTCTCAACCCAGAGCAGGGTAAGTGCTTGGCTCTGTGGGAATCCTGAGTGCTTCCCACAGCACCCAGTGCTCATCCCTTGGGCCTGTGATGGAGCTGTGTGGCTGCTGACCATGTGCAGGAGCTGCCTGGCTGGAGCACCAGCTCCACGGGGAACACACTGGCTTGGTAGGATGGTCCTTCTGTCCTTCCTCACTGCCCCCTCCTCATCAGAGCACACAGAGAGCTGTGCCTCTCCAGCTTACCCTGACTTCCCAGCTGCTTCTGGTGTCTGCTGGGCACTCTGACTGCTGGCCACAGTCCCATAGCCACAGCTCTGGGAAGACTGGTCCCTTCTTCCACAGAATCACAGAAAAAGCTGAATTGGAGGGGACCCATAAAGATCATCAAGTCCCACCCCTGGCCCTGCACAGACACCCCAACAATCCCACCCTGTGCATCCCTAAGAGCCTTGTCCAAATGCTCCTGGAGCTCTGGCAGCCTTGGGGCCTCCCTTACAACCAGCCAGGTTGGGATCTCTGCTTGCCTCCACCGCTGTGTTCCCTGGCACAGGCTGTGTGACGAGAGGACTGTCCTGCAGCCTGTGTGCTGGAGGGCTCTTGCCTTACTCTGAGCTTCACTCAGCTTCTTGCAGAGGCAGTGCTGAGACAGCTGAAGGACTTTTCACACACACTGTGTGCTCTCAGTGCCAGGGGGTGATGAGCCAGGTCTGCCTGTGTCTTTGGAGCACCCTGGAAGAGCTGGGTGCCCACTCACCCTCTGCAGGCAGGCACAGGGCACTGGTGGTGGAGTGATGCTTGTCAGTCTCTCTGTTCCACAGGTGATGTCCGGGTGCCTCTTTGGGTGAAGAAAGGAGGAATGAAGTTCCCAGCTGACCCTGCCACCCCTGTGATCATGATTGGCCCTGGCACAGGGGTGGCACCCTTCCGAGCAGCGATACAGGAGCGGGTGGCACTGGGACGTCAAGGTGAGGGATGGTCCTGGGAGGCACTCAGGATGCCCCTTGCACAGACAGATCTGTGTCAGCAGATGGAAGGATGGACTGGGGGCTTATGAGGGTTCCACTGGATCAGGCTTTGCTGTGTTGAGCAGAAGCAGGCTGAGCTCTGGGGCAGGTGAGGCCCAAAGCCTGCTGTGTGCAGCCTGTGTGGTCATTCACAGGCTGTGCTGCAGGGCAGCTCCTTGGGTTGGATCAGGCTCTGCAGAGGGTCTTTCTTGGCTCTCTGAGGGTGAACACAGGTTACTGAGCTCAACTGCTGCTGCACCTTGTCCCATCCTCATTCCCTTGGCTCAGGGAACAGGCAGCCCTGGAGGACATTTTCTGCCCTCCTCCTTTTTCAGCGGACAGGGGCCTCTGGTTGCCACAGGTCACTTGACTTCCTGCTCACTTCATGCTGGTGGCTCTGCAGGCCAGGGCTGTCAGGCAGGTGGCACCAGCAGTGCCCAGCACTGGGTGCTCCCAGCACAGCCCTGGTGCTCTGCTCCTGCAGGGAACTGCCTCTTCTTCGGCTGCCGACACCAATCCAAGGACTTCTACTGCCAGAGAGAGTGGGAAGAGCTGGTGACAAAGGGCTTCCTGACACTCTTCACAGCCTTCTCCAGGGACCAGGTTAGTGCCCAGAAGAGGAGGCCCCTCCTTCCCCCGCACGCCTCAGTGCTGGCTGAGATCCCCTCCTGCCCTGCAGAGGTGTGTCTGGCTAAGTTGGGCTGGAAAGGTTACTGGGACAAGGCTGGAGAACAGCAGAGCAGATAAGGCATTAACCAGCTTTGTTTCGCTGGATCACGTGAGTGATAAAAGGCTCCCAAGCCTCTTGGAGGGTCACCAGGCAATAACTTCTTGGTTAAGTACCCCTCCTCATGGTGTCCCTCTGAGCCCTGGCTGAAGCTGAGGAGCTTGGCCTCTGTGCTAGCTCTCTCTGAGTCCCAGATATACAGAGAAAAGCTCCCCATGGGTATGAGCACACTCACAACTCAGCCCCTCACTTTGCTTCCTGCTTTCCCAGGCAGTGACTCTTGTGGGCAGCCCTGGTCTGCCCTTGGGGCTGCAGTGCTGCCAGAGAGGCTCCCTGAGCTGGGGATCTGTTTCACTGCCTTCCTCTGTCCCTTGATGGCACCGAAAGCTCAGCCTGGCTTTGGAACAGAGATGTGATAAAAAGGGAATGGCAATCTCTCAGTAGCTCAGCTGCACCAGCCCAAGCCCTTTCTCCTGGCTGTGTGCATGTGTTGACATGAATTCATTGTCTTTTATCCACTCACTTGTAAGGCAGGAGCTGGATGCTTCTGTGAAGGCTTTCCAAGTCTGTGATGAATAGGAGCAGCACTGCAGAGGGGTGCTGAATGACCAGGGAAGGGGCACCTGCTGCTCTCTGAATCTGGACAGCAGCCAGAGCCACCTTCTGCTCTTGTTGACTGTGGAGGGACAGGAATTCCACTGGAGTGTCCCCTCTCTCCTGCTCCACCAGCCAAAGCAGTTTGTCACCAGAGTCCCCTGCCCCCAAGGCAGAGTGGGAGCACAGCCACATCCCACAGCCAGGTGGGATGAGCCACACTGGGCTCATTGTGCCTTTGGCTTCAGGAGATACCACAGCCTTTAACTCATCAAAAAGTTTGTTGTCAAAGACCCAGCTGAAGGCTGGGGTGCTCCATAACTGAGCAAAGTTTTGTTCTTCTCTCTGAAGTCCCTTTGCAGGTGCCCCCTGTCCCAGCACACCCACCCACAGTACAGACTGGTCCCAGCCAAACCTGGATGCCCTGAGACATCGTGACCCCAGTTTGTCACTGGGGGCTCTGGTTTTGAGCTTCTTAGATGATGCCCTTGGAGCTCAGCCTGGCTGGCAGGGCCTTTGGCAGCACTGAGCTCATTGCTGCTGAGGCTGAGGCTGTGCTGGTGCTGCTGAGGGCACTGCCCAGTCAGGGCTGGCACAGCCAGGGGACCTGTGGGACCCACAGTGACCAGCTCCTGGGACAGCCTGGGCTTGAGCTGCTTAGGGCTGTTCCCACATACATCCCCAGCCTGCAGGACCTGAGCCCCAGTGAGGGGGGCATGGGGAGGAGGCTGTGCCCATGGCCCAGTGAGGGGGGCATGGGGAGGAGGCTGTGCCCATGGCCCAGTGAGAGGGGGCATGGGGAGGAGGCTGTGCCCATGGCCCAGTGAGAGGGGCATGGGGAGGAGGCTGTGCCCATGGCCCAGTGAGGGGGGCTTTGGGAGGAGGCTGTGCCCATGGCCCAGTGAGAGGGGCATGGGGAGGAGGCTGTGCCCATGGCCCAGTGAGGGGGGCATGGGGAGGAGGCTGTGCCCATGGCCCAGTGAGGGGGAGCATGGGGAGGAGGCTGTGCCCATGGCCCAGTGAGGGGGAGCATGGGGAGGAGGCTGTGCCCATGGCCCAGTGAGAGGGGCATGGGGAGGAGGCTGTGCCCATGGCCCAGTGAGGGGGGCATGGGGAGGAGGCTGTGCCCATGGCCCAGTGAGGGGGGCTTTGGGAGGAGGCTGTGCCCATGGCCCAGCTCACCACTGCAGGTTTGGGGTGTGGGGGACGCCCAGCACAGGGCCTGGCCTTCATCACAGTGTCACCTTTGTCACAGAAGCCATCTGGGCCAGCAGTGAGTTCAGGCACATTGGCAATGGTGTTCTCTTGGGCAGGAGCCAGGGCTGTAGGCTGTTGCTTGGATTCTTGAAGTCTCATGGATTAACCCTTTGGGAAGTCTCCTTGACTGGGCTGTTCTGTGGGCAGAGCCAGTCCCCATCCAGTCCCTAAGCACAGTAGAGGGGCAGGGACTGGGACTGAGGCTGTCCCTCTGCCCTTCCAAGCTGTTTCAGGTCTCCAGCAGTCAGGGGTGCAGGGAAGGGTTTCTGTCCTGTAGCAGAGTTGGCACACAAGGGCCACAGAGCCTCCTCTGCCCATGCTGGGAGAAGAGGGCAGGAGGGAAGCCCTCACAGGGCCTCCCCAGGTCATGGCCCTGACCAGTGGACACCCAAAGGATCTGGGGGGCTGCTTGGGGCCTGGTGTTCCCCACTGAAGCTCCTGCTGCTGCACCCATCTCCCCCCAGCCCAACCCAGTGCAGACATTGGGTGTGGGGTTCCTCTTCCCCACATTGTTCATTGATCCAACTTTTTCTCCCTGTGGCTCCTGTGCTGCCCTGAGCTCCTGGAAACAGCCCCTGAGAACTGTCCTGAGAGCAGGAGCTGGGGCTGCTCCAGAGCTGGTGGGCTCAGTGCCTCGTTTCCCTGCAGGAGGAGAAGGTTTATGTCCAGCACCGCATCCGGGAGAATGGGAAGCTGGTGTGGGAGCTGTTGAGCAGTGAGAATGCTCATATCTACCTGGCTGGGTGAGTGAGAGCTCTCTGTGCAGGGCTTGAGGGAGCAGGGCTGCACATTTCTGCTTCACCCACCTGGAGGCATTTCCTCGGCTCAGCCCCGTGTTGCAGAGGGGCAGCTCATTCCTCCTCTCTATTCCTGCTCCAGGAGCCCTGGGCTGAGAGGGACGTTTGTCACCTACCCCATGCTCCCCTTAGGAGGGGCACAGCTGGAATTGGTAAAGCTTCTCCAGCCAATGTCACCTTGCCCAACCCTCCCCCTGCCCAGCCTCTGACCCACAGCACATCCACACACAGGAGAGGCCTGGCCCCTGCACAGCCCTTTCCTCCAGCAGTGCTTGATGAAACTGGAGAAAAGGCTTGTGTGGCACCTGTGGCCACTTGTGTGGACAGGATCCCCAGCGGTGCTGGGGCTCAGGAGCAGCTTTGGGAGCCTTGGCACATTCTCTGGCTCTTTGCACCCAGAGCTGCCTCCCGGGGCAGGGACCAGCCCTGTTGCACCACAGCCAGTCTCCTTGCACAGCTCAGCCCTTCTCCAGGTGCTTGTCTGGGGCTGGTTGCACATCTGGAGCTGCTGGCCAGAAGGTGGGTCTGGCCTTTGGGGTCAGAGTGTTGGCAGCTCTGCTCTGCGCTCCCAGAGCCCTTGACCTGCCTGCACTGCAGGGAGAGGCTGCTCCCCGTGCCCAGGGCGAGGCTTGGGAAATGCTCTGGGCTGCTGGAGCTGGGCAGAGCCCGCCCATGGCGTTTGCCGTGCCCCCTGTGACCTGGGGAGGGCAGGCCTGGGCCCGGCTGTCCCACGAGCAGCGATTGCAGGAGGTTCTTTCCTGCCTGTCCTTCAGGAGAGCAGGAACTGCCCTGGCGCCTGGCAGGGCAGGACTGGCCTCGCTGCATTCCTGGGACAAGGAGATTGGTGTTTACTTCCCAGGAAGTGGAGGCCAGGCCACCCCACTGTGTCCTTTACTGCTGCAGCACGGGGCTTCCTGGAGCCTCACCCCAAACTGGGCATTCCTGCCCTTGGGTCTGGGCTTTGGAGCACTTGGGATTTGGGGATGTGCCTCCATCTACAGCCCAAATGCTGAGACTATTGAGCTGTTGGGTCATGGCTTTATTCTCTCCTTCCATTCTCTTTCCTATTTTTTGGTGCTGATGGAGATCCCCAAAGAGGATCAATTTCTTGGAAGAGCAGGGCCTGCACAGCTGTCCCCATGGCAGATTTTGTGTGGCCTTGAGGATGGTATTTTGGACATCAGGGTTGCTCTGAGACTCCTCTTGTTGGGACCTTTGTCCCTTGTGTGGGGTGTCCCTGAGCCCCCATCAGGCAGGTAGGATCCAGAGCCTTGGGATCCCTGCACAAGTGACATTGTGCTGATTGCAGAGGACACTGTTCCTCCTTTCCTGAACAGCCCAAACCCTGTAGAAAGGCTTCCAGAATCACCATGCCCCCCCAGCTCACAGACTGAACTGTCAGTGAGCTCCAGGCATGAAAGTGCAGGTGGGTGATCCTGTTTTCCCCCCAAATTCACAGTCTCAGCCAGACCAGGAGAAAGCTGGGGGAAGTTTCTCCTGAGCTGTGTGACCCTGAGCAGCAGCCCTGGGCCATGGGACACTCGTGTCTGCCTTCCCTTCCCTGGCCAGGGGGCTCTGGGGAGCCAGGGCTGCATCTGCTCTATGATTGTTCCTTGCTTGTCTCACTCAGGGGCAAAAAGGTTGAAAATGTCTCTTTTTTTGAAAAAAAATCAGCTATTTGACATGTTTTCCATCACAAAGCCCAGCTCCATTATCTTGTACTTGCATATCAGTGCCTGACTCAGAAACAATGCGACTCTTCCAAAAAAAGAAGACCTCCTTTCTGGGTATTTTGGGATGTTAATCAGCTTCAAACGCAAGTCAGAATTCTGCCTTGTTCTTGGGAAACAGCAAGGACGTTGCCAGATGCTCGTGCCAATTGGAGCAGGCTGGGAAATTTTTTATTAGATGGTTTTTTTTGTCGCACAGGCAGTTCATCAAATGAAATTCTCTCCAGGAAAAAAAAGTCAGAATTTCTGATTTCCCATAAGAAATAATTGTGCTTGAAAGCGCTGAGTTCTGTTTGGGTATTTTCTACACAGGGGCTCGATGTTTTCTCCAGCATTTCTCTGATTTTGAGGTTTGAACTGGCTTTGGTCCCAAATGTCACTATCAAACCAATCATTCTGGATTTCTTGAGAGCAGGCAGCAGCAGGACAGGAGCGGCTGCTCCTGCCCAGCTGAGGATCAGACATGTTTGACATTGAGTGGTTCCAGAGATGAAAGGACAGGTTCCTGCCCTCCTGCTGATAAATTCCAACCCGTGAATGTTGCCTGTGTCTCTCTAATGAGGATGCTGGCAGATGCAGCTGTGTGAGGCTGGTGTTTGGGCTCCTGACCTGTGATGCTCCTTCCCTGGGCTCTGGGGCCCATGGCCATGTTTTTGCCTTCACGTGCCTGTGCTGAGGAGCCCTGTGGATAACAGCCCTGCTCTCGAGGGACTGGTAGGAGCTGCCTCTCAGGCCTGTCATTTACCCTGTGCCAGGCAGCCTGTGGCAGGACAAGGCAGGTTCCCACTGCCCTGTGGTGTGCTTGACCACAGGGACTGCTGATTCCTGATCCTGGAGCACTGGGGCTGCTGCTCTGCCCCCTGTGTTCCTGCTCACCCTCCACTGTGTCCTGCTCTCTCCCCAGGAATGCCAAGCAGATGCCAGCAGCAGTGGCTGAGGCCCTGCAGTCGGTGCTGCAGCAGGAGGGTGGCCTGTCCCCCTTGGAAGCAGAGGAGCATTTCACAGCCCTGGAACGGTCCCGGCGCTTCCAGTCTGAAACCTGGTCCTGAGCCTGGCTCCTGCCTCCCCTCCCACTGCCTGAATAAAGGAGCCAGCAAAGGGATCTGCCTCTGGCATCTTTCTTGGGCTGGGATTACCCCAGCCAGGATAGGGGTGGATTTACCCAGCCAGCCCCTCCCTGACAGCAGCAGGGCCATGGCAGTGGGGGGCCCCATCTCCTGGGGGCTTTGGCTCCCTGTGCCCACACCCCACCAGAGCAGGGGCCAGAGGTCTCTTGGGGGTTCTGCTGGTTGGCTTCGGTGTGGGACTGATCTGCCCCACATGCCCCAGGCCCGGGGGTTCCTGTGGGGTGAGTGGCACCCAAGGGTGTTGCTGGAGCCATGGAAGTGGCAGTGGCCACTGTTTGTGGCAGGGCCAGAGGAAGGGAAGTATTGCATGGGAGTCTCTCCACCCTGGCATTACTCAGCAGCGCTTGCTGCAGGAGGAGGCTGCCTGGACAGACCTGTTCCCCCTGGTTCCAGTGGCCAAGGCCAGCAGGCACAGGCACAGGAGGAAGCCTTGATGCCTCTGTCTCTGCTGCCAGTTCATCATCCTGAGCCTGCTGAGGTCTGAGCTCCAAGTTCCTGCTGAGTTATCCCCTTCCCTGAGTGCCTGCTCAGCTGCATCTCTCCTCCACCCATCCTGAGAGCTGCTTCCAGCCCTTTCCCTGCAGCCTCGAGGCTGTGCACCCTCCTGGCCCTGCCCGTGCCCCAGTGGGACCAGTGCCACCACCTTCCTCCCCCAGTTCAGGGAACTGGGTGCCACTGCGTAAATAGCAATTAGGAGCAGGCATGAATCAGCAGGGACATTCCCTGGGAGCATGCTGGGACAGGAAGGGACAACTGTGCCACGCCATGCCTGTGACCCAGCCACCCTCCCATGGTGGAGTCACGGGGTCCTGCAGGGCTGAGCAGTGGCTGGGGCATTGCTCAAGCTGTGGTACTGCAGTGAGGGGGAACAGGGGCGTTTGGGGACTCCTCACCCCACTGCTCTGAGCAGCTCTTGCACTTGCACACCCTGGCTGGGCTTGTGTCCCCATGTGCCAGGGACAGTGGGGCCACTGCAGAGCTGCTGCATGGCAGTCACCACCCTGGTGCCACCATCCCCTCATCTGGGGCACTGTCCCGGTGGGAAACCTGGAAGGAAACTTCCAGGCCCTGTAAGCTGCTTGTGGGACGTGACAAGGAGAGGTGGGGGACAGGGAGTTGGACTGGGGCAGAGCAGGGCCTGTTCTGGGAACTGTCCTGGGGCAGCGCAGGGTCCGTGCTGGGGCTCTCCTGGGGCAGTGCAGGGCTGTCCTGGGGTCTGAGCTGGGGGACTGCACTGGAGGAGCACGGGGCCATGTTGGGAGGCTGTAGTGGTGGAGCACAGGGCCGTGCTGCCGTGCCCCAGGGACAGGGGTGTGGGCAGCACTGGCCACAGAGGTGATTCCACTGGTGCTGGGCAAGGAGAAGAGGCGGCCGTGGGCCCAGCTCCTCCCCAGCCCCGGCGGGAGCTGATTGGCGCAGGCATGGCTGCCTGCCCCGGGCTCCCTGCATTTGAACCACTTCCAGAAGCTGACAAACCAGACTGGTTACAGCCAGGCTCGGCCCCAGCCCTGCCTGGCCCACGGCAGGAGGCAGCTGCCTGCGCGGGTGCCCGCCACGCCTGCACCCTTCTGGCACAGCGGGCAGCGCCCAGCTCGGTGCCCTCTCCTCCGGACCGTGGCGGGTCAGTACTGCGTTGGTGCTGGGGAGGAGGAAGAGGAGGAGGAGGAAAAGGCTGTTGGATGCTCACGGTGCTGCCCCTCTTGGGGTGGCCTCGGTGAGGGTGATGGGGCTGCGCCCGGCGCTAGAGGCTCCTGACCCACGGGTCCAGACGGGCGCCCCAAAGCGCACCGGAGGGATGTTGGGACTCTGTGCAGACACTGCTGCCTTCAAACCCTTCGGGCAGCCCTGCTGAAGGAGTCTCCTGCCCTGGAGCAGCACCCGCGTCCCGCACCCAGCCCCGAGGGGAGCCGGCGGGCGGGGGGCGAGCGGGGTGGCTGCTCTGGCCACCCCGATGGAGCCGGTGGTGGGCGAGGGGGCACAGCCTGGGCCGGTGCCGGCAGCCGGTGGGGAAGGCTGTGCCAGGCAGCGGGACCAGAGCGAGACCGCGGGGTCGGGGGACCCCGGGGAGCCGCCCCAACCCTGTGGAGAGGAGTCTGCCGCTGCCTGGAGATGCTGGGAGCTGCCACGGACGGAGGATGCCAGGGAGCCGCTCCTGCCCGGGCATGAGCAGCCGCCTGCCCACGGTCCCTCCCTGCCTGCGGGGCAGGACCCTCCCGCTGCCGACAGCGGCCCCGTCCTGCCCCGCGGGGAGAGCCCACGGCCCGGCTCCCAAAGCGTCTCCAGCTCCATCCAGAGCCTCTTCGGCGAGGCAGAGATGGCACCGAGCGGTGGCGTGGCGGTGGCAGCGGAGCCGTGCCCCGTTCTGGCGGGCAGCGAGGACGAGTGCCCCATCTGCACGGAGCCCTACGACGAGCAGCGGCACAAGGCGGCCGTGCTGAACTGCAGCCACGGGCTGTGCCGCGCCTGCCTGCGGGCCATCATGGACACGGCCACGGGCGCCGAGCTCGGCCGCGTGCGCTGCCCCATCTGCCGCCAGAAGACGCCCATGCTGGAGTGGGAGATCTGCAAGCTGCAAGAGGAGCTGCTCCTGCTGCACGCCCAGCCCGGCTCCCCCGGAGCCCTGGCCACCCCCCGGCCCCCTGCCCTGCCGCCCCGGCGCCCGGGCCTGGCCGGCGCCCTCGAGCATCGCTTCCAGGTGCGCTTCCACACCAGCCGCATGTTCGGGTGCCTGCCCTGCGTGCGGTACCCGCCCTGCCTCATCCGCGCCCTGGCCCGGCTGGAGCGGCGCTGCCGCTGCTGCTACCTCCTGCTGCTGGCGCTGCTGCTGGCCGCAGAGATGCTCAGCCTGCTCCTCATCTTCCTCCCCATCCTGCTCATGGTGATGCTCTTCCTCATCCTCGACAAGTAGCGCTGGCTTTGTGCCCTCAGGCTGAGCGTGCGTAGGGAAGGAGCCCAGCTCCGGCTCTGCCCGCGGCCGTGATGCCAGCGGGGAGCAGGCCTGGGACCCTGGTGCCCGGGACACCTGGCACTGCCCGTGAGCCCGGGGCGGGGGAGGCAGCGGAGGAGCAGGAGCAGGCAGCAGAGGGAGGCGACCCTGGAGCTGGGCATGACCTGCACCGCAGTGACATCGCTGCCGCAGCCAGGGGGCCGATGGAGTGGGGCACATCCCTGCCTGGCGCTGGGCACCAGAGAGGCTCTGCGGGCAGAGCAGGGCTGTGCCACGGGCTGTGCCATGGACTGTGCCATGGGCTGTGCCACGGGTTGTGCCATGGACTGTGCCATGGGCTGTGCCATGGACTGTGCCATGGGCTGTGCCACGGGTTGTGCCATGGACTGTGCCATGGGCTGTGCTATGGACTGTGCCATGGACTTTGCCACGGGCTGTGCCACGGACTTTGCCATAGGCTGTGCCACAGGCTGTGCCATGGACTGTGCCATGGACTTTGCCACGGGCTGTGCCACGGACTTTGCCATAGGCTGTGCCACAGGCTGTGCCATGGACTGTGCCATGGACTGTGCCACGGGTTGTGCCATGGACTGTGCCACCTGCAGCCAGCACAAACGGGCTGGAATCCCCCAGCATGCACTGAAAATACAACCTGTGTTTGTACCACAGCTGTGTCCAGCTGAGTTCAGTGCTCAGTCTCATCATGTCCCTGTGGGGCCTTGCAGTGCCACAAGGAGGGAATGGGCACAGCCAGTGCACTCACCTACAAGGGGAGCGTGCCCCACCATGGCACCTCCCAGCCCCTGCCGAGCCGTGCCAGCCCGTGCTCAGACTGTGCCCTTCGGGGAGATAAGTGAGCAAACACGGCTCACTCAGTGCCATACACAGGTGGAGCAGCCTGTGGTGAGTGGCACTGGGGCTGTGCCCACATGGGCCTTGCCATGGAGCAGGAGTGTCCCAGGGCTGAGCAGGATTTGGGCTCTGCCTTTGACTGCCAGCCTCACGTGGTGGCCACACGCCAGCCAGGTGATGTCTGGGTCAGTGTGGCTGCTCTGCACCCTTGTTCCTCCCCAGGGAGGGGGATGGGGATCTTCCCAGGCTTTCAGCCACCTTTGGGCTGGTGGTGGGTGGAAGAGAGCTGTCAGACCCTCGAGGTCCTCCCAGGATTCCATTTTAGGGGTGCTGACAGCCACCTCCACAGGCTGGAATGTGCAGCAGTCTGTTTGGCACTGCTGGCCTCCTCTGGGTGTCCTGCCAAGGCTCTGTGCTGACCCCATGCCAATTCCCCCCTCCCTGTGCTGTCCCCCCTCTCTGTCCCTCTCAGCCCAGCCCTGCTGGGGGCTGGTGACACTGCTGTGCCCTGTCCTCCTGCCTGGCTGTGCTGGGCTTGTGCAACCATCCCCCTGTCCTGGCTTTGCCCCTCTGCCCCGGAAACACCCTTGGGCCCCTCCCCAGGGCTGTGGCTGTGGGAGACAGGGTGCCAACCCCCCTTCCTCTTCCTCTTCCTCCTGCCCAGAAGCTGGGGGGTTGAGCAACCAGCGAGCACTGCTGTGCCCACACAGCTCCTCAGAGAACCCCTGTCCTTGTGCCCAGGAGGGCAGAGATTGGGGCTCTGGGCTTTGCCAGGACACTGGTGCCACTGAGCATCAGCGCTGCCAGGGGCTGCTCTGGGAAAGTGCTGAGGCACAGGAGCAGGGCAGGGCACCCCAAAACAGGTCAGGTCAGCAGGCAGAAGCAGGTGGGTCTCCCCAGTCCTGGTGGCACCAAGGAATATTTATTTATACCAAGTGGAGCAGCTCCATCAGGAGAAGTGCCAGTTCAGCCCTGGCTGGGGCGTTTCTGGCTCCATGGAGCCCGTGGGGAGGGGGAGCTCAGACACCCGGGGGCTCTGTCACCATGGGGGAGCCTCGTGCCCCTGCCCTACATTGCGTGGGGGTGTTTGGGGTGAACCAGGCCAGAGCTGCCCCCACGGGACACCCCCAGCACTCCAGTGCTCCCTGGGCCGGCCGTTGGCACCTCTGGGTGCTGAAAGCTGAAGGGCACCTCCATCCCCCCGAGAAGGGGATCCCTGGGGGCTGTGGGGTGGGATGGACCCTGTGGGCCATGTGGAGCCTGGCTGCAGTATCCACTCCCAGAACTGGGTTATATTTAGCAGCCTGAGATAATGGTGAGCAGGGCTGGGGGCTGACAGGGCTGACCCAGGGCTGATGCCGGGCTCCTGCCACAGGCACAGCTTCCAGCACAGCCCCCCAAACCCACCCAACCTTCCCACTTGCAGCCCTGTCCTCTCTCCCAAGCCCCTGACACCCCATTGCAACACCCCAAATGTTTCATGGCATCCCCCAGCCGGCACCTGCTGGTGCCAGGTGATGTGGTGTCCCCAGACCAGTGACTTGGCTGTGCCCATCCCTGCAGGGACCGGCCCATTCTCTCCTGGCTTCGCCCACTGCAGCCTGGCGTGTCCCTGCTCTGGCCAGAGGCATCCCCGTCCCAACTGCACCACAACCAGCAGCACCTTCCCTCCTGCACTCTGCCCCTCCTCTGGGGACATGTCCCCCCGCTGTGTCCCTTGGCAGTGTGACCAGAGTGCCAGCAGCCCCGGGGCCAGCACGGGGAGGGGACACGGAGCTGGGCAGTGAGCAGGAGCCCGCGGCCCGCCCTCTCCTGGATTTCACCCCAAGGAAGCTCCGAGCTCAGCAGTCCCTCCCCAGCCGCGGGGCCAGCCCTGCCCTGGGGACCCGTCACAGCCGCCACCATGGTCCTGTCACGGCGGGATGCGCGTTGTGAGAGCTCGGCACGGAGCTCCCTGGGCTGGAGCGGCCGCTCGGGGCTGTGACCGCCCGGGGACGTTTGAGGCTGCGTGTCCCCAAGGAGGGCTCGGCCCTGGTGCTCAGCCACGTCCCTGCAGACGGGAGGGGAGCTCCCCATGGCCCGGCACAGCCTCGCGCCCCTGTTTGCATCCAGGGGCAGCTGCTCCTGCCGTGCCACCTCTGGGGCAGGATGGGGGTGGTGGGGCCACCCCATGGGGCCAGCGCTGCCACCGTCCCTGCAGGAGCAGAACAGCCCCAGGCACCGAGAGGCCGGGCTGCAGGAGAGGCTTCTCACAGAATCACAGAATGCTCTGGGTTAGAAAGAACCCACCCAACTCCTGGCCGTGCACAGACACCCCAACAATCCCACCCTGTGCCTGTGAGCATTGTCCAAATGCTTCTTAACTCTGGGGAGAATGACTGGCAAACACCACGCCCCAAACCCATGGCAAAGGCTGAGCCCAAACCAGGCCGAGCCCAAACCAGCCCCATCCTGGCACTTCCCATATAAATGAGGACATTTGGGAAAAGGATCACCCCCAGGAGCAATTTAACTCCCCACATCCCCTCTCCTACCATGAGCCAAACTGGGAGAGCCCAGAGCTTCATCCCAGCCTGGGATAGATGTTACAACCATGAGGAGATTTTAGAACCAGCTCACCTGGGAACATCTCTGCTCTCATGTGGCCAAACCTCCTCCTGCAGCAATGTCCTGGCCATGCTTAAGCAGCTCATAGGACTTAGAGACCTTCAAAAACTTAGCATGGAGGCACAAAGCTAGAATGGCCATGGGAGCATTTTAGGGGATGTGAAAGACTCTTAATTCACCTGCATCTGTGACACAAGGGCTGGCACCACCCCATGTCCCTGTCCTTTGCAGCAAACCTGGCACCTCTTCCAGCAAGTGCTTATTCGAGGTTAATAGGGCAGGAGAAATGGGTTCTTACCCAGTACTTGCTCCTGAAAGGCCCTATTTCTTCCTTAATTGTAACTCAAAATCAAATTAGCAGTTTTAAATTTACTCTGTGCCCAAGAGGTGCCACGAGTGTAGGGGAGAACACATTGTACCCTTTGTCCTTATGTAATAAAAAGGGTAAATTCCTACCGAGGGCAAAATTGCTGCCACCTCTGTTCTGGTTGGCCCACAGCTTCGGTGTCTGTGGGGACAGAAATGCTCAGCCCGGATTTAATATGAGCTTTTGGGGTGCCAGAGTTCCTTATCCTGGATTTGGCCTGAGCCTTTGGGCTGATGGAGATGCACATCCTGGATGAGGGGCTGCCCCAACTCCCCCAAGCAGCCACATGATTTGGCTCAGTGTGGGGCTGCTGTGACCACCAGGAGACCCCCCACACTGTGCCAAGGCTGCACAAACGATGGAGGAATGTGGGTGCAGGGTGGGGATGTTGGTAAGGACAGGGAGACACGACACAGCTCCAGCATCCTCAGGGATGAGGGTGGCACTGGCTGCGTTATTGGTGCTGTAGTTCAGCACCCCTGGACTGGGAGGTGTTCTGTTCTCCAGGCATAGAAATCCCCCTGGGATGGGAATCAGCACAACAGGAAAAAGGGTCTGCAGCCACCCTTGCACCCTCCTGGATGTGCTGCTGCTTTGGAAGCAGATGCTCCACCTTGGCCCAGAGCTGAGGGCAGAGACAGTTACTGCTCCTGGAGAAAGGAAATTTGTGGGCTGGCGCTGTTTGTGGGCACACAGTGCCTGTGGGCCCACCCCAGCCTGTTCCCACGCCAGCCAGTGTGTACAGCTTGCCCTGGGGAGCTGCCTTGTCCTGGGACCATCATCCCAGCTGCTTCTGCTGCAGATTCCCGGCTCTCCCAGCTGTGGAGCTGCCATCCCAGTGACCCTGGGGTCCTTCGGGGCACACAGTGGGTTCCATGTGCTGGTGCTGCCAGCCCCAGGGCAGCTCCTGCATGCTGTGGGAATGGTGCAGAGAGGAGTCCATGAGTGCAGCTGCCTCACCAGAACAGGGAAACCCAGCACTGCCCATGTCTCTCCTTAGCTCCCTTCAACAGCAGGTCCCACCAAATGGCACATCCTCCCACCAGTATCCCACATCACCTGGGGAGAAAGGGGACATCCAGTGGGTGTTTGAGGGCTCTTGCTGTGGCTGGGGACCCCTTGCCAAGTTGGGCAGGGTCCCCCAAGGTGCCCAGCCACATGCAGGGGCCGGGCAGGGAGGGGACACAACTCCCTCAGAGCTAAAAGCCAGGTTGGAGGAGGAGGTCCCAGCCCAGGGCAAAGCTGTAACCCGGGTATGGCCCAGCCTGTCCCACAGGGGAAGCAGGGCCAGGGCACATCCTGGTGTCACCCCCCTCCCGCCCCAGTGACGCGGCCCTGGACTCCAGCTCAGCCTTCGTTCCAATATAATCTTTATTGGGGAGACTGATGGGGTCAGAACAAGGCCGGGTATAAAACATGATCATGGTCACAACCAGCAGCAGGAGGCATTGGCAGAGCAACACAGACACGGTACCGGCGCCGTTCCCCCGCCGGAGTGAGAACGGTTCTGGGGCTGCGCCAGCGGCATCGCCCGCCCCCTCGGGACAGCACAGGGCATGGACTGGTCCCTCTCCCTGCATGGGTGCTGGGCTTTGGCCAGTGCCAGGGGCACTGTTTCCTCCAGGATGTAGGTTCTGGGACCCCTCAGGCTCACCCAGCCCCAGCACCCTGGGACTGGGCAGCACGTGCCCCTGGTGCCATGCCAGGCTGGGTTGTGGTGCTCAGCCCCATGGGAGCACCCAAAACTATGGCTTTTTCTTTATTTTGTTTTGTTTTGTTTTTTTTTGGCAGCAAACTTACCCCTCCAGGTGCTCTGGAGAAAGCAAGACTGTGCACAGGAAGCTGCTGCCCTGCCAGCCCCTCTGCACAGGGGTCAGAGCAGAGGTGCTGCTCTGGGGAAGGGACTGTGGGCAGGAGCCAGACCTTGGTCCCCCTACCCAGTCAAATCCCCTCACTGGAGTCAGCAATTTGGGGTACTGGACCCCGTGCCACCCTCCTGAGCCATCCCCTGGGGCATCGGTGTGGGTCCCGGGCGGAGGGGCAGAGAACGGGCACAGCTCAATGCCTTTGTGAACACGTAGTGGCCTGGGATGGGGTGGCTGGGGATGGACAGGGAAAACAAGAATCCTCCAAAACGAGGACAAAGTGGAGCTTTCCTCAAGGGCCGGCGGAGGACATGGGCCGCACGTCTGCTGGCATCCGAGGGGCCGGCGTGGCGGCTTGGTGTGGCTACTGAGACTCGGGCGCACGGCGGTGTGGCCACCGAGATGAAAGCTTTGGCAAATAACTTACAGAGAGGGGGTGGAGGGGGCAGCTGGGGACCTGTCCTCACTTCCTGTGCTGGGAGGGTGGCCCAGTGTGGCACCATGCATCTCCAGGGCTCCTTGTGCTGCTGCTGCCGGCCGTGGGGCGATGGGGAGGGCGTCACTCCGGCCAGAGCCCAGCGTCCGCTCCTGGGAGAGCCGGGGAGAGAGGAGGGAGAGGCGCCCGGGGAAGGAGCACGGTGAGGAGCTCGATGCAGCACAGGAGCGCCCGCCGCAGGGCCAGGGGAGCCGCAGAGCCCGGGTGCGCTGGTGGATGTGCTCCCCTTGCCAGCGTCCCTCTCCCCGGGCACCACCGGTGAGTCGGTGGCTGCTGCAGGTCCCAGCACCCCCTCTGCCCCCCCCCGAGTGCCGGCAAGGACACCAGTCCCACATCCTCGGCCGTGGTGAGTATTAGAGCATTCCCTGGCGGTGCCACTGGCAGGGAGGGGACAGGGGGCCGCGCTGTCCCCGCCGTGCCCCGTGCGGAGGGGCGGGCGGGCGCGGGGCTCACATGATGGTGCAGGAGGACAGCGGGTTCCGGATGTGGCAGGTGCAGGCGGCCCCGCAGTACTGGCGGAAGGTCTGGTAGCAGCTGCGGTCGGTGTCGCTGCTCCACTGGACGGGGTTGGCGGCCAGGGCCTCGGCCGGCAGTCTGTTCAGGATACTGGTGTTGACGGCCAGCGCCGCCAGCCCGTAGTCGGTGAAGAGGACGGTCTCCCGCTTGCAGGTGGGGCAGGAGATGAACTTGTACTTGGGGCAGGACTCGTAGAGGATCTGCAGGCACTCCTCGCACACCGAGTGCAGGCAGGAGAGGATGCGGGGCCGCTTGTTGGTGAAGTTGTACATGTGGCCGCAGGTGGGGCACTCCAGGGGCTCGCAGGGCGTCGAGGGATGCAGCACGTACTGGTTGACGATCACCTCGTCCGACGGCGGCTGCCGGTGGTAGCAGACCTCGGAGCTGCCCTTGCGCTGGCCCTGGTAGCCGCGCTCCCGCCGCGGCAGGGGGGGAGTCCGGGGCAGCGGCAGCGGCCCGGGGGTGGCATCCAGGGCGGGGATGTCCCCGCACGCCTGGTTGACGATGATCTCGGACTCGGAGGGCCACGCGCGCTTGGCCACGAGGGGCGGCTCCCGGCGCGGGGCGGGCGCGTAGCGCGGCTGCGACCCCTGCAGCTCCGAGAACTTCTCCGGGTGGATGATCTTCATCGCCTCCATTTTAATGATGACCTGTTGCCCTTTCAGACACGACATGAGTATCGTTTTCACATTACTGTCCACTGCTCTGGGGTCTCCGAGGGACGCCTGCATGAGGCTAAAACATGCTGGCAGCCTGCTGAGCTTTCAATCTCGCTCTGGCCGCGGAGCAGGAGCACAGGGAGCAGCAGCTGGTGCGGGAGAGCATCCTGGGGAGACGGGCCAGCGGCAGCGGACCCCACGCCCTTCTTCTGCAGCCAGCCCCGAGGGTGCCAGGAGCGAGGCTGGGGCAGGCAGGAGAAGGCAGGGCTCACAGTGGCATCCTGCCTGCCTCGAGATGCTCTTGGGCGGCTGATCAAAGCGCCGGCTCCCCGCAGCCTCACCGGGATGTTAACGTGACATTGGCAGTCACTCAGCAGCCCTGCTCTTCGCCTTCGCTGCCACTTCCCACGGCAGATCAGCTGCAGTCGGAACGGTAATTTGGGGATGGCGGCAGTGGGCACTGCCCAGGGCAGGTGAGTCCAGGGAGGATCTTGCAGAACTGGAGGCAGCTCTCACTTTGCCCCAGGCCGGCCTCTGTTCCTGTTTACATGCAGTGGGATCCTCGTGGCGCTGAAGAATGTGTTTGCAAATTCCTTTGCTCTGACTTCCCGGCTCTCCCACTTGCAGTCACCGGCAGCTCCCACAGGGCAGGGGCTCGGGGCACATCCCGTGCCAGAGGGCAGCTCACCTTGGCTGCGGCCAGGACACCGCACACCTTGTCCCCTCGGTCCCTGGTACCTCTGTCCCCAGCTCAGCTTCGTGCTCGCTGGAAATGAAAAGGGAGAGGGGGTTGGATCCAAGGCTCTTCATGGATCTACCGTCTGCCAGCGCTCCCTCGGGATGCGTGCCCGCCTGCATCCCGGCAATTTGGCAGCCATGCCCTCCGGGTCCTGTCCATCCGCCCGCGTGCTTGGGCTGCGGAAGTGGGAGCAGGCAGGTATTTCCCCCACGGCATCGCCTCGGCGGCCCCGAGCGGGGGGTGCCGGGACCCCCCTCTGCCCTGAGGGTGGGAGGCAGGTTCCCCTGAGCCCCCCTGGGCTGCGGAGCCCCTCTCGAAGGGGTTCCTCCGCCGACCTGCCTCTGCTCAGGGTTTTCTCTCACGTTTAGCCCCTCCTCTGCTCAGTGGATCTATTTTTACCTCCATCGCTTGCTCCTGATCTGTCCGTGCTATTATCCCTCCCTCCAGCTTCCTCTCCCCCCCTTCCCAGCTCCCTGCCCTTGTCCCGGGGCTGATGGAGAGGACAGGCCACGTTTGCGGGCAGGAGATGGGGGGCAGGCAGCCAGCCCGAGGCCATTTTCTCCCTCAGCAGCCCCTGCGCCAGCCCGGCTCTCCACCGAGAAGGGCGAAGGCGCTCTCCTCCATCACGCTGCAAATCCTGTTAGAGGGATGCCTCTCCCGCCGGGCGCTGCCATGCCTGGCGGAGGGGGCCCGAGGGGGCCATCTGGTTGCAGCAGCAGCAGCCTTTGGGGATGAAGCGAGGCCGCGGGGTTCAGCCCCGGGTGCCCGAGGGCTGGGAGGGGGGGCTGGATCCCTGCCCAGCCCCAGCAGGGATGTCCCGGGGGCCATGCCCTGGAAGCACTGGGGTCCCGCAAGCATCCTGCCCTGCAGAGGGAGGCCTCGCCTCTTGCATTCCCCCTCGCAGGCCCACATCCTGCACCCCACTTCCTGCACCCCACATCCTGCACCCGCGTCCCACAAGCAGCATATATCCCCCCCCTCCCGCAGCAGCAGCAGCCCCAGGGGCTCTGCCTGCAGCTCTCACACAGACACTCACCCGCAGCGCCCACGAGCACAGCGACACGGGTGGTCAGCAGTGCCACGCACTGTCACCGCGTTCCCACGCTCGTTCTGTCACACCCCTTCACGCACAGCCCTGGCGCAGCACCCGCACCCCCACCGCCCCTGGGGCGACACAGCCCCCCGCCATCCCCGTCCGTTCGGGGGTGACACAGCCCCCGCCGCACCCCACACCCCATCACTCCGGGGGAGGCACAGCCCTCCCAGCATCCTCCCCTCCCCAGCCTCCCACCGCGATCCCCAGCCCCCCGACTCCGTGCCCCACGCTCGCAGCACACAGTGCTCCCGCACACACACACACGTGCGCTCCCGCACGCCCGCGGGGTGACTCCCCCGCCCCTGCCCGCCGTTACCTGCGCTGGCCCCGGGCAGGGGTCCCGCTTCAGCCCCCGCTCCGTGCCCGGTGCGGCTCCGCAGGCCCGAGCGGCGGAGGTTATCTGAAAGGCAGCGGGATGCGGCGCTGCCCCGGCCAGGCGCGGCTCCCCGGGGATGCTGGCGGCTCCGAGGCGCGGCTCCACCGGGATGGTCCTGGCCGGCAGCCCCCGGCCCCGCCGCCCGCTCCGGCCGCGGCGGCGGCGCGGGGAGGGGACCGGGCGCAGGGGCCGGGGCTGGCGGCGCCGGGTCGCTCCGGATGCTCGGCGGGGACCGGCGGCCGGGGGAGCCGGCAGGTACGGCCGCTGCCGCTCCGGGGGCTCCTTCGTGCCCTCCCCCGGCTCCCCCCGCCGCCCCCGGCCGCGAACTCCGGCTGGGCGCGGGGCTGATGCAACACCCCCGGCCGGCAGCGCAGGCTGCGGGGGGCTGATGCCAGGCCCCCCTGTGCCCCTGGGCAGGTGCAGGCAGCGGCGGGCAGCAGCGGGCAGGCAGCGGCGGCTCCGTGCCCGCCGTTCCCGGGGCCCGGCGGCGCGGGCGCTGCTGCGCGCTCCCGCCGCCGCCCGCAGTGCCGCCGCAGTGGTGCAGCCGCCTCACATTTCTCTCGCTCAGCAGCGCCGGGGCCCGCCGGCCGCAGCGCCTGACGCCCAGCACACCCCCTCCCCGCCCCGCACGCCCCCTCCCCGCCCCGCACCCCTTCATCGCCCCGCACAGCCCCCTCCCCGCACATCCCTCCTTACCCCGACCCACTCCCCTGGTCCCACACATCCCGCTTCCCCACAGCCCCTCTCGCCCCGCACCCCCTCTCCCCGCAGCCGCTCCCGAACGCTCCCCGCGGCCCCGCTCCCTCTCCCGGGCCGGCCGGGCCCCCGCGGGTCGCTCCGAGGGGCCCGCGGTGACTCAGCATCAGCGCCGCTGGAAGCGGCTCCGCGGCGCCGGGGCCGCTCCGGGGACGCGGCTGTGGGGCAGCGTCGGGGAGGGGGCCCTGTCAGCAGCCCCTGCAGCCCCCGGGGCTGGGGAGAGGTCGGACAGCCAGGAATTCCCCCACCACGGCTTTTTCCCACTGCCAAATCAGCCGTGCACCCCACACTGTCCCCTGGGATCCGTGGCCACGGCTGTCGGGGGAGCAGAGGGGGCCCCTGAGAGCCCCCCAGTCCCTGCTGAGCTCCAGAGCTCCTGGGCATGGGTGCTCATTGGTCCCTGGGGACACGGTGGGCTCAGTGTGGTGGGTGGGAGTCCCAGCAATGCTGACAGGTCCCTGCAGAGTGCTGGGGAGCGTTGCTCATGGCCATGGGCTTGCTAGTGTGACCCCCATAGTGGCACAGGCAGACAGGACCCCACAGGCTGGGGACACCCCACAAGGTGCCCTGAGCAGATGACTCCTGGTCCATGCTTCCTGGCTCCTGCAGATGTGAGAGGCATGGATGTTCCCTGTTAGAGGCCAGGCTGCCTTCTCCCCCTGCTGTGGGTGCCTCCAGAATGGGGACCCCACAGGCAAATGGCCCAAATGAGGAGGCAACCCCACACAGAGCCCTCCAGCTCCCATGCCCTGACCCCAGGAGCAGTGACCCAGGATGTGCACACTCAAATCCAAACCCAAATCCAAACCCAAACCCAAACCCAAACCCATTCCACCCAGCCCTGGCTGGAGCAGGATGCTGGTGGGGGCTCACCAGGCTCCTTTGGGTGCTGTTGGGGTTCCTCTGCTTGTGTTGCCCATTGCTATTTTTTAGTTTTTTATATTCCTCCAGGATTGTGCCTGGGCTTTTATGCCCTCCCTGAAGATTGCCCTGTCCAGCCCTGCTTGCTGACCCTCCAGCCCTGCTGCAGCAAAGATCCAGCCCCTGTAACAAGGGGTCTGTGTGGTTCTGCAGCTGCCGTGTCCCCACAGCCACTCTGTCCTCACCATGGCTGTCCTCTGGCCCTGCCATCAGTGGGATGGACACAGGAGCTGGAGGTTACATATTTCACAGCTATGCCAGGCCTTATGCAGCCCAGAGATCATCTTCTTACCCACACTTCATGCAATGCTAAAAATCTCACCCAGGTGCCTCTCTTCCTGACCTGGAAGAGATGACCAAGGCCACCCGGCACAAGGATTCCCCAAGGGCTCAGTTGTGCTCCATTCCCAGGCCAGACTGACCCTGGAGTCAGGTTCTCCCTGGGGACCCTGCAGCATCACCTCCACCTGGAAATCCATGCTCCCTTCTTGACAATGGCCGAGTTCTTAATCTGGGAGTTTCTCTCAGTGGTTAAGGGATTTTTGAATGCCTCTAGCACCTCTAAGTGCCTTTCTTTGATCTGCTCACCTGCTGAAATCAGTGTGAGGCTGCTGCTGCTGCCTGGCACACGCTAAACAGGGATTTCCTCAATCCTCCCCATCCTCCCTGTGTCAGGTGCTCCTGCCTTCCCTGCTAACGTGCCTGGGTGCAGACAGCAAGAGCTGAGATCTTACGCCTGAGCTCACTGAGCAGAGGAAATTGCAGGAAGTGAGCGAGCACGAGCTATTTTCTGTTATTAATTCATATGGCATCCCCGTGCTGACCCAGCTACACCGTGTGCTATTATGCTGCTATTCCATGACTTAAGCAACAGCTCTATTTAAAAATAATCATAAATTACATTGGGCATTTTTTCTGCTGAATAAGAGTGTGTTTGTGCCAAGGTGCTGGGATCTTCCTGTTGCCCCAATGGCTCTGCTTCTGCTTTGCATGCTCAATGCAGAGCTTTCCCCTTTCCTCTGCTGAGTTGGTCCACCAAGATCTGTGCTTTCTACCCAAACTGAAAAAATCTCATCCTTCAAAACCCAAACCTCCCATCTCTGTCTGGGCCTCAGTGTGGCTGAGACTTGACTGCTGACCCTATCAAACCTCAGCCCTGTGGCCACCTCTGCCTTTGGGTCCTGTCTCTTACTCCTGGTTTAACACCTGACTTTGGCATATAAACATACATGTTGTGTTATCTTTTATAAAAACCTATTGTGTTGAGTGTTATCATAAATGTGCATATTTTGGCTGAATATCCTCAGAGGTCTTCTGACCTCTGCTGATGTGATAGGGGTGCTCTCCTGGGTTTTACAAGCAGCACTGATATATTTTACCATTTCCAGAGACCTTGTCAGCAGGCCAAGCACACCTTTGGGTTCAGAGGTTGCTCCTCAGCTCAGTTGTACCTGCTGTCCTTGGGTCCAGCTCTCCTTAAACAGACATGCAGGAGCAGCTTTGCCAGTGGATTCCCTTCATTTGTCCCAGATGAACAAGGTTTTTCTGTTTGTAATCAGGAGGTTATTGTTCTAATTCAGCTGGTGTTGGCCTTGTGTGAAAGCACAGCTTCTTTCTGCAAAACTCATTCCTATCCAATGTCCTGACTGGATCAGTTTGAAACCTTTGCTCTGCTGGGAGCTGTACCACTGCTGGCCAGGCTTTGCTGAGGTGAATGGTGAAGCCAGAAGATAGTTTGGCCCTAAATTTCTCCCTCACCATCAGCCATTACCTGCTCAGCCATCTAGCTGTTTGCCCAGGATTTTATTGCCCTTGTGGATTTCTAGTACCTGTGGGAAGGACCTGTTCTGAGAGGATGGCCCCTCTCTTGCTTGGTGCTTGCCTTGCCCTGTGATGGCACCTGAGGCTTTTCTTTCCACCCTACCTGGGCAAGCTGACAGCTCCCTGTGTGCCAGACCTTCCTGTCCCACACCCAGGCCCCCATCCATGCTGCCCATGCTCCTGGTGGCAGCACCTCAGGCCACCTTTCTTTGCTCCCTGCTGCTCTTGTCACCAAGTTTGCTTGTCTGGGTCCTGCACGCATCCACAGCTCGTCCCAAAATCCCGTCTGTTTCTCACACCAATCTTGTTTTGCTCTGGTGAATCACTCATCACACAGATAATTCACCCACAAACCCATGAGCTCATCCCCAGCTTTGCAGAGAGCAGCTTTCCCTGCAGGTCTGTGCAGGACAGTGCCAGGGCCTGCCCAGGAGGGAGGGAGGGAGGGAGGGATGTGGGACCCACAGCTGAATTTTCATCCTCTGGGTGCCATCCCCTGGGGACTGCCTCTCCTTCCCAGGGCAGAGCACCAGGAGAAGGGACCCCCAGTCAGACCATCCCAGGCTAAGACCCTCCAGGCCTGTCTGAGGTGGCCACAAGAGCCCAGCACAGACCCTCAGAGAAAGGAAAGCAGGGCACAGTGCTCCACCAAAAGCACCAGAGGAGCTGTCTGTGCAGCTTGCTGGCAGAGCAAACACCATTTTGAAGGAGGGATGCTACTGAAATATCTGCCAAGAAAGCAGCAGTCTCTTGTTGCCAGCTGGTAGCTGAAGGATGCCCCAGCTGCTGCAGAGCTGCTCTGTGGCTGCTGTTTAAAGCAGTGTGTGGGTTGGTTGCTGGTGGTCAGGACCTGACCACTGATGTTCTTGCATCAATTCTAATGCCATGGTGGGGGCTTTCATGGGCTGGTTTCTAGGCTTGCAGCTGTCCACAGAGACCCCACTGCTACAGAAGTGATGCTCAGAAGATGTCCAAAGTGTCTGAAGCCACACACAAACCTTGAGATGCACACATGGTACCCTGAGCAGCCTGAAGGCTGCAGATGTTTGTAAAGCCTCAAAAGATTCCAAGAGGTTTAATCATTATTTTTACTATTAGTGATTAATACTGTGGCCACTTCTGTGAACCCTGGGTGTGAAGAGGGGGCCCCCCTTCCTGGTGCTGCACTGAGCAGGAGGAAGGAGCAGGAGGAGGGGGATGCACATGGGCTGGGGGGAGGTCAAGGGGCCAGGGCCAGAGAGAACACATCCCCTCTCTCCTCGGATGTGGTGACCTTCATTCCCCTCCCCACCAACTCCTTGCCTGCAGACCTGGGGTTGCTCAGCTGCCAGAAAAGAACACTTATGGAAGATGTACTGCTCTCCAGAGCTGTCATCTGAGAGGAGGGAAAGAGGATGGGATTCTGTAGCCACAGGTGAGGACATGGGAAATTCCAGATGTAGTTCCCTGCAGCTACACAGGGAAAATCTTTTTGTCTTTGAGGGTCAAACAGCAGACAGGGCACAGGGAGGTGGTGGGATGTCCTTCAAAGCTGCCCTGCACAAGGTCCAGAGTGACAAACTGGCCACACTCTGAGCCACGGGCCCTGTGGGCAAGTGGGGCCTGTGCTCCTATCAGAGCCCCCTTTTTCATCTGAGGCTGCATCTTCCCCAGCCCCAGGTAGGCACAGTCCCTGGAGAAGTTCACATCTGGTTGGTGACCCCACAGCAGCACAGCTATGTCAGAAACTCCTTCCCAGTCCCGCAGTGCTACTGGGGAATGAGTGTGTGTGTGTGGGGGGGGGGGGGTTCTGCAGCTCCCCAGGGACTGCTGGCCCAGGCAGGGACGACCACAAAGACCTGGAGCTGCATTTCAGGGGTGAGAGGGTGCAAGGAAGACCCACATCCTTCAGAAAACACCTTGTGTCCAAGGAAAACAGGACAGGACCGGTCCAGAAATAGAAATGGCAGCTCTGCAGAAACCTTCCCCTCGCCCGTGCATTGACAGAGCCCGAGGCATTCGGGGCTCAGAAGAAACCGGAGCATGTGCCGGAGCTGGGACCAGCCGCTCCTCCTTCCCGGCCGGGCGGGTGCGGGGCCGCTGGGGCAGCTCCGGTGCCGGCGCTGGGGCTGCGGCAGTCGTGGGGACATTGAGCGCTCGCAGTGCTGCTCCCGGGACAGCCCGGCGCTCTGAGCCAGCGCTGCTCGCCTGGTGCCGCGGCCTGGCACAAACTGGGGCACGGAGGAGCAGCAGCGGCGGCGGCTGCCCGTGCCCTTGGGGTGCCCGGTGGGACTCGGCGGTCCTGGCACGGGTGCCCGAGGTCCTGCTCCTCCTTCCTGAGGGCTGCCTCAGCTGGGACACAGCTCCGAGCAGCAGCCCAGACCCAGGCAGTGGTTTGTTTTTGCACTACAGTTTCAGCTCCTGCAGGAAAGCTTCCCTGAAGGCAGCAGATGGGACCCACCGAGCCCTGCCTGGCTCCAGGCTGCTGCCCCCTTTCTCTGGGGCAGCCCGAGACTGTGGCTGTGCTCACAGGTGATGTGATCCTGCTGTCCCCGTGTGACTGTCCTGGGGCTCCCAACAGGACCTGAGGGCACCCTGCACTGCCCCATCCCTGCTCTCAGCAGCTGGCAGTACCCCTGGCTCTCCTGCTGGCCCTTCTGCTCAGCTTGGGCAGCCGTGCTCTTGTGTGGAGCAGCACGGCTGCATTTCTGGGTCAGCTGGGTGAATGTGAGCGTTGAGCTGAGGGTTTTGTTTTCCCTGCGTGCCTGTAACCCCCCTGGGGGTTGTGTGGGTGCATAGCTGGGAGCTGGCCCTGGGCACAGCTCCTGCTCTGGCAGAGGCTGCAGGGCCCTGGGGGCTGCCCAGCAGGAGCTGCTGCTGCTCTTGGAGCCAGGAAGCTGAGCCAAGGCTTGGTCTGAGTGCGTAGTGGAGCTGCAGCGGGGGCAAGAGGGGGGGCTCGTGGGTCTGGGGGTGGGAGGTTGGAATGGGGAGTGGGGGTCACCATCCTGCTCGAGCTGGTGAACTCCCCAGCACTGCCGTGGGTGGGAGCTGGAAGTGTGGGACCTGCGGCAGCCTGGGAGGGTCTGCACCCCACGGGGCAGGCATGGGGGCTGCACCAGCTCTTGGGCCGTTCCCTGGGGCTGACAGCATCATCTGGCCTTGGGGTTTCATCACCCTCATTTCTCCAGTCCTCCAAGAGCCAGGGCTACTGTGCTGCCAGGATGCTGGGATGCTGCTGAGGACCTCGAGGCCTGTCTTTCCCCTCTGCTCCCTCCAGAGAGGACTCCTTGCCCTGTGCCTTGGCTGCAGAGAGACCTTTGGGCACAAGGGGGTTGCAGCAGCCTGGTGCTCCTGTGCAGGCCGTGGGGAGGCAAGTGGAGCACTGTAGCCAGGGTGACAGGGGGAGGTGAGGCCATTCCATGTAACAGAAACCAGGGCTCCAGCTGGGGAGGGGACCCAGCATGTCCAGACTGCTGCAGGAGCTGTCAGGTGCTACTGGGACTCTGCTCTGTCCCCAGAACAGGACAGAGGTAACCAGAGAGACCTGGACCACCAGGAGCCATATTCTTGTTTGCTGGGGGCACATGTGTTTGGGGGGAAGGGGAAACTCTGCAGGACATCGAGCACACAGCTCAGTGTGCTCAGCTCAGAGCACCGGTGCCCTCCAGGCTCCCACGGATGGGGAAGAAGGGGCAGTTCTGGCTGCAGGCTCAAGGGCTCTGCTTTGAAGGTGCAGGCTCAAGGCTGAGGGCTGTCCCCCAGTGAGGCACACGGGGTCCCCGGGAGCCCCCCACCTGCCCAGGCTCACCCAGCCCTGGCTTCTGCAGGCCCCTGATCTGCACACGGGCTTTGGGGCTGGCAGGGCTGCGGAGGAGGCTCTGCAGCAGCGGGGGCTGCCTGCCCGGCGGCTGCCTGCGTGCCAGCACGGAGCTGCCAGCCCGGCGCTCGCAGCCCTCCCTCGGCAGACGCAAATGGGAGCAGACAGCCCGGCTCGAGCGGTAAAGATCAAACCCCAGGAGCCCCGGTCTGCTGTCAGCGCGGGCAGGGCGCTCGGAGCCCCGCCGGGAGCGGCAGCCCCGGTGCTGCCCTGCCAGGGTGCCGTGTCCCCGCCGTGTCCCCGCCGTGTCCCCGCATGGCTGCGGCACGGGGGTGCTGCCAGGGGGCTGCCCACGCTGCTGTGACCATTGCAGGGGCTGGCGTGGCCACGGGGAGAGGATCCGGGGCTTTGCCTGCCCTGGGTTTCCAGTCTGGGAGATGCACGAGGCGCTGTCAGCACGCAGGAATAGCTGCTCCTGCTCCTCTCGCTGGGCTCTGCCGGCAGGGATGCTCCTGTGCCCAGCACCTCCCCAGGGATTGCACTCCGGCTTCCCCGTGGACTCAGGGGCAGAGGAGAAGGTGGCCCTGGAGCTCGGCACTGCCGGAAACTGCTGTGGAAAGGCCCCTCCGCTGCCCCAGCCTCGTCAGCCGGTGCAAACCTCAACCTTCGCCCGCCCGCCCCCGGCTCCGGCGGAGCTGGCGGCTGTGGGAGCGGGAGGATGGAGCCGCCGCGGGGGCACGGGGGTGGTGGCGTGCAGGAAACAGTCTGGGTGCTCCCCGTGCCCAGGGGGGCACCTGGTGCGGCTGGGGCAGGACGGGCAGCACCCACCCGGGCGATGCGAAGGAGCAGAGGCAGATGCCAGCGGCGCCCCGGGAGCTGCGGGCTCGGCATGGCTCCCTCACCCTCCTCAAGTGCCAAAGAGGACTGAAGAGAGCCCTGGGGTTCCGCGTGGATGTTGCACAGCCTGCCTGTTTCCCACCCAGGGAGGTGCCCACAGCCCTGGCCCGGGGCTGCCCCGTTCCGGACAGCAGCGCTGCTGCCGCCGCTGCGGAGCAGGAGGGATGAGGGTCCGAGGTGCAGCTGGGGAGCAAGGAGAGGGCACAGCTAATTGGGATAATTGCTAAAACAGGCGAGGAGCGAGCGGGGAGGGAGGCGGTGAACAAGGAGCCGTTGTGCACAGGCGGCCCAGGCACGCGGCCCCGGCTCCAGCCGGCAGCGAGAGCCAAACAAACGGGGACTGTTCGGAGCGAGGGAGGACAAGCAGACGGCAGGACAGAAACCAGACCTCCACTGGGAGACAGCCGGAGCCAAGGGCTTAGCTGGGAGCTGGGTGCTGCCCAGGGTCTGCCGGCTCCCCGTGTGGAGAGCAGCCCCGGATCCACCGCCAAGCCTTCACCGGGGCAGGACGGTGCCATCCCCAACCCATCCCCGGATGGAGAGCATGGCAAAGTGCTGGGAATGCTCCAGGCCAGGAGATGAGGGACAGCCCTTCTGCCACAGTCATCCCCTGGACTGGAAACTTTAAATCACGGAAATATAGCAGGAAACCAGCCCTTGTCCTAAAAAAGCCATCGGCAGGTGCAGTCACTGCACAAGGTCGTGGCACAGCGGAAGCTGCGGCATCGCCCACGTGGCTGCTCGGGGTGGGAGCAGCAGCTGCCCCCGCCTCGGCTGCTCCCTCCGCAGGAAGGAGAAGTGACATTTGAGCAGGAAGAAACGTGGCTGTGCATGTGAGCTGCCCAACCCCGTGTCCCAGCTGGGCTTACAGCCCCTTTTCCAGGTGTCTGTGTGAGGTGGAGCCTCGGAAGACATGCCGGGCTGTTTGCTGCTGTCTGGTTCTGCACAGGGAGCTGCAGGATCTGCCATGGGCACAGATCCCCACAGCATCCATCCACCTGTCATGGGGCTGGGCTGAGCTTGGCAAAGGGCGAATTGCCCTTCCTAAAGTCCCTGTAGGAAGGCACAAGGCCACCCAGCTGCCGCTGTCCCCGTGGGACATTGTGGGGGAGAATGCACGAGCACCAAGGGGAACACCTCTGTGCTGGCCAAAGGCTCTGCCTGAGCAGGGATTTTGTTTATGGGAAGGATGGAGCAGAGGGGGAGATTTTGGCACTGCCAGCAGAAGTGCCCGGATCCGTGCTGCCTCCTGCTTCCTTCCACATCCAGCAGCAGCTCCGTGCACGGGCAGCCCCTGGCTCCTGGTCCGAGGGCTGTTGGGAACAGCGCACCCTCAGCCCCAAGGCTCTCGGCAGCAGGGAGGGGACGGGAAGGACTCGCTCCAGGCCAGGAAATCCTTGCTTTCTCCTCCAGCCGGGCCGCAGTGGGCAGCCACAATGCTTCGCTTCCCCCGCGCCTCTGCCAAGCCCCGGCGTGACCCGGGGGCGGCCGGGCCGGAGCCGCAGGGGAGGGGGACGGAGGGGGCTGCGGGAGGGCGATAAGGAAAGCGGCTCCCCTTGGGTTCCTGCAGCCCGGGGAGAGCCGGCGGCGGGCCAGGCCCACTCCTGTGATGTCGGTGCGGCCGTGCCAGCCTGGACAGCGGCTTATGTATCCAACTCGTCATCCCTGAGGAACGCGGCATCCCCCTGCCAAGGGGAGAGCCTGGCACTGAGCTGGAGAGGCTCTGGGCTCTGCAGCGTCCCCGTGCAGGTGTCTGACAGCAGCTCCGACAGCCCCGGCTCCCCGGGCCCGGCGGACGTGTCTCTGCGGTGTCCCTGTCCCCGCGGGCAGGGGAAGGGCCCGGCAGGGGACGGTGCCCATGGCCCGCACGAACACGCGTGGCCCAGCTGTGCATCCCTGTGGCCGGCCGGGAGCCCGCAGGGTGGCTGGGATGTCCCATCGGGAGAGCAGGATGGCGCTGGCAGGGGACGCTGGGGCTCTGCCAGCCCGCTGGGGCTGTGCTGTGCTCATGGGGAGCAGCAGCAGCCAAGGCAGAGCCTCCTTCTGCAGAGGAGCCTGAGCTGCTCCCACACGGAGCTGCGGCCGGGGCTGCACGGGGAGCAGGGCCAGGGCAGCCCGGGGTGTGCGTCCGGCTGCTGAGCGAGGCACGGGGCACATTCTGGCCCCACAGGAAATCCCTCCCACCGAGCAGCCTTGGCAAGTCGCTTCCAGGCTCTGTTTGGGCTTTAGAAGCTGCTGCCACCCTTTGGGACACACGGCTTCCCCTGAGAGAGAACCAGGAGCTGTGGGAACCCCTGGCATGGCCCGGGCAGACAAGCAGGCAGGGTCTTTGCCCATGCTGGGCACAGGCCTGGGGACACCGGCTGGATTTTGTGCTGGAGTTTCCCACCCCGGGGTGTTAGTGAGGGGCTGTGCTGCTCAAGGGCACAGAGCACCAAATCCTGCAGCTTCCATGAGCCCCCAAGCCTCCTGTCTCTGGCAGCTTTACCCCTAGGTCCTGCTCTGTGGCCCCTACAGTGCCCCTCAGACCTGCAGCAGTGGGATCCCCTCCATGGCACCCTCACACCCACAGTCCCCCCTCACTGGGTGACCCCTGAGCCCCGGTGCTGGTGACACTGGTCCGTGGGGTTCCCCTTTGGGATGCTCACTCCACGGGTGCCTCCCACTCCCTGTGATCTCTCCTTCCATGCCCCCAGGCCCCACTCTGATTTTATTGAGGAGGCAGCTGAGAATTAAGGTCAAAGCCTTGAAGAAGACCTCGCACGGCTGCGTTCCACGGTGGCATGTCCCGGAGGGAATCATCCCCCATGAGTTTCACACAGCCCGAATTTGGGGGTTGCCCTCCCATCTCTGCACTGGTCCAACCCCTCCCCGTGTCCCTTTTTCACACCGACCACCCACGGGCTCTCCTGAGCTTCAGCGAAGCCTTCAGCCCCGGCAAGGTTTGGCGAGCGGCCACCATCTGCTCCGGGGGCTCACCGAGCTGTCCCCTCCGCGAGTGGCAAAGCCTTCCGCTCTAGGAAGCGTCGCCCTTCATCATCCTTCGGCAGTGACGGGCTGCGCAGAGCATCACCACCCTCCTGTGCCTGCGGCAGGCACTGCACCGCCCGGGAGCCCGGGAACTGCTCACACACGGGGCCGCTTCGGGAGTTCTTTATTCTGGTGCCTGGGAGAGCCCCGGGAGGAGCTGGAGCTGGGAAAGCTCCAGCGCTGGGATGCCACACAAATACCTGTCCCCAGCAAAAAGAGGCCCAGGAACAGGACGTGCCTGTGGCTTTCTGGATGGTTTGTTTGTTTGGGTGATTTTTTACATAATAAATATACCTTTTGCTGTGTGTGAAGCACCAGCGAGCTAAGGCACCCCAGTTAGGGGAGGATTTTCAGGATTCCAGTAACTAAGGGATCTCTGCAGTTACTGGAATTCTGCAAAAACTTCTGCAGGCCAGAGGCTGTGGGTGCCCTGCCGTGGTTCCCCATGGAACCCATGCAGTGAGATTGTGAATTCTTGAGCCAGCACAGGAATTTTCCTCCTGGCTCATGTCCCACGGTTGGGGATGCTCCTGTCCCTGCAGCGCCTGCAGCCCCTGCTGGGAACCCAGCCCCCTGCACGGGGCTGCCCCCTCATTTGCAGGCTCCCAGCAGGTCCAGCAGGTTCACGAGCCAGTGCCATGGTTGGTTTTTCCCCTCTCTCTCCTGGTTTTCCCAGGCTCCTCCTCAAACCACCATTCCTCTGGAAGCAGTGTGGCACCTCTGAGAACCTCCCCATCCAACCATCACTCCCAGCACAGGACATCACCAGGGTGGGCATTGAGCTTTTGATTGGTTTTTCCTGTTTATTTCTTTTCCCCCTGCAAACAATTGCAGGAAATGAGGCTGGTTTTAAGCCACAGAGAGCCTCACATTAGCTCAGGTCTTCCATTTACTCAAGGAGGGCACAGCTCTGCAGCACCTGCCAGCTCCCAGCTTGGGCAATCCCACATGGGACAACTCCAAACCAGCAGCTTGAGCTTTGGTGCAGCAACTTTTCCACCTGGGGATCCTCCATCGTCTATAAATCCTCCAAGGATCAACACATGATTTCTGGATGTGGCCCTTGAAGCTCGATTTGGAGAATTTCTTGGCAAGAAATGAAATGTTTGAACTCCAGGCTCCAGATTAGAGGTTGCTGCTCATGGCTGGTGAAACCTCTCCTCATCTGGGGCTGCCGCAGATCTGCCCTGTGGAGAATGAGGATATCCAGGAGGTGCCTGCGAGATCAGAGCTGGGTGCTGAGAGAGCCGAGAGACACCCCCAGCACGGGGGCACCGCGGATCCCGGCTGGCTCTGCTCCCAGCGGCCGGGTGGGGTCTGCAGCAGCTGAGGGATAACTGAAGCCTCCGATCTGGCCTTATTATCATGCAGAGCAAAATAGCCCGGGGGCCCAGTCCCCAGAGAGACGGGTGCCCGAATGCTAAGCTAGCTCAGACAGAATCGCCCCCGCGGGTCAAACACCATAGCAAGCTCAGAGATTGTCAGCTCTTATAGTGATTGCAAGCTCTTAGGATTTCAGCTCTGCTTGCTAGGTAAGTTTGCCCTTGGCTTGAGGCTGCAGCAGACGGCAGAGAGAGGAGAAGGAGAGGCGCGGCTGGCTCCACAGAGATGGCTTTATTGGGGAAACCTGTGAAGGGTCCCAGCGACAGCTCTTCTTCTGTCGAATGGGGTACAGTGTGCCCTTTTTATAGGGTTGGATAGAATCCAAACTTAACCAATGGTAAGGGTTTAGGGGTATCCATAATTGACCAATAGTAAGGGTTAAAGTAACACGGCCTTATAACGTTACAGAGATAGGTTATGGGGCAGAGGTCAGGGAGACAGGAATTTTCTTTTGCTGTTTCAGCATTCCTATTGTTCATATTCTCCATGGTGCTTTTCCCAAACTTATGGGGTTTACTTCAAGGGATGTCCCCACCCGAGGCTCTGTCAGGTGACCCTCATGAGGCAGCCCCTGGCAGAGGGAAGGCGTTCAGGCCCCGGGGGCTGCAGGCTCTCAGGGGCCCCCAGAGCCGGGCTGTGCCTGACGTGCAGCCTCGCAGCTCCCTGCAAGCAGAGCTGCTCAGGAACAGGGCAGGCCATGGAAATCGGGCTAAAAGACAAACCCAGCCCGTGCTGAGGCTCTGCGAGGAAGGGGAAGGTGCTGCTGGAGAGGGCCACAGCGACATCCCCTGCGCAGGCAGGGACACGCCAGGCGGGGCAGGGTCACCGCAGGACGCCTGGGCGGAGGATTTGCCTTTTTCTATTCCTGCTTAGTCAGACAGATGAGTTTCTCTGTGGGGAAACGGGGCAGCAGCGAGGCCCGGTGAAGGGACAGGGGCTGCTGTGGCTCCCCTCCAGGTGACCCTGCGGTGGCAGGAAAGCCCCGAGGGGTCTGTGAAGGAGTTCTGCAGCTTTCAAACCCGAGAGCTGTGTGCTGTGGGGCTGATTTGTCACAGCACAGAGAGCACTCTCTGCACCCCCACTGTCAGTCCTCGGAGGGGAAACTGAGGCACAGAAGTGCATGAGGCCCCCTCTCAATGCTAGAACCGCGCAGAGGAGGGTCAGCTTCTCCCCCCCAAAAAATTCCAGGCCTCCCTCTTCCTTTCCCTTCACCACTAGAATGTTGCTGAGTCTCCCTGCAGGGAACCCCCACTTTGGGAGCTGCCAGCCCAGCGGGCTCAGGGACAGAGGATCAGCTCCAGAGGGAGGGCAGGAGCTGGGCATTGGGCAGGTGCTGGCAGCTTCATCCAGGGGCAGTGCTGCCAGGGCAGGCAGGCTCCCATCGCCCGCTGGAGCTCTCCTGCTTGTTCCAAGGGTGCCAAGGGGCTGGCCTGGGCAGCCCCTGCTCCTCAGGACAAGGGAGAAATATTTTCTGTTGTCAGAAGGATGGCCAGAAGGAAGTGGCTTTTCCCTTTGCAAAGTGTGTGGGCAATGTAATTCACTGCCAGCAGGGTTCAGCTGCAATTTGAGGTGTTTGTCCCTGGCCTGTCCAGGAGGATGCTGTGCCATCTTCCCTGAGGCTCAGGGGAGGGGCAGCTTCCCCACACAGCTGCTTGTGGGAAGGTGCTGAGGCCCTGCACAAGCCACTGTGGGGGCCTTGAGGATGGGAAGAGGGACAGTGGCTGAGCACATCACAGCAGGGTCACACAGCAGGGACATGGATGGGGCAGGGTGGAGGGTGCTGAATGTTTGCATCTTTTCTACTGCAGCACTTCTGGTGCCAGGGACTGGCACGGGTGCCAGCAACCCTCTCCTTGCCCTGGCACAGCCACGTCCTCACTCCATCCAGCCTTGTGGGTGTCACCATCCAGCGGTGCCCTGGAAACCCCCAAGGCCACCCTGGAAAAGGCCCTGTTGGGGGCACAAGGCCACAGCACAGCCAAGCTGTGCTGCAGGGATGAGGACCCCAGCAGAGCCCCAGCACTGGGGTCTGAGGGCTGGACAGGGCAGGCAGAGCCTGGCAGGGGCTGTGGGACCCTGGTGCCCATGGGGGCAGGCAGAGCCTGGCAGGGGGCCTGGGAGCTGCAGAGGGTGCAGAGCTGCTGTGCCCTGCCCGGTGCTCAGGACATGGGCATGGTGCCCTCTGCCCAGCGCCTGGTGCTTGGGGTTTGCTGGTGCCCACAGACCTGTGGAGTGCAGTGTCCCCCTCCCAGTCCCTGCCTGCTGCCCAGAACCAGAGTGGTGCCAGTGCTGGTGCCAGTGTCCAGAGCTCAGTGCCCACTGCATGGCACACAGTGCTGCTGCTGGTGCCTGGGGGTGGCACTGGTGGCTGTACCAGCCCTGGTGGTGGTGACAGTGCACAGTGGCACTGTGTGGTATTCTCTGTGCACTGTGTGGTGCTGGTGCCAGTGTCCATGCTGGTGCTGGTACCCACTGCTGGTGCCCAGTTCCTGGTACTAGTGGGTGGTGCAGGTTTGGTGCCTCGATACTGGTGGCCTTGCCTGGTGCCCAATGCCCCTGTCCAGTGCCAAGTGTCTCTGTCCAGTTGTGGTCCCAGTGCCTCCTGATCAGTGTCCATGTCCACTGCCCAGCGCCCAGTTCCCTGTGCCCAGTGCCAGTTCCCTGTGCCCACTGCCCAGTGCCCGGTTCCCTGTGCCCACTGTCCGGTGCCCAGTTCCCTGTGCCCACTGTCCACTGCCCAGCACCCAGTTCCCTGTGCCCACTGTCCAGTTCCCTGTGCCCACTGTCAGCTGCCCAGCTCCCTGTGCCCACTGCCCAGTTCCCTATGCCCACTGTCCAGTGCCCAGTGCCAGTTCCCTGTGCTCACTGTCCGGTGCCCAGTTCCCTGTGCCCCTGCCCTGTGCCGCTGTCCATGGGCTGGGCTGGTGGTTGGTGCTGGGGCTGGCCGGTGGGCGGGTGCTGGCTGTGGGGTGTTCCTGCCCTGCTCTCTCCGGGCCGGTCTGTCTGTCTGCGGGGCCGGTCCGTCTGTCTGTCGGTCGCTCGGGGCGGAGCCGCTCGGGGCGGTCCGTGCAGGAGGAAGCGCAGCCGGGGCAGAGCGGCCCCGCAGCGGCCGGAGCCGCGCTCGGTGAGTCCCGGGGATAGCTGCCCGTGCCCTGCCTGCTCCCTGCCTGCTCCCACTGCGCCCCTTCCCCTGCCTGCCCTCCTCCTTCCTCTGCGCCCCCCGCCCCGATTCCCCATCTCCCACCGCCTGCCCCGTCCCCAGCCCCTATCCCAACTGTCCCCGTCCTGTCCCATCTTCCCTCTGCCTTTCCACTCCCCTGCACCCCCTTTCCTCCCGCTCCTCTCCCCACTTTTTCCCGTCCTGCTCTGTGTCCCCCTAGAGATCCCCACCCCACTGCCCCGCACTCTTTCCCCACTCAGCCTCCCCTCCTGCCCCCCCGTGCCCTGCTCACCCCCTGCACCCCCGCTCCTGCCTCCCCTCCCGGCTCTGGTGGGTCCACGTGTACCTTGTGGGGGTCCCTTGGGGCGGGCAGGGAGTGGGGAGCACAGACCCCCAAACCAGGGGGGTCTGCCGGGGGTCTCTCCCTTGCTGTGAGAGCACCCCGGGGTGGCAGGGGCTCTGTCCCGCAGGGGTGGGCAGTGCCACGTGTCTGACAAGGGGCAGGGACATGGATCGGGGAGTCACCGTGCAGAACCCCTACGCCAGCGTCAACATCCCGCGGGAGCAGTTCCAGCAGAGCTTCATCACTCGCTACCTGAGAGACGAGCCCACCGTCATCGCCAACCCTGTGGCCGTGCCCTCCTACGGCACCGGGGGACACACAGAGCTTGCCAATGGCTACAACAGCCCCGCCATCTCCACCGACAAGTCCTGGTCCCGTCCCTACAACCCCTATGCCAGCCTGAGGATGGCCAATGGGGACTCATCTGCCTCCTTCTACACCGTGACCCTGGACAAGCCACCCAAGGGCCAGGAGCAGGGGGTTGGCAGGCGATGTGGCTGCTGCAGGTGCTGCTCCTGCTGCCCAAAGTGCTGCTGTGTCATCTCCTAAGGGCCCTCCCTGCACACATGGGATGCGTGACTATGGGATGGGGCCAGGGGACCCCACAGGGACATGGCTGCTGGCCTGGGCACCCCTGGCAGAGCTGGCACAGGCTGGACTGACGTTGCTTTTTACTTGTGAACTCTGCAGCCAGATGTGCTGGTGATGGGCACCTGCCAGATGGGCCATAAGGACAATGTGTGCCAGGACAGGTGTCACCAAGAAGTGACTGCACTGGAGAAGGGGCAGCACTGCGCCTGTGACCTTGCACTGAGCCCCTGGCAGTGTCCTTGTGCTGGGAACTCCACCCTGGCAAGGGGCAGGCAGTGCCCAGTGCTCGAGGCTGGGTTTGGATGCTGGCAGCCCTGTGTGTGGCAGAGCAGTGGAGAGGAGCCAGGGACAAGCCTCCAGCTGGCACAGGGACCCACCTGCCCAGAAGTGAGCGTCCCCCCTCCCACAGCATCACAGGGGTGCTGCTGGCCCCCTGCACCAAACTCCATCTGGATCCTCCTCCTCCCCACCACACTGCCCATGGGGCAGAGCGATGGAAACGGGAGAGACAGACAGCCAAAGCATGGCAGAGTGCTGGGCCGTGCTCCAGGGCAGCACCTGATGGCACAGCATGGATGTGGGCATTAACATCCCGGTGCCAGAAAACTCCCAGCCCCATTCTGTTCCTCCAGCCAGGCTTGTGGGGTGCTGGGCACAACCTCTTGTCCCATCTGCATCCCAGAGACAGGTCCAGCTCAGAGGGCTGGCCCAGCTCCAGCAGTGGGGCAGCGCTCGGGCACCTTGCTGGGGAGGCAGAGGCCCAGCATTGGCCTTTGCAGCTCCCAGGGACTGGAGGAAGGGGGGAGGAGCCGCTGGCTCTTCCCCGTGTGCTGGAGCTCCTCCAGGCTGGGCTTTGGGCTGGGGCTGCTGCCATCGACCTGGAACAAGCCCGCTGTTGTGCTGATGTCCCGCCGTGCTGCTGACGTCCCTCCCTGGTGCTGGCAGCCCTCCCTGGGGCTGCTCTGCTCCCTGGCTGCTGCAGGACTGCCTGCTCTGTGGGACCGGGGCTTGGGAGGAGTGCCTGTGTTTGCAAATGACTTCAGGCTGCTGCAAATAAAATTACAGCCCTCTCCTGCCCTGCCAAGGTGTGCCTCTTCCCTCCACCCAGGCTTTTCTGGGATTCCTGTGTCATTTCTTGCTTTCCCTGGTGGGTGTGTAGGGGCAGCTCTAAAGCCTCCAAACCAGGCTTAACTGTTGCCCTGATGACTCGTGGAAGCAGCAGCTCACACTGAGCTCTTTGGCTGCTGCCTGGTGCCCCACTGCCAGCCCAGGTCCAGCAGTGCCAGCCCAGGTCCAGCAGTGCCAGCCTGTGTCCAGCAGTGCCCAGGCGTTCCCAGTACAGGCTGCTCCTGCCTGTCTGGGACACTGGCTGGTGCTCAGCCCAGCCCTGCCAAGCTGGATGACTGTCCTGTCTGGAAAGACTTTGTGAGTCTTTGGAAGAGGCTGAGGAAGGGCCTGGCAAAGGGAAGTTCCTGGCTGGGCAACTGGGTGGGCTCCAGGACACTGTCCAGGCTGGCTGGGACCCCCTGGGAGTCCCTCAGCAATGGGAGCCCACCATGGCTTGGAATCCCCCCCTGCTTGGAGCCCAGCTGCACTGAGGCCCCAGGAGCACTGGGTGCCAGCAGTGCTGGGGTGCCAGCACACAGATCCCACGGGAAGCCCCCAGTGCCTGGGAGCCCACCCCAGGAGTCTGCCATGGCCTGGGAGCCCATCACCCTTGCAATCCCACCCCCATTCCGGGATATTCTGGGCTGGGGTGGCCGTGGCCTGGCAGAGCTTTGCCCCCCCGTGCCGTCCCCCCTGCCTGGTGCAGATGCCAGGGTGGTGGGACCGGGGTGTGCGGCTGGCAGGGACACAGCCACACGGTGCCCGCCCTGCACAAGGAGCTCCCTTGTTCTCCCTGCCCAGAGCGCAGTGGGGACGGGCAGATCCATCCCTTGTTTGCTTTGGTATCGCCAGCCCTGCCCCGTGCGTGCGGCGGGCAGGGGACACCGCACGGCCGAGCCCGTGGGCGGGGCTGCCCGGGCGCTGCGGGACACGCACGGCCCGGGCACAGAAAAGGGTGTGCGGTGCCTGGGCACAGCCCGGGGACAGAAAAGTGTCCCCAGGGCGTGCGGTGCCTGGCCACAGCCCGGGGCCACAGCGGCCGGTACGAGCGGGCCGGGAGCTCGGCGGGGCAGGGCAGGGCAGGGGCGGGCAGGGCAGGTGCCACATCTGCCGTGTGTCACCGCTGCCCTTGGCTCTGCCCAGCCCCGGGGCGATGGCACACGCGGCGGGAGCGGCCGGCACCGCCCGCAGACCGGCGGGCAATGATTCAGCAGCGGGAGCGGGGGTGAGCGGGGCACGGTGAGGCTGCGGCCCCGGACCGGGCAGGGCTCTGATGAGCCGAGCAGCTGCCGCAGAGTCCCATGGGCGCTCCCCGGCTGTGTCCACCCTCCCAAGGTGCCCGCGGGTGCCCAGGGTTGTGCTGGGCGAGTGCCACCTCCTGCCTCTGGAGCGTGGGTGGCGGTGCAGGGCTCCGGCTCATCCCCATCAGACCTTTGCTCTCCCTGAGAGTGCCGCTCCCTGTCACGGGGCCGAAGGTCCCTGCAAGCCGCGGATGATCCTGGGAACAGGGAAACACGTTTCCCATCCATGTGTGTTGCTGCTGATTCCAGATCTGCCTTCCCTGAAGAGAGACCTTATTGCTCCACATAGCTCCCTGGAAGAAGCTGTCGGGAGGTGAAGGCTGGTCTCTTTTCCCGAGTAACAAGTGATGGGACAAGAGGAAACAGCCTCAGGTTGTGCCAGGGGATATGTTGGATATTCGGAAAAAATGTTTCACTGAAAGGGCTGTAAAGCCTGTAAAGCACAGGCTGCCCAGGGCCGTGGTGGAGTCACCATCCCTGGAAGTGTTCAAAAAATGAGTCGATGTGGCACTTGGGGACATAGGCTAGTGGTGAACGTGGTACTGCTGGGTTGATATTTGACTTGATGATTTAAAAGATATTTCCCAACCTTAATGGATCTGTAATTCCCTGTTCCTGGATCCAGGTGGGCTTTTGGCAGGGCTGGCAGTGCCCTTGGTGTCAGCATGGCAGATGCACAGTCCCTGTCACCAAGGGCTCCCCTGCCCCAAACCCTGCCTGTGCTGAGCTGGGGCGCCCAGCAAGGGGCAGAAGTGGCCAAGGGCAGCTGGGCAGAGCCCCTCAATGGGACAGAGCTCTGCTGGCATCAGGGAGGGACATGAGGGCAGATGGGCAGGGGGTGGGAGAGGCTGGAGGGGGGAAGGAGGCAGGATGCCTGGGTGTGTGTGTGGGGGTGTGTGTGTGGAGCAGGAGAGGCAGCCCGAGGGGTCACTGCCCCTGAGCAGTGCCAGGGGCACCCCTGGCTGTGCACAGAGCCAAGCCCAGCCCTCTCACCCACAGAAGTTTTTTGGCAGAGCTGCCTATGGGACGGCAGCATTCCTGTCCCTGTGGCAGCTGAGGCAGGCCAGCACTGTGTGTTGGGGGGCAGAAGGACAGCCCGGGACAGCCCCGCCCCTGCACGGCCCTGGAGGAGCGCACTGAGCCCGCCAGGAGCCAGCTCTGCCCTGGCTGCCAGCACCCAGGGGCTGCACCCCAGCACAGGCAGGCACGGTGCTACCCCAGCACGCCAGGGCACAGCTGGAATCCCACACAGCTGGATCCTGATCCACCCTGGGCACACGGCCCTTGTTCCAATGGGTTTGACCAAAACCAATTTCCCTGGCACAGCCCTGTCCCAAACTGGCCTCACCGCCTGTGTTTGTCACTGGCCTGGCAATGGGAAGGCAAAACCCTGCCACGGGGTGCCACCCCCTGCCTGGGCACCCATGGCACACACAGCCTGTGGCAGGGCTGGGTCGCTCCTGGGTCGGGATGTGTGCCCCAGAGGTGCCGTGGTACCAGAGCCGCTTCCTCGCTCGCAGGCACCAGCGTCAGGAGCTGAGCCCTTCTGCAGTGACCCCGCGGGGATCTTCATTTCCAAGATGCCCAATTCTTTCTCTGAGCAGCGCTGGGAACACGCCCGAGGGCTGCTGGTGAGGCGGCAGCGCTGCCTCTCTCCGTGCCCGCTCCCGCCGGCAGTGGGAGCTGCTGCCCGCGGGAACGCTGCCTGTCCTGCCTGTCCTGGCCCTCCTGCCCTGCCTCCAGGACGGGCTCTCGTCCTCCAGGACGGGCTCTCGTTCCCCAGGATCCCGGGCTCAGGACCTGTCCCCCTACCACGCTGCCCTCTTCAGTCTGCAGCCCCCTCCATGCCAAGGCTGGGACTTTGCTGCTGGAGCCCGGGCAGCTGTGGGGACAGAGTCTGGCACCTCCCTGGCATTGTCACCTCCCCTGGGTCCTGCACCTTGCAGGTGTCCCTGTGGGGTGCTGGGGTGTTCCCAGCCTGACACTGAGCATTGGTAACTCGGCCTCCAGAGCCTGCAGCCCCACAGGGAGGGCAGGGCAGGTCAGAGTCACCCCCAGGCTCCAGCTGGGAGCACACCCCACACGTGGGCACTGCCAGGGCCCCGGTGTCCCTGCAGCAGTGCCAGCCCTGCCACCCCACTGTGCCCCCCGCTCCTGTCACAGCTGTGCCCACAGCCCAGAGCACCTGGGGATGCTGCAGTGCCAGGGGGTCTCTGCTGGCCGACGTCTGCCCAGATGTTCTTGGCTCTGAAGGGTGGCCCAGGACATGGAAGACTCCATTGCTGCTGCCCAGGTCCAGACAACATCCATGTTCTCTGCCCAGGGTGGAGCCCAGAGCTCCTTGGCCTCCCAGGCACGGTTCCTTCTGTCAGTGAAGCACAGGCTGATGGTTAATGACCATTCCTGGGCTTAGATTTCAGAGGTCTTTGTTACCCAGGTGCTTGTAACCCAATCTCCCGGGCTTGGCTTCCCTGCAGCAGATCCAATAGCAGCTGTTCCCTGAAAGGTGAGCCCCTGCCCACTACCAGGGCCACTGGCAGCCACAGGGACCTGGCTGGCAGCTCAGCCCCCGATGCTCCCCACAGGACTGCCACAGCTGCCGGGACAGCACAGCCCTTCTGCCACCAACCCCGAGGCCCTGGGAAGTATCTCAGGACAGGTAGGGATGGGGGAACAGGGAGGAGGGGAGAGAGGGGTACCCGTGTGCACCAAAACAATTGAGGTCACCTGAGGAGAAGGAGCAGAGTCTTGGTGACCTCCAGGAGAAGTTTGCAAACATACCGGTGTACCAGACCCCACCTGAGATGAGGCTGGGTCCCCTCAGACCCCTCCCCACGAGCCTTTGTGCTACCCCCTGTGCCAGCACAGCCCGGGGCTGGGGAGGGTGGGGCTGTGCCACTGCCTGGTCTCCAAGTGCTGCTCCCCAGCCCCACCAGACCCCTCGCTCCTGCTTCCCCCCTGCTCCCCCAGTCCCAGGCTGCACCCTGAACATGCTGCTGAGATCTGGCCAGCACGCGTTCCCTGCAGAGCTCCCGGTGTGGCACTGGGACATGCCATGGATGTAGTGGCAGTGTCACTGCAGTGGCAGCATCCCGCTCTGCCAGGCAGGGCTGGGCAGGGGTGGCAGGCAGGGGCAGGGTGTTGAGCAGGGATCCTGCTGCTCCCACCGCACGGACCGCTCCCACCTCCCCCACGTGTCGGGGGCACTCGGAGGTGACGGCCCAGCGCTGTGCCCCTCCCCAGCCATGCCCTGACGGCTCCTCTCGCCCCCTCCCCAGCATGTCCCAGGCCGGTGGCAGCCCCCGGGCAGAGGGCTCGGGGCCGTGTGTCGGGGCGCACTCGCGCACCCCCAGCCGGGGCAGCCAGCGCGTCGAGTGCATCATCTGCTACTCCTCCTACGACCTGGGCGTGCGGCTGCCGCGGCGCCTGTACTGCGGGCACACCTTCTGCCAGGCATGCCTGAAGCGCCTGGACGCGGTCAGCAACGAGCAGCGCTGGATCCCGTGCCCGCAGTGCCGCCAGAACACGCCCACGCCGCGCGGAGGGGTCACCATGCTGGACCTGGACCTGGCCACCTTCCTGGCCGTCAAGGCTGACAAGGAGCAGCCGCGGGGCGCCGGCAGGAGCCCGGCCGCGCTGCCCGCCAAGGGCCCGGGCAAGGAGCCGGCCGTGACCCAGCAGCCGGCGGGGCTGTGCCAAGAGCCGGTGCCCCCGGCGCTGCTGCCCCGGCGCGGCTGCTGCCGGCTGTGCCTGTGCTGCGGGGTCACCGCCGCCTTCGAGAGCTGAGCACCAGGGGCCGGCCTGAGACTGCTTCTGGGACCCACTGGGGACTGCAGTGCTGGGGCTGTGCTGGCAGCCCAGGAAGAGCTTCAGCCTGGGCAGGGCTTTCCTGCCCATCCTGTCCGGATTTGGGGAGCAGCAGTGGAGGATCAGGATGCTACCACCCCCTCATCCTGCCCGTCTGCCCTGCTGATGACTCAGAAACCCGGTCCAGCCATCACAGACGTTCCCTGGCCCCTGAGCACAGCCTGGCCCATGCTCTGTTCCCCCGAGCATGTGGCTCTGCAGCAAGGACAGTGGCACCAAGCACCGCCTGGCAGGGGACAGGGGCCTGGCACAGCGACGCCATGGGCTGTGTCCAGCACCCTGAGAGCTCCAGGTCTAATAAAGACACTTTGGTCCTGCTGGGCTGCACATCCTGGTCCTGTTTGCTGGCAATCCTGGCCCAGGGCAAGCCCTGCCTGTGGAGGGTGGGGGAGAAGTGACCTGCCCGGCTGGGTTGCTGTGCTGGGTGTGTTTGCTCTCCCGGTCAACTGCATGAAAAATTTTGGCATTGGGATAGTAGGACGGTTGAAATTGAGGTTTTCAGAGTTGTTAGGAAACCTCGGATGTTGCTCTCCTGTGGGAGGAGAGCTGAGCTCAAGAAGCTCCTGCTTGGCCTCGTGCTCTGTGGCTCATGCCAGGTTTGGCTTTTCCTGCCTGACCCTTTCCTCACACACACACACAAACCCTGCTGTTTTTCCAGTTGTGCCCTGCTGCCTGCATGGCTTTCCCTGCTTTCCCTGCCTGACTCCACACCAGGGTGCAAGGACAAGAGCCCAGGCAGCTGGTCTGGGTTAACAGGGGCCAAACTGGAAGCACTGGGCTGCATAGGGTGATACTGAAACAGCTCTTGGCCAGGGCTTGGTGTTGCCTGGGCAGCTCTTGCAGTTCTTCCTCAGGGTTCATTTTCTGCATCTGTTTTCCATGTGGTTTATGAGCTCTTGCAAAAGCCCAACACCAGGAACCCTCTCAGGGCTCAGCAGGGGACCCCAGCCTGTGCCTCCCTGGGACTGGCAGGGACCTTGTGTCCCCTGGGCAGTCCTGGTGCTTGGATATTCCCTGTGCTGGGGCCAGGGCTGCAGCCAGAGGATTCCATCAGCCATGGACAGCACCCCTGCACAGAGCACATGCACAATTCTGCCACTTGATGTCACCTGCCATAAAACAGTCCCAGCTGAGGTGTTCCCAGAAGAACAAACCTGGGGTGCCCCAGGGCAGATGGTTCAGAAATTCCATGTGAGTCCTGCCTTGGACCTTTAATTACCTGGGAATGTGTGAGAAATTAAAGCCTTCAAGGAATGGATAAGAGCTATCACTGAGTGCTAATGCACCTCCCCATCTCCATTTCTCCCCAAAGACTCAGCAGTGGGTGCTGGGAAGAGTGTAGGGAAGGGCCTGTCCCTCCCTGCAGAGGTGCCAGCAGCTCTGTGCTCAGCCCAGCACCTTTGGGTCCCGCAGTGCTGGGTGACCAAACCCATGGCTGTCTGTCCCACACCCATGTCCCTGCTTCCCTGCCTCCCCCCAGCACCAGAGCCCCTCTGGGGCGCTTGGCCCTTGCTTCCTTCCTCCGTGGATGTCCCCCTGCTCCCAGCCAGTCCCTGAAGGAGGGGATCATCCCTTCCACCACTCTGGGAATGCTTTTGGCACGCTGGCTGCACGCCCTGATTTGGCACTCAGGCACAGCAGGGCCAGTGCCCAGTGCTGTGCCCTGGGGGCTCCTCCTGCCAGCTGGCCTGGTAGAGCAGCTGCTCGGAGCAGCCTGTCCTGCCACATTCCATGTGGAGCCCAGAACCTCAGGAAGGGGCATCGTGGAGGGGGAGCAGGGCACTGGTGGGCACTGCTCTGGCTGGGGACAGGGGCCTGGGCTCCTCCTGCGTGCTCCTGGGTCCCCATGCTCCAGGAAGGGGCAGTGCAAGGGACCCCAGCAGATGGAAAAGGGCAGTGGTGGCACCGCTGGGGTACAGGACCCCACGTGTCCCCAACCTGCCATGGCAGCACGGTGCAGCCAGTGGATGGAGAACAGGAGTGGCACCAGGCACGAGCATGGGATGATGTCTGGCCATGTCCCTGGCAGGAACAGCTCTCCTGCCACGTCCCATCAGGGTGACAGCAAGGGGCTTCCAGAGGAGCTGAGTTTTCAGGCTTTTCAGCCTCCTGGGCTCTTTGTGCACAAAAGCTGGGAATTACCTTGCTTTTAATAGCGGTTTGAGTTATTTTTGGCATGAATGTTGCACTTCTCACCTGTGGCAATGAAGGTCCTGGGGAGGAAGAGCATTTTGGGACAGGACTCCCTCAAAATTCAGGTCTCCATATAGCCTGTGGCTGCGGATGGGATGAGCTGGGGCTGCAGCCTCACATGGCACTGGGTTTGTGCCCTTGCCCTGGGGCTGGGCTGGGCTGGAGGATTCCTCTGAATTATTTCCAGATGGGGATTAATGCAGCAAAGCGAGTTTGCTGCAGGATAAATAAACAAACCAAAGCTCCTCGGGATGCTATTAATAAACCCTCTGCCTGCTGCTTCTGTCCCAGATTTGGGAACATTCTGGCCTTGGCCTGGGGTGCAACTGTGCCCTCCCTGCCTTGCTGCCCATCCAGCCCCTTGGCCATGGGGCAGAGGGACAGGGATTCCTCTGGGACCATGGCCACTGGGGTCCTGCTGGGTGTGAGTGGGGACAGTGTCCCTGCTCTGGGCCCCTCCTCTGGCTCTAAGTGGGATGAGGTGCTGCCAGCCATGTCCCTTGGTGGCCCAGTCCCCACTGAGCTCTGCCAGGGGCAGTGGCACTGGGAGGTGACACCCGCCCAGCCTTCAGCAGCCAGGCTTTGGGTGGCTTTGGAGCGGAGAGGGTGTAAACAGGGTGGAGGAAGAACTTTGAGCCCTATGGAACTGGCACTGCCATGCTGGGGGGAGGGCAAACCAGTTTTGGGTGGCTGCAGCCCAGCAAGGTCACCTATGCCATGCTTCTCATTGGGGGCTCCTGCGTAACCCTGCGTGTGCACACGGACTGTTCCCCTTCTGGGAAGGAGGAAGGTGCCCATGGGATGTAATCCCAGCCCGCCTCATGCTGGCAGGGCTGGTGGTCTCCTGCAGGGCAGACAGGGCTTGGGCGAGGGCTGGGCTCAGCAGGGTGGGCCATGGTTCCCAGCACAGCTCCCCACTGAGGGCCCCTGGATGTGGTGGGACAGCACTTAACATGGGCTAAGACCTGCAAATGACACGATTTTGTCTCAGTTATGTTTTTTCCTGGTTACTCAGCCACTTATGGGGGTCCTGGGCCCATACACCCCTCTGGTGTTGAGGCAGCATGTCCTGGGGGATGCCTCTGGGGAGGATGGAGGCTTAGAGATGGATCTGGATTTGCTGATTTCCAGCTCTCCAGCCAGCAGCACACACAAGCAGTTAATCCCAGGCCACGCAGAGCTGGCTGCTTACCTGGCTGGAGCGGTGCCTGGGGGGAGGGAGGGACGTGGGCACGGTTCCACACCTTGCAGGGCAAGCATCACAGCAAAAATATTTGCTGAAAAAAGTGCAGCTCCACCCCGAGGAAAACCGGGTCCGGGAGCAGAGCCCCATCCAGGTTTGCAGCCGGGTGAGCAGGGGATGAATGCGAGTGGCAGCCGGGAGCCGAGCACCGCCCGGCCCCTCCAGCCAGCGCCGCCGGGCTCAGCCGAGGGCACCGGGCAGGGTCGGGGGGCTGGGCAAGGCCTGGGGCTCTAGGGAGCCTGTCCGAGGGGGCAGGGAGCCCTCTGTGCCTCGGGGGCAGCCATGGGCTGCTGGACGCTCCCCGGCCCCGTGCTGGGCCTGCTGCTGCTGCTCCTGTGCCCGCCGGCCTCGGCCGCCTGCCCGGCCGCCTGCCGCTGCTCCCCGGGAGAGGCGGACTGCAGCGAGCGGGGCCTCCTCGAGGTGCCCTGGAGCCTCTCGGCCAACACCAGCACCCTGTGGCTGGCCTACAACTTCATCACCGTGCTGGGACCCCGCTCCTTCCCTCCGCTGCCGGGGCTGCGGCTGCTCAGCCTGGCCCACAACCGCCTGGAGCTGATCCACCCTCAGGCGCTGCTGGGGCTCGGGGCGCTGCAGGAGCTGGACCTGAGCCACAACCACCTCAGCGTGCTCACCCCCGACACCTTCCGGCCCCTCACCAGCCTGGCCACGCTCAACCTGGGCAGCAACAGGCTGGGGCAGCTGGAGCCCGGCGTGCCGAGAGCCTTGCCCCGGCTCCAGGCACTTCTCCTGCAGGACAACCCCTGGGTGTGCAGCTGCAGCATCCTGCCCCTCTGGCGCTGGCTCAGCCACAACAGGGACAAAGTGCGAGGTGAGTGCCCAGAGCGCTGTCCCCAAGCCCCCTGCCCACTCCATGCTGCCTGCTCACCCTGCCAGGGCTGAGGCAGACCCAGCACCCTGGCTGCCAGCTGGCTGGGGGCTTGGGTGGTCAGTGCCCTTGGGGTGAGGGTCCCCAAAGTTGTCCTTAGGTCATGCCAGCTCCTGTGTCTGCTTGGGTGGATACACCGCTGGGTCTCGGTGCCCACATTTTGGTTCTGGTCAGCAGCAGGGATTGCCTGCAAAGGAGGGCTGTGCAATGCCCCAGGGACAGGCACCCAGTGCTGGCCCCAGCAGTGGCACCAGTCCTGCCACATGGCACCTAGGGGGGCAAGTGGAGCCCGTGTGTCAGGATGCACATCACCACTAGTTCATCCAGGATGCAATGCTTTCAGCCCCTTCCCCAAAGCCTTCATCAACCTGCTTCTGATCCTGCATTTCTTCCCCTACGAGCCCCACTGAAAGACAGCTCTGCCAGCAAAGTCTCTCCTACCACTGCTGCCCCCTCCTGCTCGCTTCCAGCTCGGATGTGTGACTGCACTTGTTCTGGCTGGGACCTTCTGTGGCATCTCTAGGCTGGCTGCTCACTGCTCCCCACATCTGTCTTCTGGGAGCCAGTCCCTCCCCTTTGCCTGCCCCACCTGCCCTCCTGCCCAAACCCATCTTCCTATGCCCCCTCCAGCACTGTGCTCACCTCCCATCCCATCCCATCCCATCCCATCCCATCCCATCCCATCCCATCCCATCCCACACAGGTGACTCCTGAAGCTCACTGTTCCCCTTCTTTGCACCCTGACATGGGTGATGCTGGCCCCTGTCCTCCTGCCCTGGTGCCATCTGTCCCATGCAGACCTGCCATCCCCCTGTCATTGGCCCCTGCCTTTCCCAGCTGCCCAGTGTGCCCTCCAGCACTGCTTCTCTCTCTTCCAGAGAAGAGTTTGCTCCTCTGCAGAGTTCCAGAGCAGCTGAACAAGTATCCGATCATGGCCTTTGGGGACGAGTCCTTCAGGCAGTGCCAGGACACCTCCCTGTCCCCCCAGCACTACATCGCCTTCTTCACCATCGGGCCCTTCTCCTTCCTGGCCAGCATCTTCTTCTGCACCTTCCTGGGCTCCCTGGTTGTGTTCTACCACAGCCTGCGCCGGGAGTCCCACTGCTGGAGGAGACCCCACATCTGCAGGGTGCACTGAGGGGCCCAGCCAGGCCCTGCCCTGGCCATCCTGGGCTCCATCCCTGCCCCTCTCCAGCTGCCCGCACCCACCTGCTGCAAACTCATCCCTGTGGAGCAGCCAGAGGAAGTTCTGTTCCTGGAGTCGCTCTGGGTTCTCTCAGAGTTCCCCAAGATGGTGCCAAGTGCCTCTGCCAGGGAGGAGCAGCCTCCAACACAGCTCCCTGCAGGGGCATAGGCTGACCAAAAATGCTCTCAATGTTTTGGGAGGCTCCCCAAGGCCACCCTCAGATCTACATATCCCCTTCCTGGGGGCATCCAGGTGATCCTTCTCCCCTTGTCCTGCCCCCTGTGCTGCCCAGTCCCTCAGTGTGCATTTAGGATGCCCCACATGCCTCATTGTGCCTTTAGGTGCAGCCTGGGAGTCCCTGTGTGCATCCCACGACACACCACATTCTCTTGGTGCCTTTCAGGCCACCCCAGGAGTCACCATTTGCCTTTTGGTGCAGCCCAGGAGCCTCTGTGTGCCTTTCAGTTTGCTCCTTGGGCCTTTTGGTGCCCCCTGCACCCTCTGACTGCCTTCAGTGACCCCAGAAGCCTCAGTACTTTTTTTCTGTGCCCTCAGAACTCCTTGAGTTGGCTTTTCCTGCACCTAAATGCCATGTTTGGCCTCCATGTCCTGGCAGGCCCTGTTTTCCTTTTAGGGTACCCCAGAGCTGTCTGTGCCTTTTGGTGCACCTGGAGGTCTCTACATAGTTTGGAGCATTCCAAAGCCTCTGTGGGGCTGTCAGACCACCCCAGGCCTGTCAGAGTTCTGCCCAAGGACAGGGCTGGCTGCAAAATGCTCCTTTTGATAGTTTTTTTCCATTGAGTCTGGAATGCTGGTGCTGAGACGGCTCAGCCAACAACCAAGGTCTAGGGTGAGGCTGAAGTTTAGGGTGAGGGCCAGGAAGAGCCTTGAGCTGCCACTGCTGTGGTTGGGCAGGGCAGCTGCCAAAGGATGGGGGAGGCTACAGTGGTTTCTCCCTCAATAGCTTTTCCCTAGGCTACAGCTCATCCCCAGCCAAGGTGTGGGGTTAGCTCAGTGTTGGGAGTGGGGACAAATAAGCCCTTTACAGGGGCCCTTTACAGCAGCCCTGGCTGCTGCCTCACCCCCCATCACCCACAAATTGGGGCTGGGGCTGCCCCTGCACCTCCCTGCCCTGCTCCCTCCTTTTTCCTGTGGAAATGCTGCTGGAAATGCTTAGTGAGCGTGCTGGGAGATAGCCTGGAAGGATCCAGAGCTGAGCTCCACGAGAAAGCCACAAGCTGGGGTGACAAAAACACCTTTCATGGAGAAACAAAAGCCCTTTTTGGCCTGACCTCTTGCCCACTGCGAGATGATCAGAGCCACAATGAGATGCTGTGACCACCAGCCTTGTCCACTCCATTTCCTGCCCATGCAAGAGCTGGGACCTGCCAGGGCTGTGGCAGGAGTCAATGCATCCTTCAGCAGGCTCTTGGCAAGGGTTCAGTGAATCACACATGAATAAACCAGGTGTCACCTCAGTGGTGGCTTGCTCCTGTTTTTATTTTTAAGAGAGAAGCCAGCCCCATGTGCTGCCACATGGCCAGATCCCTGCTTCCTCCCTGCACAGCTGCTCCAGTGCTGCCAGCCCTGCTCCTGGGGGGGCTGCAGGACCTCTGCCAGGATTGTCGTCTTGCCTGTCCCAGGAGCAATCCCAGCTCTCCCAGACCCTCTGTAGAGAGGGTTCAGTCATTCCCAGGAAGGCCTGGGCTTCCCATTTGGAGGTGGGACCTTGTTTGCCATCCTGCATGGCCACCTGACCCCTGCTCCTTCCCTCAGACCATCCTGAGGCTCAGCCGCCATGGAGGCTGGGCTGGAGGTCTCAGCACAAAGGGAAGATGCTGTGGGTGGGTGATGTTCCTTCAGTTCAGCCCTGGGGGACCTTCCTATTTTGGAGATCCCTTGATGGACCTTCCTATGGATGGGCTGATGTGTGGGGACTTCCCCAGTGCCCTCATCCCTGCAGTCCATCCCCTGTTCCCAAAGGCTGGCTCCCAGGAGATGGAGCCCACAGCAGCAGGGGACAGTTTTCCCCAGGATGGAGGTGGGACAGGGCCAGCAGCCCTGGTGCTGGTGTTTGGACAGCTCCATGCTGTCCCCATCTCCTCGCTGCAGGGCCTGTGCATCACCCTGGCTGTGCAGGCTCTCTGTCACCTGAGTATCCCAGGATGGGGATGCCCTTTCCCTCCCAGTCTCCTCTATAGCCCCTGGCCTTTCTCCCTCCTGGTTTCTCCATCCCTTCTTGTCCCTCCACTGTTTGCAGACCCTGCCACAGGGTTGGGTGAGGCTCTGATTCACCACAGGGCTCCCCGCCAGCTTTGCCAGAGGTCAGAGACAGAAAGAGGCACACAGCTCTGGAATAAACCACTTCATGATCCAGTCTAGACTTTACTGAGCTCTTGCAAAAACTTGGTATTAATGTAACATTGACGTATAAAGTAGGATGGGTCCGATTTCTCAGCTGGAGCTAGATGAACATGATGGAGCCACAGCAGTCGGTGGGACGATGCTCACAGACCTCAGCTGCCATGTGAAATCCTGCCCGCGGGGCTGCTGCCCGCGGGGGCAGCCTGGGGCCGGGGGAGGGCAGTCCGTGCCGCCGGGGCTGGGTACCACGCTGCAGCTGGGTGTTCCGCTGGCAGGAGACGCTGCTCACCCCCGCTGCCCACGGAGAGGATGCTCGGGGTGGCCGTGTGGGCCCGAGGGGAGGACGGTGCGGGGAGGGACGGGGTGAGCCCGGCCCGTTCGGTTCCTTCTCCCGAACTGGGAGCTGCTTTCCACGTGTCCGTGAGTTGGGGCTGCAGGGCTGCCGCGGGAGCTGCTGGCAAGCTGAACTGCAGGTGAGGGTGGCAGGGGAGCCGCCAGCGCTGGCCCTGGTGCCCCGGCGGTGCAGACAGGCTGGGGGGCCGCTGCAGCAGCTCAGCGAGCCGGGACCAGCCAGCAGCATCTCTCCTTGCATTGCTGGTGCTGAGGCAGTGTGGAGCTGGGGTAGAGGTCAGTGCAACCATCCAGAGCCATTTCCCGTGGAGAATTCCTGGCCAGGAGAGCTGCTGTGTGAGTGCTACATGCTGGCCGTGGCCAGGTCCTGGGGATGTTTCTGTGCAGGAGAGGTGGGAGCCGGGGTCTCGGCTGGCGGCACTCCAGGGCTCCGGAGTACCGCGAGTAGCTCAGGGGTGAGGGCTGCAGGGTGGGAGCTCTCCTGCTGCTACCAGACCACGGACGGGAACCAAGTCACAGCCACGGAACGATGGGGGGAAAGGGAAGAGGGTCCATCCCCTGCAAGGAGCAGAGCACACATCTTCCAGCCCCTGCGGCAGCCGGGAGGGTCTCTTGGCACAGCAGGAACATGTGCCCAACCTGCCACACCAGGAGCTCGCTGCTCCGGCTGCACAGGACCGTGGAGCCCTCCAGGTGGTGGAGCACATGTCTGAGGGGCTGTGTGTGCTCAGAAGGCTGCAGCCTGTGAGGTTAAGCACGGGTTTGTGGTCTGGCACCAGCTCTTCCCTGCTACCGTGGGAGAGCAGGCACCGTGTGCCTTCTGCAGTCCTTTCCCCTTGCATGGAGCCAGTCAGTGGCAATTCTGATCATTGTGGCACTGTTTGGAAGCAATTATCTCTGTACAGTGAAGTCCAAACCTTGTCCTGGTTCTGCCGTGCTTCCTGGGGCACGAGCATGGCAGCAGGCCTAGGAAGGGAGGGAGATATACAATGGAGTCACCGTGTATGGATGAAGGATGCTTTCCTCCCATCTCACCCAGAAGAACCCATCAGTGTCCCTTGAAAGGCAGTCCTGGCTGTGCCTTCCTACTGGGTTGGGCAAGGACTGATGGCCCTTGGGGAGAAGGTCACACCACAGTGCTGACTGAGGGGTCGGAGAGGTTGAGCTGGCCGGTGATGTCGGTGGGGTGATACTGCTGCAACACACAAATAGACAGACAAAGAGAAAGGAGTGTTAGGCAGTTCTGGCACTTGTCCCCGCTGCCACTTCTATCCCATGTGTCCCTACAGGATATCTCTTGGGGGTGAAGCAACGCCCTGAAAGCTGCTACTGGCTGAGGTTCCCTTCCCAGTGCCATCCACGCTTGTGCAGAGGTCGTTGCAGACGCTCTCCAAGCACCCTGGAGCTGGGCAGAGGGGACACCCAGGAGCGCAGTGCAGCTTCTGCAGAGCGTGGCTGCCACGTCACCCGCTGAGCCAGGCCCTCTCTGCTCTGGGAGGGCTACAAGACAAAGCCTGTGACTCATCAGCCCAGCCCACGCCTGAACCTGTGTTTGGAGGGTCTGGCTGGGTTTTGGCACCTCTCTGGTGCCAGATCAAGCTGTGCTTTGAGGCCAGGGCGTTTCACCTCCTTGCTTGAATGACCCTGCTGTGACTGTCCTTTCATGCAGGTGAGATGTGTGGTGTGGTTGGTTTGTGATAAAGTGTGGCGTTGATTGCTAATGTGAAAATATGGCCTGTGTTGGGGATGTGGTCTGGATTTGGGGTTCCGAGCTCCTTGCAGATGGAGGGGCTTGGCATGGGAGGGGCCATGGGAGAGCCCTCCCCTGCTGCAGCCCCATCAGGAAGTAGGGGGCAGAGCAGAAATACCCATCAATGGGCAAGAAAAAATGTCCTTCCTCCCCAGGCAGGAATTTACAGCGGGGCAGTTATTTCCTCCCTTCCTCCTTCCAAACTCCCTTCCTCTCCCAGCTCCACTCTCCAAACTCCAAACCCTGACCTGGAAGCTCTGTCCAGCCCTGCTGTAGGCTGGAGCATCCTGCGCTGCTCTCTGGGGTCTTAATCCAGTGCCAGGGCAGGAAAGGGTCTCTGTGGGTCTCATGTACTGCAGCACAGATCCTCTCCAGTGACATTTTCCCAGCCCTTGCACCACCCTGCCCAGGAGGGCTGATGTTCTGAGGGGCTCCAGGGGGGCTCCTCGGTGACGGATTTCACCTGCCCTGCTTTGGCCGATGGTGGCCGTGGCCTTCGCGGCGCTGCCGGCAGCTCTGGCACTGTGGCTACCCTGTGTGCTGCACACCCTGCCTCCTGCCACCCCTGAGCCTTGCATGGGCTCCGTGGGCTGCCCTGCCCAGCCCAGATTTGTGCTTCCTGGGACCCCTCGGTGGGAGCAGCTGGGGCAGGGCCAGGAGCCAGCGCGCTCCCGTCTCTCTGGTGCTGAGCGGGGACGCGCTGACACCCAGGGAGCCTCTCAGGAGATCACCTGCCACCTCTCAGGGGATCACTCTGCCACTTAGGGCACTGGCTAAGATTCCAATGGAGCCTCTGGGAATTCCTGGCCATGGCCTTGCCTTGCTAAGGGGCAACAGCTCAGCCATTGCCTGTCGGCACAGACAGCGGCCGGGGCCATCCCGATGTTACTCTGCTGCCCTGGGGGGAGCTTTTTGTGGCTATTCAGCAGCCCACCAAAAAACACCCCTCTCTCCCAAAATCGGGTGCAGCCACCCCCTCCTCATGAAAAATTTGGATTCCAGCTAAATGCAGTGTTTCCATGGCAGAGCTGCCGGGAGGTGTGTGCTTTGTGGGATGGGGCTTGACTCCGGCAGGGAGGAGAGGTGACTGGGAAAGGGGAGAGGCTGTGACTCACTGGTGGAGGAGAAGGAGGAACTGGAGATACAAAAATGAATGGGTAGAAGAAAGGTCCTTTGTTAAACATCCTGATGTAAGGGGGGGTGGAAGAAGCGGAGTGTGCCTGTGTGAGTGCGTGTGCCTCGGTGCACGTGTGCATGTGGCTGCTGTGGTGGTGTAGCAGGGCAGGCTGGGGCCTTCTGGCCTCTCTGCACAGCTCTGGGGGTGGGAAACCCTAAAACAACCAAGCGAAATGGGCAATCTGGCCAGAAAAATTAAAATACAAGAGCATGGCTTTTGATTTGAAAGCATATCTCCTCCAATCACAGAGTTATCACAGGGTAACATTCTCATTTACTTTTTTTTTGTGTGTAAAGTTCATGCATGCAATTTTTAATAATAAAAATTAAAATGAAAATAAAAAAGGAAAAGAAAAAAAACCAAGAAAACGGTCATATCAAAACTATGTTAAAGTAGGACTAATGCTAGAAGCACATATCAGTAATTTAAGGTAAATTATGTTACAGGGATGGTGCAATAATCCCCAAACCAAACATTATAAAGCCAAGAAATTAATCAATATTAACCGTAGAAGAGACTCAAACATGTTAAGGTATGGAAGTGAAGTGAAGGCACCAAAAACTTTAAATGACAACCAGGAAGAAAATATAGACAAGAACTTAATGTCTTTAAAAATGACTTCAACCTAACTGGGCTCATATGGTAGTCCCTGGCTGGTGGAAGATTTTCTGGAAGAATTTTAGTTTGTTGTTGTGGTTTTTTTCCATTAAAAATTAGGATTCCAGCTAAATGCGATCTTGCTGTAGAAAATATCAACTTCCCTTTAGGAAAAAAAAAAAAAAAAAGTTGTCTTAGTTGTCTTTGACCTACTTTTGGTTCTTTTGGGCCAAAAACTAGGCTCTTTCTCAGCCAAGAAGCATTTGGCTTTGGGACAGCTGATCCTTCACTGAAAAGGTGACCTTTTCCAGGAAGCCCCTCGGTTGTCGCCCAGCCCCGGCACCATGCCCACGGCGGGGCGGTGCCGCGGGCCGTGTGTCACTGCTGTGTCTCGGGGGCTGGGGCTGGCAGTGTGGCTCTGCGGGGGCTGGCGATGCGGGGGGCTAAGGGACCTGTGCACCTCGATCGTGTCTGTACGCAATGTGCCGGCTCGGAGGTGTCTGTGTGGTTTATGCGTCTCACATGGCGTCTGTGGGGTTGCAGTATCGTGGGTGGCTGCGATGGATGGACACGTCAGCTCTGCCAGTGCTACTCGAGTTGCAGGAGCTGCCTATGGGGAACACATGCATCTCCTCCTGGGGCGGTGGGGATGATGTGCCGCGGAGAGGCTGTGCAGCTCGGGTGATGGTGGGCGCTAGGACGTTCAGAGTGGGGTGGAAGCTTCCCAGGGCTGTCTTGGCTCCATGGTGCCAGCCTGTCTCTCTGGCACTCCTGAGGGACCATTCTGCAGGGCTGCAGAGCAGAATCCATTTTTAAAACTCCCGACAACGGAAAGGAAAGAAGCAAGGCCGCCAGGTCTGCGTCTTTCGCTCGCTAGCCAGGAGAGCCCGTGGGGCTGGGGTCAGCCTGGCCTTCCAGCCCCAAGGGCTCTCCAGCCTTGCCCATCTAAGACCTGGTGTGGGCCCGCAGCTCTGCTGAGCATCATGAAAGAGAGCACCTCGCTGCTTTCTCGTCTTTACAAGGACCCCAGGCAACGTGCCCCAGCATGCTACGGACTCATGGGGCCTTCCAGCAGGAGGGCATTGGGGTCTCTGAGCCAGGGCTGCTGCATGGAAGTGGAGGTCACCGAGCACAGGCTGTGACATGAGCTGGTGGCAGCACCCCATTCCCACTAGCTGCTCACCCTGCAGAGCAACCAGCAGGTCTGCCCAACATCACCACAAAGCTCGCTCCACCACGGACCTCCTGCCATAGCTGCTAGCCTCCAAGTTGGCCATGTTGGCTTGGATGTTCACCCCATTGGCCTGTTCTTGACCCAGCTAGCCCAGTTCTCTGGGGAATGTGTCCTGGGAGCCTGGCCATGGCACCCCGTGGCAGGCAGAACATTGTGACAGGCTTCAGAGCAGTGGGGAATAATTGACTGTGCAGCTGCCCCCAAAGTGGGGACCATCTTCTGGGATGGGTGGGGTCATATCCCTCCACTACTTGCAATGAACAATGTACCAAGAAGAGCATGACTGGGACCCAAACATGGGGAGCCCTGTGTTGTGCTGGACCCCAAGGAAGGGGAGAGAAGAGCTCCATTGCCCATCCATGGGACCTGTGGTGCAGGTGGGCACTGGGCCTGCTCAGCTCAGGGCATTGGGGGCAGAGAGGGCTGTGGGCTGGTTGGTGTAGGATGGATGCCACACTATGGAGCAGGATCAGGACCAGGACCAGGACCAGGACCAGGACCAGGACCAGGACCAGGACCAGGACCAGGATGATTCCCTGAAGAAGGAGCAATGTGGGGGTTACCAGGGGTGCCACACACCAGCTGCCCCATTTTTCCTGGGTTCTCCCCTCTCCTTTGCTCACCGGTGGCACTGGTTCCCCCGGGTGCCCAGGGCACCATCATGTTGCTGCTCTCCCAGGGCAGGACTCCTTGGTTTCCTACATGTGGAGTAGTTCAAACACAACAGAACATGGGGGTCTACTCAGCACATGCAGATCTTTCTGCCAATTTTTCTCCTCTCTATTTTCTCTGCATTCTACTTGTCCCTCCTCCTCCTCCTCCTCACTCTTGCACCACCCCCTGCACCACCCACCCATTTCTGTCTCCTCTGCCCCGGTCATGGCTCAGGCCACAAAGACACACCCTGTGACCTCCCTGGAGAGCTGCTCGGGGGTGCAGCAGTGGGGAGAGGGGACCCCAGACATGGGGGCATTACTGGGACAAGGTGCCACCCAGGGAGCACAGAAGCAGCACAGGAGATGACAGGGATACCCATCTTCCCTGGGGGTACAGATGATGAGTGGGAAGAGTGTGGGTGGTTCCCCCATGACTTCCAGGCTTCGAGGTGACAGCGAGAGGAGCACTTTGTGTGAGATGGTGGCAGTCGAGCCCAGCCGAGGGCTCAGCTGTCCCCAGGGCCGCATTCCAGGGGTGCTCCAGGAGCTTCTTGGTATGGAGCCTGCGCTGGTGTCAAGGGCAGCCTCCTCCATTTCTCATACACAGCCGTGGCCCCGAGACCCCCTGCGATACCACATGCTGTCCCCGAGGCGCCCAAGCCTGCGGCTGGGGACGGGCACCCCGCCACGGGGGCCACATCTCCCCGCGCTGCCACCGTCCCCCCGTCCCCGCTGCGCCTCGGGCAGCCTGGCGGGGACCTGCCCTGGGCAAACCCGGCACAAAGCCGCCGGTCGCCCCGGGGAGGGGATCTTGGCAAGCCCGGCGCGCCAGGAGGTCGGGCAGCAAAACGCAGCGGGCGCTGCCACACGAGACAACAGAGTAGCCACAGTGCAGAGTGTCATACAACAGACGGCGACATGCAGAGGGACACAGCTCAGTCCGACAGACCAACAGCCCAACCTGACGCTGAAGTGTCTGAAGCTCCAGCACGAGCAGACACATTTGCACATTTGGAAACAGCTGGCTTTAGAGGCAGCAATTTGGAAATTTTCTCTGGTTATGTGAGAGCAGCGGAAAACACAAGTTTGAACCAAGGCTGGGTCTTTAACAACCTCCTCTTTGGAGCCTTTTTGTCTCTTTTCTAGAGCTGCATTACTGCTGATGATAACCAGAGACAGCTGTCACTCCTGTGCGAGGACTATTCCGAATGCTAATTGTCACAAACAAAAATCACATGTAGAGAGTGTGACACGCATGGCTCTTGGTGAGGTGACACGGTGCCCAAATTAAATCGGGGTGATTGTTTTTAGGCATACAATGACAAACAGGTACAGGAACACTTAGGAACAGAAAAAAAAAAAAAAAAAAGAAAAAATGTCATCAGTTTCAAGAGGTCAGCACCGGTAAGGTGAGCGAAGCACAGAGAGGAACATCAGAAATCATCCAGGCAAAAAGAAAACAAAAAAACAAAACAAAAACTCGGTTGCATCTCCCAACTCATCACAGGACTCCAAGCCACCTCCTGCCTGCCCTCCAGGATCCCAGCATCCTTTCAGGTACACGGGATGACTGACTCACTGACTGACTGACTGACTGGTGACGAACATGAGCTATGCATGTACACTGGCAGCTTCGGGATGGGTGTGTGGCAGTCGATGGGATGGCAGAAGAGAGAAAGAGAGAGAAAGAGAGAGGGCAGAATTGTTCTTCTTCCTCTTACCGTATCCTTGGAGGACCTACGTCTCTTGAAGCTGGAGGCCAGGGTGGAGGTGATGGACCTAAAAGTGGCTTTCTTTTTAGGGTCAGGTTCTGCTCTACCACTTTTTCTATCCTAAAATGAATATGTATAAGTAATTAGATCTCTAGTGTGTTGTTGGAAACTCTAAATCTATTTGAATACTGCCCCGTGTCATGGCCTTCATTTAGGTGAGAAAGCTACTGGAGGTGTTCTGCCACTCCCAGTCCTCCAAGGGCCTCCGTGAGCCAGGGCTACGGCACAGCCACCACACTGCTACAGCTACGGGGGGCTGGCCTCGCATCTGGAGCGCTGGGAACCCCTCTGGGAGGCAGCCCTGCTCTCCTGGTGTCTGCAGCCAGGCCGGCACAGCTGACCTCGCTTCCTGGGGATGCTCTGCCTGGCGCCCTGCCCCTCGCTTCCACCGCTAGCCTGGCTGGACCGAGACGTGAGATGCTGCACCTACCACTAAAAAAAAAAGTGCTCAGGGCCTTTTCTGAGGCTGAATCCTAGTGCCACAAGAGAGAGAGAGGACTGCATTGAAAGAGAAGTCATTGTATGAATATTCTGTAAAAAAAATGTGTTCAAAAATTCAAATGATGCAGTTGTGCAAAGCCGAACGTGGTTGTTGGTGGTGGTTTGGTTTGTTTTCCAAAGTAAAACAGGCTAAAAACCAAAAAGGAAACTGGAAGAAAAAGAAAAGCAAAAAAAAAAAAATTACAAAGGAAAAGAAAGGGAGGAAGCAAAGCGTTAGTGCCATGATGTCGTCGGGTCGGGATGAACTCAAAGAGAAACAGAACTGAAAAATGTAGGCGTTGGAGTTAGCGAGTCGGACCTGGTTGGCGCAGGCTGGGAGCACCAGCCGCCATGGTGCGGGGGCCGCGGGCCGGGGGGCCCGGCCGCGCTCGGCGCCGGGCGCTGGCAACGAGTCCTCCCCAATTGCTTTGGTGCCAATGAGTGTGACCTTGCCGACGGGGGACGGAGTGACCAGGTCTGGCTCTGCTACCGCACGGGGGTAACCAAAATGTATCCCGCTGGTGCGTAGAGCATGCTCGGGGATACATTTGCTCCTCCTTCTCAGTTCTCTCTTTTGCGGACATGCACAAACGGAAAGGAAAGCAAGATGAATGGAATGAAATGTCTTTTTCTTCCATGGCATCTCAGGAAATAGCCATGGCAAAACTGTGATCCCAAAAACCATTATTTTTGTTTGTTTGTTTTAACAAATAAATCTTTCCACTTGCCTACCTTCTAGCAATGTACCAGATACTAGTGCTCTGACGTTTCCTCCTGTGGAAAAGTCTTACAATGTCAAACGGCTCTTTACCATGAGGCTGTTTACCCCCACAGGGCAGCATGCTTTGCTCACAGTCCCACAGACTCTGCCCAAGGACCCAGTGCAGTATTTTCTAGAAGGTTGGCAAGTGAAAAATGGCAGTGCGACTAGTGTGCTCTGTCCCAGCAGCCTTAACCCCCTCGGTGCTGCTGCTTTTTGGAAGCAAAGGAAAAAAAAGGAAAAAAAGGAGAAAAAAAATTGAGAAATGGCTTTTCCGAGACTCTTTCCGGTGAACTGAACCCAGCGAGCTCTCAGGATGCAGCAGCCCGGCCTCGTGCTCCCCTCGCTGCTCTCGGGCAGCCCCCCCGCAGCCCCAGCCAGCGCTGCTCCCCGGGGCCCCGCCGGGCTCCTCGGGGCTCCCCGAGCCTCCTCCTCTCTCTTTGCCTGGCTGGCTCTGCTGTGAGCAGCAGTGTCCTTTGGCCACCTAAAGGAGCTCTCGCTCAGTGAACGCCGCTGCGCTTCCCCAAGGGAAAAAACAGCCCGGGCAACTCAGACAGAGCCTCCAGCTGCCCTACACTGGGGTCAGGGACACTGTGGGGCTCAGCCCCAAAAGCAGCAGGGGAAGGGAATTGTGAGGCTGGTGGCCCACAGATGTGCCCACGGCTCAGTGTCACTGCCAGGCACCTCTGACCCTCCTGGGCTTCCCTGCCTGAGTGGCACAGAGATGTTCCAGCAGCAGGAGAAGCCTGGGAGAGCAACAGGCCCATTAAAGGAGACCAAGGGAGGCTCGGCACTGACAGGGACCGGCACTGCTGGCTCCTGTGTGGGGAGATGTCCTTGTCTCCAAAGGACAAGAGCACGCACCACCTCTTTTTGGAGTTGGTCCTGGATATGGCAAGGGCTACCACGCTGCTGCAGAGCAGGCAGGGAAGGGGAGGTGATGGAAACTATCCCTGGAGCATTCCTCCACCTGAGCACCGGGCAGGGATGGTCAGTGGCAGCAGGCTGACCTTCCGATCTGCTGCTGAGCGCGGCTGGAGCCGGGCTGCAGGGCAGAACCTGCAAGGAGCCGTGCTGGCACTGCCTGCTCAGCCAGGGCAAGGTGTGCCTCTGGCACGTGGCCCCCAGCAGAGCAAAGTCCCCATCCCGAGCTCCACTGGGGGTGTTTGGGCCAGGCCTCTGCCCTGTTGGAGCTTTGCTGGGAGAGACGGCATCGGGCAGGGGCAGCTCCCGGGGAAAAGGCAGGGACACTACCCTACAGCTTAACAGGCACCGATTAACCCAGCTGGAGCTACGGGGGTGGGGTGGGGGACAGAGGGCCCCATGCTAATCCACAGCTCTGCATTCACTGATTTGGTGAAGGAATGGAAAACGCACCTGGTGGAGATTTGCTCTAAAAACGGTTTGTCCTACCTGCAGGTTTTTCCTCCACACATTAACGGCCGCAAACGCCAGCTGCATCTGCTTCCTCCGCGCGTCCTTATGCCTTTTGTAAGCTATCTCTATGAATATTAAAAATATCCCGGCAACAATACCTCCAGCCACCAGCATAAACACACCTGAAATAAGCAGGAAAGTTACAGGGGGCAGTGGAATTGCAACACCACCCCTCATTTCTTCTGCATTGCGCTCAGCAATGGGAGCATCTGCCACCCCGGGGTCCCCCCGCCATCCCCCCAGTCCTGGAGGGTGGGGAGGGGAACACAGCCTGGGCACTGAGGGGTGTCAGTGCCAGCTCTGGGGGGGCACAGGGCACTGAGCAGCAGCACTGCTGGGGACAGGCACAGCAAGCCCCAGGGCACTCCCCAACCCCAGAACCGTGGGGCCATTTGCACCAGAACCCAGCCCTGGTGCTCATCAGGAAGCACAGCCATGCACAGAGCTCTGTGCTGTCCTTGGATGCCTGCAACCCTTGGGGCTGACATTTCTGGAGTGGTGTCTGAGGAGATGGAGCAAAATACCCCTTTTCTCCATTGCCTGTAACTGGCCAGCACTGCTGGTGCAGATGGGGTCCCATCCCACACCCCTCATCCCTCATCACTGCATTGTCTGGCTGTAGGACCAGCAGCACCACCTCAGTGCAAAGGGAGAGCCTGTCTCAGGGTTCTCACAGTCTTTGCAAGATGAAAACCCCTCTCTATCAATTATCCTTGCTCTGGCCCTGCCCAGGGCTCCTCAGGACTGGGGTCTGCCCTTGGCCTCCAGCCCCCTCCTGCAGCAGGGCTCTCACTTGCCTCCCCTGAGGTTCTGTTCTCCTCTCTGCAGTGGTGCCAGCTCTAGTGGCACTGTGACAGCCACAGTTTGGCCAAGGCAAGTGGGGGAGCCATGCTCACACCACAGCCCCACTGGCAAGAAGGACACCCAGGGAAGGTGGGGGAAGCTTTGTGGAACTGCTCTGAGCAGGGTGGGAATGGAGCCCACCTCAGCAGCCTCCCAGCACTAGGAAAGCACAAATCCAGAAGAAGCAGAGATTTGGCCTGAGAGGAGAGCCCCTGGGAGGATGTCTTGAGCAAAAGCAGGCTACCCAGTGAAAGGGGAAAAAGAGGTTTGCAGAACAAACCTGCCATATTTTCAAAGGTGAGTGTTGCTGGGGCATTGCTACGGGAATCACACTCTTGATACCTCACCCAAGTCTTGTCCAAATCCTCCATGAAGCCGTTCTCGTGAGACCTGCAAGCACAAGGAGACAGGACAGGGCAGTCACTGGGGACCAGCCACAGGCAGCTGGGGCACACACTCTGTGCCTTCGTGCCCTCCATCCTAGGGCTCTGGGCTTGCCTGCATCTCCTAGCACAGGAAGCAGGGATGTGCTGGCTGTGTGTGTGCACCTTTGCACAGGTGTGTGTGGGCTGTGTGCAGGGGCTGCCAGCACTGCGTGGGCACACACATCAGAGTGCTGTGAGCAGGCACCCCCAGCTCCCCACTGCCCCTGCAGCAGCTCTGGGCCAGTGCCTGCTGCCAAAAGAGCCACGTGTAAGCCATGGGGAAGGTGTGCTCCCAAGCAAAGATGGAGCTGTCAGTGCTCCAAGAGCTCTTGGAGAAGGCTGCAGGGAGTGGACATGAACCACATCTACCATTTCCCTCCTGCATGGTTCCTCTGCCTGCCAGGGACACTTGGAGCCCAGGCAATGATGGACCCCAGTCCTTTCTGGTGACCCCCAGCACCCTCTAGGCTAGAGCACTGCTGCCTGCAGTGCACAGTGAGGGCTGGGACACCCCAGCAGCTTGGTGACACAGCTCAGTGTCACAGCCTGGGAGGACACAAGCCATGTCCTTGCAGTACCTGCCTGAACAGCTCGTGGGGATGGAGTGGGCACAGAGCACAGATCCCACCACAGGCTCCCTGCACTTTCATCCCTCTTGTTCCTGGTACACCCCCACCACCTTCCTGGGCCATCTGTAGCCCTGGGCTTCCCCACCCTCTCCCAGGAGGATACTGAGGACTCCTGTGGCCTCTTCAGGCTTCTCACGTGCTGGTCTCAAGTCCCATCTGTCCTGCTGCCACCCTCACCATGTTAAGATCATCCCACAGATAGGGACCATGGCTCCCTGGGTCTTGTCCATCTTCCACATCCTGACCATTCTCCTTCACACCTTTCAGCTCTGCATCTTGGGCAGGACCCTCATGGCTCCTGACCCTGTCTCTCCTAAAATGAATCTCCCAGGACTCCCCTCCCTTCACTTGCTCTTTCCCTGCTGCCTGTTTCTCCACCGTGACATTTCTCTGTCTGCAATGAGTGTGGCATTGCCAAAGCCATACAAGGAAATCCCTTTTCACCCATAATATTAGGCTGACTGTGACACCCCACACTGCAGGTTGGTGCTGCTGTAAAAGCCTTGGACTCAGACATATCCCTGTGTAACAGGAGTAGCCAGAGTTGAAAGAAAAGAGCCCTGCATGACCAGGCCAGGGCAGTGCAGTGCTGTGGGACAGGCTGAGCCCTGAGGGAGGAGCAGGCAGCTCCCACACCCTGCTCACACAGACCTGTGCTGGACAGGCTGCTCACACAGCCCTGCTGCTCTCTGCCCACATTGCCTACAGCCCTGGCTGGCCCTGACTCTGCTCCCTGCCCTGCTCTGCCTCCCTCCAGCTCCCTGCTGTTCCCCAGCCCTGCGAGCCAGAGCTGGGGCTGTGGGTGCCCAGCCCAGCCACTCAGTGTCCTCTGCCAGGATGGAAGGGCAGCCCCCAGCGGCCCTGTCCCTGCAGAGGTCTGGAGGGAGGCTGGCAGTGCCTGGCACGAGCAGCATTGGAGGCAAGAGCTGTGTACAGACTTGAGGATGGCCAGGGAGACGTTCTGCTTCCAGGGGCTGTCCTTGCGCATGCCGATCCCGAAGCCGGAGCGGAAGAAGAGCTCCCCCGTGGTCACCAGGTCACACTTCTGGGAGGCCTCGAACTCCAGCACTGCCGAGTCCCAGATGAAGGCGTGGAGCTTGCTGGACACACAGGAGGATGGATGGGTCAGGCTGGGCAGCCCAGCTGGTCTGCAGCCTCTGTGGGAGCAGCCTGGGTGCTCCCAGCCCGAACTTAAACACTGAAGCCACCCAGCCTTGCACTGAAGGAAGAAAAGAGGCCAGAAAGGGAGGCCATGGCCAGGGCTCCCACTGTGCCACCCCCACGCAGAGCTTGTGCTCCCCACCAAGTCCTGGGACGCACCAGGACTGGGCAGATCCCACCCAGCCCCAGCTGGGAGGTCCCATCAAGCCACGCTTTGGCCTCAGCTCCCTCCACCTTTGCCCTGCTTGCTCCACCCAGCTGAGCTCCCGGAGGCCCTTCCAGCGTGGCCAGGCAGGGTCTGGCCCCACTCACTTGTCCCTCACTGCCTGGATGGCCTCGGCAGCGCTCTCGTAGTTGTGCTTCTCCATGTGCCGGTACATGGTGCTCAGCTCCACCTGCCGTCGGAAGTAGATGTCCACAGAGCTCTGCTTCACCGTGGCGTAGATGAACTTATCCGAGGGGTTGCGCAGCTGAAAGGACACGACGGAGCTCCAATGTTTCCTGTCCTTCACCAGCAAAACTTTCTCACCCCAAAGCTGTTTCCTAATCTCCCATCTCCTTCAGGGACCTGTTTTCTAGAGAAGACCTTGATTTCCTCAGAGGATGCCACAGGCATTGAATGCTCTGGGAGCATGATGCTGGGGCAGGGGATGCTCTGGGAGCAGGGGATGCTCTGGGATCATGGTGCTGGGGCAGGGGATGCTCTGGGACAGGGACATGGTGGCACTGAGGGTGCAGGAGCCCCGTGGATGCCGTGGGTCCGGCAGTGCCGTGGGCAGGGCACACTGCAGGGTGTGGGATGCTGTGGGTCCGTGCTGCTGCAGGGCACATTCCTGCGTGCCTGGGCTGATGAGCTGTGGCTGTGTCCTTGCCAGAGCAGGAAATGGATTTGAGGCATGTGGAGAGTATTGACTGCACCGCAGGGACAATTTCATTAGTTATAACTCATCCATAATGAATTGTTTCCTCGTTGGGCACAGGAGGCTCTCCAGGAACTGGCAGGCAGTTTGACTGCAGACAGGCTATTTCTGGGCAGGTTGTTTTCCTGCTGATCCCTGCCCATGTCTGTCCATTCCCACCCAGGGCAAGGGCTCAGACTCATCAGGACCAGCCCAGGCAGAGCTCCCTGGGTCTGGCCCCCCAGCACAGATCACAGCCATGGTGAATCAGGGCTCTGGGAGCCACAAGCCATATTATGTGCCCCAGGGAAGGGAAAGCAAGCGAGGGGTCATTACCCGGGGGTCGTTAATGCCTGTGATCCTCTCCTCAGGTCGGTCCAACACCAGGAAGGCTGCCAGGTTGGCAGTGTATGAAGCCACAATGATCATAGCAAAGCCAGCCCACACCATGCCAAGGATACGGGCAGAGAAACTCCGGGGAGCACCTGCAGGGAGAGAGGAGAGATCAGAGCAGCACCACGAGGGCTTGGCTTGGTTGCCAAAGCTGTGTCAATCCACATGAGCCCAATGGCAGCTGCAGATGTGCACCATCTATCTGCTCTGCCAGCAGCTGTGCAAGGAGCCTCTGCATTGCCTGAACCAAAAAAAGCCTCCAGCTCCTTCCAGGGCACGCTGTGTGCCACCCTGAGAGGGTGGGTAACCCTGGGCAGGGCATCCAGCCCAAGTTTCCCTGCCCTGTTTCCCATCCGGGGCTGGGGCTGTCAGGAAGCCCTGACAACTGCCACAAATGTGCAACACTCAGCACCACCAAATCTCCTGCCAGCCTGCTCCAGGGAGGGCCCAGGGAATGAGGTTCCACAGGGACCATGTGAGAGGGGGAGGCTGTGGAAGAGGGCAGGGGCTGCCCCCCAGCCTGCCCAGCTCAGAGCCTGGGCTGCAGGGCAGAGCAGTCCTGCTGTGAGCTCTGACTCACCTTCTCCAATGCCAGAGTTCAGCAGGACTCCCCAGGAGAACCACATGGCTGAGGAGAGAGTCAGGGCATCTTCCTCCTCCTCCTCACTGTTTACTTTGAACCGGCCAAAGGGGCTGGAAAACAAGATGAAGAACCCTTGTCATCCCCTCACCCTGATTCCCAGGGCTCCCCACTGTGCCCTATGTGTCCTGGTGCAGCCTTTGTCACTCATTCCTACAGACTGTGCCCTCTCCCAGGCAGCTCTTCCCTGTTGTGTCCCAGTGCCTGGCACATCCCCGTGCTGACCTGCAACCCTGTCTGGCTCACATTGCTGCTGGTCCCATCCCACTCTCTCCAGACCAGAAAGATCATCTGGCCCTAGCCTGCTCCAGCCTCTCCCACTGCAGCACAGAGGGCTCCCTGCAGATCAGCCATCAAAGCCTCTGGGCACAGGGCTGACAGGTGCCCTCAGAGGAGCTGCCACAGGGCCAAGGAAGGGCCAATATCCACATCCCTTAGCTTAGGCAGCCAGAGGGGCCAGGAGCCTCAGCCCAGGGCTGGTGGGGCACAGCAGGTGGGTTAAGTCCCTGTGAGGGCCCCCAAGGGCTGCAAGACGTGCCCAAACAAGGGACCCAGGGGACAGTTCCCAGGAACAGCTCCCTGTCCCCTCCAGATCCCCTCCAGTGGCTCAAAGTGCACTCACCTGAATCGGTCTAAGAGGTACAACATCACTGCCACCACGTGCACAGACAGCCCCACCAGCAGCCAGAGCGTGCTCTGGAAGGGCTGCATGAACGAGTCCAGGGTGCTGCGGGGGATTTCCTGCACACAGGAGAGAGGGAACAGCGCTGGCACCCCCCAGCTGCACCCACAGGGGCCCTGCCCCAAGCTCCTGCTGCTCAGGAAGGGTCAGGTTGGTGCAGACAAGAGCCTGCATTAAAACCAGCAGCCTGGAGCCTGGAATGGCAGGGGCTGCTCTGGGCACTGCAGTCTGGGGAACGGGCTCCTCCTGTGTTCTACAAAAGCTCCCACCCAGCCCATACCTTCTTCACGAGGATGGTGAGGCCCTGGTACTTGAAGGGCTTGGAGAACTCAATGTACTGAGCCCGCTCGTTGTTGATGGTGAGGGGAGCCACAATCATGTCAGCCTGGCCGCTCAGCAGCTCCCCCATCATCCCGTTCCACTCCTTCTTGTTGCTGTTGTTCACCTGCCAGGAAGCCAAGGCTGGGTCAGACCCCTGCCCTGACACACATCCCCCACCAGCCAGGACCCTGCACTTTTTAGGAATCCTGCATTGCCCTTCCACCCCACCCTGCTCAGGAGAAGGGCATGGGGGTGTTTCAACACACGACACAGGCAAAGAAAGATCACAGGCTGCCCAAACTCACCCTCTCTTGGGTACCAAATTTACCATCAGCCACCAGGTGAACCTCGTAGGTGAAGTTCATCACACCTGCCAGGCGGATGAGCAGGTCAATGCAGAAGCCGTAGCAGCACAGGGCCACGGTGGGACGGCCTGGGGAGGGACAGGGGGGCCATGAGTGGGGACAGCCCCAGCCAGGGACCCCCACAGCATCCCCCTGTCCCCGGGGAGAGCAGCCACCCCACGGCTCTGGCTCCATGTGGGATGGAACCACGTTATCCTTCAGGGCCATCTGCCTCTCACGCTGCCTCCAGCACTGGGGCTGTGGGCAGGCTGGGGACAAAGGGGTCCCTTTCCTTTGCCATGTCCCAGTGAGGTGGGCTGAGAGGGGGTGCTGCCCACCCACTGCAGGGCAAGGAGAGGGCTCAGTGCACGTGCTGGAGGAGTCCTGACATGAGCCCAGAAGGCTGAACGCAGCCCAGGACACAAGTCTGGGGGGATGTTGTGCACAGGAAGGTGTGATGAGCCAAGGGGATGCCCTTCAGGTAGATTTGGGCAAGCCTGGCATTGCTGAGCAGCTCCCACCCCACACCAGGTGCTCACTCCTGATCCTGACACAGTTTCTGTGACAGTTTGAAACTGCCGCTGTGTCAGTGCAGCACATGCTAAGGTGCCTTGGGGTCCTTGCTGCTGCTGGAGATCAAGACAGAGAGAATTGGAACATGTCAGGAGACAGAAATTCGGGATACAATCCCTCAAAGCTGCCCTGGAGCCCATCCAGAAGAGAGACAGTGGGAAAGAGTCTGTTGGGCTCAAACCCCTGGATCCAGGGCCCAACTGCTGTGAGGCTGAGCTGATGGGAAGGAGGGCGTGTCTGGGGGCCAGCTGTGCTGTCACCTCTCTGTGCCTTATCCTCTGGGCCTCCTGTGTGACTGAGCACCTTCCCTGGGACCCCTTCTTGGAATGGAAGTCCCCAGCAGACTGAGTTACCTGGGATGGTCTCATTGGGTCCAGTGCAGAAAACCTTTTTGACAGGATCTCCATTGATGGTGAATTCCTCCCTACATGTCCCATCTGCCTGAGTGGGCTTCACATACACAAAGGGCTCTTGGTGGATGGTCACAATCTGTGAGGTGAAGCACAAACACCCTCTGGTCTGTGTTTCCCTCCAGAGCTACATTCCCGTGGTGGGAGCTGGGCTGCCCTCCCCACATGAGCTGTGGTGCCCTCCCCAGCTGCCATCTCAGCCCAGCAGCTTTGGCATGTGGAATCAGAGAATCCTCTAGGCTGGAAAAGACCTTTAAGATCATGAAATCCAACTGTTAACACAGCACTGCTGAGAAGAACACCCAGAATATTTGCTTTCCCTGCACCCAAGGTGAGGAGTGTCCTCCTTCATGTGACCCTTTCAGCTGAGCCTCAAAATCTCTTTCCCTAACAGGAGACTGATGGGAGACACAACCAGGACTAGTGCCTGGAAAGAGGCTCCAGACACTGCCCCAAGTTAATGCAGGTGTTTTAGTCCTGCCCTGGACCTTTCAGAAAAGCAGCAATCACAATGTACCCATAGCACCTCTGCGGGGACAACACTGCCAGTGGGAATGGGATTTCCCTTGCTGGACAAATGATCAGTACAACAAATGAATGGTCAAACTGGGAAGATCAGCCTGACCAGGGTCCAGTCACTAAGGTGGGATCCAGTCACTGAAGGGGCTGCTGAGTGACACTTTGAGGAAGAGCATGAGAAGCAAAGCAAGACTGGTGGGACCTTCTGCCAGTGTTACCTCCAGCTTCTGGCCATCAGCTCCTCAGGGATTTCCTGAGATCAGCCTTGCAGCCACCAATCTGCCCACCCTTCACAAGAGGGTTTAATCTCCTTGTGGATCTGTTTCCACCTGGCCTCTGCACTGTCTAATGGAGCTGAACCATGCCTTGGCCAAAGGAGCCAAAGGAGCCCGTCCTTGTATTTCTCACAAACCTGTGACAGATGTCCTCTGGCTCCCATTAAAAATGGTGAGCACCTGGTTCCTTCACCTTTCCATTCTGTTTTCTCTCATATCTACTTCCCACTTGTCTCTTTCCAAACCCAAGGATGCCTGCTGCCCTATCTAGATTGACTCCAGTGGAAAGTTGTGCTTTGAACATGCTCCAGATTTCTCTCCCATATCCTCTCCTGGCCTTGCAAATCCTGCTGCCAGCTGCAGAGCAGCCATGGAGGTGGGAGGCAGATGAAGTCACTGCCCAGCACACAGAGAGCAGAGAAGCTCTGCCCCTAATGCCATTTGCTCTTACCTTCAGCTTGGTTGACATTTGATAGCCTTGAGGTTTCTCAGTTTCCCCGCCTGGCCAGATGATCTTCCTGTCGTTGGTCAGGACCTGAGATGGATCCCAGAGGAAGCAGACGGACATGAGGCCAAGGAGGACACTCCAGTGCCAGCCCCTCCCCACCCAGGCCAGCCTGCACGTACATTGCTGCCGTTGTAAATCCCAACCTGGACCAGCTTCCGGTTCTGCAGGTTCATGATGCTGTAGTTGGCAAATTTCCTGTCCCCATCCTCATTGAACTCCACCCGGCCGGTGACACCCTCTGAGTACTTGGAGGACATCAACACCCTAGGGAGAGAAACACAGCTGGGACAACCTAGAACACCTGCCGTGCTTCTGAGGTGCCTCACAAGGCATCAGAAAGACAAATGCTTCCTCTCAGTTCCCTGCCATAAGATCACTGCCCTGTACAAGTCTGGCCAAGGCCACCTATGGTTTGTTCATAGACCTGTGGTCATCCCCTCCTGGTGGATGGAATCAGTTTCCCAAATGTTCTCTGCCATATCTACTGCCATTGCCCCTTGTTCTCCACCAGATCAGTCCCATTTCCCTTTGGAGTGATCCATCCCACGGCACCCCAGGACACTTTCCTCTGGGGTTCCTTGGGAGGTGTGCCCATTGCTACAGCTTTGGTGCTGTGCCTGGCATCTGCCCATCCCAGCCTGGCCAGTGGCCCAGGCACACACAAACACCACCAAGGAGAGAACCAGCCCCCAAACCTTGGGAAGGTGATAGCAGAGACATGCAAGGATTGCCTGAGCCACTTGTGAAGAACAGCTTTGAGTCACTCATGCCAAAGACTGTCACTGCAGGGGATGCCAGAAATGTCTCTAAAACCATCTCTAGGCCGTGCAGGTCTCATGCTCAACAGAACCCAGTCTGCAGGGAGTGGCTGCTGCACCAAGGCCCAGCCCCTGTGGCCCCAGCAGCTGCAGTGATGCAGGGATTGGGGTCTGGAAGGGCATGCAGGACCTACTGATCCCCCTGCCCTGGCAGCAGCACCCCACAGGCACATGCTCCTATCTGTGACGCTCCAGCCTCCACATCCACAGCACCAGGGTTTGCTACAGCCAAGGGCAGCCTGTTCCATGCATGGGCAGCTCCTGCCACCAAGCCCTGTGTGCAGCACTGGAGCCATGCCACAGCCCTTGGAATGCTCAGCAGGAAATGTGTCAGCAGCACTGAGGTAAAATGGGACAGAAATATCCCCCTACCTTGACTGGGCAGAACCCCCTTCTCTCCCACTTCCACCCATGGAATCAAGCTCCAGACTGGAGGAGGCCATGGTCCCCAGTCTTCTCCTCCTGGAGTCATTCCGTGCCCACACATCCCAGCTGTCTAGGCATGGCCCAGGGTAGCATGGGTTGACATGGACTGAATTGGTGCCAGGCACCAGGATGATGCCTAAACAGTCTGGAAAAACTGGGTGAGGCCTGTGCCTGTGCCTGTGTTTTGGGAGAGTTTTCTAGGAGAGATGTAGCCTTCACATCCAAATCATGCAGGGCAGTCCAGGCAGCCCTGTGCCACATGTCCCAAAGCTTTAGTGGCCCTGAACAAGCCACCGTGTCCTCCTGCACCTTTTCCACACGCTCCCACTTTTTCCAGCTCTCCCCCACTAGGTCCTCTGCTCCCTCCAGCAGGACCCTTTCCCCCATACCTCTTAAAAAGGGGTCCTGTCTTCCAGATGTTGGTGTTGCCCACGCAGCCCCGCGGTGGGTCTGTGATATTCTCCTTCTCGAACAAGTCGTGCACGGCCTGGGCCACCACGGCGACAGCGTCACTGATGTGGGCTGACTCGTTCTTGCCGTTGATGAGCTGCAAGCCGATCACTCCTGCCGCGGCAGAGGGGGGCGGTCAGGTCAGCATTCCTGGGAGCACCGGCTGCTCCAGCGTCACTGCCGTGCCCAGCTCTTGGGACAGCGAGCATACGGCTACGGGCTGGCACCTGGCACCCCCAGCTCCATCCCCAGGGCCCTGCCCAAGCCTTCCCGGGTGACAGGCAGCTTGCCAAGCCGCAGTGACACGGATGTGGGGCGCGGCAGCCCCAGGGTGGCCAAGGCCGGGTCCCCAGGCGGGCGGAGGGACGGAGAGCAGAGTGCGGGACCCTCCGTGCGGGACCCTCCGTGCGGGGCCCTCCGTGTGGGACCCTCCGTGTGGGACCCTCCGTGCGGGGCCCTCCATGCGGGGCCCTCCGTGTGGGACCCCCCGTGTGGGACCCTCCGTGTGGGACCCTCCGTGCGGGGCCCTCCGTGTGGGACCCTCCGTGCGGGGCCCTCCGTGCGGGACCCTCCGTGCGGGACCCTCCGCGTGGGATCCTCCGTGCGGGACCCTCCGTGCGGGACCCTCCGTGTGGGACCCTCCGTGCGGGGCCCTCCGTGCGGGACCCTCCGTGTGGGACCCTCCGTGCGGGGCCCTCCGTGCGGGGCCCTCCGTGCGGGACCCTCCGTGCGGGACCCTCCGTGTGGGGCCCTCCGTGCGGGGCCCTCCGTGCGGGACCCTCCGTGCGGGACCCTCCGTGCGGGGCCAGCCGGCACCGCGATCCCGCAGCCCGCGGGGGCCGGGGAGGGCAGCGCCGCTGATCGCCGCTGCCTCGGGCTCCCAGCCCCGCGGTGGGTCTGTGATATTCGGGGCCCGGGAGGTGCCTACCGTCCGGGGCGTAGCGCAGGGCATTGCCCGAGATCTCCCGCTCCCCCACCAGCCACACGTAGCCCGAGCCCGTCATGTTGAGCATGGCTGCTGATCTGTACACCGTGGCCGCGTCATCCTCGCTGCAACGACACAAGGGAACGGCCATGGGGCTCCAGCTGAGCCAGGGCTGCGGCGGTGCCACCCCGGGGGACTCTGACTGCTGGGCAATGGTTAAATCCTCGATGCAGTGGGACCCTTGCTCTCAGCTTCGCCTGGTCCCACAGCTCCCGGCGCTGCTGAGCGCCTGCACATCTGCCCATGGTGCTGCAGGCCGGGGGCCGTCGGGCTGCCCTCCTTCCCTCCTTTCAGCTGGACCAACACGCACCATCAGTGCCCAGGGCTGCTCCTGCAGCACAGCCAGGCTCGGCAGCCGCGCTGGGACTGTCCCTGCCCGGCCAGCAGCACCCCCAGCACTGCCCGGGACAGGGGCTGCCTGTGGGGGCTCTCTCAGGCTCCTCGGAAGGCGGTCAGACCCCAAATTCACTGACTCCAGCGCTGGGCAGCGCTGGGAGAGAGGAAATCAGAGCAGGGGGAAAGCGGCAGCACGGCCTCACCTGGCAGAGAGGATGATGACCCTGGCCTCCAGCTCCTTCGCCTCCAGCAGCAGCGCTGTCACATTTTTGGTCCCAGGGTCAAACTGAAGCACTTTCTCAGCCTGTGATGAGTGTGAGCAAAGCTGGTTAGTGAGTGAGCCCCCAGACTGGTGGTGAGAACCATGCTATCTAGAAAAGGGTCAAGAGAATTCATTAAACTGCACAAAAGTCCGCTAAATAAGATTGGTTATAGTTATTTTTTTTCTTTCCTTTCTTTCTTTTCTTTCTTTCCTTCCTTCCTTCCTTTCTCTCTTAAGGTTTTGGCTTTTTGGTTGTTTTTTTTTTTTTTTTTTTTTGCACTGTGCATGCAAACTGAAGTCAATCAAGACCCAAAAAGAGGCGTGCATTGTACAGGAAAGAGAAAAAGGCTTTGAAATGCAATTGAAAACTCAAACGAGTGTTGTTTTTCAAAAACATGGGAAATGAAAAAAAACATATTGCACAGGGTTAACCTTTGGGAATCAAAGTGAGCAACTTACACCAAGGAACTGTTTCCTTTGGGGAGGAAAGGGGGTTGGTTCAACTTTTCAAAAAAAAAAAGAACTTGCAAGTTAATTACTGGTTCACATGCATGTTTCAAAAAGAAATCCTTCCAGGATCAGCTGGCTAAGTTTCCATTCTCAAGTCCAAACCAAACTATCTCAACATAAAAACGTGCTACCAAGAAACATAGTCATGGAATTTTTTTTCTTTCTTTTCTTTTCTTTTTTTCTCTTTCTCTCTTTTTTTTTTCTTTTTTTTTTTTTTTTAATTTTTCTGTTGGCTGTGGCTATTTTTCATTTGCTAGTTAGGTTGGTGGGCGGCGTGCATTTCCATGCATATATACCTTGGGTCCTCGCTTGTTGTCATAGGAAAGTTGGTCGAGGTTTTCATAGTTCCTTTTTTTACTCTGATGAATAATGTGCACAGAGAAAATATGTAGACACAGAAGAATATTATAAACAGTTGAAAATGACGTGTAGTAAAGCAATCCAACATCCACCTCCTCCTCCACTGTTTGCTAAAGGGTCTCTATAACGCTGGAGCTCGCAAAAACCACTATCAGGAGAGATTGTGCCTCAGCTCTGACGGGAGCGTCACGGAGCAATCTGAGAGCAGAGCCTGAGTGGCACAGCTGGTGCGATGCAGTTGCATTTTCCCTTGAGGGACTGGGGGATTCTTCAGCAAGGAAGTTTTATCTTAAGCTCAGAAAGAATCTAAGGGCCTAAGTGGTGGGGTTTCCATGGAATTACTGTGGAAGTAAAGGACAAAATGTTGTGTACGGAAAGTGCTGGATAAAGGCAAACTGTTACAGTTCAGAGTATCAGCATTACTAGCATCACTAGCAGCATTACAGTCCTGTCCACCCTCAGAGAGTTCACACAAAGTGAGGTGTCAGCTGAACCTCTCACCCCCTGAAAGGAGGGAGCAGCTTCCTGAGCTCTCCTGACATCCAAAAGAGAAAGATAAAGTTCTCTATGTGCCGTGTTGGCTCAAAGCGTGGCGATATGAAGTGATGGTGAACATGGGATGGCATTGCAGCTTTTACCTGGTCCCTGAGGAGGGCCCAGGGCACCTCATGGCTCTGCAGCACACAGGTGGCCCTGGGAGGTGCAGCTACCTGAGACCAGGGCTGGCCCTAAGCGTGGCTAGGGGGGCTCAATGCTTGGTGGTCTCCATGCTGCTGCCTGGAGCATGCCAGGGGGGCTCAGGGTCTGCACTGACCCTGGAGAGATGGGGCTGGAGCAGAGATCCTGCTCCTCCCCTGCTCTGTGCCTCAGCTGCTGGTGCTGCCTGGCCCCAGAGCAGCCCAGGGCAGGGCAGCCACTGATGGAGGTTTCCTCTTGGCAGGCATTGTGCTGAGGTCCCAGAGCCTCTGCTCAGAGCCCTGACCCTGCAGCAGCCTGCACAGAGCCCCAGCACCTCCTGGGAGCAGCCCCTGGGGCCAGGCCAGGCACAGCAACCTGATGGGGCCTTCAGGAGAGGGCTTGGCAGCTTTTGGTGGGACATAGTGGGACATCTTCTCTTTGACCCCGCCCCAGCTGAGCATCCCTCATCTGTGTACATGGGGTGTGGGACACAGATCTACTCTCATCTCCATTTCTCCAGAGCCTGATGGGAATGGATCCCTGCCAGGAGTGGGGGTCCATGCTCAGAGGCTGCTCCTCAGACAGACAGATTGCTCTTCATCTTGCTTTCCAAACTCATTAGCTTGCCTTTTCCTGAGCATTCAGGCCAGTCTTTGGCAGGACATCTTGCCAGGTCTCCTGTCCATGCAGCTGTGTGACCTTTCCTTTCTTCCCTTGGACACAGCCTGATGGGTTTTTCATTGCTTAAAAAAATCGGGTCCTGGCAAGGAAAAGTATGTGAAGAGGCAAAATCTGCTTGGAGCCCAGGTCTGCCTTCATTTCTGATGACTCCCACAGCGAGGATTTCTGCAGTGGCTCCTGCTGGGCCTGCAGTGAGCCCTGGAGTAATGACTGCTACAAGGAGGCCAGAGATGCAGCAGGACAGCAGGAATGTTCTCCAATGTTCTCCAACGCTGGTCACTTCTCCCCAGGCACTGTCAATGTAGCCAAAAACTTGGTCATCCATGCTGCAGCCAACAACCAGGAATTCCTGGGATGTGCTGGCACCTCGGCCCAGGTTGGTCAGCAGAGTCTTCAGTACAACAAGGCTGGCCCCTTGTCACCTCTCCCTGTCACTAGCCCTGTTTCCAGAACTACACTAGTAATCCTCTTTTTCCCATTTTTCCATGTGGTCCTGCAGCCCTTCTCGGATCTTCATGTTTCACACAGGGACTGACAAATCAGAAGTTCGCTTTCCACCATATGCTCCTGCAATCACTCAAAAATTTGCCACTTTCATGCAGGCCATTGTCCCTGAGAAAGACAGGCAGCACAGCAGGGAGCTGCCACCTCTGACCCCAAGCTCTGGTTCCAGTGTCCAGCACTCCCTTCTGAGCCCCATGAACGAGCAGAGCTGTGCTGGGTGGAGCAGCTCCAGGCTGAGGGTTCCTGCAGACAGCCCCAGAACAAGGCCAGCCCGTGGGCTGGCCAGCACGGCCTGAGTGCTGGGCTCAGGGTGCTGCTGGAGCTGCAGACCCACACAGTGGTGCCAGAGGATGGCACACGGGGCTGGCACAGACCCTGGAGGCAAAGCCATGCCCCAAACCAAGAGCCCAGAGGGCAGGTGAGTCTCTGACCCTGAGCAGGTCCTCCATGTCCTCAGGGGCTGTGATCTAAGCCTTGAAGAGGTCGAGATCAGGTCTCCTGCTTGCTCCTTCCCCAGGGCCCAGGTTGCCCTTGGAGAGGCTGGGGAGGGGCCCATGGTACAACTTCATGGCATGGAAAGAGCCAGCACAGCTGTGATCAGAAGAGAGACTGAAGAGAAGAGGTGGAGGAAGACAGGAAAGCCCCAACCAGTCAGACCAGTCTGCCTGACCTTTTGTCAAAGGAAAAAGAAACAAGATGCAGTGGCGCACCCCAGAGAAGACAAGGTGCACTGTTGGGACAGAGCAGGTGCCCCAGGCTGGAGAGAGGCTCTCAGGCTGCCAGAGGACACCAAGACGTGGTAGCTGCAGTGCAAAATGGGGAAGGTCTGAGGACAGACCCTCCCTCCCCATCTTTCAAGCTCTCAAAGGCTTTCCTGCAGGGTGGGCAGGCTGAAGAAGAAATGCACTCTGTGCCTGGAGCACCACATGGGGCAGGTGGGAGTGGAGGCATGAGGGGGAACAGCAGAATGGGATGCATAGGAACTACAGGAAAACAGAGAGTGGAATTCAAAAGATGCAAGAAGAGGGAGAGAGACTGACAATGGCTCTCCCTGCATGAAGGGCTTTGTGCTGGGAAGAGGCTTTGGAGAAGAATACTGTCCTGCTGTCACCCAGTGGGAAGCTGCCCTTGGAGGCAGGAGGATCCCTCTGTGGCTGGTGGAACATCGGTGCCTTGAGACAGCCTGGGATGCAGCAAGGATGAAACTTCTTGAAAATCACTGCCTTAATCAGGAGTCTGTTGGTCAGTGTGGCTTGTGCCAGCCTGCACCCTTGCAGCGGTTGTTCCTCCAGGGAGGTGATGAAGAGCAGTCTCAGGGTCCCATCTCTCAGCTCAGCCACCAACTCCAACCACAAGAAGCATCCATGGCCACATCTCAACAGCTGAGAGACTGCCAAAGGTCTAGCAGCTGCAGGTGGAGCTGCAAAGAGCAGACTGGGGTCCCTGCCTGGGAGGGAACATCCCCAAATGGGTGCCTGCCCTGATGCTGCTGGAGACTGGATGAACTCAGGCTCTGGCCATCCGAAGGGGACCTCACCCTATCCAGGAGAGAGGATGTGCTGGGACTCCCCCCGTAGGACAGGAGGTGTTTCCTTGCCTTCCAGATTGCAGGTACAGCTTCCTGTGCTCTTCTTCTGTGCTGGCCTCAGGCACTTGGTCAGTCCTTCCCCTGCAGGCCATGGGTCTGTGCTCTGTCCCCCTGCCTGCCTCCCTCCCTGCTCCCCTGGCCCTGAGAGCAGGACGAGGTCCCACAGCCAGCCCTGCCATGCATGGGGTGTCAGGAAAGCAGCGTTTGGGTGTGCTGCGATGAGATGGGAAGGGCCCACAGCGCTGCCCAGAGGCTCAGAGCCCCTGCCAGGCACTGAGCTCAGCCCCCATGGCCAATTCAGAAGCTGCTCTGCAGGGTGGGTTGGGCACTGCTGGCTCTGCCTGGCCCCGGGGTGGCTGCAGTGGGGCAGGTGCTTCCCTACACTGAGCGACTGGTCCTCTCCTTGGGTGGGAAACTCGGGCAAGGCATTTGCAGAGCTCCAGGTTATCCTTCCCTTCATTTTGTAGTCGATTTACATGTAGGAGATTTTGACCATGGCAAAGCAAGTGAAATGAATAAAGTACAAAGTTCTGTCAGGTACTAGTCAGACACTGTTGATGCTTTAAGCATGTTAGCCATGTTACAATGGAAAGAAAAGGTGTTTTACATACAGAAATCTACATACATACAACAGCCCAAGACTTCTAGTTTCGTTGTTGTTGCTTAAACAAAGCTACAAGACAATGTTCAGGAACTGACCTTGGACTCTTTCTCCTCCAGGAGGGTCTCCAGCTTCTTCTGTGCAGCACGACCCTCGTGGTCGTCGCTGACTATCAGGATGACGTGGTTCCAGTTGAAGACTCTCATCATCTCAAACCAGACGTTGGCCTGGTGAGAGTAGGGTGGGACCGTGCGCAAAAAGGACAGGTGGATGCTCTGCAAGGGAGAACAAGAGCTCAACACAGACTGTGGGGCTGCCAGCCACGTTTGCAGGGACAGGGACAGGGGCAGGGACAGGGATCCATTCTGGGATGCACACCTTGACCTAACCTCTGGGACCTGCATCCTTCCTTCTGGCTGGGAAGCAAACCCTGGATGTGACTTTGCACCTCTCTGTGGTTAAACCAGAGCATGGCAAAGAGGGGTTTCTGCTTTGTGCTCCATAAATGCACAGAGAAGAAAAGCCTATCGAGCCATGAGTGACCAGCAGTGTTCAGTGCAAATACAGCCTTGCCTCTTGACCTTTTAAATGATTACCAGACAATGGACATCAAAAAGCAGAAGAATTCCCTTCAGAAGACAAGAGGCAGGTACAGGCAGCTGTGTGCTCGTCATGTGCCATGGCAGAAGTTCAGAAAGGCAGTTTTATAACATGGTCCCTGGCTGTTTCTAGGTCAGCCTGTTCTGCAGCAGCAGGCAGAGGAGGCAGCTCTGGACCCGTGCCCCAGCAAACCTCTCTGCTTGGGTTAAAGACATCATTATGGTTGGCTGATTGTGCAATAGCAATTCCAGCCTAATTAAGTGCACTGTTCTTAGGGGAGCAATCAGACCAAAAGCTGGAGCTGACAGAGAGCTTTCAAACAAATGCAGCTTGTCCAAAAAGCCCTAGAGTCAAATATTAGGAAGTGAAAATGCTCATGCCCAGCATGGGCCCTGCTTGACAGCCCAGCTATGTGCTGGAGGGAGGCAGGAGCCAGAACTGGAGAGGACAAAAATAAAGCACCATAATATTTCTTTCTCTAAGGCTGAGATGGTTGTTTGAACCAAACAGGGCTTGTCCAGACCTGCTCATCCAGAGACCTGACCCAGAATGGGTCAGAAATGTCCTGAATGGGCCAAAGTAGTACACACTGGGAAGGAAAAGTCATCCTGTCCCCCATGGACACACACAGGAGGAACAGACATACCAGATAAATTCTCTTCCTCACACTCCACACAGTGGTAATGTTAGACCAGACCAGGAAATGTGTAGAAAAGGATGCAAACTCCCTGCTGTGCTCAGGGCTCCCTGCACAGGCTCAGCAGGTCCCTGCTCCTGCCCCAGCCCAGCACAAGGGAATGGGGGAGCAGCAGAGCCACCACAGCACTGGGAACACTTCCTGAACCTGAGACACTGAGGAGAAGGGTGGATGTTTAACCAGAGGAGAAAAAGCCATGAGAGCCCCAACATGACTCTCAGAGTAGGAGAAACAAACATTGGAGTTACAGGAAGAGCAGCTCACCCCAGAAACCCATGGGATTGGGAAAAAGCCCCATAGGGACAAACAATGGAAAGACAACCATGGTGTCCTCACTAACACAGTGTGCAAGAGCTCTTTGCAGTCAGCAGAGATGCCCAGGAATTTCCAGGTCCAGCTGCACAGCCTGGGCCAGGGGCACACCACCTGGGTCTAAGCATTTTTAATTTTCAACCCCTGAGCATTTTTAATTGCTTTAAGGAAATCCAGGTAAAGTGAAACTGGAAATGGGAAAAAAATCAGAAGAGGGAAAAGAGATGAAAAAATAACAGAAAAGCCAATATTAGAAAAAGAAATCAGAGAAACACAGGTGTCATGGTTTGAGAGGAAGTGAGGTTTTTTTGAGATGCTGTAGTCAAACCAGTAAGTACTCAGATTTGAATATTAGCTCCTGGTGTAGCCACTGAAGACATAGATACGCCTCTGAGAACACAAGAAGCTAAAAGCAGAAAACTCCCAAGAAAACTTTCTCTTAGTTCCAGTCAGTGAAAAGTTCAAACCTCCCCTGCCCAGCAGCTGCGGATGGGCAGGGGAGGGGAAGCCATGCAGCCAGGTAAGGTAAGCCAAGGCCCTGAAGATAGAAAAGTAGAAGAGCACCAAGAAACATCAGGCAGCCACCCCCCCACCCCCCACCTTGGAGAAAGAGAAAGAGAGCCAGCCTGTGCCTGTGCCTGTGCCTGTGCCTGTGCCTGTGCCTGTGCCTGTGCCTGTGCCACCTTAAAAATTTAATATCACAGCCAGCTGAGAAAGAGAAAAAGAGAAAGTGTGGTAAGAAGGTGCCCAGCAAGACAGCGTAAGAGTTCTAGACAGGCAGAGCCTGAGATTTTTAACCCTTTTCTTAGATGATAGAAACCTTACAAATGCTGATCCTCCTGGAGCTGAATGAGAAGAGAAATAGAGTTGAGATAAAAAGAAATAGGCCACGAGAGAAGTGAAGAAGAATCTTAAGTAGAAAGAAGTGATAGAGTAGCCTTGGCTTGACTTTTCTTGTATAGCCATAGACAGAACCGTTTTTTTCCTGTGACACAGAGACTGCATTTAAAAAGAAGCAATAGCTCAGAGTCAAGAGAGTTCAGTGTTGTTATGTGAAAGAGTGTGTAAACAAAGATGATGAGTGAAGAAACTAGTTGGTGCCCTCGATCTTCAGTAGAAGAGAAGATCTCTGTTCTTGAGAGCCCTCAGCCCCAAGAAGTGAAATTTAGAGAAAACAAGTGTCCTGAGAGTGAGAGACTGTGCTCTTTTTAAAACTAGACAAAGCACCCTTAAAAAGAAAACCCTAGAAGCAGCTCTGGTCCATGCGCAGTAGTGAGAGCACTGAGCATAGAAAGAAGACGTCACAATGGCAAATGATCTCCAGGCGGTGCCACATGTGACTGGAAACACAAGACGTTTCAACTGTGTTTCCAGAGGAAGCCTATGGCACAAGAAAGACTCCTCACTCCTTGATGAACTGAGAATTAATTATCTAAAAGGTAGTGATAGACTGAAAGTTAGTGATCTAAAAGATAGATGTATTAAAAATTTAGTAAAAAGAAAAAGAATGTTTTTAGAAAGTTTTCATTGTTTCTTTTTACATCTAGTTGTAAGTTTAAAAAGTTTTCTCTTCTTTATTCCTAAGTTAGAGCCTGCTTTGCTCTATTCCTAGTCACATCTCACAGTAGACCCCCAAAAAAATGTATTTTCATAGAAGCACTAGCATTACACCAGTGTCAAACTGTGAGCATTTTAACTGCTTTAAGGAAATCCAGGGAAAGTGAAACTGGAAATGGGAAAAAAATCAGAAGAGAGAAAAGAGATGAAACAATAACAGCAAAGCCAATTTTGAAAAAAGAAATCAGAGAAACACAGGTTAAACATCTATAAAAATTCTTTCAATCCCTTTTTCAAATGAAAAAAATCTTTGAAATTTCCATATATTGCATCAAATTACTTTCTAGCTTCCCAACCAGCCTGCAAAAATGGTGTTTAACCAATCATGGCTTTCTTAAGTATTGTAAATACATATCATTGGGTTCAGAGGAAAAAATACTGCAAGGTTGTTGGGAGGCAACTTGGTTTAACAGTCCAGACAAATTTGTTTTCTGAGGTGGTGTCAAAAGGGTCATGGACAGACTCTGGGGGTATCTCAGCTCCTGGATCCCTGAACTGTGGTTTTCAAAAGGGATAATGAAGAAAAATTCATGTCAAGTGCTGAGCTGAGATCTCAGGATGAGCACTCATGGTCTGACACAGCTTTTGAAGCACCTGGGACTCCTGAGCATCTTTGCAAGGGCCAAAGATTGGCAGAAAAACGATCAGAGTCCCCCAGAGGTTCACACGGGCAGTTTGTGCTGTGCAGAGGCAGGTGAGGATCCAGCTTGGTGTGATTTGATACCCTCACCCCAGCACACACAGTGACATCCCCCAGGTCCCTGTCACACCCCCTGAAACTCGCACAGAGCTCAGCTGGGCACGGGCACACAGGCTGCACTGCAGAGGATGGGAGACAGTGATTTATGCACCCTAATTAGCCCATTTTTTGGCAAATAACTGTTAAAAAAGACCTGTGGTTTTTAGCAGAGCCCCTGTGAGACAGCCAGCCCAGCTGGTGGGCTCACTCAGCTGCACCAGCTGTGCCCTTGGTGCTGCTCCAGCCCTTGAACTCAGGGCTGTCATCCCTCCCTCCCTGCCCTTGGATCAGCACACAGCAAAAACTGCTCCTCACTACGAACCCACACTGGCCTTGTGGGGTGCTTTGTAGGATCCTCACCCCTTGCTCTGCTCTGAGTGTGCCTGGTGCCAGCCAGGGCTGCAGTGGGACCATGGCAATGGCTCACAGCAACCCCAAACCCCCCTGCAGCCCACCCACAGCTCAGAGCTCAGCCCTGTGCTCCCTCACTTCATTCTAGCTCTGCAAAAGGGCAGCAAACACAGGCTGGGCTGAAATCCAGTGGCCAAGCTCAGCAGGAACCCAGGGGCTGGAGCCAAAAAGCACCAGAGGGAGCAGAGTTGGGGATATTTCCTGGGGGGGTGGGCAGGCCCTGGCACAGGGTGCCCAGAGCAGCTGGGGCTGCCCCTGGATCCCTGGCAGTGCCCAAGGCCAGGCTGGACAGGGCTGGGAGCAGCCTGGGACAGTGGGAGGTGTCCCTGCCATGGCAGGGCTGGCACTGGATGGGATTTAAGGTCCCTCCCAACCCAAACCAGTCTGGGATTCTGTGATGATTCTATGTGGGGTCAGGACTTGAGAGCTGCAAATATCTGATGCAAGCCCATACAAAGAGGAGCTGTTTGAGCAGATGATCCTCTGTCTGTGTGTGTGTGTGTGTGTGTGTGTGTGTGTGTGTGTGTGTGTGAAAGCACAGACTGTGCATGCACAGATGTGAGCCTGCAGGAAGCACAGGAGAACATCCCCCTGCAGGGAAGGTACCTGGCTGCTGCAGTCCTGTGCACAGCCAGGCTCAGCTGGGGGAGAGCACTGGGGGTGCCTTGGCATGGGGATTTTACCCACAGGGCAAAGGGCATGGCTGGGGCCAGCAGGCAGGGCCTGTGTGTCCCAGCAGGGCCTTGCAGAGTGCCATGAGTGAAGGGTCTGTGACCTTCTACACTCCTGCCTGCCCAGGGGCTCAGCCCAGGGCTGGGGGAGGGATTTTCTCTGCAGGCTGAAGGGAGCAATGTGCCTTTGCTTCATTACCTGTGGCAGGGGGGTCAGCCCCCTGCTAGCAATGCACTCCCCAGCTGAGCTGCCTGGGGAATTTCAGAGCTTGACAGAGATCCCAATCTGCAGAGCTCCTGAAAATTTGGTAAAATTCACCAGCTGGGCATGAGAAAGAAGTGTTGGCCAGTGTTTCCATGGAGGGAGCCTGCCCACTGCCCCACATGAGAGCTGTGGAGGTGGGAGGGAGCTGAGATAGCTCTGAGATAGCTCAGGGAGGGATTTTGGGGCAGAGCTCAGACTAAAGTGCACTCTCTGCCTTTCCCTGCAGTGCACGGAGGAAGGGATGGGCAGGGCCACTATGGGGCTGTGGGGCTGCTCTGTCCTGCTCCCAGCTGGAATCTGAGCCTGTGGGGATCTGCTGCCCGTGGGGGCTCCATCAGGCCATCCCTCCACCTCCCTGGCCTGCTCTTGCACATTCCAGGCTGCCCTGCTGAGGGTTTCCTGCCCTGCTGAGGGATCTCCTGCCCTGCTGAGGGTTCTCCTGCCCTGCTGAGTGGTTTCCTGCCCTGCTGAGGGATCTCCTGCCCTGCTGAGGGTTTCCTGCCCTGCTGAGTGGTTTCCTGCCCTGCTGAGGGTTCTCCTGCCCTGCTGAGTGGTTTCCTGCCCTGCTGAGGGTTCTCCTGCCCTGCTGAGGGATCTCCTGCCCTGCTGAGGGTTCTCCTGCCCTGCTGAGTGGTTTCCTGCCCTGCTGAGGGATCTCCTGCCCTGCTGAGGGTTTCCTGCCCTGCTGAGGGATCTCCTGCCCTGCTGAGTGGTTTCCTGCCCTGCTGAGGCTTGTGCTCCCCACTCCCAGGACAAACATCTCTGTGCTGCACCAAGCAGCCTCACCTGTGGGTGCCAGTGGAGTACAGACCCTGACCTTGTCAACAAAAGCCACTTTTGTCCCCACCTGCACCTTCCCAGCCCTAACAGGGCTCCTGTGAGCATGGGCTGCCAGTGAGACAGTAATAAAGCAGAAAACCCTTTCAGTGAACAAGCCCTGTGAGGGCGTGGAATGGTTCCACTGAGAGCAGGAACCAGAGGGAAATCCATCCCCTGACTGGAGAGAGAGACAGACCTCACTTAACCACCAGGGCAAGGTGCTGGAACTGAAGAAGCTCTCCAATTGCAGCATGTCTAAACTCCATTTTCCAACTCCTCCAGCAGCAGAGCAGGTCTCATAATTTATTAATTTATTAATTTATTAATTTATTAATTTATTAATTTATCTCCCTGTTCCTCCACTGCAATAATCTGCTGTGGGGTGGTGAGGGGCTCAGCAGCCAGGGTGTCCCTCCAGCCCCACAGTCCCAGGTGGTGGTGTTGAAGAGCACAAACCTCCCTGAGCTGTGCATCCCCAGCTCTGCTCTCACACTCGGTGTCAGCTCAGCCTTTTCATGGTGCCAGCATGTCAGGGTCAGCTCGTTTGTTCCAGCTGAGATGCAGAGCAGAGAGAAACACCCCCAGTGGGCTGTGGGGGACAGGAGCACTGAGGGAGAGTCAGAGGGGGATTTTTGCAATGCTCAGCCCATGAGATCTCCCTGGAGGGCTCTCCATAGCCATGGACACACAGTGATGGGAACCACTCTGCTGCCTTTACCTTGAGAGTGCCTCTCTCCCCCAGCTCCCTGCTGGCCCCTCTCAGAGGTGATGGATCCCAGAGACCCCTCCCCACCAGGCAGGGCTGTGCTGGGTGCTCAGAGGGCCTCAGTGGGGAACAGCTCATGATTTCACAAGATGTACAAGGAGGCCAAGCCAGACTGCTCTGGCTGATAACTGCAATATTATTTCCAGAACAAATGGTTGGAGCAGTAAAACTCACTTCCCTTGGGTATCCTTGCTGAAAGACTGGTACAGCTCATGGACCACTGTACTTGACTGGAGATGCTCTGAGAGCATCAAAAGGTTCTGGGCAAACCTGTCCAAGCTGAGGCCCACACCTTTCCTCCCCTGGTAGCCTTGAGAGGACCAAAATTAACCCAACTTCAGCCCCCTGTGAAATTCAGCTAAAATTGTCTGATGCCTCCAAAACCAATTAGGGGCATACATAAAAAGTGATCCTACAAGCTTGTTTCCATAGAAACTAAGCTGAAAGATATAATTTCCTGAATTAAAACAAAAAAGAAAGCAAGCTGATCACTGGAAACCAAAAAGGGAACAGCTGAATATCCCTGTGTCACGAGCCAGCCTGTCCTGCAGGGCATGTGCAGAACCTTCCACTGTCCTGTCCCACAGCTCCACACCCCTCTGTCCCCCCACCTCTGCTGTCCACTCCACTGTCCAAACATCCTTTGTTCCTCTCCCCAGTCCCTGCCTGCAGCTCCTGTTCTTCAGAGAGCTCCAAGCCTTGGTGGGCAGGAGGCTGAGCACGATGCCAGCCAGGCAGGGGCTCCCTGAGGGTGTGTGGGGTGGGCAGCCTGGGCTCCCTGCCCAGCCTATGCCAGGCAGGTGCACCCCTGAACCTGCTCAACACCCCAAATGTTCCCTGGAGAGCATCTCCCTGCCAGCACACTGGGTCACCACTGTGGGTCTCTCCCCCAGCCCTGAAGGGAGCCAGGAGGGGGCTATGGGGCTGCTCTGCAGAAAACAGGTTTTAAAAAGGACAAGATTGGCAGAAGGATCAGGGTCAGCCCTGGGGCTGAGCACTCCAGGCCAGCACAGGTGGGCAGGGCTGCTTTGCTGGGCACAGCCCTGCAGAGATGGAGCAGAGAGGAGGTGCAGGGTCCCCTCTTGCTGCCATGGTGGGCCCTGTGACAAGGACCCTCCCAGTGACATTCCTGTCAGATCTGTCTCCTCCCCAGAGCAGCAAGAAGCAAATCCCCCCTGAACACTTCCTGCCTGCTCTGCCAGCTCTGCTGCCATCCCTTTCCATCTCCCCATGCCTGGTGGGACCCTGGCAGGGTGTGAAGCTCCCCAGCCCTGCCAGCCACCATCACCATCCTGGCTTGCTGACCACCCTGCCATGGCTTCCCTGCTGGGAGATGCCAAAATCTGCTGCTGCTCCAGCCAAGCAGTGCTGCTGGTGCCTCTCTGGGAGCTGCTGCTCCTCCTCCTGAAATTTGACTTTATTTACCATGTAGGTGGAGTGACTATTTTTGCACTGAACATTTACATTTGTGAATATTCACATTTTCCAAGCAAAGGCTGATTCGTGCTTCGAAGCAGGCTCGATCTCACCCACTGAGCTCGTGTGCTGGATGAAATCCTGCAATGGCATTTGGAAGGCCTGGCTCTGCTCAGCTCCTCCTTTTGCCTTTCCTAAGGCTTTAGGCGTTTGCCAAACAGGCTGTGAGCTGAGGGCCAGGGCAGCACCTCATTGCCCAGGACCTCATCCAGCCTGGAAGTCTCAGAGCTCCCACGGGGACAGCTGAGACATTGGAATCTGAGCCTCTATCTTGAGTGCTGAATGCCAGCCATGTGAAGCCTCAGGATATTCTGTCATCTCCCCCTACCAATATCCCACAAACTCAGAGATGTGAATGCAACCAAACAACCTCCCAGCCCCAGAGAGATCCTGTCCAATGTTCAGGCTCTGACAGGACCCTCTGGCCCTCCCAGGCCCCCCCAGCCCCCAGGAGCCCCTGGCTGGCAGCAGAGAGCAGGGCAGGAGCCAGCCTGTGCCTCTGCCCTGGCTGGAGAGCAGCGAGCCTGGCAGCCTGGCACAGCAGCGCTGCAGAAATCATCCGGGGCTATGTAGGTCAGCACTGGCAGCTGCAAAAAAATGATGTACCCTGGAATGCAGGGGAGAGAGAGAGAGAGAGAGGGAGCTGCAGGCTGGGCTGGAGAGGGCGGACGGACAGACACAGAGAGTGCAGACATCATGAGCCCTCCTGCCGGGCACTCCTGATTTACAGCACATGTATGAGGTACCAGAAGCATGCATCAGTTACCTTATCAGAGTATATAGACATGCGTGTTGTCAGACCAATGACAGGGATCCTGTAGAAGCCAGCTGTGTATGATACAGGTGTTGGTGTTAGGTGATCGTTGGGAGCAGGAGGGTGACTAACTAATATTGCATAGACCTGTAGGACAGGATACACGACACAAACATTATTTCACGGGAGCGCAACGGCCATCGAGCATGATTTTTTCCCCCCTTTTCTTTTCTGCAATGCTAAACAGCCCCACGTTAACATGACAATGGCACTGCAATGGCTCGGAATGGGGAAGAAAGGGCTGTGCCGGGAGCAGGGGTGCTGTGCCCCGGCTGGAGGGGATGGCTCTGCTCAGGGTTCCGTCCTAATGGAATGCCGTGCCCAGGCGCTCCGCTCGCTAAACTAATAACTGCCATGGATTAAAGGAAAGCATCTCCCTTCCAGTCACACTGTGTAATGCGATTTCTTTAACCACACATTTAATACTCGGTCGTAATTCCCCTCTGAGGACCATTAGGAACAAAGTGGTCAGCTGGGACTGTGGCGGGAGCGGGAGCGCGGAGCCAGGGAGCGCATCAGCCATCTGGCCCTGGGCACAGGAATGGCAGAGCCCGGAGGGCGGGGGCAGGAGCCGGGATCTGGGCTATACCAAAATGCGAGAGGAGGATCTCGGCAAAATTCTGCTGTTACAGCAGGGCTGGGATTTTTGTCTCCAGCAGGATCCTACTTTGTGTCAAAGGGAGAGGAGGGAGCTGGGTACTCCCTGGGGATCCTTTATTACACCAATGTCCTTTCGCAGCACAAGGAATGTCCCCAGCTGGTGACAGATCTCCAGCTAGGGCGAATCAGTGCAAGGACTTTGATGTCTGGAGGAAATAACTCTTCCTTCTCCAAGCATCTGCCCAAGCCCCAGGATGTGCCCAGCGCCTGGGCTGGAGGGACAGATTGCCAGGACAGGAGAGGAGGATGGAGCCTGCCTGGGGAAGGGCCCCTGGGGTCTGGGGGAAGAGGGAGGATCCTGCTTGGCATTGGGAGGGAGTAAATTGAGGGTGCATAGGGAGCTGGGCCAGGGGCTGGAGACCCTACGTGGGAGTAGGGAGAAATTGCGAGAGAATAGGTTGGGAAGGTCCTGGGGATGCAGGAGGAGGGGATACCCTGGGCAGAGGTGCCCGGTGTGACACAGGGGGTGAGGACCCGCACCCAGCAGGGCGCTGGGGCAGGAGCAGGCTCGGGGACAGCGGCGGGGCCGTGCGGGGCTCGGTTTGTGCCGTGGCGCACCGCAGCACCGGCAGGAGCCATTTTGGGTGCGCGGGCTGCCAGCTCCTCCTGTGCCCCGCAGCCCCCGCTCGGGCACGGCGCCAGCGAGCGGGGACCGAGGGGGGACCGAGCGGGGCACAGCGGCCGGGACAGCCCCGGCGTGTCGGACAGAGCGGGCACCCCGAGCCCAGCGCCCCGGCAGCCCCGGCCGCGCTGCCTCCGCACGGCTGTGCCCGTCCCCACGCTGCGCGGGGACCAGGCGGGGAGGGGGCACGGCCACGGGCATCCATCGGCCGGCAGCGCTGAATGGAGCCTCGGCACAGTGCGGGACCCGCTGAGCCTCCCCCGCTGCCAGGGGACAGCGGCGAGAGCCCGCGCTGCCCGGCCCGGCCACCTCCCCAGGGCTGGCCCGGCCACCCCGCACCGCCACGGCGGGAGGCTGAGCCGCCAAGGGTCAGCTCTGCCCCGCGCTGACAGCGCCCTGCCCTGCCGGCCGTGGGTGCCACACGCGTTTCCCTGCGCCCTGGGGCGGCCCGGGCTCCGTTCGTGCGGCCCGGGGGCGCGTTCCCATCTGCGCGGGCCCACGCGGACCTGCCGCGGCTGCGGGGTGGGCTGGAGGGGGGGTCTGTACCTGCCCGCCCGTCCCCCGATGGCCCCGACTGACGGCCTGGGGGGTTCGCCGGGCTCTGCACCCAGGGCAGGGGAGGTGGAGAGGCCGGGCCAGGGCTGCCCGGGGCACCCCAGGCTGCCCCCGCCGGCACCGGGGGCTCGGGCTGCACCCAAAGGTGCGCTGAGAGTCACCCGGGGCACAGGAGCAAGGAGCATTCTGTGCTCTGTGCACAGTCACACACAGCACACACCGAGTCTGTGTGCGTGTGCACCCTGGGTCTGTGTGTCCGTGTGTCTGTGTGTCTGTGCAGGTGTGCACCCTGGGTCTGTGTGTCCGTGTGTCTGTGCGTGCCATGCCTGTGTGTCTGCACCCTCAGCCATGTGTGCCCTTGTCCCGGGTGCGCGTGTGGCAGTGGGTGTGCCAGGTCCCTCACGCAGATGTGTGTGTCCAAGTGTCACAGCAGCTGTGCAGGCTGGCACAAAGGCAGACGTGTTGTGTGTGAGCCCATGTTTGCACAGCAGTGCAGCGTGCACATGGAGTGTGTGTGCACATGGAGTGTGTGTGTGTGTGTGTGTGTGCACGTGGAATGTGTGTGTGCACACGGTGTGTGTGTGCATGGAATGTGTGTGCATGGAATCTGTGTGTGCACACGGTGTGTGTGTGTGCATGGAATGTGTGTGCATGGAATCTGTGTGTGCACACGGTGTGTGTGTGTGCATGGAATGTGTGCACATGGAATGTGTGTGTCTGTGTGTGCATGGAATCTGTGTGTGCATGGAATGTGTGCACATGGAATGTGTGCACATGCAGTGCAGCCCATGAACATTCCCACATGTGTGTGAGGGCACAATCTGTGTGCATGCATGGTGCTCCCCATGCCCACGTGTCCCCCCCCGTTTGGGGGTGCCTGTGCTCACACCTGGCTCTGTGTGTGCCCATGGTGCTTGTGTGTGGTGTAGGTGTGTGTGCACATTGCTGTGTGCATGCACAGCATTGGCTGGGCATGTATGTGCACAACCCAGGGCATGGGGGCCTGTGTGTGCCAAGAGTGTGAGCCTGTGTGTGCACAGGGACTGTGTGTGAGCCTGTGTGTGCCCAGTGTGTGAATCTGTGCATGCCTGGGCTTCGTGTATGAGTCTGTGTGTGCCCTGGGTGTGTGTGTGAGCCTGTGTGAGCCTGAGCTTCATGTGTGAGCCTGTGTGTGTCCAGGGGCTGTGTGTGAGCCTGTGTGTGCACTGGTATGTGTGAATCTGTGCATGCCTGGACTTTGTGTGTAAATCTGTATGTGCCAGGGGCTGTGTGTGAGCCTGTGTGTGTCTGAGCTTCATGTGTGAGTCTGTGTGTGCTGAAGGGCCGTGTCTGTGTTAGTTTATATGTGCTCAGGCTTCGTGTGTGAGTCTGTGCCTGCCTGGGCTTCGTGTGTGAGCCCATGTGTGCCCTGGTGTGCATGTGGGTGCTTGTGTGCACCCGAGAGTGCGTGTGTGATCCCTGTGTGCCCTGAGGGGGGTGTGTGTGTGCCTGCGTGTGCCCCAGGGCTGGGGGGGTGCCCCTGTGTTACCCAAAGTGCTGGTGTGAGCCCGTGTGTGCCCGGGGGCGTGTGATGCCCATGGGGCGTGTGTGTGTGAGCTTGTGCATGCTCTGAGGCGTGTGTGTGAGCCCATGTGTGACCCGGGTGGGCGCTGCAGGTGGCCCTGCGTGCCCTGGGCGGTGTGCGCGAGCCTGTATGTGCCTGGGGGCTGTGCAGGTGCCAGTGAGTGCCCCAGGGCGCCTGTAGGTGCCAGTGTGTGCCCCAGGGTGTCTGTGGGTGCCCGTGAGTGCCCCAGGGTGTCTGTGGGTGCCCGGGTGTGCCCAGGCTGTTTGCGGGTGCCCGGGTGTGCCTGGGGGTGCGGGGAGCGCTCAGCCGGCCGCGCTTACATAAAGGCTGCAATGCGGGCAGCGCGCCCCGGGCCCGGGCAGACCCCGCACGGCTCGGCTCGGCTCGGCTCGGCCGGGGGGCACCGCGGGGCCGGGGCGGGGTGGCCGCGGGGGCGGCCGCTCGGGTCCCGCCGGGGCCGGGGCGGGGAGGGGGTCGCCGTCCCGGGGTACCTGGCTGGAGATGAGGTCCTCGCAGACGGACAGGGCCATCTGGATGGCGTTGGGCTTGTGGGTGACGGAGGTGGCGTTGAGCTGGAGCTTCCAGGTGCCGTGCCGCTTGTTGGCCTGGTTCACCGCCTCGCGGAAGATCTGCTCGTGCTTCTTGGTGCTCAGCACCGCGCCGATATTGACGATCTTCGGGTCGCAGCCGGCGCGGGCGAAGGACGAGGAGAAGAGGAGGGCGAGCAGCAGCAGCCGCATGGTGCTCATCCACGGGCGGCCCGGAGCCCGCCGGGCCCCCCGCGCCCCCCGCCCGCCCGCCCGCCCCGCGGGCCGCCCGCCCGGCTCAGCGCGGCCCCATCGGGCTCGGCCCCCGGGCCGTGCCGGCGCTCGGCGCGGGCGCTGCGGGCGCTGCCGGGCGCTCTCCCCGGTGCTGAAGCGCCCGCGCCGCCGCCGCCGCTGCGCCCCGCCCCGCCCGCCCCGCGCTGCCGCAGCGCCCGCCCCGGCCCGCCCCCGGGACCCCCGCCCGCCCCGGGCGCTGCGGCAGAGCCCCCCTCCCCTCCTTCCCCTGCCGCGGGGTGCGCGGGGTCGCTGCGGGGTCGGTGGCACCGCTGGCAGGGCGCGGGTCCCGCCGGCCCCGTGCGGGTGTGGGGTGCGGGTGCGTCCCGCAGCTCCTGCGAGAGTCGCTTGTGCGGGGGGTGCGGGGCTGAGCTCCGGGGGTCCCGCTCCGCCCTTTTCACCTGCAGTGCCCTTTCGGGATCAGGGCATTCCCGCTGCCTCGAGAGGCACGGATGCACCGGGCATTCGGCAAACAGGGACTGGGGATAAGACACGGTCCATGGGTTTGTTCTCCACACCAATATTGCCAGTTATGCAGCACCTCTGAAAAGCACACTTCCGCAACTCTGCCTGGGCACAGCTGTGTGTGACATGGACTCTGTCATGGTCTGTGTGCACTCCAGCGCTGGGGAACCCTCCCTTGACCAGCAGAGCTCCTGGGCAGGGATGTTCAGCTGACGCTCAGCCTGGTTCCTTGGTTTCACTCTGTCCCTCCAGACAGAGCCACCATTCTTCCAGACATTAGCTCACAGGGCAACCAGCCATTTCCCTCCGTTAAATACACCAAATTACGCTGGGATATAACCTTAAGATTTCTCTGCTGAGGAGATCTCTTGGGGTTCTCATAATCTACCTGTTGTTGGGCTACCATTAGCCTCCCTTAAGGAAATGGAGGCACAGCAGCCAGTGGCCAACATCTGGAGGGCAGTCCAGCTCCATGGCAGAAAGAGACTGAGTTTCACTCCTGGACTGCGTCTGTCCCGTTCCAGGGCCACAGGGGTGAGGTGGCCAGAACAGCACATTGCTCCCCAGACCTGCCACTTGGCCTTTTTGGAGAAAAACAACGCGTTTCAGGTAGTGAGAGGGTGTTGCTTTGTCACTGCATGGGGCAAACGGCACAGCCAGCCCGGGCAGGGAATAGACCGAGCACTGCACAACCAAAACCACCAGGGATATTTTTACACCGCCATTTCTGGGGTGCTGCTGCAGCCCACCTCTGTCCTTCCTTTGCAATGTGAGTTGAAGCAGAATATTTTCCCCCAACGCAAATTTTCTCACTGGCATCTCTGAAGTGCGAGTTGCCATGGAAACCATTTTGCCTGTGTCCCACATTGCCCACATGCACTCGGAAGGAGCTGCAGGAGCAAAATGGCCGTTGTGTAACGCTGCAGGGCTCAGCGTGCCGGGCTCGGGGCTCTGCAGCCTCTTCCAGCCATGAGACCCTCTGAGGAAGCTGCAGACCACGGCCTGGGGAGGTAATGAAAGCCATGGAGGTTGTGATGCGCTCCCTGAGAGAAGGAAAATGGCCCCACCTCGCCTTAACTCTTGCAGTGCTTGGCATGGAGCTCCACACCAACCCTGCTGTGCTCCTGGAACAGACTTCCAGGAAAGCTTAACCCTTTTCAGTGTCCCCATGTCATTGGTACTCCTGCCCACATGGAGCTGAGGGCCTGGCTGGATTCACACTGTGTGGGTTTGTCTTGAAGGGACAGAGGGTGAAAGCCAAAGAGGGTTGCAGCCCTACCCTCAGTGTGCAGAGCTGACTTCATTCCTTCCTCTGCTACCAGGTGCACCTGCAGTGGGTTTTGTGGGAAGAAACTGTTCTGGAGTGGGCTGTACAGACCTGGATCCTGGTGGGTGTGATGGCAGTAGAATAACAAAGTCAAGACCTGGCCACAGCAGGTGGCTTGGCAGAGAAGACAAAGGAAAAAGGCAGGCTCTGAAACGTTATTCAGAGTGCAAGAGCTCTTTCCCTCTCATTACCTGGAGTTCTCTGCAGGGAAAAGGAGTGCAGCTATTGAGTCCTTCTTGTGTTGCCCAGGAGTGTGGGATGGCCATGCTTAGGATGGAGCCTACCATGCTGGCAGGCTCTTCCCTCTGTGCCTCCATTCATTTTTTGTCTCCAGAGACTCTTGTTTCTGGCACAGTTGTGGAGACCTGAGAAAAGCCTGCTTCCCTCTCAGGTCCTGCCCCCATGGCTGTGCTGGCAGCAGGAGCAGCCCGGGTGACAATGCCCCCAAGCCAGGCACAGCCAGCACAGATGTTGTCACCCCATGAGTCTCCCTCTCGCTGTGTCCTCAGGCTCTTTGATGCTCTGAAGGCAGAGGAGTGTGCAGGGCTTTCCCAGGTGGGAGCCACCTCCACCAGCTGCTCCTGGCAGCCAGGGCTGCTCTCTCCTTTCCCTGTCGCTGCTCCTGGCACGTCGTGGCCTCCTCCTTGGCCATGGCTGAGGGCAGGAACTGACCTGGGCTGGTTGTTAGCAATTACTGCAGCGTGATGCTGCTCTTCATGTGGCACCTCCTGGATGCAGGGGTTGGACACGAGCATGGGAGGGCTGTGGGTGAGCTGTCCCCTCACCAGTGGGTGCTGTAATTCCTCCCATGGCCAGTGACTCAGTGTAAAACCTGGAGACCTCAGAGGAGCAGCACTGAACCCAGCTGGAAACTTCACCTGCCTCGGGGTAAGGCATCAGTCCCGGTGGTGGAAAAGGCAATGGGGAATTTCATAGAAGATGAAATTAAGTATTAGGAATATGCAATTTGTGCCACTTCTTGTGGAGCTACCAAGCAATTCTTCTTTTGAGAAAGCAGAAATGGAATTGAGAGCAGTAGCTGCAATCCAGGCTGTGGAAATGGCTCCTGTGTGCAGCTGCAAGGTTAATCTGAGGTGTAAAATGGAGCAAAGCACACGCAGAGTGCCCATGGCAAGGCTCCAAGGCCTGGTACTGAAGAGCTGCCATGGGATGTGGGTGTTCCTACAGGGATGAAAGGATTTGCAATGCAGTTGCCACTTCAGTATTCCTGCCTTTGCTCTGGAAGCAATCACTGGTGATAAAATCTGTGAGACAGCAAATAATGATGCCAAATCACTTGGGTTCTTTGATAAGCACAGAACTGGAATGTATTTTAGGACAGCCAGTGCAGAGCCATGAAAGCAGAAGCAAGAACTGTTGGTCCTGCTCTTCAGACAGGACTGCAGATCCAATGGAGACATGGACTGTAATTGTGGTCTCTAATACTGACCTGGGGGTCAGAGATCATGAATTTCCAAACAAAAAGGTGGCATTGTTGTCCTTGGATTCACCCTGAGGAGTCAGAGGAGCAGCTGGCAAAGACTTGAGCCGCTGCAGACAGCACTGGGGAACCCTGCACAGGAAGGCTGCTGGCAGATCTGGGGGTCACATTCTTTACAAAGAGGCTGAAAAAATTGAGAAACCACTCTTCAGAATATTTGGAGGAAAAACTCCTCATGAGCTGCTCCAGCAGAGGGGAGATTGGATGCAGTTGGAGCCTGCTGCCTTCCAGGACAGGGACAGAGAACAGCACCAAACCCCAGCCTGAGGTCTAGGCAAGGACAGGGGACAAGGCAGGGGGTGCAGGGCCCCAGCAGCTCCTCACAACCCTCTTGGAGGCTGGCACAGTGTGTCCTCGCTGCCAGTGCTCTGAGGACTGTGGTTTGTGTGAGCAGCTGGGACACAGCAGGATGTCCTTGTCACAGGATCAGCCACAGACAGACAGGCAGTGACTGGAGTCTGCAGGGGAAGGTGCCCGAGGGCTCTGCTCCTGTGGTGGGGGAGCTGCAGGGAGCAACGGGGTGGAAACCAAGGGGGGAGTGTCTGAGCAGCCCCTTGGCTGCTTTTGTGTGTTCAAGCCCGGTCTCCAGGTCTTTTCCAGACAAGATCCAGGATGGACTGCAGTCCCTCAGTCCCTTGCTCTTCCTGAATGCTTTCCCAGCTGAGAGGGACTGAGCCAGCCCAGTCTGCAGCTCAGGAGTGGCTGCTGGAGTCCCCAGGCAGCACAGCTTCCTGCTCCAGGTGCCCATGGGCACCCGTGTTGCCTTTGCCCAGCAGTGCCCACAGGAAGGAGCTCCAGGCCCCCAAGGCCTTTGCCACCCTCCTGAGCAGTGTTTGGCACATCTGGAGCCCCTGCTGTCCCAGACAGGAGCTGCAGCACCACCCTCCAGCAGGTGATGAGAATGGAGGTGTCTCCCCTGTGCAGAGACATTCCCAGCACCCAGCAAAGCTCTGCCTTCCCCCAGGGCACACCAGGGATGGGGAGATAAACGAGGGGCAAGCAGTCAGCCTGGAACACTGAGGGGTTCCTGGGCAGGCAGGGCGATCTGGGGGCAGAGGTAAGAGGATGGGACATGGAACATCAGTGGCTGGAGGCAGAGATGGTGAGAAACCCCAGACCAGCTCCTGTGCAACCAGAGGGAGCTGAAGGTGCAGGAACACAGTCAGATGTGCTGTAGGAGGGGTGGGAAGTTCAACTGCGAACACTTTCTGAGGGAAAACCAGGATTTGCATGTTTGAAATGCACTGTAGGGAAAATTTCATTTTGATAACATTCCAATTTTCTGCTGGAAAATCAGCCAAAAGCTGGGCTTCAGCTTCCTGCACATTGTGTCCCAGGAGATTGGACAGTTTGTCCTCAGGGACTCCAGTCCCCTGGAACTGCCACACAGCAGGGGCTGGAAAGCACCTCAGAGACCTGGTCACTGCCTGGGGATCTCCTGCCCTTCTCCTCCTCAGAGGAGGCAGGAGCCTGGGCCAGGGGATGGAGATGGAGCACGTGGGGAACATCAGCCCCTGCAGCCCTTGGTGCCCCCACCATGCTCAGGGTGTCCCAGGAAAGCTCCCCAGTGGGATGGGGCTGTCTGCCTCCCACAGCAGGGCTGACACCAGCAATGTCACCTCCCTCTCCAGGGACTCTCTGGGGACCCTGGGGCACAGCAGCAATCTCCATCCTGCCCACTGCAAGGAGTGGTGGTTGCTGCCTGTGCAGCACCTGCTCAGGCAGAAACCATCCCCTGTTTGGAGGGGCTAGAGGGGCCACACTCCCTGGGAAAGGGGCCACAGGAGCCTCTCCAGGTGTCTGTCTGTCCCCAGCAGAGCCCAGGTGGTGACAGGCACCACTGTTGGGCAGAGGTGCCACAGCTGTGCCCAATCAAGGGGAGAGGGAGATCTCTGGGCATTTCCAACCTCTTGGAGCTGCAGTGAGGCTGAAATGGAGGAAGGAAAAAGGGGTCAATGACAATTGAGGTGCTCTGGAACTTGCAACCCTTCCAGAGACAAAAGCGGGACATTGTTTTCCCAATGATGGGTGCACAAACACGCAGCAGTTCCCATCTGAGACCCACCCTTGGGGGGAGGCAGCAGACATCTCTTTGCATGCATGTCCCAGCCTCCTGTGCCCTCACAGGAGCCACCACAGAGCATCCCTGGTGTCCCAGCCCTGCTGTGGCCCAGCCACACGTGGCTCTGTCCCCTTGCAGGGGGTGATGCCTTGTCTCCCTTGTCTCCCAGCCCCTCACCCTGCTCCTGGATGTTCCTGTCTTTGCACAGCTCCAGGAGCTCCAGGGGGTCTCCAGTCTGCGCAGCCCTCCGTGAATCCTCCTGACCTTAGGGGGACAGGAAACTGAGAGTGGCTTTCCAGTCTGCCAGATGTGGCTTTCAAAGACACCAAAGGTGACCAGTGAGATGTGCACAGCCTTGGGAGGAGCTGAGCAAGAGAGCCTAAGGCCAGGCTGGCCCCGTGGTGACAAAGTGGCATTCAGGGGCAGGAGCAGCAGACTTGGTGCTGCACTGGGTCCCTCACGCCAGGAGGGGGGAGCCTGGCTGGGCTCCAGCACCACCAGAACAGATCAGTGGTGGTGACAGCTCAAAATATGGTGAATATGGTGACAAACCTGCCCCCAGAGTGCTGTGCCCTCCTGTCCTGTGTGACTGATGCTTGATAGGAGATCAAAATCTCGTTGCTGAGGACAGAAAGAAAGATTGATTACACAAGTTCTATTATGAAACCAGCCTAAAAAAGCCCAAGTAAAACATGATGAGGCAGCACTGGTTTTGGAGAAAACACTGCTTTAATCTCATCTCCTTCCCTGAAGGTTCCTGCAATGTGCTTACAAGTCAGCCCTTGTGGAAAGCACAGTCTCACAGGGAGCTTCCAAAGAGGCAAACACAGAGCTGGGGCTGCCTGGGGTAAAGTGCCATGGATCAGGGAATCAGAATATCCTGAGCTGGGAGGGACCCACCAGGATCCCCCAGCCCAGCCCCTGTCCCTGCCCAGCCCCTGTCCCAGCAACCCCAGCCTGGGCATCCCTGGCAGCGCTGCCCAAAGGCTCCTGGAGCTCTGGCAGCCTCGGGGCCGTGCCCATTCCCTGGGGAGCCTGGGCAGTGCCAGCACCCTCTGGGGGAAGAACCTTGCCCTGAGCTCCAGCCTGAGCTGCCCTGGCCCAGCCCCAGCCGTGCCCTGGCTCCTGTCCCTGTCCCAGAGCAGAGATGGGAGCTGACCCTGCTCTGCCCCTTGTGAGGATGATGAAGATCCCAGTGAGGTCTGATCTCTCCCTTCTCCTTGGCTGAACAAACCAAGTGACCTCAGCCACTCCTCCCTCCATCAGGCTTCTCTTCCTGCCCCTTCCCCACCCTCAAGGCTCCTCTTTGGATGCTCTCTCTAGCTTAATGTCTTTTCCATATTGTGGTCTTTGTGTCTAACAACCCAGTCCTTCAAGGCTTCATCCTCCTCGTGCCATCCTGGGAATTGCTCTTCACTTCCCATTTCAGTCCCCAGGTCAAGCCCCTGATCTAATGCAGAGATGTGCTGGAAAATCCCAGACATTTGAAGAATTTCTAGTATCAGTGAAACACATTTCTCCTTTCCTTGTTTTTCAAGGGATTCAAAATGTTTTCAACATTTTGAAATGAAGGTGAATCCTCTCTCACAACCACTGCTCCTGTGTGTGTCAGGGAGATGGAGCATTCCAGCCTCAGGGGCTCAGTTCTGCTCACTCTGAAGCTTTCTGCAGCTGGGGGTTTGTACCTGCTGCAAGGTGATGGCCATGTGCCTCCAAAGGCACCATTCCCAACTCAGACAGATGCTTTTGTGCTGCTGGGGTTGCTGTGTGCTGCTCTAAAGACTCTCAGTGTCTCAAAAGCAGACACAGAGAGAAGCTGCAGGAGCCACAGCTACCTCACCAACACCTCGTTGTGCTCAGCTCACAGAATTTACAGAAACATTTATGCCCCAGCCTCCTCCTTTCTGTGTCCCAGCTGCTTTGGGACAGTCCCCTGCAGGTCATTGCCCAGCACTCCTGGGAAGTTTGGAATGAGAAGGAAATCTCTGCATTGCCCCTGATTTTCCCCACTTGCCTGGGATGAGCTTCATCCCAACATTCCCCATCCTGGGGCCACACAGGGCAGAGCCACATCCCTGCATATCTGGGGAGCTCCTGCCTTGTTCAGCAGGGTCCTGGTGCTGTTGTCACCCTGGGGTACCCTCAGCCCCCTGTCCTGGCCCATTAATCCCACCTGTGTCTGCCTGTCTCAGCCCCAGGGCTGCTGGGCACCCTTCACACACCCAGGGCTCCCTGAGTCCTGTTCCCTGCCCCAGCCCAGTCCTGGGGAGCAGAGGTGTCCACAGACTCCCCTGTCATGCCCTGAACAACCTTTGATGCTTCCCTGCTGCTGGGGGTGCATCCCCAGGGGGGTGAACCCAGGGTGCCCTGGCCCTCCTGCTTGCCCCTGTAAGTGTACAAGAGGTGTGCAAGATATTTTGAACATCCTAGGAGAAGGATGTTGAAGATATCTCAGGAAAAAGGGCAGAACAAAAAGGATGAGTGCTCATAGAGATTCTGACAACCAATTCTTGGTCTCCATGCCATGGAAGCTGCTGCTGCTGCTGGGTTTATGCAGCAGCACCTCAGGGCTCCCTTTGTCTCCCATTGTGTCTTCCCTTCTGCCTGACTGAGCTCTGCCCACTCATAAATTCCATCAAACTTGGAAAAGGGGTCAGATAGGAGCTTAAAAGGAAAGTGCTAGACTCAGACACAGCCTGGCCAGGGAGTGGTTTAGGGACCAGCAATGGATGGGTCAAGTCACCTCCTGTGGATGTCAGCACTTCAGGTCTGCTCTGCTTGTGCCACTCCTGGATTCTGATCCCCCCTGCCCTTTGTGTCCCCTGTCTGCTCCCTGCAGGGTGAGGGGGTCACCATCAGCCCCCCTTGCAGGGGGCAGCTGTGCAGATCAGATGGGACGTGGCTCTGAGCAGCCTGGTTCAGCTGAAGATGCTCCTGCTCGTGGCAGAAGGGTTGGACTAGATGGGCTTTAAAACTCCTTCCCAACCCCAGCTATTTCAGGATTCTGTGTTTTTCTGCTGTTCCCAATTACATTCCTAATTATTCTTGAAGGAGGGCTATTATACCTGAAAGCTCATCCACTTTTTTCCAGCTGTATCAACTCATCTAATAGAAATTATTATTGTTCTCCACAGGCCTTGCTTTTTTATCCCCTTAGATCATGCCTACAAAAGGATCTCACATTAATGCTAATTATCCCTAGCATGCACTTGTCTGATGGAACAGTGAGCAGATGCAGCCACAGAACAAGTGGAGGAAGGCTCAGATCTCTTCCCAAGCACCAACTGACAGCCAGGGCTCTCCTGACGGGCACTCAGAGCTGGGCAGGGCTCCTTCTGCAGGGGCTCACAGACTCTGTGCTCCCACAAGTGCCCAGAACTGCCTGGGGGCCCTGGGGCTCTTTAAGTCCCCTGTGCTTTACTCACTAACAGTGCTACTTGTTTCCATGAAAGAAAAAATTAAATGGGAAAATTATAAATAAAAATTAAAATGAAAAAAATCTGGCTGTTAGTGCTGTGATACTCACCTGCAACATTTCTCAGTATTTCCTAGGGCAGAATACTGTCCTCCCAAATGGAGAGACATCAGATATGGTGCACAACCAGAGCAAAGACCAACCTCTGGCTCTGGTGGTTCCAGGCTGCAAAGGCTGGAGGCAAGAGCAGCACTCAGGAGTCCTGGGTGAAGTTTTTGGGCAGCCCAGCAAGGGTCTGGCCACAGGCATAGCTTCCCATCTTCAAGGCAGAACAGTTCCAGGCTCATTTATGAAGGGAAGCTCTAGAGGTGGGACCTTCTTGGAGTAAAAGCACCTTAAACTGGCAGGGCTGCTCCTGGGACACGTGGCTGGGACCCCCAGGGCTGCTCCTCTGTGCCCCCACTACCTCCCACACACAGAAACACTTTCCCTGCCTTCCCTCTTTTGTCCTGAAACTCAGCTCAGCTGCAGGGCTGGGTCAGAGACACAGGGAAATGCTTCAGAGTGAGCCCTGGGCAGGGGCAGGTGATCCCTGGTGCCCCCACTGCTGCCTGCACCTGTGGGAGAGCCTTCCAGAAGGGCTGAGGGATCTCCAGGCACTGGGGTACACAGCTCATTTCTCAAATAATCCTTCCTAGGCTTGAAGGCTGGGAAGGTTTCCAGGCGTTCCTTTTCTTGGCCCAGACTACTCCAATCAAGGGAAGTGGTTTTGGGAGGGAGAGCTCACACGGTGTCACTTGTCACCAGGGTGGCTGCCTGGAAATGTGTGCTGAGCTCAGCTCCCAGTTTGGTGTCTCCCATTCCTCACTGCCTGAGCTGCAAGTGACAGCAGCCACTGCAACAATCAGAGCTCACAGGGAATGAGCTCTGCATGCCAATGTGCATCACCTGAAACGTGGCAGGGACAGCCTGGCCTTTGCCTCAGTGGCCACAGCTGTGAGCAGCCCCCAAGAGCTCCTGTGCCCCTGGCGCAGTGCAGCCCTCAGGAGGAGCTGAGGGAAGGCTGTGGCAGCCATCCAGATGTGGCAGGTGCACAGCTGGCTGCAGCAAAGCTGTGCACTACCATGGCTGTGGCCCAGGTGCTGCCTGTCCCTGTTTGATCAGCTCAGTGCTCAGCTGAGGTGCAGCTGCCTTGGGGCGGAACAGGAGGATCCCAGAACTGAGCAGGGACAGATCCCAGTGGGGCAAACCTCACATTCCTCCAGGGAGCACCAGGAATCAGGCCCAGCAATGGGGAAAAGCAATCCAGTCTGGAGCTGGGAGCTTCCCTTCACCTCCCCAGAAAATTCTTTTTTGCCCAGGAGTGTCGCTGCTCTGGCTCCCTGCCCTGGCTGGCCCTGCCCGAGGCAGGGATTTGCTGCTGAGTTACAGCCTGAGAGACTCTTGGGGCTCAAGAGCAAAAGGATAAAGGGCTCCTCCTTCTGGCTCCCCTTCCCAGAGATTCCTGGGCTGTGGGAGGCCGTGGCTCTCCTCTGCCCCTCTGGGCTTGGGGAAGAAATGGAGATTTCTCTAAATGCTCTTCCCTCTAAGAGAAATGTAGGGAGTTTCTCTCCCTAAGCAGGGGAAGCATCCTAAACCTTTCAACATTTTTGTGAAGGTGCCTTTTATCCTGCAGCCAAAACAGGATCCAGGAGCTCAAAACTCGGGGCTGAAAACCACAATGGTTTGGAGACGACAGTGGGAAATTACTCCTGCCCTGCCTGGACCGAGTCGATGCCTCTCATCTCGGATGTTTCTGTGCTCCAGCAGCCTCTGTGGGACACTCCGAGCGGCCCGGGGTGACACACAGGGTGTTACGGGCCGGGTCTGCTCCGGGATGGCCTCTAAAGCTGATCCTGGGGCCAGCACAGCCCGGGCACCTTCAGCAGCGCCAGCCCAGATTTGTGTGGTCAAAACACAAAAAACACACAAAACACACTTTCTGCAGTCAGTGAACAGCTCCTGCCCACAGCCCGCCAGGGAACTGCTGCCCGCTGTCCGTGCTGTCCCCTGTCCCCGCTGTTCCGGCGGCTCTGGCAGCTGCCTGGTGCCATCTCGTGGTTAAATTCCTGTTCCAGCCCTGCCTCCTGTCCCCTCGAGAGGAAGGAGCCGCTTCGGCCCCACGTCCAGCGGAATTCCCGGGTCCTTCCCAGGCTGCGGCGGGGCCAGCTCGGTGCTGCCCGTGCGGAGGAGCCGAGCAGGGAGCGGCCTTCCCGGCCCTGCTGCCCGGGGTGAGACTTCACACCAGCACCACCTCCCGTTCCTGCAGGAGAAATCTCCCGTTCCCCCAGGAAAACACCTCCTATTCCCTCAGGAGTTCCCTCAGGAGAAATCTCCCGTTCTCGCAGGAGAACACCTCCCTCCCGTTCCCTCGGGAGAACCTCTTGCTGTGCTCTGCTCCCAGCTGGACTGTAGCATTGTGTCGTTTATACAGGTTTTATTGTAAAGTTGGTCCTTTTTTTATAAGTTAAGATTTGGTTTGACCCTCGGTTCCCCCCATGTTCTCCCTCGTAATGCTTCGTTCCTCCCGCCAGTTACCTGTCCATGATTGTAACCAACCCCCTTTCATTTCGAGAACTTTCTATGTCAGTCTTCCCTTACCTAACATATGATTTGTCCCCTGAGCCATTTCCCTCCCCTGGGCCATTCCTATTGGTTCACTTGTGTCCCTCGCTCCTCCCCTGGGCTTCGTTCATTGGTCCCTCGTGTCCCCTCGTGTCACGCCTTTCCTCTTTATAGCTGCCTCCCCAAGGGTTTTTCTCCGACACCGCTGCTGGCCCTGCCTGAGTCCGTAAGGCGCCTTAGCATCCGCACGTGTGTCCACTCCTTCCTTCCTTCGCCTCAGCGCTTCGCAGTCCTGCTCTCGCCTGCGCCACCACGCCGCAGACGGAGCCACTACCCAGGGGTTCTCGCAGAGGACCTGGCAGTGGCGGGATTCGTGCTCTCCAGCGGTCACTCCGGGAGCGGCTGGCCGGACCCGGCAGCTCCAGTGGCCGTGGAACGGGACTGCACTGGACCCTCCTGCCCCGATCCGGGCCAGCCCCCCTTGCCGGGCAGCTCCGAGGAGGGGACGGGAAATGCAGCAGCGTTTAATGAACTGGGGAAGGTGAACATCCCCCAGATCCACGGAGGGCATCCGCAGGAAGGGGAGGGCCCTGTGCATCCCCATTAAAAGTGACTTCATTAAGGGAAAGTTGTCCTATAATAATTTCCCTCTTCCCCGTCCCCTGTTTCATGCAGAACCCGGATTTTCATCCTGGGTTTCCAGGTCCCAGTGTTCCACAGGAGCTGGAACCCAGTGTTCAGGGCCCTTTTCTGTGTCAGATGTTGACTGGGACTGCAGTTACCTAAACAGCGAGTGTATGTGAGGAGCTTTTCTGAATCCCAACCAAAACTTCCCTTCAAGCCTTAAAAGGAGAAAACATTCCCAGTGAGCCCCTGTTGTGTTAACCCCTCTGATCAGCTCTGGCAGTCCCACATCCCTGCACTCCCAGGCAGGGTCAAAAAGCAGATTTTTCACTCTGAGCCATCCCCAGCGTCCCTCGGGTGGATCCCGAGGAGCTCTGCAGAGACAGCTGACAGCACATCAGTGCTGAAATGTGTCTCATGAACAGAGCAGGTTCTCAGTGGGAATTTTATTGTCCTTTTAAGGCTGGAAGGGAACTTCTGGTTGGAATTCAGGAAAGCTCCTCACACCTCCTCAGTGTTTAGAGAGGGTTTGCATTGACTGTGTAGGAGAGCACCCTAAAGTTCACATGGAGCAATTAATTCCTTGTCTGACTGCACTAATGAGCTTAAATCACCAACCCATTTACCTTGAATTTTGCTTTGGCTTGTGCTTCTTAGTTATTGTCCTGGGAAGTTCAACTCCAGTGGATTTGGATCGATGGGACAGCAATGAAACATTCATTGAGTGGCGGCACAGATCAGTCTTTGTACTGAACAATCTGTTTCTCTCAAAGTGAAAGAAACATTCCATCTTTATGGGTAAGAAAAACAATTTATAGATCTCACCAAACTGCAATTTCTTTTTCTTTCTTGTGTTATTTTCAGAAAAATATTATTACTGTATTTTTCCCCCATAGTCAGGAGCTGCATTCAAATGAAAATTTGGTTCAACTACTGAGCAATGATGTCTTTCACTAGATAATGATAGAATATTCCGGACATATGCAAGCGCTTGCCAGGATTTGGGATTTTATCTGAAATGGCTGAATTTGGAGTCCTTGCTATCCAGAGGTATTAAAAGAACAAAACTGCAGCCACCTGCCCTAGTCCCACCCACCCAAAGGGCTCAGGGTGATTTCAAAGCCCTCTGTGCTCCCTTTGGAGAGGGATCTGGGGGCAGCTGGGATGGGCAGCACCTCCAGCACCCTTTGCAGGGACCCAGAGCCAGAGTGGGGCTGGAGGGAGCTGGGGAGGAGCTGGAGCCCCAGGAGAGGCTGAGGAAGCTGGGCAGGGGCTCAGCCTGGGGAAAAGGAGGCTCAGGGGGGCCCTTGTGGCTCTGCACAGCTCCTGACAGGAGGGGACAGCCAGGGGGGTCGGGCTGTGCTCCAGGGAACAGGGACAGGAGGAGAGGGAACAGCTCAGAGTGGACATTGGGGGAAATTTCTCCACTGGGAGGGTGACCATGGCCTGGCACAGCTGCCCAGGGCAGGGGGTCCCTATCCCCAGAGGAATTTTAAAGCCAGGTGGATGCAGCACCTGGGCACAGGGGCCAGTGGTGCCCTGGCAGTGCTGCTCAGACCCGACGGCTTTAAAGGTTTGGTCCCACCTGAGGGACTCCGACACTCCCTGTGGGTGTGGGGGCACAGGGAGCCCTCTGAGACTCAGTGAGAGTCATCCCACCCGAGGGCCCAGGCTCTGTCATCAGGGATGGGCTCCTCCTGCCCCCTCGGGTGCTCATTGACTGAAGGAGCAGCTTCACTTCCCCCACTCCCACCTCCCACACAGCAGCTGAGGCTGGGCAGGAACGAATCGCTCTCCTTGGTGCTGTTTCCACATTAGGAAAGAAAAAGTGACGAAGGCAACAGCCTTCCAATCCTGCAGGAGCTGCATTTTCTGACACTGGGTAAATATAAAAGCCAAAATTAATTTCTCTGGAAAGAATGAGCAGCACACGATCCTACAATGTTACAACAGAGAATGACTTGAACTTCAGAGGCGGTGATGGATCTTGCTCTCCCATCTAGAACTAAAAGCAGCTCCTTTTAGCTCATTGAGCATGGAGGAGGATCCATTGATGCAGCAGTGTTCAGCTGTTTGAAGGTTAAAGAGGCAGCAGGGCAACCAAGACACACAAAATTCATGCAAAACACCTGATTGAAATAAATCTGATTGGAACAAACTCTCTGCTGTGCCCTTTGTAGCTGCTGCCCTTCTTCAGCACTCTGAAAACTGGAAAAGTGCCACCATGTGTTTGTGCCACAGGGATCTCTCCCACAAGGACGGTTCAGGATTGTGGTGGTGTTCACAGGGGTCTGAGGATGAGGGAAGAGATGAGAATGTTGACTCCATGGTTCAGAAGGTTTGATTTATTAGTTTATGATATATATTATATTAAAACTATACTAAAAGAATAGAAGAAAGGATTTCATCACAAGGCCAGCTAAGAATAGAAAAGAAGGAATGAATAACAAAGGCTTGTGACTGACCCAGACAGTCCAGACAGCTGGGCTGTGATTGGCCATTAATTAGAAACAACCACATGAGACCAATCCCAGGTGCACCTGTTGCATTCCACAGCAGCAGATAACCATTGGTTACATTTTGTTCCTGAGGCCTCTCAGCTTCTCAGGAGAAAAAATGCTAAGGAAAGGATTTTTCAGAAAATGGCTACACAGGATGGGTGACTCTTGGTGCCAGTGTCACCCCTGGAGCTGCCTCCTTTAATGGGTTCCCCCTGCCCTTGTACATCCGGGGGTGAATGGGCTGCTCTGCTCCCACTGCATGGGGGGTTCCTCCCCACGTGGGCAGTGCCCAGCAGTGCCAGAGCACCAGGACTGGGTATCCCGTGGGCAAACAGAGCTCTGAATGAGCAAGCTGGGAGCTTCCTTCCTGCTGGGGCACATCCAACATCCACCATCCACGCCTGGGTGCTCTCCTGCAGCCCAGCTTAGGGACATTTCCCCCAGTTAACTCATTCTGAGCCATTCCCCCCAGTTCACCCAGTCCCAGCAGTGTCCCCAGGGCTGCTGGCACAGCTCTGACCCAGGAGCACCCCTGTGCCTCACACCGAGCACACAGCACTTGTTCCCCCAACACAGATTGTCTCTCCTCGAGAACAGATGTTCTGGGTACTTAAAAAGAATCTGTTAATTTGCTGTGACTTACAACCCGTGCAATTTAAAACCAGCTTCCCCAGAGCTGCAGCACTCAGCCTCAGGAGCTCTCAGCTCATCGATCAGCCCAGGGGAAATGTGCAGTTATTCTGCTGTTCATCTTCATAGCCACATCACAGGCTGACAAATGTGCCACGGAGAGTGAACAACTGCTGCCTCCATCACCTCACTGGAAATGAATCTGGGACCTGTTTTGTGGCACCAGACAGGAGGGAGCTTGGCCATGGCCCTGGGGGAGCAGGGGCAGCCACGGGCAGGGGCTCCTTCAGGAGAGCAATGGGAGGCACCAGCAGGTTTGGAAGTCGGTGATCCTGGAGGTCCTTGGGAGATTTGTCTGTGCTTGGTGCTGAACAGGCACTTCTGGCTGCAAAATTCCTGGACAAAAAGGACCCTTAATCCAAATCCAGAGGCAGCACCTGCCTGACTGTGTCCCAGTGGGGGAGAGGGAGGAATAGAATTATTAGAAAACACAAAAGCACAGGAGATGCAGCTCTGGGAGTGTGCAGAGGACCTGTGAATCTGGGAGATTGATGGTTTAGTAATTTTAATTTCATGTCTATTTTCCAGTGCAAACCACTTCACACTGGTCTGTTCTGTCAATATTTCACTATTAAATGTCTTTTAAAACCAATCTCATTCCCTGTTTGTTCTTCTTCACTGTTTTGTGGGGTGTTCTTGCCAGGAGAAGGGATCCTGGAACTGGTCCATGCTCTCCTTCCTGAGGAGCCAGGGGAACCTCCAGAGAGGAACTTGACAGGGAGCAGGAGCATTGCCCAGCTCACAGCTGAGCCTCTCAGGGACCCAGAACTCTGTCGGGTGTTAATGGCCCTGACCAGCCTCACCTGGGGCACTCCGCCCCTCCTGCAGCCCCAGTTCAGCTCAGCTCTGGCCCCCAGCCCTGTCCTGAGTGATGCTGCTGCCCTGGCTGCCCTGGGCTCTGCCTGCCTGCCCAGCTGCAGCTCCCCTGCCCCTTCCCCATGGAGCTGCTGGGCTGTGTCTGACCCTGCATCCCCTCTCCAAATCCGGGCTCTGAGCTGCAGATTGATTCCCTCAGGACCTCAGCCCTGCCCCATCTCCATGAGCTTGCCCAGGGATCCTGGCTGAGTCTGGCCCTGCCCATCCCGGGAGCAGCGGGGCCCCCTGAGCCCCCGGTGCCTTGCTTGGCAGAGATGGTGATGGAGAAACAGCAGGAGGCAGCTCCAGGGCAGAGCTGGTCCCTGGTGTGGGTGGGTCAGGGGGCACTGCTCACCAGATTCCAGGGGCACCCCAAGCCCAGAGCCACAAACACACCCGGGCTGCTGCTCCCTGCTGCTTCCCACCCTGGTCCCACACAGCCCCTCGGGATGAGCAAACATCCATCAGAGAAAACTCTGGGTACCTCGAGCAGAGCCTGAGCTCAGAGCTACCAGTTCCTTTATTGCTAAAGCAAGAGGAGTTTTCTCCTGTTAGGGCAGAAATCATGGAATCAGGAAACACAGCAGGATTAGCTTAAGCCTCTTCCACTCCCATTAGCAATCTTATTTATCCTTTTAAATGGCTCCAGCAAAAGGGACAGTTTAGTGATGGGACGTGCTGGCATGCCAGGGATCCCATCTTCTGGGCCTGTTGGCTTTAAATTATCCACTTTACACATTTAGATCTTCAAACAAATCCCAACTCTTATCTAGTAGCACCTGAGGGCATCTGATCTGTTCACTGAAACTTCTACAGCAAATCTCCAGCAAAGTCTCAGCCATTCTCACCATCAGATACTGATAGCTCTGTTTCTTATTTTGGTTTATCTTCACACTTTACCACTGGCCAAGAGTTTCTCCAATGGCCAGACCCATTGTCATTCCATGTCCTTGGCTTTTGCTTTTTCCCAAGGCACAAATTCACTACAAATTCACTAATTCTCCAGCAAAGCTTTTTCTGCTTGATTTTTTTTGGTGAGTGAGGGGTGGGTGCAAGGTTAGAAAATCCCAAAGGACATCAAAGCAGGTCAAAGAAAAGGACAAATGGAGGGTGACAATGGGATTTTCCAGTGTGAGGCCTGGCCTCATTCTGGTCTCTGTACTTGTTTCCCTTGGGACAATTCCTGCTGGTCTCTGGTTGGTTTGGAGGTGGGTCCTGGAGCTCCAGGGAGCATCAGTAGGTCCCAGTCCCAGCTGCCAGTGCCCCCTCACCAGCACATCCCTGTGACCCCAGTCCCTGGTGCCCCTTTGGGCTCCCACCATGGGCATTGCCAAGGGCTTGTCCTGGGAGGAGCCCAGTGCCCACCCAGCCCCCAAAGCCCCTGTTCCCCCAGGAGAAACCAATCCCAGCTGGATCTGCTGGCACAGGTGGGATCCCTGAGCAGAACTTGGTGCTGGCATTGAGGCTGCTGGCACAAACACCCTGAGCTGGGCTGCACCTCCTGGTGGGGGGAACCCCAACCCCAAGGGACAGCTGGGGGCCTCTGTGCTGCACAAAAACAGCAAAGAGAGACAGGAGCAGTTCATAGCCCTGGCATCTGAGTGTGGGACACAGGATGGATGCTCTGGGAAATGCTCTGGGGAGGCTCTGAGTGCCCCAGGGATATGGGATGTGGAGCTGTCCTGCTGCCCAGTTCATATGGCTGTGAGCTGCCAGAGGGCAGGGCTGGATGGGATATTGGGAATTAGGAATTGTTCCCTGGGAGGGTGGGCAGGCCCTGGCACAGGGTGCCCAGAGCAGCTGGGGCTGCCCCTGGATCCCTGGCAGTGCCCAAGGCCAGGCTGGACAGGGCTGGGAGCAGCCTGGGACACTGGGAGGTGTCCCTGCCATGGCAGGGGTGGCACTGGATGGGCTTTAAGGTCTCTTCCAACCCAAACCATTCCATGATTCTGTGGGATCTGTCAGACACCCCTGCTGGGATCCAGGTCACTTCCATGGATGTTTCCCCTCCTCACAACGGCACTGGGGATGTCCCAGTCACAAGCTTGAAATACAGGAAATATAGAAAAGCCCAGACACTTTTTTTTCCCTAAAGGTTGTTTTATTGTAAAACCATAAATACAACACTGACATGAAAATCCTCAAGCAACGGATGCTTTCTTACAGTTACAGTTTGTCTTCTGCCTTGGCATCAATTCTGAAAAGAATGTTGCAGAAACATGTCTCTAAGGTATTTCCAAATAACCAAACTCTGGCCTGGAGCTCGGCCCCTTTGGAAGCTAAGTGGAACTATTCCTCCTCTCGTGGAATATTTCCATTCAGACAGCAACAGACTTGTAAAAACAGCAACATTTAAACACCTTGATATTTTTTTTTCTTTAATAATCCTTTTCATTTGACGTCAGTCTAAGTTTCAAACAGCACTGAATTTATTTAGCTGAAAAAAAAACCCAAAACAAAACAAAAACAAAACAAAATCCTAAAAAGAAAAAAAAAACCTCAGAACTTGAGTTGGCCTCAAGCGTTCGCATATCACAATGAAAATCAGCAACTCAACCCCGTGCAATATTGCTCTCTAGTGAGTCATTTGATCCACACCAACAATACATGAGACTTCAAACAGGTTTTGTTTTGTTTATTAACACAGCAAGTGTGACATTAGATAACCTTTTAAATACAGTACATGGTACAGCGCGGGGCCAGCTGCCCGCACGTTTCCCGTTATGAAGACAAAGCCAGCGGTGGCGGTTTATAAAAATATTGTGTTGCTACAAAAGTATAAATTAATGCTACCGGTATTAAGAAATATTAAACACATAAAACTTATAAGGATTAAGAAAAATATTCATTAATACCTGTAGAAAACTCTGGCCTAAAAAAGATATTTTTTGTATATTTTTTGTATATTTTTTTTTGTATTTTTTAAGATGACATGGTCGCACTCGCAGCGCGGGTGCTCTGTGGTATTGCCTAGAACATCTGCATCTACAGAAAGGAAGGAAATGCACACGAGTTACTGAGGGCAGGGAGGGCCAGGAGGGGCAGGAGAACATTAAATCCTTTGCTTGATGAAACGAGTTCAGCTCCCAGGGGGAGGTTTGGGAAATGGAACTTACGAGTGAGGAAGAGCTTCTCTTTTCAGACTGGCTGCAAACAAGGATCTCCTGATGTTTGGCTGTCACCATGACACTGTCTGGCTACGGCGTGGACCACAATCCTCACGGCCTGGGCAGAGTGTTCCCCCCACTGACAGCCTGGGCTGCCACCTGCCACCACTGGGCAGGTCATCCACTACCAGCTTTCCTTCAAAGAATTCAAAAAAAGGAGTATTAAAGTACCAGCAAGCTTCAAGGGACCATGGAAAACAGCTCCTAAATCTGCTGCTCCTTCCAGAACACATCTTCTTCCTTGAGGGGGAAGGTCCTTCTACACAGCAAGGGGAAAAGTTATCCCTTCTCCCACATCCCCAGCCCACTCGAGGAAACAATCCCAGCCTATCCACAGACACTGCAGAGACTGCCACGAGAACCCCTGGGAGATGAGAACAGGGATTTGAGGCCAGTGAAGCTGGAAGTGCCTTTTTAAGGAGCTTTGGTTGTAAAAAGCAAGGGTTGGACGTGTCATCAACAATATTCCTACAATATTCCCATCATTAAGCCTGAGTTGCTCATCTGGGTCCCACTGTCAGGGATGCTACATAAAATCCTGCCAGTCATCATTCCTTGTTTCAGGAGCCAAAAATTCCAACTCAGCTGCCGATGGATAAGGAACCCCTCAGGGTCTATGGATACACCGTTGTCTATGTGAGCAAAACTCTCCTGTCGAGTTACAAAGGACTCAGAACAGGAAAAAACCTCAACTAAGCAGCCAAACTAAACCCGAAATTAAACAGAAATCCCACAAACATTCAATAGATACAATTAAATTTCAGGGCAACCCACTGTCATTGGTTCACCATATTTGGCCTAGAGTAAGCAGACTGTTCCAGGCCTGTCCCAGGAGCTCAGCTGGGCCTCAGAGTTTGCTCAGGACACTTCCAGAAGCCCCAGGAGGTGACAGAGCAGTGAGGGGACAGGTCCCACCCGCAGGGAGTTCTTATTGCTACAGAGCGACAGCGTCAGGTCTGACACGGGCACGGGGCTCAGCCTCAGCTCTGGGCATTGCCAGGGGATGCCAGGGACCCGAGGCCATGGAGTAGCAGAGGAAAGCTCAGCAGGAGCAGGCAGACACTGAACACCCTCCCCACGCTGATCTCACAGGACATTTGCTCCTCCACTGGCAGCTTCCCCTCCGCCGCCTCCCTCCCTGCTGGAACCCGGCTGAGGGATGCACTGAGAGCTGGCAAGGGCTTGCTGCTGGTGATGAGTGGGAGGATGGGGAGGAAAAGCCTCTGTGAACCCTCCTGGAGGGCTCTGGGCAGGAACCTGGCACTTCCCACCCCTACACCCAGTTCCTTTTCTCTTGGCAAGGTCCAGCCAAGTGTTTCTGGAGCGAGCTCCACTCTGCAGCCTTGTCTTCAACAACAGGGCTCAAAACACCTTCCCCTCAGACCCCTCCCAGAGGAGCAGAGCTCTTCTCCCTGAAGAGATTGCCCAGAATCTGCCTTTAGTATCTTTTTATTTTTTTCCCATTACTCCCAATTACTGCATAGGGAACAGCTTGTCCCTTCTGGTGTGAATGCTCACAGGAGCCCCTGCCTCTCCCTCAGCCAAGAGGTGCCATCAGAGAGATCCAAGCCCCTCCTCAGCACAGAGCAGCACTCCAGACATGGAGCACCTTCCTGGCTGCTCTTTTAATGTCTTTTGCTTCACCAGTAACATGGTGCTGCCTAGAAATGCCCAGGGCACTGTGGGAGCAGCAGGAGGTTCCAGTCCCCTGTCCTGTGCTCACCATGGCCAGAGTGGAACTGGTCCCTCTGAGCAGACTGCCACCAACACAAACATTTTTTGGTAATTCCTTCCCATGCTAAACCTTCTGGGTTATTGCAGACAGTTGGAGAATAACCACCCAACCCACCTGAGCCATCTCACTGGACACCCCAATGCCACCATTTATAGCTCAAGTCATTTCCAGAAGTGTCTCCCCTCTATTTTCAGTCATTCCCAAGTTCTGAGAGCATCTGCTGCAAATTCATTTGCAAAAGTCACAAAAGGGTCAAGACTCCCTGAGCTGCTGCTGGACATCATGTCTGCCCAGCAAGCACAGATAAACCAGTGCAGGTGGTTTGTGTGGACACTTAAACCAGTTCAGCTCAAAGTTCAACTGGCTTAACCAGCAATGAAGGAACAACTGAGTTAGACAAAACCTGAGCCCACAGTCAGCTTTCACAGAAAGTTTTGCAGATTGCAAAACCCACCCACAGCAGTTTCCTCAGCACAGACAGAGAGCTTGGACAGAAAGTTCACCTCCATCTCAACTCAACCCAGGTGCAAGACACCAGGTCCATCCTGCAAGCCAAACACAACCACTGCCTACTGAGAGGCAGGAGACAGCTCCTTCCTGACCTCCTGGCTGCTGCATCCACACAGAAACAACCTCCTCAAGAGCTCTGCCTCTATCCCACCCTCTTCAGTAACAAGGATGTTCAGACAGGCCCTTCCCTCTTGGGGTTCACCTGGTGGTGCTTGTTCCCACCTGAAGGTCAGAACGCTCTCAAAGCAAACTGTGAAGCCAGGAAGGGTCTGCAAGGTCAGGCACAGTCAGCAGCAGGAACAGGTGGGTGCCTGGAGGCCACAAACCATTCCTGCACCCTAACACATTTCACAAGAGAGATTAAAGAAAACCAACAAGCAGAAGGCAAGTTCTCAACATGACCCACCAGAGGATGATCCCAGTTCTGAGGACTTCTCCTCCCAGCTCAAAGGGAGCAGAACCTCACAGCAGCCCTGGCCAAACTCAGAGCCTCTCCTGAGCAGTGTCCCAGCCCAGGACCAGCAGTGCTCCCTACAGCACCCTGGCTGCTCCTCACCTCTGGGGCACCACAGAGCAGGAACAGAGAGCTTCCAAATTTCAGACCTTGGTAAAGTACTTTTGCTCCTCAGAATGTGAATTCAAGCCTGGAAGAAGGAAGAGGAGCAAAAGTTTGGCATTTAAGGTAATTGCATGTGCTCCAGATGTGCTTCTCTGCTTTTACTGAGGCCCAAGTGACCCAGAGAGAGCCTGGAGCAGGCCCAGCACAAACAGCTCCAATGAGCTGGGCACCCTGCAGCCATGTGCAAGTCAGGAAAAGCTGCACCTTCCTGCACTGAGTCTCTGGAGAAGGGGCTGCCCAAGCAGCCCCTCTCCTCACCACCTCTGAGAATGCTCCACTTTAGGCCTTTAGGTTTTCTCTTGCTTTTGCAGCAGTTGAGTTTTTAAGTCTTTGGGAGAATCTCATCTGCCTGACATCACTGCTTAACACCCATCATTAGTGCAACTACAACTGAAGTTGCCTCAGAGGGGCAGTTTTTGGGATGGGGGAGAGGGCCAGTCCATCCCTCTCTTTGGTCAGCACCACCAGAAGACCCCAGTTCTGGTGCCAAACCCACAGTGTGAGAAGGGAAAGGGGAGGTGGGATGGGAGGTAGGGGTGGCTGTGGCCTTCCTGCATGCATGCCCTCAGTCTGCACCACTGCTGGGCACAAATCCCTGCACTTTGCCCAACTCTCAGCTCCAGGGATTTACAGCTGTGCTAACTCTGCTCACTTCTTACCCTTGATGCCTCATACAATGTGAGCCCAAGTTCACAAATTCCACAGAAATCATCTACATGTCCCTTAGCAAAGGAGAGCTGGGGGCTGGAGCTCTCTTTCCAAAGGAATCCAAGGACTTTGCATGTTCCCCTGAGCATCAAAGAGTTCCCAGGGTGTCAGGTGAGCCTCACAAAAAGGTGTAACGTGCCATTAGGAGAAGGAGCTGCCAATCCTGATCCCTGTGCCATCAGCTGAGCTGTGTGGTACCCTCTGTGCCCACAGCTAATCCTGTTTGGAGCCACGTGTTCCTGCTGTCAGGTACCAGTGGGCCTGGCACACATCTCACTCACTCAGGGTTCATTTCTGTCTGCCACAGGTTTCTCCTGCCCTGAAAACTGCTGTGCTATCACTGGTGGCTGGGCATGCAGGATTTGTACAGGAGAAAACAAAAGCAGCAAGAAGGAAAGCTGGCCCTACAAGCAACCCCTCCATCAGCCACTGACAGGGAAATCAGGAGTCCAGGAGCCTCTGCCTTGGCAGCTCCTGTTCATGTGGCAGGCTGTGTGCTTTAGGCAAAAACTTAACATTTTAGGAGACAATGGTTTTGGTCTGATGGCAGTAACAGTGCTGAGAGGTCAACCCAAACACCAGCCTCAAGGCAATGGAAGGCTGAAAGGGCTGGAAAGGGCAAGAGAGCTGGTGCCAAGGTCTGTCCTTGTGAGCCTGGCGTGGGGAAGGGTCCAGTGTGCAAACTGTGCCCCTGAGTGCTGTGGCAGTGCAGTGTCAGGGAGTGCCTGTGAGGTTCAAGGCATCTGCACACAAAGCCTGAGAGATTGGGTTTGCTATTTCTCATGTCTTGCAACTTGCACCTTCTCCTACAGCCAGAGCTGGGCAGGTGGGATCCTGGTGTAACATCTGCTCAACAGCAGCACTGCAGAGAGGGTCTCCAGTTTCCCCCTGCATTGCCAGCCACCAGCAAACTCCCTGTGCTGCTGAAGGGCTCCAGCCTGCTCTCAGCAGGACCAGCCCCTCCTCCTGACCCTCCCACACCACTGGGACCACAGCTCCAGAGCTCCTGGAAGCACCAGAGGCTGATGAAAAAAGAAGAATTTGCTTCAGTTTTCCTCCAGGAGACAAGTCCCAGCAGTGAAAAATGCACAGTTTGGCACCAGAGGTTGGGAATTGTCCAAGAGGCACCAAAGCTGGCAGAGCCTGTCCAGCAGCCCAGGAGCTGTGCCTGCAGGAGCTCTGGCCTTGGGGACAGCAGAGTGACTGAGATGGTTTGGGGTTATGGGGATCTCTAATTGCATTTGGGGTGAGCCAGCTCCGTGTGAACGTTTCGGGGCCCGTGGCCTTCCTGGCCAGAACAGGTCAGCAACAGAACAAGTAGTGTAATGCACTGTAGGTATCAAAAAGACATTCGTGCCACTAGAGGAAACCATTCCAAACAAAAAGGGGAAGATATTCTTTGCACTCAATCAGGAGCACTTACATTCAGAAGGATCTTTGAGCCCATGCACTTCTCTAAGCTTCCTTCAAACCCCAGTTTGACAAAACTGGTGAGCTTTGTTCCCCTGAAAAATCATACACCTTGGTTTGTCCTTGGCCTTGGGAAGGGTGGTTTGTGTGTCACTGAGACACTTTTCAACAAAAATCTTTAGGTACAAGGGTTCTCTGGCAGACCTGACAAGCTCACTGGTGACCCACAGCCACCTGTGCTGTCGCCATTTGCTTTTCTTGGTTTCTAGGCTTTGCCACATAAACAACTGCTGTGGTTCCCATAAGAACATTATTAAATTGCAAATGGACTACTCTAGAACAAGTCTGAGAACACTTGATGTACAAAATTCACAGAAAAGATAATTAACACCGGGAGTTCAGAAAAGAAGTTCTGCTGTAAAAAAATATAAAGCCAAGAAACGTAACAACTTCTGACAGTTTCTGCCATGAACCATTTCTCTTAGTTTGAAATCAAACTTGTAATCACTTGCTGCCATGTTAAACTCAAAACTAGGAGTAAAGAAAGAGGAGTAACTTTTGGTTTTTGGGAAAAAAAAGGATATGGAAAGGTTAAAAATAAAATTAAGAATCAAAAACCTTAAAGCCTCCCTTCCTGATTTCTAAAGATGCCGGTGTTGATGGAACACAGCTGCCCTGATTCACGCACCATGCCAAGAAGGCTGCAGCCAAGTGCCCTCAAGGTGTACAGTTATTCAAAGGAGCAAAGTCCAGTGCAGAACTGGTCTGGTCAATGGAGTCTGATTATCCATGGCAAGATGGCCCAGGGGACAAGAGGAAAGGTGGGGTGGAGGAGAAACAAAAGAAACTTCAAGTCACTTTAGATCTCAGCTGCCTGAAGACTTTAGAACATCAGCCTCCCATTCGTCTGCCCACTTGAAAACATTAAAAAGTCTGTCAAGTCCACACACTATCTATGGAAAGGAGCACATTCCTGGCAGAGGGCTGTCTCTCTCCTGTGCTCAGCTTTCCTTTCAAACTTAATTTTATATATATTTATATTTTTATATATATATAAAAAAGCACTTGGTTTCCAGGGGCATTCATAATGAGGTCCACAGTGTTTAGAACTTAAATTTCTTTTTCTTTGTTTGGAACAGTGTTTTAAAGTTTTGTTTTAATTAAAACAAAGTCTTAAAGCATGTTGGACTTCAAAAACATGAGTTTGTTCATGTCTTCTGGACTGAGTAGCCGCCTCCTTTTGATCAAGAGTGCCTGCTCACACATATTTACACATTCGCTCCTGGCACCCACAGCAGGCACTGCTAAGAGCCAAAAGGCCAGCTTGGCTAGTTTCGTATGCTTTTGGGTAACACACGACCAGTACTGAAACAGGTCAGGGGTGGCCTGGAAGAGAGGTTCTTGCAAATAATCATAGACTTCACTTTTCCCAAACCAATCTTCTTCCTGAGCTGTTGCGGCCTCCCCTGCTGCACGAGGCTTCTTGGTTGAAGGTTCAAATTCTGCTTCTTCTGCCCAGGACTCTTTCACCTCATTGATGAGCTCACAGACCTTGCCAATGATCTCTTCGTGCTGGTAGGGCGGGACGGGCCGCAGCTTCTGCTGAGGGTCCAAGATCATGGCTACCTTGTGTGCCGAGTGAACTTTGAAGTTCTCCTTCAGCGCCTCCAAGAAGAGGTGACAGAGTTTGCTGACCACGCCAGCATCGTTGGCTTTGGAAGTGAAGAGTTTCTCCAGTTTGACGTAGGTGGGCAGCACCAGCTGCAGCGTGGGCCGGCTCTCGTTGCTCAGCTCGATCACGGCCTGTTTCACCGGCGCCAGGATGGCTGCCAGGTTGCTGAGCAGGTGTTTGTTCAGGTTTTGGATGAGGTTCATCTTCTTGGCCCTGCTGTAGAACTCGCAGATCTGCTCGTAGCGCTCGTGGACGAGCAGCAGGGAGTCAGTGACCGAGTTCCAGCAGGGCGGCGGGGAGGTCTCTTCCAGGGAGCCAAAGGTCTCCTTTGAGAGGCCCGTGGACCCCGCCAGGTCTTCACAGACATTCAGGAGCTCGATCACCTCATGCATGTTGCGAGCCTGTAGCGTTCTCTTGTTGAGCACGCTCTGCACCACCGAGTTCAAGGCACAGGCCGAGCAGCGCAGGCACATGCCCGCCTTGGAGAACGCCGAGGAGTTGACCTTGCAGTCTGTCACGTACACCGTCCTGATCTCCGACATCACAAACTCCGACAGCACGTTCTGCACCCAGTGGTGGATGAAATCACCGTTGTCTCGAAGGTCCACGCCCTTAATGCCCAGGACGTAGCTCTTGATGTGGTTGCCTTCCACCTGGTAGGCGGTGAGGATGTAGCAGGAGTCGGGGCCGACGCTCTGCGAGTGGCAGGTGACCCCGATGCCGAGGCAGGCGTTGCTGCCCAGGGCGCAGGTGACTTTCACCTTCACCTGGTTGTACATCCGAGGCAGGTGCTTCAGAGCCAGGGTGTTGAAGTTGCCCAGGATCTCGGTGACGGAGAAGGCACCGTAGCGAGCCCCGCTGTCCACCAGCGTCTGCGCCAGCTTGATGAACTCCTTGCCGCTGAGCACGCTGAGCGCGCCCAGGTCGGTGCACATGACCCGCAGCAGCCTCTCGGCGATGTTCTGCCGCTCCTTCTCTGGGATGGCGCTGTTCCCCAGAGAGCCGCTCGCCGGCGCTGCAGGGAAACACAGTGGGCACAGAAAGGGCCAGGTCAGCATCACCGCAGCAAGAGACAGCAGGGGACAAGGCACAAAACAATTCTCAGAGACCCCCAGAGAGGTGTAACATGCCCAGATGATGGAAGAGACAACTCCATCCTTGGATTTGTTCTCCCAGGGGTTTCTGGACTGAGGAACCTCCAGAGACAGGCCCTGCTCTTGACAGAGCAGCAGGGAGGAGATATGCATCCTGGCCCTGGTGTGGGGATGGTCACAACTCAGCCCAGATGGAAAGATGGACATCAAATCACAGATTCCCAGACTGGTTTGGGTTGGAAGGGACATTAAAACCCATCCAGTCCCACCCCTGCCATGGCAGGGACACCTCCCAGTGTCCCAGGCTTCTCCAAGCCCTGTCCAACTTGGCATTGGGCACTGCCAGGGATGCAGGGGCAGCACAGCTGCTCTGGGCACCTGTGCCTATGTCACACCATGATGACTGGATTCGTTTTTTAACTCCAGGCCAGAAAGTCTGACCTTGGATCAGAAGTTACCTTCTTCCTTGAGCTACCAAATGCATCTTCCTCACAAACCTTTACAACCACCCCAGGGTTCTTTGTTGCACTCCTGTAGTGGGAAGGGGTACTCTGCTCTTCTGTGTAGGACATGATTTAAGGTGAAATCAAATACAGTTTGGTGAGGACAAGGGCCTGGTGCAGTGTCCATCACTGCTGCTCCCCTGAGGCACCTGTTGGACAGGGACAAAGTGAGAAGCTGCTACGTACTGTTGTTGGCGTTATTTCTTTGGAGCTGTGGCTTCCACTTTTCTTCAACCACAGGGAGAGGTGACCTGGGCTGCTGGCTGGAGGCAATGTTGTTCTCATTGTCAGCTGCAAGGCAAGAGACAGGGAGGGGTTAAAAGCACAAGATAATGCTTAAAGCACAAAGAAGAGGAAACTACTCAACTGCTCAGCATTTATGTAGGGCTCCTCTAACTAAGGGGACAACAACCCACCACACTCTCTGTGGCTTTTAGGCAGCTTTCAGTGAGCTCTCACAGCCCCCTCAGACACCTTGAAACTTTGGACTCACAACCTATCACCTCCCAAAACGTGGCTGAAATGTGCGACGTCTTCCTGTGCACCAGGGATGTTGATGCCATCAGCACACCCTGGGGAATGTCTCCTCAGGAGCTGAAGCTGCACACCAGGAGCAATGGAAGCTCAGCCTGCCTTGTGCCATTCATTTGCTTCTGAAATGATGTGGAACAGACACTGACCCTTCTGTCCCCTCCCTGCCTCTTCCTGCACTGCAGGTGGCTGCCCTGTTCTCTCTGGGAAGCACTTTGGTTTGCAAGCTGTGCTAAGCTCTTCTGGATCCAAGGGTCTCACTGCAAACTTCAGGTCTGGTTTCTTCCCTGTGAAGAGCAAGGGCCCATCTCTTCTGGGGCTCACTGCTGCCTCAGGCTGCAAACACAAAGCCAAAGTCTCTGGAGTGTGGGCCAAAGACCATCTGACCTTGAGGCTGCAGACACCAAGTGCCCCCAAAGCCTTTGTGTTTGTGCTCCCATTTCTGTGTGTGTAACTGGGCTAAACATTCTGGCTGCCAGTCTGATGGGATCTTACAAGAACATGCAAGCAAGATCAGTAAAGTCTGTATTGTATCCATGTTTTCCTCTCCTGTGTCCCAAGAACTTCTCCCCACCCTCCAGAGGAAATTCTCTAGTTCTTAGTGTGCTTCAGTATGAAATGGTGCTGTGAAACAGGCTGTGAAGGAACAGTGCACAGTGAAATGGGCTGGAAAAGGAAGCAGAAAGATGGAGAGACTGATGACCAGGCTGAGCAGAAGGATGGAAATAAAACCAAGGAAAACAGAACAGGCCATTTGCTCATCACAGCTGGACTCATCACACCTAATTTTGGACAACTGTCAGACACACCTCTCTTTCAGGTGGCCCATTAGGGCTCCTTTTACACTCAGGGGTGCCACTCATTCACCCAGGCAGAACTGGATCTTCTGCTAGAGTGAGAACCACCATGGTGAGAACCACCTGAACTCACCTGGAGTCACTGACTCTCCAGTGATTTTACAGGGAGTGCAGATTGCCCAGCTCAGGTGGCAGCCCCTGCAGCCTGGGGACAGCAGCACAGAGAGCAGTGACCCTGCCCTGTGCCCTGGGCAGAGAAACACGAGTTGGAGCAGTGCCTTGAGGCACCCACAGCTCTGCCAGGCTGCTCTGGGGACAGCAGGACACACAGGACAGGGCAGAGCTGCTCTTGCTCTCCTCCATGTGTGCCAGCAACCTGGGGGAGCAGGGACACCAGCAGGGCTGGGATGGAGCTCCAGTGCTGTGCTCCTTCCAAGTCCTCTCCAGGGTGAGCAGCTCTGCCCTTCACTGCCAGGCACTCCAGAGTGCCCATCCACAGGCACAGGCTGCTCAGTGGGCACTGTGGGCACTGCACTGGCACAGGCTGGGGCAATCCCCCAGAGCAATCCAGGACATGACAGAACATGACCCAGGACAGCCTCTGGCCCTGCCTGGGCCTGTGTGTGCCTGGGGAGCTCCCTGGCCAGGCTGGGTACCCAGGGAGTGCTGCCATGCTCAGCTGCAGCCACAGGCTGGCCTTTGCAGGTGTGCAGAGACTGAAGAGCACGAGGGGCCTCAGAGAGCACCAGTGACCACGGGGAACAGACACATCACCTTTCCCCCAGCATCTGCCACACTAATTGCTCTTGAGCCAATGCCACCATTGTCCTCAACTCCAAACATCTGTGGGTGGGCAAAGGAAAATGCTGGATAACTTTGCCTGCCAACTTTGCTCATAGTTCAGGCCCTCCTTGTCTTGGTGAGAGATGGGTAGGGGGAGAAACCCTCTGTATTTCCTCACCATAACTCTTTTATCTATTTCCTAATAATAGGGGATTTATTATATACAAATATCTGCTGGCATTCAGAGTGGCATTAATGAGATTTGTACATTTCAGCCTCATCTTCCTTATCAGGCAGTCTGTGAACTACACAGATCATGGTTCTTAATTTTTCTTCATGCCTCCAATCCTTTAATCCAGGTTCAGCCTAGTCCTCCTTTTGTTTTTTTAGGCCTAGATTGTAGGAAGAGCATTATATGGCAGCACTCGACCTGAACAAAGTACTCTAAAGGGAGTCAAAGCTGTATATTGTTCAGTGTAATTACAGAACAAATTCCTCTGCCTGGTGTTCTGTTCTATTTCTGCCTTTCAGCACCCAATTTACATTCTAATTGCTTCTCCTCACTGTGTAGCTGCTTTATGAAGCTATAATCTCTCCTTATTACCTTCCAGCCTCCGGGCTCAGCCCTCTGAATGACTCAAGAGCCAGTATGTCCCTGATTTTGCTTCTGGAGGCCAGCAGCACGTTCCCTGGCTTCTGTCCCTCGTGAGAAGGGTCCAGGGGAGGCAGCACAGCCACTGGAAGAGATCAGCCCTTTGCATTAGACAGGACAAAGCAAACTGGGCTGCTGAACACATGAACTGAGGGAGCATTTGACCCATAGTGGCCTCTTGGCTCTCTGCATCCTAAAATGAAACATTCCCTGGCCAGGGACAAACCAGTGCCATGCCTGAGTCCCCAGTCCCTGCATCCTGTGCCACCAGCACTGCTGACCACTGCAAGGCTCCTGCACTCCCAGACTTCAGAGATGTTGGGGCAATGCTGCTTCTTGGATATGGAAACCCCAGAATCCCAGACTTGTTTAGGCTGGAAAAGACCTCTAAGATCATCCAGTCCAAACATCAGCCCAGCCCAAGCACCACATTCACCACTGATGCCCCATCCACGTGTTCTCTGAGCATTCCCAGGGATGGTGACCCCATCCCTGCCCTGGGCTCAGGGTGCTTGAGAACCTTTCTAATCTAAACCTACCCTGGAACAACTTGAGGCCATTTCCTCTTGCCCTTGTCAGTTGTTCCATGGGAAAAGAGACCGACCCCCACCTCACTACAACCTCCTGTCAGCCTGAAGGCACAAAGTGCTGCCAGGGCCCCTGCAGGCCCTTGTGCCCTCAGAGCTGTCTGCAGACACAGCACACCCAGAGCTGGGCACCCACCAACGCTGCCCACAGGGCTCCTGCCTCTGTTTTGGCTTTGCCCTCAGCCCAGAGCTGCACACGGGGAGGGAGGGGAGAGCCGTGAGCACAGGGCTGCCAGGCAGCACCCCCGAGGCCACGGGAGGGGACAGCGTGAGGCACGGTGAGGCACGGAGGGGACAGGGCCTTCCACAGGCACAGCCTCGGGGGCGCTGCAGGAGCGGCTGAAGGAGACACGGACACTTCTCTGTCCCTGCACCAGTGAGACTTCAGCAGGAGGAGCCAGGCACAGCATGGGACTTGCAAACAGAGCAGGAGCAAGGAGAAAACAGAGCTTACAAAGAGGATCCTGAGCTGGGCAGAGGGGATTTACCCATTCAGAGCTCTGATGTGACAGGAGCCCAATCACACATACTGCTCCCTCCACCCTGTTCTGTGGCCAAAGTAACCCAGGTGAACAACCACAGGATCCCAGACTGGTTTGGGTGGAAAGGGACCTCAAAGCTCATCCAGTGCCACCCCTGCCATGGCAGGGACACCTCCCAGTGTCCCAGGCTGCTCCCAGCCCTGTCCAGCCTGGCCTTGAGCACTGCCGGGGATCCAGGGGCAGCCCCAGCTGCTCTGGGCACCCTGTGCCAGGGCCTGCCCACCCTCACAGGGAGCCCTCAGCACCACCCCCATGGGTCATTTGTAAAGAAGAAACAAGGAGGAAGCTGCAGGTAGCACCAGCTTAAAATGTGCAACAGCTCAACCCTCAGTGAGCTGCCCTTGTCCCCTCAGCTCCTGTGCTTGGTGTCACCCAGAGCTGTAACTCAAATGCTGCATTTCAGTGCCAGAGCCCAGAGCAAGAACAGGATGGTCAGGAACAGCGTGGAGGCAGCAGAACTGCCATGGACAGCAAGGACAGACCCACAGCCAGGGAGTGAGGGCAGCCCTGCCCTGAGCAGAGTCCACTGCTCCTCGGGGTAACACAGAGTCCCATTACTGCACAGAACCCCAGTGCTCTACCAGAAACACAAACTCACACCTTCTGCTAACAAACAGCTCTCAAAGTCTCAGTGTAAATCACACAGATGATAAATAAAGTAGCTGCTGAACAACACACAAAGCCTGCACTAAGATTTGCCAGCAGGAACTGAAATGGAATAGAGGACCTTCATGGATGAAGAACTCAAGTGACACTATTAAAATTAGAAAATTAGGACTAAAACTAAAATAAAGAGCAAGATAAGAACTTTGATTAACATTATTGCAGAAAGGAAAATATGCTTTTCCTCAAGCCTCTTCTCCTCCCATGCCACTTTCCTCAGGGCCTGCATCTGCATCTCAACAGAGCAGCTGTCTGTTGGAGAACACAGGTCTGTCAAAGGGGATTTAATTGTTCTTAAAACCATGTTAGTTCACTTGAATTCAAGAGGGAAAAAAATAAAAAAAATCTGCCAATATAAAATGAATTCTGTTTCTGTTTCTACATTTTTGAATATGCTGAGTGCTGTCTTTGAAACAGGTTTGGCTTTGAAATTTTAAAATTATCTCTTATGTATCAAGACAGGAAACAAAAACAGTGACTTAGAAACAAAGCACTGGAATGACTCTTAAGAATTCTCATTTGTAGGTAGCTGAGAGGGAACTGAACACAGATGCTGAAATGGCAAATTCTTCTTCTGAGAACACATTTCAGTCCTTTGCAGAACTCCAGGAGACACAGGCACAGGACAGGATTTGTGTAGGCAAAGGCTCTGCTGCCCTGCTCCATGAGAGCCACCCCTTTGGCACGAGGGGGGATTTAACCTGCTGGAGGAGCTTATGCAGTGAGGATTCTCTGCCTAGCTCTGGATAAAGGCAGTGAGCAGTGATGGACTCTGAGCTAGCATGGCACACTCCCTCTCTCCCTGTGGAAAGGAGCAATATGTACAATACACCCTGAGCCTCTGTGCTCCAGCCTTTGAGGGATGACTGTGTTTGTTGCAGTGAAATGATGGGGCTGTGGGAATGGGGAGCACTGAGAACCCTACAGACACACATTGGGGTCAGCACCAGGCAGCAGCACAGAATTTATTCTCTGCTTGCAGCGAGTCAAAGTGCCCAGCTTACCTGCGTGGGACTGCATGTGCTCCAGGAGATTGTTATAAAACTGGAACTGGATTCCACAAGCTCCACAGGTGTAAGGCTCTGTTTGGGAGAAATCAGTTCAGAAGAATTACACAGAGTCTGCAGGGAAGCAGCACAGGTGCATACCTCAGTGTGTAAGCTGTGGGCACAGTGAGCGGGGCAGGGCCTGGGCACGGCTCTGCCTGCTGGGCTGGGCTGGGCTGGGCTGGGCTGGGCTGGGCGCCTCCTCCTGCTGCACTTCACTGCCAGGGCACAGGCAGGGCACTACAGGAAGCCCCTGGTGCCATGCTGGGCATCTCAGGGTCCTGCACAGGTTTCTCCTGGAGGCTGCCCACTGGCCAGGGTGTGCTGGCCCAGGCTGCTGCAGCCTGCCTTGAGCGTGTCCCTGCTGGTTTGTGCCTGCTGGACTCATCTTCCATCCAGTTCTGTCCAATTCCAGTGTCTGCTGCCTGTCCTGAGTGAGACAAGGAGCACTGGGTTGTGACAAATGCTGTAGTCAGAGGCTGGGGGTGGAGCAGTGCCATGGGGGGACTCAGCTGGGGCTTTGGGGCTGTCACCAAGTGCAGGGACACCAGGGACCGGTGGGTGTCACGGGGCTGGGTGGCAGCAGGATGCCAGGGAAGCAGAGGTGGAGGGCAGGAAGCACAGGAACCAGGCCTGTGCCCGAAGGCTGAGAGCAGAGCAGGAGAGCCATGTGCCAGAGCAATATGGACGAGCTGGAGTGAGGAAAGAGCTGGGTGCAGAGCTCCCTGGTGAGCTGGAAGATACATTTAGCCCTGTTCTTGTTGAAAGTGCATTTCTTCCACTGAGTTAACCTAAAAGCAAATGTTTGCAGTTGCCTGTCTAAACAGTATCAGGAGAGTGCATGGTTGACAGATGTGATCCCAAACTACAGTGCTGAAATTTGGGAACACTGCAGTTTGCCTCTGTCCCTGCAGCCACAGCAGCACTGCCACCTCTCACTGGGGCATTTTGTCCCGGAGCAGCAGAATGGACAAACATGTGGTATATGAACAATTGTGGATACAAATGCCTGGCACACACACGGAGCAGAGTCTATTGCTACAATATTTCAGAAGTCTAGATCTGAGTTTGAAGAGAAAAACATATTCTGTATCAATGAATAAACAGAAGCACCAGCACCCAGGACAGAAGAACCAAAACCCAGGGAAGCACAAGGCTGCCTATACCTTGTGAGAAGTCTATCTCAGAGAGAAAACCCCAGAATCCACCTCAAGGCTACAGGAATCCGTGAGGAAAAACATAAAAGAGAGCATGAGCAAGTCTGTATAAGCTGTACTTTTATGCTGTGAGGTCAAACCTTTCCCACAGAACCTGGAGCCTCTGGAATGATGGAGCCAGCTCTGCCTGGAGTTGTGCTCAATGCTTTAACTCACTGTGCCTGCTTGTGATGCTGCTCCTGGGCTTGCTGCAGCATGGAAGTTTGGAAATTTGGTACTTATGTAACTGTGCTTGTGGAAAAAAGAGAAGATTTGAACAACTGAGTGGCACATGGGGGTTTTAGTCCTTGGAATTAGCAGGGACTGGCTGTGGCTGCTGAAATCATCAGCAGTGAGGTAGCTGTGGTACAATGCCACAAGAGGTACAATGCAATCTAATTGTTTCCACTTGTTTTTAATTGTCAGAGAGGAGAAGCTCCCTGTGGGTGCAAACCATCCCTCTGGGGCTTGTATTTCAGTGCCAAAGACCTGTGTTACAGACACACCTGTGCCTCTGCTGCTCATGGAGCCCAGACTGCTCAGATGGGAATGCCTCAAACTGAGGGGGCCCGGCTGCCCCTTCAAGGGTCAAAATTAACCTGTGAATATTCTAATGAAAGCATCCACACTTCTGAGAGCCTGCTGCCTGCTGCTGACAGGCCCCTGGCAGCTCACAAGAGCTGTGTGCCCCTCTCTCTCTGCCCCTCTGCTCTGCTGGAGCCCCTGCCCCTCCACCAGAGGGGAGGGCAGACCCTGCTGTACCTGTGGGTGCTGCCAGCCCAGGTGTCACCCCACGGTCCCCTGGACACTGGCAGCTCTCCTGTGCCAGCCCCACCTCAGCACACACCTGCACTCCCTTCTGCCCCCCTGCCTGCAGTGCAGAGGGGGAGGCAGAGGGGGAAGCCCCGCTCAGCACTGCAGGGCCAGGGCCCTTCTCTGCCCTGGGAGCAGGACTCCAGCACAGCACAGCCCTTCCTTCCCCAGCTCAGTCACAGCCTCAGCAGCAGGCAAACCCCCCATCAGCCAGCACTCTCCAAGCTGCACATCTCCCACACTCATTTTGCTCTCCTGTTGCACTCACACTTCCTTCTCAGCTCACTTTGTCTCCCTGAGCTGCTTCACCTCCCTCCTGCTGTATTCTCAGCTATTTTATCAGCACAAACCTGTGCTATTTTTCCAGCTCTCTCCTTGCCTGGCTCCCCCTCACCCCTGCCCAGTCCCTTCTGGGTTCTCCCATCTGCATCCAGCAGGCTGTGACCACCAAGGTCTCCACAGCTCTTCATCTCAAACTCCTCCCTTTGGCACCACAAATCTCTGGCTACTCAGTGCACTCAGTGAACTGGTAAAATCTCTCATTTGTGATTCTTCTCAGAAAAGTTGTGTTGATTTTCATCTCAATTCCAAAAGATACCCCTTCTGTTCTACTCCAGAAATGTCCAAATTTGGAAACAAAATCACCACCTATTTCAAAAGCTAATTTCATATTCTGAAAATGCCAAAGCATTTTCTAAATAATTCTGACACAAAGACATACACAACTCTAAGTTTAAAACCGAGCCATGTTAAAAATAAGCATAAAATTTAAATTCACCCAACAATTCCAAAGTATTTCCTGGGAGCAGGGAAGGGATGCTTGGGAGGATGTGCAAAATCCCCATGGGAATGAATGAACTCACTTCACTTCCCAGAGCTCTCTCAACCCTCATCCTTCTGAGCTTTCAGCTCCTGAGCCCCTCATGCTCCAGAGTGCAGAGCTGGGAACAGTCAGGCTGGCTGGAGGGAGGGTGGGATGTGCCAGGGCTAGAAGAGGAAGAGGGATCTGGAAGGTGGAGAGAAGAAAGAGGCAATCTGTATCCCAGACCAGGGAAAAGTCTCTTCACCTGGGCTGGTAATCCAGTAAATCCTCCTCCCTTTGATTTCTCTTGACCATGAACTGGAAAAGTTGTCAAAACTGCTTTGCACACCCATCTGAGCCACACCTGTGCCCCATTCTCCTTCTCTCCCACCACTGCTGGACCTCTGCTTGTCCTTCCCCTGGGGATTTCAGCTCTTCCTTACTCAGCCTTAGGGATCTGCTCTCCTGCAGGTGGCTGAGCTCAGCAAAGGGCCCCAGGTCTCCCCTTTTGCTCTCTGTCCTTCTGCTCCCAGCTGCTGGTGGGACAAGGGAAGCCCCCTGTGCTTGTGGAGGTGCTTTCTGAGAGCAGGTTTCAACCAGCAGCTGTTGAAACCTCTTCAGTGTCCTGAGCCACACAGAACTAATGCCCACATCTGGTTGCACAATTTAAAACATCTTTCCCCAAGGCTATAATTAGACCCTTTTAGCAGTGCTTTACCCAGTGAGCAAGGCCCCAGCTGTGTGAGGCAAGGCAGAGGAAAACCAGTGCCTGTGCTTGGGTTAAATAAATCACTCTAATTCCCATGTTAACTCTCATTGCCACATCTAAGCCAGGGAAAATAGCAGAGCCTGGTCTGAAGCCAGGAGTGAACAGGAGTTGAGAGATTTAACAGAAAGTTTCAGCACTGCCCTGAGGTGCTTGTGCAGTGACAGACACCCAGCAGGGTGTCACCATGGCTCAGCAGGGACAGCCCCCCAGGCTGCTCTTTCCTCAGCAGAAAAACCCCACATTTCAACACTTCTGTCCACATCTTGGTGAAAAACAAATGCAGAACAACTGTGAGGAAAACTTCTCAGCATTTCCACCCAATGTTTCCATTGGCTTTAGCTTTACTAACAGTGAATTGCACCTTCCCTTTGACACAAACCCACGAGACAAGGCAGGAGAACCAGCAGCAGGCTCCTACAAAAACACCAGCAGAGCCCAAAATCAGTGGAAGTTTCTTGAAAACAGACCTTCTGTCACTTCCAGCCACCTCAAACAGTATGAAGTACCAAGGTGCTCTGGAGTATGTTTGGAAAAGGGGAGTCCCAAATTCACCACCCTTGCCAAACATCTCAGTATTAATTGGATTTCTCTTCCTGCATGAACTCATTTTCTGAATACAGCCCTTGCTTCCCCCTCAGGTTTGTAAGAGGAGGAAGAACAGCTGTCCTCCTCCCCACCATGGCCACACTCAGGGCTGGCTCACACCACCAGGCTGGCACAAATCACCCCAAAGCCAGTGCCAGGAACCAAACACACTGCAAGGCAAAGGAAGAAGCTCCACCTGCTGAAACATCACAGCCACAGGGCAGAATCTGCAGCAGAGACCATCCCAGCCCTGCTCACTCCCAGATTCCAATGCCAGGCCACAGGAACTGGCTCTGGGCAGGTGTTTACTGAGCTGAGCCCTGATCACAAGTTTTTCTGTGTGCAAATGTAACTTAAATATGGGGTCATTTTCAAATCTTGGTCTCAAAACACGCTCACAAAAAACTCCCTGAAGACTGAATATTAAGTGATTTGGCAGCCCCAGACTGCACAGAAACACCCTGGAGGGTTTCTGTTGTATTTAAATCTGACACCAGAGCCACAGAAGTGAGGCATTTTATTCTTTGCCACCTGGACTCATAATAAAAAAGCATTTATTGATGAAAATTGCTCAGAGGGCAGGGCAGTAGGGCTGCAGGAGGGCGGTCCCTGCCTTTTGCACCACAGACATCCATCACACTTACTTTGTAAAAGCGGGAAAGGATTTGAAATCAGGGGACTTGCGGTTTCTGCAAAAAAGAAAGAGATTTAAATATTGAGACTGGCAGAGACCTTGCTGCATTCTACACAGCTCTGCCCATCTGCTCCCTGCTCCTTATCCCTACTCCACACTTCCAGACTGATCCAGGGCAGGGCAGGATGGGAGCTCCATTCAACACAAAATCCAACATGTTCATTTTCTCTCCCTTGCCCCATTTCTCAGGGCCAGGGTTCTGCATCTTTCCTGTCCAATTTAAAATGTCCAGAGATTTTAACACACACCCAATGCTATAGCAATGGAAACAAGGGGAGAGGCCAGCAAAGAAAAGCCATGGGGCAAGAAACCCTTTACACAAAGGCTTTCTTTGATGCTCCAGATGCAAATTCCCAGTTTCACCATGCAGCTTCTTTAAACTAAAGCTGGGAGGGAAAACCAGGATGTTTCACTCTCCCTGGATGCTAAAGGAGAGAGTTCCTAAGCAGTGCAGTTACCTCAGTCTGAGAATGCACATTTCCTATGCAGCACACCTTGCAGGTTGTCTTTCTGTAAAGTGTGACTGAAAACTGGGTGCTGGCTGCCCCTTGAGCAGCCAGGATTTGTCTGCATCCAGCCCCAGTGCCCTGGAGCAGAAGCAGTGATCCCAGCACCTCAGACCATGTGTGGTTTCCTACAGTCCCCAGGTGAGGTCCTTTAGGGTCAGACCCCTGCAGAAGGGCAGAAATCATTAATGATTAATGTTAAATATTTAGTCACAGACCCAGAGCATTTCTAGAAGGGTCCCAGTCCAAGGCTGTGAGCTGGCACATCCCTGACTGAAGCTCTCAGGGCTCTCTGACAGACCTGGCCTGGTTTCCTTGGAAGGAACACCACCCTCAGGAACTGCATGGGTCAAGCACAGTGAGCTAAACACCCCTGTGCTGAGGACCTGAGCTGCTGGAAAGGGCTCCAGGTGCCAGGGCCAGCCCCTAAGGAATGGAGATGAAGGCATGGATGATGCTGGGCACATGACTGGACAGTGCTGTGGAAAGGGCATGCATGGGAAACACCAGCTCACAGGGAATGCTGCTGATCCCTGCACACACTGTGATCAGCCAGCAGGGCTCCAGCTGCTCCTGCAGCTGCTGAGCTTGGGACCTGGGGCAAGATCTTCACTGAAACACGTCCCTAACCAGGCCCTGCTGAGCAGCTGAGCAGGGCAGGCTCCCCCAGGCACCCTCCCCTCTGTGTGCTGGCTCCCTGCCCTGGAGGTGCCCTGCTCCCTCAGGGAACACACGTATGCCCATGGCACTGCCTGGGGCTCCAGGCATTACAGGGCACCTGCAGCAGCACCTCAGCTTTTGAGGGACAAACCCCAACTTCACTGTCTCCCAGAGGAGAATCTGACCTGGAGCAGGCACAGAGCCCAGCAGTGGCACAGAGCACTTAAAGCAGCCCAAGGAATTCTCAGCACCACCTCTGGCTGCTCTCCAGCCAGAAGTGCTGACACAGTGTCCTTGTTCTGCTTGGCTTCCCACTCACATGGAAAGCACTGTCAGAATGAAACAGCACTTCAGGTACTCAATACAACACTGGTTTATGTGAAGGAAGACTCTTAGGGTTTTTCTGGTCTTCATATTTATAATTGGACAATTATTTTTATCCGTGCATTGCCAGGTCCCTGTTACAGCACAATCACTTCCACTAAAGCTACTTATCCAGGTAACAGTCACAGAAATGACAGAGTGTGACTGATTAATGATAAATCACCTGCACTAGGGCCTTGTAATCTTTCCCTCCACAGATTCTGCAGGCAAAATGAGAGTTCAGATTTTTCTGTCCACACTTTGCTCTCCCAGGGACTGTCCTGGCCATGCCCTTCCCAGCCCCAGCCCAGTATCTGTTCTTGCAGACTGCAATCCTCAGCCCTGGCCCTGGCTGTGTGTCCCAGTTCTGCTGAGTGCTCCTTGCCTCAATGCTTTCACATGCATTGCCTCAGTTGCTCCCCAGTGTCCCAAGGCTCTGGAGCAGTTGGCAGGATATCACCCACAGAGACTGGCTGCTGAGTGGTTAGTTTAACCCAGATATATTTCTTCCTGTCTGCAAGCTGCCTGTTGAACATGAGAAGTCTGGAACAGCTTAAATGAATGTGGCACCAGAAATAAACAGTTCATTCCTAGAAACCTCAATTCCACACAAATGCTCACTGGACACAGTGACTTATTCATGCAACCAAGCAAAGCAACACTTTCTCAACTCAGCTCTCCCTGTGTGACTCTCATGCTCCTGGTGGGAACTGCACTCAGCTGCTGACTCCTTCTGGGCACAGCACCTCAGGCTGCTTTGAAAATGCAGCTCTGGCTATTTGTGCAACTGTGTCACCCCATCACCAGCACTCCCTGTGCTGTGCACAGAGTGAAGCTCACAGAACAACTCCCCCTTCTCCTTTTCCTCACTCCTCAGATTTGGCCATTGGCTCTCCCAGCTCCATGGAGACACGCAGCAGTCACAAACCAACCACAGATGGCAAAGAGAATTGCCAGATGAATGTTAATGGAAGTTGTATTTGTGCTGACAGAGCCTGAGAGGCAGCTGGGTGCACCTCAGGAGGCAGAGGCACGGGGGCTGGCTGTGCTAATGTCACACTGCAATCAGTAATCAAGAATTATTATGCCCCAAACACTAAAGCTACACTCACCCACCAAAAATGCTATCCTAGAAGTGCTGTCTTTGCAGCAGAACCCCCCCACAGATGGGCTGTGCAATGGCTGGACTACAGGGGGTGAGTAGAATGAGTAGAAGGGGATGTATGGCCACACCAGGGAAGAAAGTGGTTTCTGAAAATCCATCTTTAAAATCTAGTCCTATGTCCTTTAAATCCTGACAACAGGAGATTCTCAGGCTTTTCCAAGAATTTTTACTCTATATCAAATGTAGAAAATCAAATCTTTTTGGTCTCAATCTCATCTGAGCTTGGCACAAACTGCTTTGAAAAAAGAAGACATTTCCATTGACCCTCTCCCCAGTCTGGAATAAACAGTGCTGGAAAGCAAAGCTTCCCTGTGTAAATAGGAATGAAAAATGTTGACATTTTAAAAACTCTAAATGCTAAAATTTGTTGCTCTGGAAGTTCTTACCGTAGTAGTTCCCTAAAGCAGCAGATGAAATTGAGACATATTTATACAGCTTAAATCAACCTTGAAAGTTCAAAATATTTCCCAATTCCCTACATAATTTTAACTGTTCTCTTTCACACCCGCAACATTGAGCAAATTCAGACTTCAACAAACACTGACAATTTCAATTAGATTTCCCCTTTGATAGCTGTATTTGAAGGTGTTGAAACTAAAGAGGTTTTTTTTCTCCTTTTTTGCTTTTCTTTTACTTCTTGGATTCTTACAATTCCCTTAATCCCTCTCGGCCTTCATTTCACAAAGGAGTCATCCCCAGTGCCCAAAACAAGGGCTCAAGTTGCATTAGGCTGTGAACACTTGAGTTAGAGATGGTTCTTGTCCCTGAGGAAGGTCACTGTCCCTGCCTGGAGGCAGAGGAAGGGAGACCCCAGGGAGACCCCAGAGCCTGGGAGCCCTGTGGTGACAGAGGGCACCAGAGCAGGGCCCAGCCCCAGCCAAGGCTCCTCTCAAGCACACATGGATGAAAAGGAAGGCAGTGATATCACTGTGGACACAACACTCAGCTCAGCCCCTTTCTGGGGCTTTCCCTACCCATGCCCAGGCTGATCATCACTGCCTTTTACATTGCACAAGCTGGCCTTGAAATATTGTTTGGTGTCTTGAGAATTTAAAACCCCAGCATGTGTCAAGAGTTGGCAGAATGGCCCCCACCAGGGAGGGTTCCCTTGAAAGCAGCTTTATGGCACCCTAAGGAATAACAGCTTCTGCTGCTCATCCCAGTGAGCCAATTCCATGCTTCAGGATCAGGTCATGGCACTGCTTTCTGGCCCTCCCTCAGCTCAGCAGTGGATTAACAGAAGCTCTGTGTGACTTGGGGCCTCTGCTGCCTGTGCTCCCCAGGCAGCAGAAGGGAGCAATTGGAACACTTTAGCAGGATGCTAGTTTTGAAGCACTGTGGATCTTTCAGGTTTCATCACAAAGCAAGTTCAAGAGGCTGTGGAGGCCCTTTTCCATGAGTACAAAGAGCACTCTCCAATCATAATGTGGAGGACAGCTTGAGACCCTCACCCAGTCCCTGCCTCCAGCCCACCCTGCTGGGAGACAGAGCTGGGACTCACCTCAGGCCCAAAGCAGAGTTTGGCACACAGCTCAGAGCTCTGGTTTATGGGCAGCCAGAGGCCAGGTCACACAGGTAAGGGTGCCAGGTACCTTCACTCACTGTGACAAGGACTGGGGTTGTGTGCATAGGGAAGAGACATCTGAAATCCAACATTTTCCATTCTAGTTCCATTCCTATTCCCACTCAGGACTCCCTACAGCATTGTGCCCCTGGGTATTTTAGGTGATTTTAGTTACTGATCTCCCCATTTTGCTTGTCCTGCCCCTCACTCCAGACACCAAGGGATCTGTGCCACTGCAGTCAGGATGGTAACACAGGGAAAAAGCAGAATGTCCCCAGATGGGTGGCCTAAAATTCTCCTGCTGCTCTCTGGTATCTCTGTATCCAAGCCTGTGACACAAAGCTCACACCCACAGAGAGCAAGAGCCATCAGGCATTTAACAAGGCCAAGCCACACAGCTCTTGGCTGCTCAGCTGGGACCTAAATTTACCTCCCCAACCTGGTGACTGTTCCTTACAGCAGCTGTTTGGTGACAAGCAAACAGCAGATGGGAGTGGGAGGACAGAAGTGTCCATCCTTCTGTCATTGCCCACCACATTACCACCACCTGCTTCCCTGCCTGGGAGGAATCTGCTGGCTGGAGCACAAGAGAGGACAAGCCAATGGTGCCAGAATCACCCCAGAGTTCCCATCCCACATGTGACACTGAGCCACATGGGGTTTGTCACACCCACTGAGACACAGCCATGGAAAGAAGGAAAAGGAGGAGGCAAGGACATATCAGCTCTTCCAAAAGGCAGCTGCAGAGAGCTCTGCCTGGACAGCTGAGCCCACAGAGCTCTCCAGGCCTCTCTGACCAGCAGTGACAAGCACAGTGACTGGTGATGCTCACCCAGGCTGCTGTCAGTGAGGCCAATGGGACTCCTGAGAACTGGAAGGAATAAGAGGAAAATGGCTTGGTGCAAGGGCTGGAAATGAGAGCACTGAATGGCAAGCAGCACAAAAACGGAGCCAAAGGGGGAAAACATGGCTAGGGAAGAAAAGAGGATGCAGGACAGATAAAGGAAGGAAAAAGGGAAAAGTTTATACATCCCCATTCACCAGCCTGGCTTTCAGGAACATGTCAACTCCTTACTGCAGAAAGCAACTACTTCCACCAGAGCCCAACTGCCCTCAGACCAGTCCTGGGCAGCTCACTAGAGTTCCTCAGGTTTCCTGCTCATTCAAAGGTCTAGGTGAGTGCCTTGCAACTCCTCTGCAGCCTGCCAGGCCCTCAACTGAGCCACTAAAATAAACTGACACTACACGTGGTGCAGACAGAAACACTCCTTACAGAGAAACAAGATGAGCAAATCACATGAAACTTGCTACTCAACTTGTAAGAATTCCTGGTTTTGTTTTAGTTTTTGCTGTGAACTTTCACTCATGTGCTTTAAATGTTGCAGTCCAGAAAGAAACAGATTGAGGAGGATGAGTGTGATGTGAGCTGGTACAAGGAGATGGCAGGGAGAGTTTGGGAGATGTGTCACAGCAACAGTGGGTCAGTATTTAATAGTTCAGAAAGAACTGAAGGCTTGGACTGTTCAGCACAGCCACTGTTTGTGTTTCTTGTCAGTGCCTCCTGGACAGGTTCATCTCCCCTCCTGCAAAACTTGACAAGAGCAGCCAGCAGGTTTCCAATGCAGCTTTCTTGGCTTCAGGAATGAGCTGTCTGATAGGAAGGAAGATATTTCTGCCCTTCCTTTGTTGGTTGCACAAGGTTTGACAGAAATAAAATAGGTACAATCTCAGGCTGCTACTTTCCAATGGCTCCAGAGGAGTCAGCCCCAAGTGGTGTATTGGCATTTAGAGATGTGCACTTAAAGGCTTTGAAACCCTTCAAACACTGACAGCACCCCCAGAAGACAAGACAACGAGCTGCTGAGAGGCCAGGGCCATGTCCAGAGCTGCAGCCAGGCTGGGAACTCTGGAACTCAGTGACTAAACTGCCTTGAGTCATGTCTGACAGCCAGGCTGGGCCCACTGACCAGGGCCTGGGCAGCCCCAAGGACTCCTGAGTGTCCAGCAGGAACAGGACTAAGGGCCTGAAACAGAGACAAGCTCACCTGATGGGTTCTGCTTACACCTCTTTTCTTTAGGTTTTTCTGTCCCCGAATGACCAGCTGCAATTGTGGTGAATGATGGATTAGTACAGGATTTTTCCCCAAAACACAACACACAGTATTTCAGCAACAAACAACCTTTTGCCCCATTTCCCATCACCCACTCTGCTACCACACATGGGTTTTCTAACACCACATCCCTGCTTATCAACATGGCTCCAGAAAGCCCCTTACTTGCTTCTGAGGCAGGTCTAACCCCCAACAGACACTGTGTAACCTGCTCCAGGGAGATATCCCACTCCTCACCTGCCCATTGCAGCCAGAGGCATTGCCAGCCCCAGCTATTCTGCTTCTCTTGGATGGGGAATGGAGGGAGGCCAGGCTTTTCTGCTGGCATGTTATTTATCTCTGCAGCAAGATGCTAAATTTATGTTTCATCTGGTCTGTCACTTCTGCTCCAGTTAGGAAGCATGGAGAATGGTAGTGGCCCACTGGAAGGCTGGGCAATACACAGGCAGGATAAAAACCTTGCACAGAAAACTCTGTGGGTGGTGGATCTGAACATAATTGTCTAGGCCACTGGTTATGTTCAGTTACTACCACATGGACTTTACACTGCAAGGAAACTGCACAAGTGCAGGGGAATTTCATTCCTTCTAGCACACATATTTTGGTCTCATATACACACATCTGATTCACTGTGAGCTCCACAGAGTGACTGCAGAAACAGCTGGACTTTGGTTACAGTGACATTTAAATAAACTGTCATGCTCAGCATCACTGTAACCTGCAAACTGCTCTTCTATCCACAGACCCCAAACTTCTGCTGCTTGCAAATGCCTTTGTTTCACCAGGACTGTACTGATACACAGACACAGCACAAGTGCTGCTTGATCTCCATCCATCCTTTCTCCACATCTTGGCTCCCCTTTGAAAATCTATGTTCAAGTACCTGGTCCTTGGCAGCAGGAATCCCACATGGCCTGTTTGACAGGGCTGGGGTGCCAGGAGCCTGGGGAGGAGGGAGAATAAGGCACTACCCCAGGAGGGCTGGCTGCCTGTGAGCTTAAACAAGGTGCCCCATAATACATCAACATTCACTGAGCACAGCTGGGTCCTGCTTGGAGAGGAACATGGAAGCAGCAGGAAAGGGTGACCACACTTACCACTGGAGTTCTGGGAATTGCTGTTTGTTTCTTCAAAGTTGTTTTGCACTTTGCCTTCCACTCTTCTGCTGAAAGCACTTTCTGCTGGGTGGAGAACAGAGCAGGAATGGTGACTGGTCAACACTGATGCAGAACCAGGCAGACAGGAGGCAAGACATGCTCCTGTGCCACATAATCACAGACCCTGAGTACAGCAGAAAGGTCAAATACCTCATTTTGGAGGCAAATGGGCCAGATTCAGTGAAGGGATAACAGGTGGGTATTTTTCTTGAATGCCTTCTGGCTGAGGTGGCCTGGATTGGCTCTTAGGGAGCCCATGAACACCAGTCCTGACTGAACCAGAAAGGTCATGTCTTCCTCCCCTGCAAAAAAACCCAACCCTTATCTTACTCTTCCTTAAGGCAACAAGCAGCCCTTAACTCCTGTGAGCACAGGTGACCAGTCTGAGACTGGGCTCAGGGCCTCAGGACCACACCAAAGTGTCACCTACAGAAGCATTGTGCCAGCTTTCCCTGTGCTCCCAGCCACCTGCACTCCCTTCCTAAGCACCCTCCTGGAAATGTTGATGCAGAGGCCTGAAGGATTGTCTCAGGGCCTGCCCACCATGTCTGGAAAAGCTCTGGAAGGTCCTCTGGCTCTGTGCTTCCCAACACTTCCCAACAGTGCCCTTGTTCCCTGAGCCCCCCCCCGAGCTCCTGTCAGGGCCCTCTCTGCCCTCTCCAGCCACAGCACAGGGCAGTTCCCAGTGACTGCACTGGAAGGCTCCTCCAGAGCACCCAGGCACTTCCTGCCCCTGGCAGTGGCCACAAGCCCTGAGGCATCCCTGAAGCATCCCTGAAGCATCCCTGCACAGCACAGCCTGGGGTTCCTGCCCTGCTCAAGCTCAGCACCAGCTCAACAGTACAAGGAGGTCCTGTCTCACTTCACAGGGTCTGCAATATCCAGGCAAATGGATTTACTGTGGTGGCTCAAAGGATAAACTAGAGATTAAACAGAAATGAACTGGCCAAAGCAATGTGTGTGTCCTGTGCTGGACAGGCCCTTGCCCTGCACTCTCATTCTGGAGCACACTGTCACCCGAGAGCTTCACAGGGACACGGCCTGGCCTGGCTCTGCTGGGCACAGCCTGCAGACTGGGCAGGGCTGGGGACACAAGTCTTCCATTCAGGAGTGATGGGGACTCCTGAAAAGTGCTGCCAGACCATGATTTTATTCCTGCAGACCACTGGAGGGGTCACAACTACTGTCAGGACTTGTCAGAGGCCCCGGGTTCCTGCAGCTCCCAGGGCTGCAGCGTGGCTCACACACGTGGGCTTTGGGGCTACCAGAGACCTGAACTGAAGGAAGAGCCCAGCCTGTGGATTTTGGCCCAGCCAGTCCTCAGTGGACCCTTCCAAGTCCTAAGCAGGCTTCTCAAACTCTCAATCAACTACACTCCTGACTCTTAAAATTCAAGAGAACAAGCAAACTTGGGAACCAAATCAACTGAAACAGAAACACATCAAACAGGGCTGAAAAGGAGCTGTAAACATTATCTACCTAGGCCACTTGAGAGATAAATAGTAGAAACAAAAGGCCTTAAATAACAGGAAAATCAGACAGTGACAAAATGGTTTGGGTCAACCCACCCCTCCCAAGAGACCCAGGTTCAAGTCCTGGCTTATGTCACAAGTGGAAGTGAGATGGAGGTCTCCAAAAACCTTTGTAAAGAATTTGCATGATGGTTTTGCCTTCATCCCTTAGCTTCCCCCCCAAAACCTCCCCCAGGTCTGGCAGTAAGAAAAATCTGGTTTAATGCACCTGCTTGGTCTTACTGTGCCCTTCCCACACTGAGAGGGCAGCTCACTCTGTTATCTCTCCTTGTATTGGAACCTTTTGAAAGTGAAGTAAAATTCTCTGTATGGACCAAGTCCTTGGCAGCTGTGGGTATGTGTTATCCAACAAAACCCACCCTCGTTCATCATCCATGGCCTCTCACACCACAGCCACCTCTCATACTCAGCATCAGTTCATGCTAGACATTCTGGGGGTGTTTAAACACCAACTGATTGACCAGCCCTTCTTCTGCACCCAGATGGGATCTCTATCCATCAATCCCACAAACTTAAGAGGTGCTTCCCAGTGGACTGCACATGGCACACTATGTTTCACACCCTATTTATTAACTGTTATTTTTCAGTAGTCTTTGCTTTCTTTCTTCAAATTTTTTTTTAGGCTTGATCTTGTTCAGAAGGAGGAAACTGAGACAATGGGAGGATCAATCCTAACTTGCATTTTCTAACTCTTCAGTAATGGTTCTGTAATACTGATTTTTCTGTTTATCTCTCGGAGGTTCCTGTGGGGAATAGAGCACTGTGAAAACACCTGGACTCCACTGCACTTCCAAAGGCACAGACCAAGCCCTGAGAACATCACCTTGAGGGAAACAAACACTAAATGCCAAACAGTGCTGAAAACCAAGCAAAAAATCCCCATTCCTGACAAGCCATTACACCAATCCTTGTCAGGAAGCACTTCTCAGTTTGTGACACCAGGATTTGAAACAGGGTCTTTTGCACCTTGTGGTTACCACGATGTTTAACAAAAACAACTTGTCACTGGGAAGGGATTAGAAAGGATCGAATCCCCTCAACTGCTGCTGGGAGCAGCTTCTCTGGGACAGTCATGGATGGAGCAGACGGAGGCCAGGACGGGTGAACAGGGCAGGACTGACACTGAGCAGCTCAGCAGGCTGAAGGGCACTTGGTACCTGTGATGGCCTTGCTTCCTGGGGATGAGGAATTGGGAGCGCGGAACATCTGGGCCTGGGAGGCGGGCGGGACGCCGGAGGGCGCGCGGTGCAGGAGGCTGGAGCAGCGGTTGATGGACGCCGGGGACTTTTTGCTGGACTGGCTCGTCTGTGTCTTCACTGCCACGAAGAGTGGAGATCGAGAGAACTCTGGATATGAACACTCAGAACTAGTGCCTGCACAGCCAGGGAGCTCCCAGAGCGGGGCCTGCTGCAGCTGCTGATCCACCGAGCCCCTGCGACAGAGCTGGGCTCCCCCCTGGGGAAGCTCCTTAGTTCCCCTGCAGTGGGCTCCTCTAACTGCCACAGGACCGACCCATTCCTGCTCCTGCAGGAATCACCCCATCCATCCAGGAGCACTGTGTGATTGCCATGGCCTGGCTGGGGGCACCTGCAGCTCTGGCCTCCACGTCTATGGACTGAATTTTGGGAACAGGTTTCTAAACTACTCAGATCTCTGAGTAGGGACAAGCTTTGTTTCTTGAGCCTTGAATAAATCCTAGTGATCTCCAGCTACATTCCTTGTCTCTTTGACCAAATACAAAGGAAAGGGCACTGTTGGGAATGGAATGGAATTAGGAGGCAGAGTGAATAAAGGCTTTTGGTCCCATCTCCAGACTGATGACATGTGGAGAAATTCTGATTATTACTGGGATATGCTCTTTGAATGCATTGATATTTTGGTCTCTGCAGCACACAGTGAGGATCACCAGGAATTGTCAATGCCAAAAGTCATCTAAAACACCTTCAGGAGGACAGCCCTTCATCTGGGCCACAGGGATTAAATAAACCATTGCAAAAATGGAGAAACTGTCTAAGAACCCCCTTCACTCGTAAGGGGCCTCTTCTATGGGAATTTGGATATGGGTCCTGAAGCACCAGCCCCACTCCAACCACCTGTCATGAAAAATCACTAACAAAGAAGGTTCAACCAACCCACAGTCCCAGCTCCCTACCAGTGATTTCTACAGTGATACTGTGGGATGCCTTAAGGTGGAGGGACAACAGCAGCACCTGCACATCCTACACAGTGTGAGTGAGAAATACTCATCCACACTGAGCAGCTCTCAGGGGAATGCCATGGCAGCACCACAGCCTAACTCTGAAACAGGGGAGAAATCCCCTAGGCTGGGATGGGACACTCTTTTCCAAAATCCCAGGAGACTTCACAGACCTTGGCTGTGACTGGCTCTCACCTTCAGCAGCAGCACTGGGGACTGGGAGTGTGTACATTCACAGGACATTGCAATTCCAGGGGTTTTGATTCACTTGCTCTGACATACAGCCCTAAGCTGACATTTCCTCACATGTCAGTGTAGTTCTGCAGGAAATTATGCACTGGTTTTCTCACAGTTTAGTCAGGATACTTCTCTGCTTGGTCTCCAGCCAGATAAATAGGCAGAAGGCTTGTTTTGCTCTCTATGCTTCCTTTCAATCTCCATGGATAATCCTCCTCCAGCTGCTGCCAAACTGCCAGCAAAAATGTAGTCAGATATGAAAATTTCCAGCTTGTGGATCGTCTGCTTCCAATGAGGATCATTGCCACCAATGTCTGCTTTATTCCCCATCAATGCCATGAGAAACAGCCATCAGCTACTCTTCAGTGCCAGACACAGAGAGCATCACTGCACATCCTCTGCAGACCAGATACTGCTCTGAGATGTGACAATAAAAGTCTCAATGCTATGATGATCTCCAAAATGTCTTCTTCTTCCTCCCAAATGAAGCGAACAGTATGTCTTCAAACTGAGACCCCACAGAGAAGGCTGCTCCAGCTGACACTAGGCAGAGAGAGTTTTGAGCAGCAATGCAAGACATACAAAGGAACTTCAGTTCTAGCAGTCTGGAGGAAGCTAACAGTTCATTGGGAATAAAATGTTCAGTCTGTAGTTCATCAGATGCCAAATTCCTTTTGAAGGCTGAGCAACACAGGTAGAGAGCATCACATGGCTCCTCTGCTCTGCTCTGGAAAAGTCACCTTCACTGTGGAACTCAAGGCCTCAGGCTGATGAAAAGGCCAAGATGTTTCTAAAAATGAAAATCCTGAGTGGCTGAATGGCCACAAAAAACCTCCTGCCTCAAAATCTGCAGCAAGACTGGAGACAGCACCATGGGCAGCTGATAACTGCTGCTGTGGAGCTTTTCAAACCCTCTCAGAAGGCAGCAGAGACCAACCCCAGTGGAAGCTGCAGTGATGTGGAGGGTGATTCTCACAGTCAGTCAGCTCAGGGCTTTGTGCTGCAGCCCTGCAGCATGGCCCAGGCTGGGCTGAAGGACACACCTGAGGCAGGAGATGCTGAGAACACTGGGGGCTCCAGCCTGGCAGCAGGAAAAGCTTGGTCACCGCTGTGCTCAGCTGCAGAGGAGATCCCAGGGGGATGCTGAAGAGGCTGAGGTGCTCCTTGGGGAGCAATCAGGAATTTCCAAGGGGATCAGGAAGGCAGTGCCAGCTCTCAGATCCTTCCTGACCCAGGGCTGGTGCCTGCCCTGCCCAAGGGTGGAGAACAGACTGGAGAACACTCAGAGGAGGAGACAAGAGGATGACCAAGGGCCAAGAACAGCAGAGCTTACAATGGAAACACAAGTCACTCCTGTGATTTAAGCAGGGCCTGGAGAGCAGGCTAGGCCAGCTCTATAAAGGACAGAAACTCAGTAACTTAGTCCTCCTCCTTCACTGAGCACACAAGGTTATAAATAGGACCCAGTGCTCAAAGCTACAGCTGGCTAATTTTAGTCTTAATTTAGTGGAGGCAATAATTCATCAAAATAATTACCTTATGTGATTGCTGCATTTTCTGTCACTCAAAAGCAAGATTAGATGTCTCTCTAAAGCATATCTGTGTGCAATTCAATCATGGCACTCCTACAGAATGTGTTTCTCCAGGCAGTCCAGAGATCACAGTGGTCCCTCCTGGCTTTCCTGCTTTTGGGGAGACCTTAAAGTTCTGTGATTGACAAGCTGTGGCAGCAAGGAGAAAATCTGGCCCACAAATCCACACACTACCACGATGCACCACCACAGTAGGGACCAGATTGTGTCAGCAACATTCCTTTTCCTTTTTCCAGGTAAAAATTCTGGTTAATAATTTGTGTATGGTATTTGTTTAGAAAGATCTAGTCAGGGAACCATTTTGAAAGTTCAGATGGAATTATATCATCACCTATGGAGAAAAAAACTGACTTCACTGAACGTGTTGGAAAATGTTTCCATAACAATGGCCTGAAATTCCATACTCTGAGCAAACACCTTGGCTATGGCAAACAGGTCTTTCCACAGGAAAACCCCTCTGCTCAAACCTATCAAATTTTTAATGTGTGTCTTTATACACATGAACAGGTGGAGCCTGTTGCTAAAACACTGTGGGATCAAACTGGGAAAAGCACCTGAACTCACAGATTTCCCTCACTGAACTGGTGGAAGCAAAGAAACACCATCCAACTGGAATCTGGAGCTGTTTTTTTCCTGGCTACACAGGGTCTGTGTGGAAACCAGCTGTGCTACCAAAATGGCAGCTGCCTCACTGAAACACTGCATTTAAGCACTTTGGAGGAATAAATTGTATCCAGTGTGCATCCAATACAGAAAGGAACTGAGCAGCAAGCCTTGATGAACTGCCTTGAGCATCTCAGGTGTCAGGGTGGGTGTAGGTCCGTCTGTCCCCTGGAGAGCCAAGAATGATCCCAGGCATGGAAAGGCCCATCCCACAGACCCTGAGAGAAAAAGCCCCTACTCCTCACTCAGAAAAAGGAACCTTGGAAGGAGACATTTGGCATTAACAATTCCAGGGAAGCTCACAGCAGAGCTCTTTTCCAGACAGCAGCTATCCAGCAGCTCTGACCAGAAATTATCCTGCAAGATGCTATTGAAGCTGCAGGATATAATTCTTGTTTTACCCATTTTCAATGACTTTTCATTCATTATGACAGAAAACCAGAAACACAGGCTCTGGAAGGGAAGCTTGCACTCCAGCAGAGACCCAGACAGCTGAACTGGTGATGCTGAAGGGCTTTCCTCATCCATTCCCACTATGACTGAATTTTCAGCATTTGCCTTATACCAGAAGAATGAGACCAGGGTAAAGACACAGTTTCAGCTTTACTTAATCTGACTGCAAGGACCCAAGAAAAGCCAGCTGTGCTTTTCAAAAGTCAGGTGCTAACAGCTTCCTCACAGACCTTGGATTTTGGGAGAAACAGTCTGAGCAGCAGAAAGCTGTGAGATGTACTGGCCAGGCTCACCATGCCCTCTCCTATATCCTCATCAGGGTTAGTAGCTTGTCATTGTAAATCATAAATCTTACTGGTCATGGGAACTAGGAGAGGAAAACAGACTTAAAAAAAAAAAAAAGGAAAAAGAAAAGTTTATGGGGAGGGGGTTAAACCTTATGAAAATACTGATCCTGAGTGTCCTCATAGCTAAAGATACTTGAAAGGACTGGAAACCCACCTGCACAGCTCAGGGCCTGCTGATCTAGCCTGCAGCAGGGGCAGCTTCTTTTCTTTTGCTGCAGAAATGATGGTGCAAGAATGGCCTCAAGCCCAGCACTCAGAACATGCCTCCTCCTCCAGAACTAGGGCAGGGCCTGGGGGGGCCACTGGAACTGTAGGGCCCCCAGAGAAACACAGCTGGGGTTTCTTTTCTGCTGGAGAGCCTGGACTGGAACCAGCAGCTCAGCTATTACAATGGCTGGTTGGGAAGGTGGGAGACATCAGTGGCAATAAATGACCTTGAAATGGGAAGCACTGGGAAGGTAAGGATTAGCTAGAGCTGAGCAAAGCCCAGTGCTCACTGCACACTGCTCCTGAGCTCTCTGTAGGGGCAGCAGAGACCCCAGAGCCCTGCTGTCCAAGGGCTCCTCTGTGGCAGGAGATGGACCCACTGCTGGTCACCAGTGTTTTCAGCCTGAAGGCTGAGAATACCTCAGTGAAGAGGTGGAGCTTCCATGGGCAGGCAACCACAGGAATAACTGCACTGAGTGCAATCAGAAGCACTGGGGCAGGTCCTTCAGCAGGTGGCAGATAACAAGATTAGCTTCGTGATGCTGATGCTGGACACGTATTTTATGCCCTGCACCTTCTACCATGGTCCATATCCAAGAGAACCTGCTTGGCACCTGTCAAGAGCCACCAAACCTTAAAAGCAACAGTCTGGTGGAGCATATTCCCATAAACCCAAGGGTGCCTCACTAGAATCCCTTAAAAACCCGATTCCCGGGGATTTTGGGGTGGACGCGCCCCCTGCCGGCTGCAGCTGCTGAGCTCGGCTCGTCCCTCATCCCATCCCTCATCCTCCTCTCCATCATCCCAAGCCCTGGAGCAGCACACCCCGGGCACCCAGCAAAGCTCAGGGGAGTGCTGGGAAGGGAGAAGGAAGTTCAGCTGTAAAGAACTTCTCTGCAGACTTTGAAAGTGTTCAAATCCAGCAGGTAGCAAAAATTTCTCTCAACATGTCTAGTCAAATTTTGCACTGAATTACACTGAACTGCTTGTTAAAGCCTCCTCCCCTCTGTGTGGGGAGTGCAGACCACAGTGCTGTGCAGTTTGTTGACAACTGCCTTGTCCTGAGCTCCCTGAAATAAATCATTTATTGAGTGTGATTCAGTAGCAAGCTGCTGAGGTCATTTAAGTGATTTTGAAACCAGTTTTATCTCACTGCTTGAAATAATTCCCCAGAAGCTCATAGAAAGATGCTTCTTCTCTAACATCTATGTTCAGTTATTATTTAGGGGAGTATAAAAATGTTGTGCATCTCTTCAGTTAAAAAAGAGCCTAAACCATCAACCCCACAAGGAACATGTGTAGAATTCCATGGGCTGGGGTAGGAGCCCAGAGACATTCCAGATCTAACTCTCCAGTGTCCCTGTGAGAGGAGATCCCAGCTCAGCTTTACAGTGCTCAGCACATGATCTGTGTCCTGCCCACTGCAACCCCACAGCTCCAGGGGAAGGATCCCCAGGAGTGAAGCTCCCCAGAGCCCCGGAGGTGCCAGCCTGCAGAGGGCCAGCCCTGCAGCAATACTCACTGATGGGGGCGTGCAGAGCCACGTGCTCTTGGTAGGGAGTGTAGTACTTGTACTGCTTGCCACAGAACTCACAGGTGTAGTTGCCAGTTTCTGTGAAATGAACAAGGACAAAGGTCAGGAAGGAGGCCAGGCCTCTTACACAACTCCCAGTTTCTTTTTACAGAGAAACTGGTCAGGTCACACAAACATTCACACAAACATGCAAACTCCTGCATGTGGAACTTGCCTGCCTTGTAATCCACACATCCTTTTCCCAAGAAAGGAAACAATTCAAAACAGAGGGATGGACCATGCATAAAAAGTTCAGTAGAACTGAACAAGCTTCAGAAGATTACCCCAAAATTACAACAAGTAAGTGTGCAAAACAAGGGAGAGAATCCAGTTCTAAAGTCTGTATTACAGGTGACACAGTTCTGTCCTCTGGTTACAGAAGGTCTGGGACGTGTGGACAACAGGAACAGTCAAACCAGGAAACAAACAGGTTCAAGTATTAGAGAACTTTTATTTGGGATTGTGGAGTTCTCTTGCAGGAGAAGGGGCTCTACTGGAGTAATGTGCTCATTCCTTCTTTGGGGATACTGGAAATAATGGAGTGTAACCACACACTGATACCTCCTCCTCTTGCCAGTGCTGGGAGTACAGAACTGGCAGCAAGCTGCAAGATGAAGGAAAATCCATGGATAATCAAATATTTCCAAAATGGAAAATTCAGGGAAATGCTTTGGCAAAACCTGGTGTTCTCTCTGTTTCTCTCTGCTCTGTTTGAGGACCTGCCAGCTCTCAGTGCACCTTCAAGCCCTCTCTCATCCCTGCCAGATTGCTTTTCCCTGAACTCCCCTCCCCTTCTCTTTGCAGAGCTCTTGAGCAGAACACATCACAAGGCTGCAGTTCTTCGGGCCAGGGCTGTTGGTGTTTGATGCTCCTTTGAGCCTGAACATACCTGTGAGCATCCAAACCCCAAGCCTGCTATGTAACAGTGCTTCCTGCTTTCTCTAGAGGTACTGCAGCCAAGGGCAGTGAACTCCTGAGCTTTCCTTTTTATTTGACACAGTAGTGACTCTTACTTGGCCCAATCTTCTGGAAGGGTTCGGGCTCCTCCTCCTTCACCTCGTCGGCAGCAATGACGGCCTGGTCGTAGGGGTCTGCAAGAGAACAGAACCAGAGGACAGCTGACAACACCTCAGCTTTGCCTTCTACAGCTGCATGGGCACTGAATGCTCCTGCACCTGTAATCACATTTCCATCTGTAACAGGATTGGAAAACAGGAATGATAAACCAGTGACCCCTCTGTCTGACTTGTCTCTCCTCCTCTTCCTCAGGTGCCCCAGGATTACTCCTGCTCCCAGCCCACTAACAGGCCTTGTAGGAATTAATGCTTAAAAAATGCAGAGAAAAACTGAATGAACACATTGCAAAGCCTGATCCATATTTCCTGATTTTATTCCAGGGAATCTCCCCTCTAATGCTGCTGAACTGGCTGACAGTGGGCACAGCAATGCAGTCTGCAGGCACATCACCTACCAAATACCAGCCTGGGACTTCTACCAGCTAACAGCACAGCTAGCAACAAATCACAATCACAACCCAACCCACTTTAGAGAAGAATTTGGTGTATGCCTTGAACAATTTACAAGATCACCACAGACATGAAACACCTGCTTCTTTGTTGTCTGAAGCCTGACCAAGTGAATGTACAACAAAAGCCTGGTATCTGCTAGGGCTGGGCATCAACCTACTGGCTGTAGACACTGGGGAGGGAGAGAGGATGCTCCTGTCCCACTGCAATCCCTGACAAGACTCCTTTGACTCTTACCAGTTCAGAATCGACCTGCTGTGTCTGAACTACTGAATGCTTGAAAAGGTTTGTGAAATAAAGCACACAAAGGAGCTCAGCTTACCTGCCCGGTTTTCTGGGGCCCCTTCCACACTAAAAACTAACACAGAATAGAAGAAGGAGGGGAAGAAACAAAACAGAAATTAAATCCTCTTAAATGGTCTTGTTTTCCTCCTGCATTTCACACACTGCTGCAGCACATTTCAGCCCCACTGAACAAACCAGGCTTTGTGCCCCAGTCCCTCCTCTTCCCAGCAGCATCCTCACAAGACCTGGTTGAGCATGCCCAGCCCTAATTCACACAGATGCTCAAGGCCTTTGTTCTGACCCTGACACGGCCCCAGGTGGAGTTCAGGTGCACAGCTGCCTCACCCCTGCATGTGCTGAAACAGCAGCCCCAGGGAGGAGCTGGGACAGTCCTTGCACACTCATGGAACCCTTTCCAAGCTCTCTTGTGGCCCCTGGCAAAGTTCCCTGAGACATTTCTGACTGAGGCAGCCACATTCCCCTCACACTGACTGTCAGTGCCACTAATTTTCTTCTGGCTCCCACAGGAGGAAGGGAGCTGGCAGTGGTGCCCTGCAGGAGAACACTGGCTGTCCTCAGAGCTTGTTCAGATGTCCACACTTCCCAGCTAAACACAACCATTTTTTTGGACAACCATGTATTGTGAAAAGCACTTGCTTTTCTGAGACAGCCCAGCCATTCAAAACCTGCTCCTGTGCAGCTGCCTCTTTCTAGAACTCTCCTTAGCCAAGTGAGGAGCAGTACTGCCAGGCTTGCAGCACACACAGGGAAGGTCTGGAATATCTGTGGGCTCCCAGGTGAGGAGCTTTAGATACTCAGTAAGCAGGGGGCAAGCCAGCATGTTGATACTTCATTTACCCCAATGCAGAATAAAGAAACACTGCTTCTGGCAGTGGGTGTCTGCTTCTGTCCAGGTGTCACCAGCCTAGGCCACATCTACAGTCACCCTTTAAGGGCCACTGACTACTTCAGCAGCTCACTACCACAGTCATTAACAAAAATGAAAGTTCCCAACTCTGAAATCTGAAATAATTCACAGAGAAGTATGCTGGGAACAAACCTGTAAATTCAGAAACCAAAAAGCAACCAACTTCTTCCCAGAAAATAATCAGGCTGACCATTTACCTTGAGGTACTCAGTCCCAGGCTCTCCATCCTAACCATGACCCTCACTGCAGACCCACTGCAAGGTCCCTGGTCCCAGCACAGATGTTGTTTTTATGCACACAGAGAGAATCAGGCACAGCAAACTCCTCCCTGCAGTGCCTGTAGACTGTGCCTCCATGGCAAAGACAGGTGACCCGTGCAGTGCCACGTCCTGCACAGCACAGCACAGGCCACATGCTCCTGCAGAGCCACATTTTGCTTCCCCAAAGACTTCTCAGCCTAGTTCAGGTGTCTGAGTGTCAAAACATTACTCACCATCCACGGCATGTAGGTCTCTGTGCTCTTGGAAGCAGCTATAGTATTTATATTTTTTCCCACAAATGTCACACGTGTACCTAAAATTGTCTGTAGGAAGAAGAAAACAGACCAGTTTAGAAACTCTGAGGTGAAAGGCAAGCACTGCAACCACACTGGTCAATCAGACACCCCCATGCACTGACACATCCCACGTGCTCTGTCAGGTCTCTAAGGCACACAGACAACCACTGCCTCACACTGTTCCCCCTGCCCCACACGATATGGCTTGGGGCATATTCTGATTTATTTCCTCTTCAGACAGCTCTGCTCTCCAGGGCAGACCCCACAGACCTCACAGCAATGAGGCTGCAGGGCAGCAGGCCCTGCTGGCATCTCCTTTGGAAGTTCAGGGAGAAGCAGCTGTAGGTCAGGACTGGGACAAAGGGGCAGAACTAAGCACAGAACCAATGTATGAGCACACACCTGCTTCCCACTGCTGCTGTTTACTGACTCCCAACTGCACCCAGGATCTGTCAGAACCAAGGAACCCAGGAGACCCAACAACCCAAGGCAGGCAGGACAGTAAGGTGCTCAGTGAAGGGAGGGCTGGTGAAGCTTGGCTTCATATCCATTTGTTCCCTACACCCCATCACTTCATCCCAGCATCAACCAACCCTTCACCACAGCTGTGTGGGGCAGACAGATGTAAAACAGCTCCAAATGTTTATGGATCTGGTTTGTTCTGAATGGGGATCGGTGTCTTTAGCTCAGCTATCACATCAGTGCATGAGGAGGATTTCCTGGCCAGCCTGGTGGAGTGTTTCCCCTCTCTGCTGCCTGACACACTCTGGGGTGCCTTTCCTGAGCAGTCACCCCACCTGTCAGACAACCCCAGGACAATGGCTTGGTGCTATGAGCCCACAGCAAAGTGGCAAACATCATAAAGTCCATGGCAAACACAGTGAAACACATCATTTGTACAGCCACAAAGGATCCTGAAACCTGTGTGTTTCCTTCCCAGCAGGAGCAAGGAGTGCAGGCAGCAGCTCCCAGGGCTCCACAGAGGACCTGCCAGTCAGGGAGCTCCCCTGCAGCAGTGCAGTTGTATCCATGTATTCCCACTATCAGCAGAGTTAAAGCCTTGTTTTTACCTCTTCCATCCTGTGTTCCAACACACCAGACTGTGCACATTAAGTAAGCTCTCATTTTATTTCTCCATCACTTTACTTTTAGAATCACTCCCTATTTTAAGCTATGATATATTGGTACAGTGTAATCACTCACTTGGGTTCACTGCTCAGTCCAGAGCACATGGGGTTCAGCACTAAATAAAGGATCACTGTCACCCTTTATTCAGAGTGACTGGAGAAGCTGTGATGATCTAGCAGAGAAAATTGCCAAATCTAAACGGTGTTAAACACCTGGGCACCGGAACTTTACCTCTGTGACTAAAAAATATTTGTATCTTAATCAGAGCACTGCAGGGCTAAACTAGAGTTAAGGGGTTTTTAGAAGTCTAGGCTGGACAAGCAAGGAGAAAGGGACTCTGCACAAACAGCATGGCTTGAGGGAGAGGAGGAGGAGCAGCAGAACACACCTGTAAGAACATTCCAGTGGCAAAAGCACTGGCAAGGCACATTTAACTGTGTTTGTTCCATTATGTGATCTTGTGCAGGCTCCTTGTGTGGTCACAAAACAGTGCTGAGGGCCTCCCTCTTCCCTGGGCCCTGTCCCACAATGAAGAGGATCAATGATTGCTGCTATCTGTGCAGCTGTTGCAAAAACCCCCCAGACAATTAGCACAGTCAATTAGCAGAGAAACTCCTAACTTGGCATCAGTCCCACCTCGATGGGTGTCCCCAAACCAAGGAACCAACCTCCTTTTTGAAGTGCAATGAGCTCTACAGGACCAACAGAAGATTAACTCTCCAAAGCAGTCCCAAAGAGCAGGCACTTTCATGTTCAGAGAACAAAAACTATTATGGCCTTAGTTTGGAAGAAAAGAGCTCAGTAAATAGTAAGGCTTGTTAGAAGAAAACTAAACTAACATTTCACAGGGCCAGGCATGGCTACCTGTGGTCCCTGTCACACACAGGGATCTTACTGTCCCCAGCAGAGCCCATGCTGGCTGTGGGCACTTCTCCCCTTGGCAGTGCAGGGAACATGGAACATGTAACAAGTGCCAACAGCACAGCCCAGAGAAGAGGGGTTTGCTGGTGTTGTTAGGGGACTGTCCCCACAGGCAGGGATTACAGAGAAGTAAGAATTTGTTCCAGCTGGTCCAGCTTGGCACTGATCTCCTGGGCTCTGCAGGAGAGAACACCCAGCAAGCAGTGCCCAGAGACAGGAGCCTTACAGAGAATTCACAAAGAGCTGCCCATGTGCAGCCCAGCTTTACCTCTCTGAACAGCAGTCCCTGCTGAGGCTGCTCCCAAGAGCCAGGCCCCCTCCTCCTCACCCAGTACAGCCTTCTCTGCTGACAGCCTTCCAACACACCCAGCACTGACCCAGCAGACACTGCTTGCTTAGCCAGAACCTCCCTGGGCAGAACCACCTCCCTGCAGTACCACTTAGAATCACAGAATCCCCTGGGCTGGAAGGGACCCACAAGGATCAGACACCCCAACAATCTCAGAGCATTGTCCAAATGCTTCTTGAGTTCTGTCAGGCTGTGCTCACAGGGAAGCTGTTCCAGGGCAGTTTTCCTGCTGTGGGTTATAACTCCAACCCCAAGGTATCCAGCTGGGGCACAATATCCAGCACCTGTAACACAGCTTGCCATGGGAAGAGCTGCAAGGGACTCCAGGTGCTCAGGTGTGACTGCAAACCCACACTGAAACCATCCCTAAACCTCTGCACAGGTGGATCCAGACAGCTCATGCTACCTAGGCAAGTTTGCTCAGATTCAAAGTCTCTGCTGTCATCAGGGGCTGCACCTTAAGGCTCCACCCAAAACACAACGACACCAGCAGGTGCTATTAGGGCAGGGAAGGACACTCCTCAGCCCCCAGCACATGCTGGCCCTTCCTGGTATTCAAATCCTTGCTGCCAGCTGAGCAATGACCCTGCTGCAAACACAGACCTTCAAAAGCTCCAAAGACATCTGCTCAAACCCCAGACTCAAGTATCACTCTCCTTCATGCTCAGGAGCCTTTCCAACAGCAGCAGGGATTCCAGAGAGAGGTCTAGTGAGTACCAGCTGTACTTATTTAGTCAGCTCACAGTTCATCTTTAATACACAGCCAAAACAGAGCACCTTATCTTGCTAGCAGTAGAAAAGGCAAGGCACAGCCTCATTACAAGGCAGGTCCTCAGCTATGAAGGACTGGCACACTCAGATGGCAAATGAGCAGGTTTTTCAAGTACCCCAGGAAATAACTCCATGGGGACTGAAAGAAGTTTTGACCACTCTGCTTGCAAGTGGATCCCAATAAAAGAGAGAATGAGCTGCTCCTCTCTCCCATCTCCAGGAGCTGCTGCCAGCTGGCTCTGGTGGTGTGTCCAGCACTCACTGGGACTGGCTGAACTCCCTGCCCCAGGGCTGAGCTCAGCTCTCTTCCCAGCAGATCCTGTATTCAAAATCTGAAGAATTTTTGTTGGTTTGATTCACATATTCCCCAGAGAAGGAAGCACATATTTCATTTTGGCAGGAAAGAGAAGGCAGAGAACACATGCCCAGCAGTGGCAGCCAAAACAAGACACTTCTTTCCTTAGGACACTTGGCCTCAGTGGATTTTGCTTTAGAAATTCAGGAAGGGAATAAGAGCAATCAGAAATGTGTTGAAAGGTCAGGAGCCCTGTATCACTAAAAACACAGCTAGAAACACAGATCACCTAAGCCACCCTCTAAGTGCAGGAATACCACAAAAGCTGGGTACACACTGAGCCCACTGGGCTCCAAGAGCTCTGCACAGCATCCCAGAAACCCAGACTGGAAACATCCATCCAGCTGGCATCCCTGCAGTGCTGCCAGCACAGCCCATGAAGGGTCCCAAACGATGGGCTCTCCCCACAGCAGCTGCAGGAGCTCCTCAAGGACCTGTCCAAGGTGAAGAACAATTTCCACTGGGCCCAGAGTTCACACTGAGCTTTCAAATGGCAGAAGCCACAAAAGGTACTTGATAGAGGAGCTCTCAGCAGCTGGCACCCTGCACACACCCTGGAATCCCATTGATCCTCCTCTGGCAGAGCACTACAGGGACTGCAGTCTAGCAGGGACAGTCTCCACATGTGGAAGGGCAAAACTGCTGGATGCAAACAGATCACAACAGCCTGATGAATTCTTCCTAACATCCAGAAATGCTGCAGGTCCCAGTCAGGATAAACTCAGGAAGATTAGAAGAGGGCAGTCTGGACAGCACTGCTTGTCCTGCTCCATGAGCAGGGTGGCTCCTTTGCACCAGCAGGTTTGGGAATGGCAAAGGAAGCACCCAACATAAGGAATTCTATTCTAAATCCTACATTCTATGACAATTTCACATAACTCATTCACCTTGACAAACAAGGTTTCCCAAACATAAAGTCCAAGAGCAGCACTTAAAGGGGAGGGGCTGGATTTCTTACAGCTGCATTACATTTATGTCACCTCTCTATTTGAGGCTGTGATGTTTCTGGCCCCAAAAAGGCTTTCTGAGTGGGGTTTGAGTGACCACAAAGGATCAGCATCATCCCTCCAGCTTTGGCCAGTGGATCACAGGACAGTCGATGACTTGCTCTGATCCTTGGTTTCACATTCCTTGTTTCCTGAAAATCTGCTGGCAGATGCTCAAGTTCTGCTGATGACAAACCCAGAGGGCTGGAGCTGGGGAATGGCTCTGTGGCAGTACCTGGAGAAAACATCACCTTTCCTGGGATATCTGCCTCACTGGAAGGAACCATGAGCAACACCAGCACTCTTCAGGAAGAGCCAGTCCCCATGACTAATCCACCTGATGCAAAGAAACAGGAAAGGATGGCATTTTCTGAGGACCATGCTGCATGCTTCCCACTGGGAAACACCTCTCCAAGCTGTGTCCAGGGCACACTCTACCTGAGCAGCCTCCCTGGAAGACCCAGAGTGCAGCTAATGCTTCCTTACAACACATCAGGGAAAAAACAAAACATCTGGGACCCTCACTTGTTTCTGTGGATTCCACCCAGGGCAGCACAAAGACAGCTCTGGAGAGAGGCTTCTTCTCCCTTTCCGCAGCCAGAGGGGCACCTAGATGGAAAGGAACACATTTATGGCTTCCTAAGCTGGCAGAACATTCCCCGCGCAGGCTCACAGACAATTCCTCTGACCTGAGCCTTTGGCATCTTTGGAGGATTCCTTCCAGACTGGCAGTGAGGAGAGGCAGAGTCAGGGCTGCAGGCAGGAGCACAGACCCCCCTCTCCTCCCCACTGGAACTGTGCCTGGCACACAGGTTACAGCTTTACAGAGGCATTTTACAGCCAGGGACAGAGCTGCCAGTAAAATCAGCTTCAATTTACATCAGAACTCTACTTAAAGGTGTCTAATGGCAAAATTCCTTGAAAAGGGAGCAGGACTGAGCCCAAAGTCAGCAGCAAACCCTTAAGAGGATTAAAGTACCCAGAGTTACATTAGTAAGGATTAAATAATAATAAAATCCAGAATTCTGGAAAGGACAGAAACCCTCTCACACAAAGGCACAAGCCAGATCCTAAATGGGGGTAAGAAAAAAAATCTCCCTGTGGGCAAACTACTCCAAGATCACTCAGTTCACAATAATTTACTTCCTTCCCACAAACATTTGGCCTCTGTCAGGAACACAGGAGACATCGAGGAACACACTGGATTAACACTGTGCTTCTCATGCTTCACACAAGGGCATCCTTGGGATGCAAGCTGCCAAGCCAGGAATAATCCCAAACCCTCACAGGGAGGGGTCAAATCCCCTGAAATGACCCAAAAATTGGTGCAAGGTGCTGGCTCACCTTCCAGCTGGCAAGGGGCCCAATGAGAGGTGAGAGGGCATGGAGCCACAGGCTCGTGCTTGCCTTCTCCATGAGGGATTCCAGGGCCACTCCAGCCCCTGAGAAAAGCTGCTACAGGTGCAGTCACCAGCTACAGGGATGAATTACCCACAGCAATTTTTAAGCTTTTAAGTAGCTGGCCAGAGGAATCTATAAATTCTGTGATACTTTATTGAAACCATGTGTCAGCTGAATGTATCACAATGGAGATTTCAATGCACACTATCCAGGCCTGGATGTAATCCTACCAGGTTTGGCAACTTGATGCCAGACTACCAGGAATTTCCCTGCAGAGGGGAATATCCTGGTTTAATTTCTGAGAGAATGAACCCTTGTTCAGAATAGTCTGATGGTCACAAACTCTATTTTTTCTTTTTTTAATGTTTTGGGGAAAAGGTGTTTTGGACACTACTCACTGGATGCTGAGAGACATTCTCAGGATGTTACATATCAAAGAATTTCTTTCTCCCTCAGTTAAAAGTATGCTCAGGTTGAATCCAAACAGACAGCAAATACCAGCCATTTAAAGAAAAAATATTAATATTTTACAATTATCCCCCAAATCAGCATTATGGAGTAGGATATTGAGGCTCCATGGTAGAATTCAGACACGAGACAATGTAACAACATGAGCAGATCCTGTCTCATCCTAGTGTCACTTCAGGGCAGGGCAGGGTTCTTTTTTTGTAAATTCAAAGTGTAAATAAGGCTAAGATAAAGAATGGTCTAATCAGTGTCTAAAGGTGTTACTCCCAGCAATCTGGCAATGAACTACCTCAATTTGCACAATTAAAAAAATAGGTATACTTGAACCTACATAACCTGTAAACGAGGAAAGATTTTTCTTTCTATCAATAAGGATCTGAAGTTCCATCTCAAGTGAAAAAGTCCATTCAGCCCACACTGTGGAGTTCTGCATAACACACAATAAAGACAATTTTATTTTAAAGCCCCTTCTGGAGTAAAAATGGTTTGGCTGGGAACACACCATTCATCTGTCTCACAACTGCTTGGATTAAATGATGTAGCACTGAGAGTTTCATAAAAGAAAAGTAAACCTCTCCTGACTTTTTCCTACTCATTTGTCCAGGACTAGAAATTCTGTTCTTACTGTGATTTCCAGATGGGAATTCAGATGGATTATCACTGCCTGGTTTCCAAAGTGAAAAGAAGAAGAGCTACTTAAATGACTGAGCAGCATTAAAGAAGAGATCTTGACTCCATAAAACCTCTTAATGAACAAAATGAAATTAAATTAAGCCAGGGGGATGCAGGACCCTGCTCCCCACAATCACCTGAGGCAGTCAAGAAAACCAGCCCTGCTTAGGCTGAAAGGAGAAGGTGTCAGGAAGGTGATCCCTGTATTCCTCTGCCTTTCTGGTTAGGAAGATCCTTAGGAGGGAAGCTACTGAGAATTAAAATACTTAAGATGCTGAAGGTGTATGGGTTTGTTTGCTACTCAGGTTCAACATTGCTGAGATGCCAACAAGCAGCTGAACAGAAAAAGGTCAGGCTGAAAGAAGAATTTGGAATAATCCCTGGTATGGCTGTTGTACACCTATTGCTAAATTCCAACCCACATTGCAAAGATGCAAAGTGCATCACTCACTGGATATACCAGGCATGTATTTCTTTCTTCACTAAAACCTTCCTGGCATCTTGAGGACAAACTGAGGGATGACCAGAACAGTCTGGGATTACTAAAATTCTTATCCTCTTTTTATTGAAATAAATATATTTCTCTATAATTTTCCTGCCTGGGAACTCTGTAAGAGATTTGTTTCCAAATATTAACATCCAGATTTCTGTAAAGATGGTCTATTTGGGCAGCATCCAAGAAAGAATTGAGAAAGAAATATTGGCAATTTTCTACATAAGATCATCTGAATATCACAGAATTTCAGACAACATGAAAGCCTCCTCTTCTAAAATCTCTGATTAAAACTACCCAGAGAGACACTGCTCCTCTCCAGAGCTAGTGCTGGAGAGGACTTGCAGCACATCAAACGCTCCAGTGTGTGTCCTGTTCCTGAGTATATCCTTAGGACTTGGATGGAAACACATTGGATATCCAGGAATTGTTCCCAATTTCACCCACCTCAGACAGAGGACACAGAATTACAAAATATTCTGGGTTACAAGGGACCCACAGGGATCATGAGTCCAGCCCCTGTCCCTGCCCAGCCCCTGTCCCAGCAACCCCAGCCTGGGCATCCCTGGCAGCGCTGCCCAAAGGCTCCTGGAGCTCTGGCAGCCTCGGGGCCGTGCCCATTCCCTGGGGAGCCTGGGCAGTGCCAGCACCCTCTGGGGGAAGAACCTTGCCCTGAGCTCCAGCCTGACCATCCTCCTATCTTGGGATAACTACCTCCAGCCTTGGGTTTTAAACTCACAATTTGTCCACACTGCAAATTCCTGAACTAAGTTTCTTATTATTTTCTTAATTCTTCCTCCTCCACTGAAATTTATCATCCTTGGTCTCAGCCCATTGGTCACTTATATGTGCAGATCTTGTTTGGCAAATGGGAATCTAAAGAGACTTTGCCTACTTAAAATGCAAACACATTAGGAAAATAAAATCCATTTTTACAGTTCTCCCCAAGGAGCAGGAGAATTATTAAATAAGAGCACTGGGAAAATGAATCAGGCAGTTGTAAATGATTCACAGGTCACCATGGTGGTTGCATGTGGGTGTGCACACATACAGCACTCACTGCATCTTACTTTTCACTGGGGAAGTGTCAGTGAGCACAACAAAGCAACTTCCTGGGCTTTGCTCTGCTACCCCCCAGAAAAGTAAAAGAAATCAAAAGTTACATTTACTTTAAGGAAACATTTATGTTGCAAATTAATCAAGAAGCAGAGATGCTAAAGGTTCTTCCTCAACCATAAATTAACACCAGCAAACCACCTCCGGATCTTCCCATCCCTGTCAGAACTTTACAAACACCATATCCTGTATGAGTAAGGTGTGGGCAAGAAAACCTTAACTTTGACTATATTAATTTCATGGTTTAAATTCACAGCCCTCCAAATGTTTTTGCACATGCAAGGCGTTAGCACTGTGCCTCCACAGTTAACATTTGCAAGGCATATTCCAGCCCACATCCCTGCTTCTAACCTTTCACTGCTTTTCCAAATGAATTTCTTCTCAGGCTGAACTTTCTCACACTTAGTCAGAGCCTCCAAAGGGAAATATGTTTTTAAAAGATCAGATCAATCTTTTTTATTTATGGGGTTCTGAAATATTTACTCTGTATTCCATCTTGGAAAAAAAAATAATGCCACTTCCTTTTTTTCCCTCACTGTAACTGCAGTGGAAACACAGATGAACATGGATGTACATCTGTGCCCAGGTGGTGAGTTTGAGGGCATCTGGCTGAGAAACTGGAAAGGAAAATGTTCTGCTTGTTGCCTACAAACAGAACATTAGTGACCCTCTCCCACCAACTGTCCTGTCTTAGCCCAGCACCCAGGTACACACAATAAGCATGAACAGCTACAAATGGGGAAGAAGAAAGTAAATTCAGGATGTATTTATATTAAATATATATATATATTACCAAATTCTCAAAAGTACTTTTTCTGAAGATCACTTTGGCACCTCTTGCCACCCTATTTATCCTTAAAAGCAGTTCTTTTCAACCCTGTGACACTGCAGCAGGTGCTGTGCATCCCTGCCTTCCTCAGGATTTGCTCCTGAGCTGCTCATCAGGCTGTGTGGTGGCACTGTGTGACAAATTCCAATGGCCACATTTTGCTTCTCCTGCAGCCTGAGGGTGGTCTGAAACACCCAGATGTATCCTCACCTGTGAGATGGTATTTGTGATTTTCAAAAATTACTGCCAAGCAAGGAAAAGGGGTTCAACGCAACAGAAAAACCAAGAGACACAAAGAAAAATCAGGTTGTGTTATTTGGGATCAGTTGGATTTTGTAGGATGTGGCCCAGGAGTTTCCAGGCTGTGGGGCTGGTCTCAGTGAGCATTAATGGTGTCTGACAGCTGCTCCTGTTTATGCCAGGATTTCAGGCACAAGAGAAGGAGGCTGTCAGGGATGCTCTGGGCTTACAGACAGGATCTGTAGGCTGGGCTCTGAAGCATCTCCCAAAATGGAGAGGTCACTGGAGAGCTGTGCAGGATTAACCTGCTGCCAGGCTCAGCACTGGCATCTGCTTTTGAGGAACAGCACAAAATCCAGCTGTGCCTCTTGAACAGAACTGCAGGTACACAGGAGCAGGAAATGGAGACAGAAGGGCTGGGATCTACCAGCAAACCACCATGTGTGGTATTCCAGCCTGAATTGCCATAGGAAGAACTGCAGCAGCCCAGGCATGGAAGCAAGCAGAGCAGTAGAACTGGCTTGTAGTGGAGCTCTTTTTCCACCCTGTTTTCCTGCCCATCCCCCAGATGGTGTCAGAGTACAGCCTGGGAGCACAGCCTGCTTAAACTGCAGCTTGCTTCTGATGGTCCTCAAAAAAGGTGTCACCAGGGAAAAATCACACTCAACCCCCACTGTCAGCAAGCTGTCCTGGTTCAGCCAGCCTGACTGACACGCTGGAGATCAAGGCTCCCGAAAGCACATCCTGATTCTTCCCACTTTTAGCAGTGCTTTATTTAAAGAACCCAGGAATGGCAGGACTCTCCCCTAGAATATCAATCAGCACTGCTCCCCGAGACTCCGGAATTCTCCCCTGGAAGAAGAGCACTCATGAAGCTGCAGACCACTAACCAGACATACCTGAACTTAATACATCAGCTGTATTTTGAGATACCTTCAGCTTTTAGCAGTCCTTCCCTGCCCACTTCCCTGTGCATTTTCTGTTTCTTTCCCAGGGCACAGAACTGCAATCCAAGCGCTGTGCCCAGCACTAACTGGGCTGCAAGCCCAGGGACCTGCACTTTATTCCATTGACACTCACCCGTTTGTTGCCTCTGGCAAGTCACTCTCTTTCTGTCCTTCTGTTTCCTGCCTGCTTACAGAATTCCAAACTCCTCTGGGAAGTGACCCCAGACTCAGCCAGGCAAAGGGCTTAGAACTACCATGGACTGGGAGCACCACCTGCTGTATCTGTTAACATTTGGTATTTTGGTATTGAAAGCCCTTTGCTGAGGTGAAATGAGGCAAGTGTCATAGTAACATTTGCCAGAGCAACCTGGGTTCTGCCCTGGGCTGGTCTGAAGAGGGAGAGCACTGTAAGAAAGAGCAGCAGTGAGCAGTCAGAACAAAGCTCTGGTGCCTACACACACTCAGGTGAACTTCACAGACAACCCTAAAACTCAGCTCCCCTTCAAGCTCTGCAAGCCAGTTATGATTACTCTGAAGATGCTCCTGCATGTAAGCTCCTCTTTCCTACAGAAAAGGATGGTACCACACTCCAACGGGCTGAATGTTCCAGCCACAGAATCAGAGTCCCAGATGGGTTAGGGTTGGAAGGGACTCTAAAGATCACCTTGTTCCACCCCTGCCATGGGCAAGGACATCTTCCACTGTCCCAGGCTGCTCCAAGCCCCAGTGTCCAACCTGCCCTTGGGCACTGCCAGGGATCCAGGGGCAGCCCCAGCTGCTCTGGGCACCCTGTGCCAGGGCCTGCCCACCCTGCCAGGGAACAATTCCTCATTCCCAAGATCCCATCCAGCCCTGCCTTCTGTGATTCTGTGATTCTGTAGCTGTGTCCCCAGCCTGGGACATGTCACTGAACACAACCCACTGGGCACCATCCACTGAACACACCCACCCCACAGCCTGGCACAGTGCAAACACCTGATCAGGTGAGAGGAGCCCCTGCCTCAGCCCTGTCCCTGCCCCCACAGGGCCCTGGCCCCACTCCTGCCCCTGGGTTTATTCAGGACCTGTCCTGGTGCCAAGAATGTCCTATGGAATGTGAGCAGCAGGAGGGAGACTGTTTGTGCCAGTTTGTAACTCCCCTAAACATGACTGGAATTCCCATGGAGAATGAGAGCACAGACCCAGCCCAAACACCTTCCCTGAGGACTTCCCAGAGTCTGGAGGCATGTGAGCATCTCAGAAAAGACTTCCAGACCCTTTTATGGGAACAGTCAGTGACCAGGTGTCAAACTAGCCACACCTGTCTAGGAAAAAATATTAAATTGAGAATTTTTTTCAAAATCACCCTCTTCTCTTCCTTGTCCCTGCCAGTTAAAGTTGGTAGCAGTCAGACAAGTCTCTTTAACACATTAGCACTGTGGGTTGCATTGTTTTCTTCTCTCTCTTGTGGGAATTGTGGTCTTGGACCATAAGCCAAGGCTCAAAAAGGAGCTCCCAAAGCCATGCAGCAGTGTCCCTGTGAGCACATCCCCTCCTCACCACCACAGAGCTGTAGCTCTTCAAGAATAAAGGGAGTCCCAGAGACACCATCTATTGACTATAAACCCCAAAGACTCAAAATAACCAACTAAATGCAACAGTTTTTCCTCAAGTGAGTCTTCAAAGTGCTTTCCCAGCTGGAGAGTCTAAACACCACTGTCTCCTCTTTAGGCAGGCAGTGAACAAACAACAGCTCTCAGCTGAGTCCCAGCTGGCCCCACAGCTCCCTTCCTCCCAGGAAGAAAAAAGGCCAGGAAGGGCCCTCCCCAGGAGCCCCTCTGATCACAACCCCTCTTCTGAGAGCTGAAGGCAAGGGCACATTCCAGCACAGCCTCACCCCCCTGTCAGTCCCTCGTCCTCCTGCAGCCCAGGCTCACTCACACACCCAGACTTTGCTTCCCAGCACAGAGCTGGCTGCTCCAGGGCAGCCCAGGGGGCACAGCACAGGAACTGAACCACAGCCAGGTGCTCTGCACAGGCAGCAGCTGAGATGTCACCTGGCACACAAGGCTGCCTTCACCAACACCTCTTGGGTGACCGCTGGTGGCTGTGAGTAACAGCTGGCTCCAGCAGGTGACCATGGAGAAAATCTGATCAGCTTTTCCAACCCTGCAGTTTGTGATGTGAACACACATCACCAGTGTGTTGTAATGTTGTATAATGTAGTTATTATGTGAACTAATCCAGGGCCCCACTGCTGAGCAAGGGACTCCTCACTCACAGGTTCAGGATGGATGTAATCCATGCCCCACAGAGAAGCTCAAGAGAGAAAACAACACCTTCCTGTACCCCTTAAATACTGACAAATTTTGGGAGAGGGCAGCAAACCATGCCTGGAGAGCCCATCAATATAGAGGTTCCCAAAGGGATAGAAATAGCAGAGGAAGATTGGAACAATGAAGACATCTGTAAGAGAGAGGGTGTAAACAGCCAGACTGGGTCACAGAGAAACAGTGCAGCAGCGGGCAAAGCAAAAATAGCAGGGAAGGAAAGATAAATAAGAAATTCCTAAAATATAATGAGGAGCAAACTGACAAGGAAACAAGAGAGGCATTGAGTGGAAAAATGAGAAGAGACATGCAAAAGCAATGAGGGTAGGCCAGGGATTTAACCCAGCCTCAGAGGGGAAGGCACAGGGAGAAAAGAAGAGAGCTGAGTTGTTTCACTGCAGCACAAGGAGGGAAGAGGAAGATGGCTCTGTCAGGAAATTACAACCATGTGCACTTAGGCACAGCAGCATTGGCCCAGCAGCCTCACATCCACTCTGGAGGCCAGGGGACATGTCCAGGCTGTCTCTCCAGTAGGGCATGGCCATGGTACATCCTTCTTCCCCTTTCCCTACCCCACCATTCACCAGCTCCCAATTCTGCTGGCTTGGTTTTGCCTCCATCTCTTTCAGCTAGATGAGACTATTTTGGGACATGAGTGTGGCAGGTAAAAAGTAATTCCTGCCCACGGGATGGGGCTGGACCCTGCACAAAGATGGAAGCATTTCCTGCCCCTCCTACTGCTCCATCTCTAGTGCCACCACAGCATCTCCTTGGGAGCCAGGTGCAGGGAGCTTTTTTGTTTCTTGCTTTTCTCTCCCAGACTTCAGCCCATGATGTTCTCTTCTCCCCCTCTCTCCAGGACCCAGACACCACAGAAGAGGCATTTACATCCACAGAAATCCTTCTATAGCTCCAACAACACTGAGTCTGCCCACACAGCAAAGGTGTGAGCCCTCATGTCTTTTTCTCTCTTCATGCCTCACTCTGCCCTATCTTTTCCAGCCAAAAAAGTTCCCACAACAGGTGGGAAGAGGAGAAGCTGACTTACAGAAAAAAACCAAATCTCTCTTTGCACAAGGTGGTTCCCAAGCTCTGTCGAAAGTACCCAATACTCAAACAGCAAGCCCAGGATGCACACAGCCTAGCCCAGAACATAGCCATGCCTGCCAGCAAAATTCAGAGCAAGGGAGCCAGGAGATGAGCCTGGAAAGCCTCAAAGTAAGTAAAACACCAACAGGCAGCTGAGCAATGACTGCAAGAGAGACACCAAAGGAGTGACAGGAGCCTGGGAAGGAGTTTCCATGCACAGAGCTGGACTCAGTCAAGGGAAAGGCTCAGCTGCAGAGCCCAGCCTCCCCTGTGAGCAGTACACTGTGTGTACACACTGATGTGGGATGGCTGCTTGCTACTGAGATGTTTCAGCTCAGGGCTGAGGATCTCCATTCCCCACCTGCAGTGAAGTCAGTCCTGCTTCCTTTTGCAGACAGAAAGCCAAGACCCCCTATGCTAATGCCAATTGTTCACCTATCACAGAACACAGTGAAGAAGGAGTTCAGAAAAGGTAGTCTGGTTGTACTTGTTATTTTTCTTTACTATTTATCTAACATTTCTATACCCACCCAGGGTAAGTTTGGTGCTTCCAAGCTGCTGTCTGCAACCACCAATGTTGGAAACTTACCTTTCCAGTGGGAATCATGGCTCTCACCTAACACATAGCAAAACCCAGGTGGGCAGAGGCCTCGGGAGATCTCTGGTCTGACCTCCTGCTCAAAGCTGAGTCTGCTCCAAGCTCAGTCCTGGTTACTTGGGACTTTACCCAAACAGCCTCAACCTCTCTTCTCTCCACTTCATGCCCACTATCTCTCAGTTTTATCACCGGGAACTGCCCGGCTCCGCCTTCCCGCCACCCCTCACAGCGGCCATGAGCGTGTCCCCAGCTCCCTCTGGTGCCACCTCTGCCCCGGCCCTCTCTCAGCCCTGTGCCGGCTCTGGCTCTCCCTGCCCGGGGCTGGGGCACACACCCCAAACTGCAGGTTTAGGGTTTAAAAACCACACCGGGCTGGACGCCGCTAGAGGCTGGCGGTGCCCTGTCCCTCCCCGGCAAAGGAGGCAGGGGGAGCTCCGCTCATGGTCCCCTCACAGCGCTCACCGGGCAGCTCCCGGGGCACCGCGCCCCCCTCGCGGGCGGGACAGTGACAACGTCTGAGCTGCTGGACCGTGAGGGGCGTCCCCGTGCCTGACAGACCCCCAGGCCGTGAGGAGCGGCCCCGCCGTGCCGTGAGACCCCGAGCGGTGTCCGCAGCCCCGCCGTGCCCGCCCGCTCTGCCCCGCCGCCGCCATCTCCGCGGCGGGGCCGCCCCCTGCCGGCCGCCTGCGGTACGGCCCCGCCGCAGCCCCAGCCCCGCGGGGCCCTCGGGGAGCGGGACCCCTGCCCGGCCCGGCTCGGCCCGGCCCGACACATCCGGCCCCTCGCGCCCCGCTGTACTTACTGCCTTGTGAGGCTCCTTCCCCTGAGGCAGCTTCGGTGTCTGCAAAGAGAAAAAGCAGCGCTTAGATCCGCCGGCCGCGCTGCCCGGCCCCCACCGCCGCCCCGCTCGCTCCCTCGCTCTCCTCTCCGCCGCTCTGCCCGGCCCCTCACGGGACGGAGCGGGCCCTGAGGGGCTCACCGGGACTGCGAGGGCAGACATGGCCAACAAGGGCTCGTGGTCATATAATGGTCGGGGCTGGAAGGGACATTAAAGCCTATCTCGTTCCACCCCCTGCCATGGGCAGGGACACCTTCCACTATCCCAGGCTGCTCCCAGCCCTGTCCAGCCTGCCCTTGGACACTGCCAGGGATCCAGGAGCAGCCCCAGCTGCTCTGGGCACCCTGTGCCAGGGCCTGCCCACCCTCACAGGGAACAATTCCTAATTCCCAATATCCCATCCATCCCTGCCCTCTGGCAGTGGGAGCCATTCCCTGGGTCCTGTCCCTCCATCCCTTGTCCCCAGTCCCTCTCCAGCTCTCCTGGGGCCCCTTCAGGCCCTGGCAGGGGCTCTGAGCTCTCCCTGGAGCTTCTCCTGTCCAGGTGAGCACCCCCAGCTCTCCCAGCCTGGCTCCAGCCCCTGGAGCAGCTCCATGGCCTCCTCTGGACACAATTTTTTAACAGGAAAGTGCTGCGAACCAGGAAAGCGAAAGGCAGACAGTGCACCCGGCTCTGCTCCCGTGGGATTTGGCACAGCCGGCTCCACCACCATGCCTCCCTCCACAGGTAGTGATGGCAAAGCCTCCATGAGAGATGGGCTACAAGAATTCCCCCAGGGTGATTCTATCCTGAAGGCAGGGTGATTCTATCCTGAAGATTCTATTGCTGAAGGCAGATGGGAAAAGAAGGGAGAGAAAGCTCCCTCCACTGTCGTGTGTGGGACTGCAAGAAGCACATAGCAGAGATCATGTTCAAGCCCTAAATGAATGCAACAGGCAAAGCTGCGAGCTGGAAAACAAACCCCAAAGTTACAAGTCAAGTATCATAAACAATTAGGATTTCTAAGCCAGTTTGAAGTGTTTCATATTCATCCTAAATTACATATACTGTATGTCACATTATCTAATAATGTAACTGCCTTGCAAAATATTCCATATGTCTGTTGGAATGATGCTTGCACTGCACTGGAAACCACAGCTGCAGAATGGCGCAGCCTTTTTGAATTTAAAATTTTCAACCTTAAGTAATGAGCACTGTTTGCATTTAATTACCTTATTTCTTAAAAATAATAAAAACAAACTATTGTGAGTTTGTGAATTTGTACATTTCTACTTGATTAACCTGCCTGATTAGGTCATTCTTCTAGGCAACGGTATTAATTTGGCACAACTTCATAAACTCAGGGGCCAGATCAGAAACCCTCAGTGATAGTGGAGAACCTCGACAGCAAAGCCCAGGATTTTTCCACAGCTGCTACTTGTTTGAATTCTCACCCATCATTCAAGGAAAAGCAGCTATGGCACAATAGATTTATGCAAAATGCTGTCCTGGTGTTCACAAGCAATAGCATGAACAAATCATAAAAGATATGCACTATTTAAATAACTTTAAAAAGTACTTTAGTCAAATTTAACAAGAATCAGGCAACACACAAAATTTGAGGAACAGCCATTTCTGAACTGTGTCAAGAAATGTTGTTACTCTTAGTCATAGATAGACTAAAGTATTAATGAATTTAAAAATTACCAACTAAAAATCCCCTTACAGCCCACTCTATATCACCTTTGAGGTCAGACCAAGTAATTCCAGTTGTGAAACAAAAGACACATTTCTGAGAAAGTTGCAAAAGTCAATAAGAACAGGGAGGTGGGCAGGGAAGCTGGAAAATGGGCCAGTTAACTCCTCTGTCCCAAGAAGCTTTCTGCATCTCATTTGAGTATCTGCTGCAGACTGGGAAATGTGCACGGGAAAATGGATCTTGGGATGCAGGGCAGAGGGCAAAAAACCTCCCCAAAATAATCTGATATTCTCAGTAACAAATAAACAAATGAACCTCAACTTTCCTTGGCTCAGATACACCATCTCTCCTCAGGGATGGTTATTCCTCTACTAGTTTTCTACTCCTTACCTCAAAATCCTTTCAGTGACAGAACCACTTTAACTCAGACTCCAAAAAATGTGCACTTTGGAAAAAAGAATTTTTCCATATTCACCATTTGAATGAGTCATCTTCCTTTTCATATTTTTTAAATTGAGCAGAACCCATTCTTGGAAAACATTAATCTGAAACTTGAAAAGCTTTGAGAAGTTTTTAGCTGGTGAAACTCAAAACTTGGCCTGAAGAATCCAGCCCCGCTCAGAGCATCCAGGATCTGTTCTGGTGAGGGCAGCTCAGCCCTCAGCTGGCACAGCCCTGTGGGGAGGACACGGAGAGCTGAGGGGCTTGGAGGGAGGCAATGCAACAACTTATAATGTAAATAAATAATAATGAAAAACAACTTCAGCAAAATCATCAGTCAGCCCAGAAAAGCTTATCTGGAAACAGAGAACTTCCACCAATTCTTGGGTTAGAGGCGATATATCCTGCGAGGGTTAAACTCGAGCCTTGCTATTTTCTTTCTCTGCTTTTGGAAGAATTCTCCTTTGGGTACAAATCTCCCTTGCTTGGCCTCAGCCCAGAGGTTTATAAATTTGCTGTTTGAAAGTCTAATAAAGCAATTTCAGCCTTTTTTTTTTTTTGGAGTTATCTAAAAGTGAAATAATTTTCCTGACTCAAAACATGCAGATGCTTTGCTGCTCATGTTGCTTAAACACAACCCAACTGTACAAAGCAGAACTTTCTAGCTGACTAACTCCTGAAGGCAATCCAAACCTTTTAATGACCTGAAAAACCCCACACAGCTAAAATAAAAGCACCGTAAGCAAAACATTTTTAAGCCCTGGGTTGCGTGTAGGCGAAGCAGTAACATTTGGGACAGAGCCTTCCATCGGCACCGGGAACGCGCAGCCCCTCCGCTCCAGCTGAACTCCAGCAGGAGAAGGAGCCGGGATCCTGCAGGGCTGCAGAGCAGCTCACAAAGGAGCCTTTCAGCTCCACAACATAACTTTTTTGTTGGCTTTCTTCTTTATTTTATTTGTGAGTTTTGGGGAGGCAAAGGGGAAGGAACACAACCTTTTCCTTTGTTCCTCGATGAAACATAGCGGGGAAATTTCTTACCTACGTTTCTGGTTCTTTGCAGAACCCTTAGACAGGGATTTCCGTGCCTGGATCTTGGCTTTCGGGGGAAAGCAGAATGGGAACTTGTTCCTGCGAGGCAGCACGTCCTGAAGCAGAGCTGCCTCAGCCTTTCTGCAAACTGCCAGAGCAGTCGCTGCCTGAAATTCTCCAGCCAATGCTCAGCACCACAGGGAAGGCTCAATAAACAAAGAAAATGCCCTGTTTTATAACATAAACTCCCCTGCTCCTGAAGGCAGACAAGAAAAGAAATCAGCCTCAAGAACACGGGTCACCTCCAACGCAGCTTGTCTGCTACAGAGAGCTGGAGTGGAGGCAGGTGCAGCTATAAAAAAATCCAGAAAAATTCTCAAAAAAATGCTCATTGCAAAGAAAAATGTGATGTTGCCAGGGCAAAACTCTTCATGTGGAACTGAACAGCTCAAAGGATGAGAAGACAGCAAGTTCTGCAAAGGGCAAAACAAGTAGTGGATAAGGACAGATTGACTGCATGAGCAGAGAGGGTGACAGACCTTCCCCCTGCTATAAGGCTCAGGTGGGCCCTGGACAGAAAAAACAGCTCAGTAATAACCCAGATCAAAGCAAGGACAACTAGAGGCCCCCAAACCTTGCATTTTGTGTCACTGAGTGGTGACAGACAGGCTGATGACACAAACGTTTTGTTCTGCCACAGAGGTCCAAAGCAGATCAACACCAGTTTCTCTGCTCTCTCTTGGCCTGAGCCTTTTCTGTCTCCTCTCTGTCACCTGCAGCACCATCCCAGGGCCCGTTAGTGACACAGGAGCCACACAGACAAGCAGAGAGCAGAGGCCTGGGATGGGGTATATCCTTCAGCAAATCACAAACAGCAGCTCTTGCTGCTGGAATGGGCAAAAAACCTAAAGAGAAGAAAGGAGCCTCAGTTTGTTCTAGCTCCTCTGATGCTGAGCTGGGGTGTCTTCCAGGATCAGTCCAGCTTTGGGAAAGGCAGATGTTATGTGACTGATGGGTGGCCAGCCCTTGGGAAAACCATGGCTGGCACCATTCTGCCAAAAGGGAATCCAGGTTCTGCCACTGCAGCCCGGCTCCCCCCTTTCTGCCCAGCCAGAAAGAAACGACTGAAAGATTCAGGACTGGAGTTTCTGGCAGCTGAGAACTGCATGGACTGGGCCAAGGGAGCTCACATTGCAGTGCTTCGAGGAAAGCAGCCCTGGGAGAGCTGGCTGCCAGTGCCCTGGCACTGGATCTGAGACACAGACTGGAGATCACTGGAGAACAGCAACGTGCAGGGTTACACCCTCAGTGCAGCCATCCCACCATGTTATCCTGTTTGTCCCCTGGGGCAGCACCAGCCCCTTCTCCTCTGTGAAGCCTTGGGGCAATAAAAGCATCTTTCACAAAAATCCCCTTCACTCCTGCAGTCTTCTGCCATCCCAGCACCATTCCTGGTCCGGTCCTTGCACAACTCACACTGGATAATACCACACAAGGCTTCCCTCCAAAAAAATCCTTCCTTCTTTTTTCCTACCCGTCCTTAACCTTTCACTGCAGGTTATTCCTCTGCAGCCAGGCACACTCTGCCCAGTACCTCAGCTCCCTGGGAGAATCCCGCTGCCAGAGCTGCATCATGTTTGCAGTTTCATTTCTTACTGAAGAGTGTAGATGAATAAATAACTCATTTGTATTTTTATTGTCTTAAAGCAATTTGAATGCACTTTAAATGTAACTACTACATGAATCCACTTACAGTAACATAAACCAACACTTTCTAAGTATCACAGATATAAATTCTGCTTCTCCATCACTGATGTGAGAATTAATGATAAATTTCCACATTCAGAATTTTCATCTTCTGCAACTACACATGACAAAGACCTTGGAAGCAAAAGGTAAAGTCATGTCTCCACTGAGTTCATGTCAAAACTATGGATATCAAATGTACAGGTCTATGTTGATGCATCCATATAATTTAATATATTGCTTAATTTTATTATCAAAATATAAATGAATACAAATTAATTAGATCACACACTAGGAGGTGACATCATACTAACAGAGCTCCTAAAATTCCAGCTGAATTAAAGATCCCATGGTGCTTGGGGAAGAGAAGTAAAATAAAAGCAATCCTTGTCCCACGTTTAAATACTACAATTATTATTGCAAAATTGTTGCAATGCTGTGATGTAATGGTGAAGCATATCCCTGTTATTTTAGGATTTTTTTCCTTAAGCTGAAGAGTGAAGCTACTCGAAGCTACATTTAAAGGACTTTAAGGAATTTTGTTGGTATTTAGAAAAGAAATACCAGCATGGAAAAACAATTCAGAAGTAGAGAAGCAGATCTGTGATATTAAACAGCACACAAGGAATATGCAACCATGCAACTAAGGATGTGTTATGAGACTGTGACAAACTCTGAGCAGTTAAGGATGAACACTTCTCAGCTGTGCACGTGCTGACTTTTGAGAGTTTGAGCATTTAAAACTGGATATTAGCCTTCATTATTCCTGGATTTTCAACCACTGGTTACACCTGAGGAGCTAAAGCAGATGCTCCTGCCAGCCTGGCACAGTGACACCAGTGCTCACCTCAGGGACAGGAGACAAACCCAGAGAAAGGCTCAGGAGGAGCTGGTTTGCAGTCCCTGCTGTTCTGGTATTTCAGAGCTCCAAATCCTGCAAACTACACTTTGATTGAATAAACCACCTCAAACTTTCACATTTCTGCAATTAGGCAACATTGGATTGCTCAGTCTTACAGAAAACCCAGATCAAGCCACTCCTGACCAAGCACGAGACCTTTCACGCACACAGTGCACTTGGGAAGTGACCTCAGCTGACAGCAGGGGCACAGGGGCAGCTCAAGGAGCATTTTGATTTGAACATAAAAATACAACAGTCACAATGCCCATATCTGATTTATATCCTCCCAGGCTGACTTCTCAGGGGTGGATGGAACTCCCAGCTGGGCAGGAGTGCAGAGCACCTCAGGGAGATGCCACCACACTGCTGGCACAGGGACCTGCCAAGCAAAACTCTGTGATCTGAGCTCCCCCTGCACACAGGGATGTCCTCAACAGCCCTGGGCAGTAAATACTGCCCTGAACAAGGGAGCTGCTCCTGACCTGGCGAGAAATATTGCTGAACTTAAGAGCCACAAAGCTGAGACATCCCCAATGTTCATCACTGGGCCCCTCTCAGGGGGACAGCCCAGAGAATTACTGGTGACCAGGGAAGCAACAGAGCAACCTTCAAGACCTTCTTGAAAATAGACCTAAAATCACAGAATATCCTGGAGGGAACCCTCCAGGATCATCCAGGTGTCCAACCCCTGTCCCTGCCCAGCCCCTGTCCCAGCAACCCCAGCCTGGGCATCCCTGGCAGCGCTGCCCAAAGGCTCCTGGAGCTCTGGCAGCCTCGGGGCCGTGCCCATTCCCTGGGGAGCCTGGGCAGTGCCAGCACCCTCTGGGGGAAGAGCCTTGCCCTGAGCTCCAGCCTGACCATCCCCCGGATCTGCATTATCCCAGAATTCCCGAGATTGCAGCAGGACTGAGATACCTCTGTGTGCTCGCACATGGGTCTGGAAACAGTTGTAATACTTGTACTTCTTCCCACATATTCCACACTCATAAGACCCTGAAAAACAAGAGAGAGAAGCACACATCACCATGAGAGATCAGGGAAAACAGCCTCCCTGCACACTGGTCCATAAACTGCAAGCAAAAGAGTGCACTTGACAGCAAAGTAATTTTTGGACGGTTCATGGAGATAAATGCAGGAAATCACTATCCCAGACACTATTCTGTCTGTCAGCCTTATTTAAGATTCCAAACTTACATTTTCAGTGTATCTTTTTAACTTTGCTAACGTGAAAGGGCCACTCTCAAAATAGCCTGACTTATACTTTTATAATAATGACTAATGTTTCCTATGGACAGAAATAACCTTGAATTACTTTTCAGTAAGTTCCTAGTAGCTGGGAAAAAATCCTTTTCAACTGAAAAAAGAAGGCAATATGTTATCTTGAGGCCTGGAGTTTTCAAAATTTCTCAAGAAATGCACAATGTACAAATTTCCCAAGAAACCCACAGAGATTTGGTAAATATCCACCCGGAGGAAACCAAATAGATACAAATAGAACTTTTGCCCTTTTTAAGGAAAAGCACATGACCACAGTAGTCCCTCTTCTCAATTTGTGTCTCTAATTCCAGAAAACACACATCTGCAAACAGTCATTTGAAATGAAACCAGAGGAAAGGAGCTGGGAGAACCATTTGTAATGATGAAGTTATGCCATGAATTTAGACTCTTTTGTTATTGAACAGGCAGACAGAAATTTCCTTAGATTTGTTACTTGAGTTGATTCAATCTCTTTTTTTCCTACTTGACTTTGCTGCACAATCTATAAATTCACTTTCCAGGCTCTTATTTGCAGAATGCACTGCATTTCTTAACTGTCCATCAGAGCTGTGGAACTGGGATCCCCTCAGTGCTCTTTGGAGAGGGTGAGAGCATCACTTGACTGAAGAGGAGGTGGGAGAAAAAAAGGACTGAATTAATTTGGTATGAATGCAGAATTTCATTTCCATGCACCTTTCCTCACACAACCTTGAAACAGTCTTTTCCTGACCATGCCAAACAGCAAAACTCAGGGAGGAGCCACAAACAAGAATAAAACCATTGACACACACCCAGATAAACATTCCCAAATGCATTTCACAGCAATACTCACCTGGAGCTACTCAAAGTGAGCTCTAGCCAGGAACAAACCCAGGCTGCAGTCTGAACACACTATGCCCATGGTCCTTTTTCCCCTTCCCATGTCCCATTCTTACAACTTGGGAAGAAAACACCCCCCTGAGAGTGCCAGAGCCCTGAGCTCCCTGCCCATCACTGATAGCACCACCTGGGGCTGTGTCCTGAGCTAGGGAGGCTCCTTTGTCACTGATGCTGAAAGAGGCCACTCGCCACAGTCTGATACACCAGAGTACCCAGCTGAAAAAATGCTCCCATATTCTGACAGCACAGGCACTTGGCTGTATCTGATCTGCTCCAGAGCATTTTTATTATCATAGCTCACTGTATTTTATATAGATATATTTTATATAGACTGTGGGACAGTCACCACCTGTGGTCACTCCACACAGGCTGCCTGTGAAACCCGGGCTGTCAGCAGTGTCTGCCAGCCCTCACTCACTCCCGTGCTCAAGGACTGATTCTTTTCACCACCAACCTCCACTATGCTCTTATGAAAACTCTTGGAGCTGGAGCCCCAAAGCAGCAGATGAGAGCACTCACCATGCCCTGGGCCCTGCAAACAGGAGCCCTGAGCACAGCTGAGGTTCAGCTGAACCAACAGCAGGATGTGACTGATGCCCACCCACATCCCCACAGTGTTGGCTGCACATGGAGTCCTGGGAAGAGTTGGAATGGCTCCAGAGGAGGCCACTGAGTTAATCACAGGGCTGGAGCTCTCAGAGCCCCTGCCAGGGCCTGAGGGGGCTCCAGGAGAGCTGGAGAGGGACTGGGGACAAGGGATGGAGGGACAGGACCCAGGAAATGGCTCCCACTGCCAGAGGGCAGGGATGGGTGGGATATTGGGAATTAGGAATTGTTCCCTGTGAGGGTGGGCAGGCCCTGGCACAGGGTGCCCAGAGCAGCTGGGGCTGTCCCTGGATCCCTGGCAGTGCCCAAGGCCAGGCTGGACAGGGCTGGGAGCAGCCTGGGACAGTGGGAGGTGTCCCATGGGAGGGCCATGGCAGGTCCCTTCCAGCCCAAAGCATTCTGTGATTCTGTGAGTTGGTGCAAACAGGTCAAACACAGTGAGGGGCTGTAGGCTGCATTTTCTGCCCCCTTTTTATTGTATTTCCTACTTCCTCTGGAGACAGTCTATGGCACATAAATGCACTGTGCAGTTCTCCAAGAAGCTCAGCTGTGCAGGTAACTGCAGTGCCTTCCCTCTGCACTGTGAACCCCAGCAGGGGCTGCAGCCCTCGTGCAGGGGCTGTGCTGGACACCAGGGGCAGGAGCTGAGGAAGAAGCTGAGGGACCACATGTGCCAGTCCAGGGCTTTTGTGCAGGTGTCCTGGAACTGGCAGGTCTCAAGTGGAACCCAGGGAAGGTTGGAGTCAACTTTGAGGGGGACACCTGCACTCACCCTCTGCCCACAGGTGGTAGAGCAGTGGCCCAGGAGCACAGGGACTTGGGGAGGGTGTGAGGGAGGTGTGTTACAGACCTGAGGCAGAGACACAGCTCAGCAGCCACAGCTGTGTGCTCAGCTCACCACAGGCCCTTACGTTAGAGAAAGGAGGGGTGACTTGCCACAAAAAATGTGTTGTTAGAGGGGAGGAAAGGTTAAGAGGAGGAAGAAGGACTTCACTGTGCCTTAAGGCCTTGCAGAGAACATGCCCAGGTGGCCTTGGACACCAGCAGTGAGGTCCTTGTCACTCAGGGTGTGTCATGCAGGTCCCAGCTGGTGGCAGCAGGAGGGGAGGTGGGGAAGGTTTGGGGTTAGTTGGTGCACTCAATTGGGCCAGGCTTTTCCTGAGCCTTGCAGCTGGAATCTGGGCAATGCACCCATTGCTTCCAGAGCTTCCTTTGCTCCCTGAGCCCTGGTTAGAGTTTCACACCCTTCCATCACATACCGGACGTGTATCTCAATGCATGGTCAAAAATCCAGGTCCCTGAATATCGATTTCGTGTATATCCAACGGAAGAGTCACGTTCCACTGCTTTTCCATCTAAATTGTGCAAAAAGAAATCAGAAAAAAGCCCTTAAAGTGGATGCATTTCCAAGGAATAATGATGGCTGAAGCCTATTAAAAATTTCCAAGACCCATCTGTCCCTGTGGCTTCCTGACAAGATGTCAGAGGTCTCACAGAATTTCTTAAGGCTTCTGCAGTACTATTTTACTTCACCAGGGAGAATCCAAAGTGCTCTTGAATTTCATATGCTGAGCAGCTCAGCAAGTGAAATATCAGCACCATGGCATGAACCCAATGTGTGCATGGGAGGTGGACAGAGAGGCTCAGAGCAGAAGGATTCTCTCTTCACTCTGTCTCAGAAACATTTCTGGTTTAATGCATTACTGGAAAAGTCCTCTCCAAAATGTTCCTTGTAAAGCACCAGATTGGGAGAGCAGATTGAGAGCTTAAGGAGTCTTGTGTCAAACTTCTCCTGATCAGCTCACAGATAACTCAGTCTTCCAGGACACAAATACTGATCTGATGCTATTCCCAACAGGAGGAAATGATCCACATCTGATAAACAGTCTCCCCCTCTTGCTCCCCAGTTGCAACACAAGTGCCCTTTGCTTTTCCTCTCCTCTCCAGACAGCTCCATGGGACTCCTGTGCCTGTCTGCCCTGACTTCCCTGCCCTGAGAAGTATCCATGTGCTGTGGCTCTTCAAGTGCCCCTGGCCTGAGGTCAGCATGTGAATCTTGCCAGAAGAAAGAAGAAAAGAACAGGAAATGTGGCACCCCTGAGCTATGCAGGGCAGGAGCCCCCACCCCAGGGCTGGGACACCTGGGGTACTGTGGGGGTCCAGGGGGGTGCAGGGGGGAGCAGGGGATCCACAGCAGCTGCAGCTGACAGGAGCCAGCTGAGAGCCAACATCTCCATTGGCTTCCTCTGCTTGGGATGCCAGAGAGGGACCCCGTAGGACTGAAAGACTTCTGTGGAAAAGCAGCTGAAAGGAAAATGGTCCAAACCCACCAACAGCTCTTTGGCTGGGGACTGTGGCCACTGTCCCAAACCATCCCACCCAGTGCAGCCCCTTCCAGCCCCCACGGGGTTTGGGATGCTCCACACGGATGGAGGCAGAGTCTGGAGTGCCAGGAGAGACAGGAGCTGGGGCAAACAGAAGGCTAAAAACACAAGGCCTGGTTTGATGTAAACACTGCAAGGGAGTAGCAGCAACTGAGCTGGGAATCCCTTTTATAAATTGCTCCAAGTAACAACTAAAATATAAATAGAGCAGATGTGTGACTCAGAAAAGAGACATAAATCTGGTAATGTGCATTTCAGCCACATCCCAAAGCTGAGCCCTGCAGGAAAACTGTCACTTGGAGCCACGTGTGCCCTTCAGCACCATGGTCCCAACTCAGACACATCCCCTGTTTAACCAACTGTCCCCAGCACCCCCTGAACGGAGACAGGCTGGGGGTTGGCAATTCCACACAGAGGAGAGGGAGACTCCTGAGTCACCACTTCATCAGGATTTGCTATTAAAACAACCATTTTCAACACCTCCAGTCTCAGCTGCCCCAATGAAGGTGAATAAAATCCTACCAAAGCCTCCCCTGTCTGCATGGAGGAGGGGATTCAGATCCAGGGCTCCCAGCTCCCAGGGCAAGGAAAGCTCCTGGAAGTGCTGGGAGCAGCAGCAGAGTCACAAAGCCTTTGCTTCAGAGGCAGGAGGCACCAGCAGCATCAGCTGGTCACACTTCTGGGCCGCTCCAGTGCAGCAGCTGGAATGGCCAGTGAAGAGCTGGAGTGGCCAGTGAAGAGCTGGAATGGCCAGTGGAGCAGCTGGAATGGCCAGTGAAGAGCTGGAGTGGCTAGTGAAGAGCTGGAATGGCCAGTGGAGAGCTGGAATGGCCAGTGGAGCAGCTGGAATAGCCAGTGAAGAGCTGGAGTGGCCAGTGAAGAGCTGGAATGGCCAGTGGAGCAGCTGGAATGGCCAGTGAGGAGCTGGAATGGCCAGTGAAGAGCTGGAATGGCCAGTGGAGCAGCTGGAATGGCCAGTGAAGAGCTGGAATGGCCAGTGGAGCAGCTGGAATGGCCAGTGAAGAGCTGGAATGGCCAGTGGAGCAGCTGGAATGGCCAGTGAGGAGCTGGAATGGCCAGTGAAGAGCTGGAATGGCCAGTGGAGCAGCTGGAATGGCCAGTGGAGCAGCTGGAATGGCCAGTGGAGCAGTGGCACACGGGGCACATTCCTGGTGTGAGGTACCCTGGTGTGTGCAGAGATGGGCACAGTGCCTGTGTGTGATTCCCATGAGGGACAGAGGGGACCAGGTGGCAGAGCTCAGCAAACACAAGGAGCTGGGCACCACGGGCTGTGCACACAGCACAGGACCCAATGGCCAGACAGGAGTTACTCAGAGCCACCTCCCCAAAAACGAGGGTCATGTGAATGGCAGACAGGGGCACTTCCAGGGCTCTGTTCACAAAGGAATTGGCACCAACCCCATCACCTCCAGACCAAACTGCCTTTGAAGAAGCCCAGGCTTTACAATGACCAATACAATGTGTGTTCCACTAGAAAATGCCCTTCCAGACAGAAACTCTCCAGTTTATACGGCTTTCAACCACCACTTGTGACTGGTCAGTGAATCTGTCCCTCTCCCCACAGTGTCCATACATTTTGAGTGTCCCTTCACACCAGTCTGTCCCCAACGCTCTCCACAGGGACAACACAGAATCACAGAAACATGGAACAACCTGAACTGAAGGGACCCACAGGGATCCCCCAGCCCAGCCTCTGCCCCTGTCCCTGCCCAGCCCCTGTCCCAGCAACCCCAGCCTGGGCATCCCTGGCAGCGCTGCCCAAAGGCTCCTGGAGCTCTGGCAGCCTCGGGGCCGTGCCCATTCCCTGGGGAGCCTGGGCAGTGCCAGCACCCTCTGGGGGAAGAACCTTGCCCTGAGCTCCAGCCTGAGCTGCCCTGGCCCGGCCCCAGCCGTGCCCTGGCTCCTGTCCCTGTCCCAGAGCTGTCCCTTGCAAGGAGCTGCAATCCCTGCTGAGCTCTGCCCTCAGTCTGCTCTGCTGCAGCTGAACAATCCCAGTGCCCTCAGCAGCTCCTCACTGGTTTCCCCTCCAGTCCACCCAAGTCAGCCAAGAGCAAAAGCCCCCTCCCCACTGCACAGCCACACAGCCAAGCTGAGCTGGAAACCAGCATTGCCAGGGGACACCGACTGCAGAGCAGCTGCTGCTGCCCAGCCAGGAGCTGTGGGGAGGAGAGGGTCCTGTGGGACAAACACCCAAGCTGCAGATGCTTTCACCAAGGGCTGGTGGCCATGGCTGGAGGAGAAGCTCCCATTGCTGCACATCAGTCATAGATCCACCTCTCCCTCCCAGGGCAGCAGGGATCAAGCTTTGCCCATGTAAGGATCAAGAGTTGCAGAGGCACAAAACCTCTGAAAATACACAGAGTATTTCCTCCAAATTGTAAAATCCTTATGTCAGAAATAGTTTTGGACTTTTTAGGCTTTCCCTAGACCTGCACAGACAGCACTGACCTCCTGCCCTGGTGTCCTTAGTGGCTGTCCTGTGGTGGAAAAGGAGGACAGGAAGGACAACGATGCTTCTGAGACAATCACCAGCTAAGGACATCTCCTGGGTTTCCTTCCAGCAGTATGGATAATGATCAACAAAACCCAGGAGAAAATCCAACATCAATTCCTCTTTCCTCTCCTCCTGCAGGACAAACAAAACCCCAAGTGCAATGCCGGGCAGCTCAAATCAGCTTTCTCCTGAGTCCCTTAAAGGAAACCTGGTCCAATTGCTCTTCCTTCTTTTTATTAGCAAGTGTCTTTGGATCTCAGAGACACTGCAGGGACCTGCTCCAGGCCAGGGACAACAGAGACAGTGCAAGAGCGGTGCCTTGCCAGGTTCCCACAGGAAGCCCCTTCCCTGGAGCAGGAGGAGAGGACAGTTTGATGTTCACAGAAAAAAGAAAAAGCTTCTTCTCATCACAGCAGGAGGTAGGGTAGGGACAGGAAGCCCTGTTTTGAACAGGGCACACCACAGCCAGCCCAGAGTCAAAAGTATTCCCACAACTGAGAAGTGATCAGGAAAACAAACAAACAGCAACCTGTAAAACCTGCTCTTGTGCTCCAACTCATTTATGGAAAGCATCCACATTCCTCAGAGCAACTTTCCTCAAAACATGTCATCAGGTTCTCAGGCTTTCCTTTCCAAGTTCCTCACCTGTGTCAAACACACCCCCAGCCCTGGGCTCACCAGGTGCTGCAGGTGACTGATGGGCAAGTCCCTGAACATGCCAAAAGAAGATAAGGAGCTTTTTCTTTCAGATCTTGGCTGAGCCTTTAGGGGCAACCAGATGCAAACAGACACAGAAGGTCAATAATCCTGACCCAGAACCCCAAGACTGATGTTCACCCTGGCTCTGGGCCCTCCAGCAGAGCTGAGTGTCCAGGCACAGCTGTCCAGAGCCTCCCCCTGTCCCCAGAGCCCCTGAGGGAATGGTGGCCCGTGCCTCACCGAGCGTCTGCTGGTTGCGCACGCCGCCGATGACCACGCAGATCTCCGCAGGCACATCCCCCGGCCCGTCCTTGATGTTCTTCTTGGAATCTTTGGTGTCATCCTGCCAGATCACCTCCTCAATGTAGTCATCTGGTACCTCTGTCTTCACTTTCACCTCAGTCATCATTCCAGCCTCTTCACTGGGGGAGGACTGAGATGTCACCGAGTCGGAGCCCTCGGCTTTGGGGCTCTGTGGGCTCCTCTTCAAACACTCCCTGAGGGGGAAAGAGAGGAGACAATGTGAATCCTCAATGCCAAGTGCTCTTTTTGTCATCACCAGGACCTAATTCAAGGTACTCTGGTTTATGCAGGATATTTAAAAGAAGTATATTAATGTATGTCTGCCATACATGATAAGTAATTAAAATTTAACTGGACAAAAGAGCAAAATAATGAAAATAACCTTAATCATCACAAACAACAGTAGTGCTCATAAACACACTGGATCCCTAAAGAAGAGCACAGAACTTGCCCTGGTTGCCAGCAGGCCACAGGCACAGCTCCAGCACTTCTGCCTGCAGTGTTTTGCCAACACTGGTCCATACACACAAAGCCATAATCTCCTGTGGCACTTGGGGACATGGGTCACTGGTGGACCTGGCACTGCTGAATTCAGTTTGACTTGATGATCTTCAAGATCTTTTCCAACCTAAACGAGTCTATGATTCCCTGACATTTTTAATTTGGAGCAATCTCCACCCTCCATCGCATCCTCTCTTTTATCCCTTCAAGCAACCTGACATCCCCTGGTATTCAGAGGCTTTACTGAACATACACAGGGCTGATCAAAGGGGATCATCTGGAGGATGAGGATATTTAGGGAGACTACCACGTTATGGACAGATACAACTGTTTGGGATGCCAGGGAGAGCCTAATAGAGGAGGAAAGGCAGAGGGGCTCCACTGTGCTCAGACCAGGTTAAATAGCTTGTGTTTTCATCTGGGAAAGAGGAGATGGGAATTCTGGGAGAAAACAACCTAAACAAATATTCAAAACCCTTTAAGAAAAGGAAACTGGACACCTCAAAGCTGTAAAACAACATCAACAGGTGCTGTGGTGGCAAAAGGCAAAGGGGGTGTGAGCCCACCAGACAAGGATGTGGGAATAAGCCAGTGGAGCTCCTTTTGCAGCACTCATTATGGACCCCCAATTTTTTATACTGGTTATTAATACACTCCACCATGCAATACAAAGATAAAATAATTGCTGGTTCAGTTTGTGCAGAAATCAGAACTAAATATATAATGGCTCAGACTACCCAGAAACAGAAACCACTGTGACATATTTAGAGTCATGTAAACATTGGGAACAGCCAAAGGTATTTGAAAATTTTTTAGGCAGAAGTAACAAAATAAAATGAAAAATAGGTTGAACTTATGGATGATCATTAGATTGTGCAACAGTGGCAAAGAAAAAAATCCCATTGCTTGGAACATCATAAAGTTTGTCAGGACAAAGTATGAATTACAATGTTAGAGAACCAACATCTGCAGTGGTTTCTGACACAGGTTATGGAGCTCACACAGGAACCAGGATGGTGCAACTGGAGGTGAAAGTGTGGAGCTCCTGGGAGGACAGGGATGAGGGGAATGAGCAGAGGAACAGAGAGAACAATCCTCCAGTAATTACTGCCCAACCTCCCACACAGACATGGAGTCACTATTTCAAACTGGGTCAGGCACATCCCATTGCCAGAGATTTTATTATTCATCCCTTCATTCTCATTATGGAATGAAATGTACAATTAATAGCCCCAAACAGAGAGAATTAGCCTTGACCTGCCTTCCCACTCATTTCCTGCCTTCTCACACATACTCCCCCCTGCCGTGCTCCCAAAATCATACAGGGCTCTTACAAGTGAGAAAGATGGATTGAGACAGAGAAGATGTGGTTGAGAACCAGACAGGCTTTATGGTAATATTATTGGCTGTGCCACAGGCCCATCCATCTCAGCCACCAGGGCATGGCTCAGCACCCTTCCAAGGGAAGGCAGTGAGCACAGAATACTCAGGGATCAGCAAAGAGTGGGATTGATTGCAGATCAATCAAACCCAGAGGGTGTGAAATGCAAAACACTGATAAAGGCAACAGTAAGGTAGGTAGGAAAATGCTTCCTTCCTCAGTGAGGGCTGTGGAGGAAGATCAAAGGCAGCCAGGGCAGTTCCCTGGGAGGCTGGAGGTGGGAGAGGCGGTGAGAGCTCAGTTATCCATGGCACAGCCAGGGACCTGCCAGTCCTGGGCAAAGCAACAGGAAAATCCAGCCATGAGCCAAGTGATCTGGGATTAGAAGCTGATACCAGTGAGACTGAGGCTAGAGCCTTCTGAGGAGATTATAAAAGGGCAAGAATACAATGACTTTCTGATGATGCCAGCTTTGCATGGGTCACATTCAAACACAAACCAAATCAGCAACAGGCCCCATGCTGCAAGGCAAAGCTGTTCTCCATGTGCATTGCTCCTGAATAGAGAGGCATTTCCACAGGATTCCTGGAATGGTTGATGTGGGACAGATTTATTCATGCTCTGGAATTAAATTAAACACCACTGTAGCTAAAAATTATGGGTGGAGCCGTGGAGGGGTGGAGAGCAAAGCTGTGAACAGGACACTCCACAGTGGATCCCTCTCTCCACAGCTGGCTCTGCCCAAGACCAGTGGCTGCAGCACAGTCAGACAAGTCCAGGACTGTGGATGCACCCACGTGGTACTGCAACCACAGAGAGCCACGTTCTGAGATGAAGGAATGACCAAATTTTTGGTTCAGGTGCCTGAGATGGAAGGAGGAGATCATTTTCTCCCTGTCTGAAGCTGTGGTGAAGCCACTCCCAATGTGCTGCAGACACAGCGAGCAGCTTCAGGTTTCAGAAGTGATCAGAAAAGCTGAAGAGGTTCCAAAATGCAGCACTGAAATGGTTCAAGACTGGGAAATGACACTTTATGACTCTGTGAGACCAAATTGCTCCAGTCTGCTCCTCACACCAAAGGGAAGACTAGAAGATGATTTGATTGCAGTGTATCATCATCTTCATGGGGAGAAAATACTGTCTTGTCTTGGCAGGGAAGAGTTGAGTGCAAGCTCATTGCTGGAAGCTGGAACCAGCTGAAATGAGGCACAAAACATTAGCAGAGATGGTGTTCCACTGGAACAGCCATTTCCAAAGGATGTGCTCAGGGAGAACAGATCCCTTTGAGTTTTCAAAGCCAGAGCTGTGTGTCTGGCTGGCCCCAGGTCCCTGGGCTCAGTACAGACGTGCACTGGCCACACTTGGTCTGGAGCTGAGGAATAGATAAATTATCAGACCAGACCAATGGACCCCCAGAACCTTTTCCCCTCATACACGCAGACTTTGTGGATCCAGCTCTGCCAAGAAAGGAACTTCCCAGCTGGAATGTCTGCTCCTGGGTGGGACATAATCCTGCAAATATGAACTGACAGTAATTCATTGCCCCATATGTTCTAACTCTGAGCAGGTACCTGATGTGCAGAAGGACACAGCCCCAAATACTTTCTTCTACATGATTCCATGGCTCACAAACCATGAGAGGAGCCTGCTGTTCCCCTCAAACACAAGCGAAACCATAAAAACAGCAGCACTGACACTCCTGGGAGCAGGGCTGAGCTCTCCAAAAGCCACTTGGTGCCTTAGCTGGGTCTGCACAGCTTTGCAGAGGAGGAGGAGGCAGCAGTGGTGGAATCCAGCTCTCCCAGCAGGACCAAGCATCACTTTCTTGTGGTCCCTGTGAAATCCAGGTTGTGCTTCTGTGGCTAGAGCAGAACCAGGACCAGTCAGCTCAGTTGCTGAATGGGATATAAATGTTCCCAAGGGTCCAGGGGAGAGCTGGGCTCAAGGAATGATCCTCATGGCACAGCAGGTCGAGTCTGAAGCCTCCTGATTAGGCTGGGGAAAGAGTACCAAGATCCCAGAGCAAAGCAGGAAGGAAAAGGAAGCCACTGACACTGGAAAGCTTCAGGCAGGGTGGAAAGGGGACGTGCATAGCCCCAGCAGAACTGGTTTCCCTTGGAAGACAGGAGTCATCACAGCCTCCACCACACACAGCATCAACCCACACATGCACTGAGCCAGGGCAGGTCACCCAGGGAAGCTTCACACTTCATTTCATTCCCACTCCTTTGGTCCTTGCCTCAGCCCTTGCAAGCCCATGATGCTGCACTTGCTCAGTGTTGTGCTGAATTCTTACCTCCCCTGATACTGAGCAGCACAAAGAACCTCCACTTGGAGATGAGGATAAAGCAGCAAGAGATCTGGAACATGCTTGTTCTCCAGAAATTCCCCAAGAGACACAGGGAGGGACAGGGAACATCCTGCCTGGGGGAGGGAAGACATCAGGCTCAGCACCACTGTGGCCAGGCCTGGTTCTGCCACTCCTGACCCAACTCTTCTGGAGCTGAGGCACAACTGCTGGGAAGGCTCAGAAAGGGGATGAGCAACACCAGGAGTGAATTTTCAGTTCTGCAGCTCCCAAGGCTCCAAGCAGGTCTCACGGGTTTGGGTGAGGGCACAGAGAGAAAAGGACTCGAGGCTTTCAGGGTGTCAGGTAAGTTCAGTGTCTGTCCTGTGTCAGGGGGCTGGGGGCAGGAGGACTCCCCAGTGTGACCCGGGCAGTGCCCACGTCCCTGTCCCCACACAGAGACCTGTCCCAGCTGCCAGATCCCTGCAGGGCACTGCTGGGGCCACACTGGGACCAGTGATGGCCAGAGCCTCCACTTGGTGGAGACAGCAGCGCACAGGAGCCAAGGGAGAACCTGCCAGAGTCACCTCCCACTGCCGGGTCCCCAGGCCACCCTCTCCTGGTGGCTCTGAGGTCCCCAGCCTCATGCCACCACCCTTCTGCAGGAAACAATGCAGGTTTAGTGTTCAGTGTGGCCTTCCAGGGGTCAGCTGCACCTCCCTCTGCAGGTCCAACCTGCATTCAAACATCCATGGGCTGCTGTTCCCTGGGAAGAGGACATTCCTGTTCTCCAAACAGCACAAAAACTGCTCAGAGCCATCAGGCCACAGAGGAGCAGAGTGCCCAGGCAGAGCTGGCTTAAACCCCACCTCCTTCCACAGGGGGGATCTAACTTCTTCTCCATGGCTTTGCCCCTTCCTGGGAAATACCAACCTCCTTCACTGTTCCATGCCCTGTTTTTATTGAGCTGTGGGCCCTGGCAATCCAAGAGGCTCTTCCATGCTGAGGAGAGGAGGCAGAAGCCTTGGGATCCTAGTGCTCACTCCATGCCTGGTTGCTCCTACAGGTGAGGTCCTGTTCCACTTCCCAGAACAGACTCTGTGATTTCCAACATGAAAGAGGCAAACAGACATTGCACTTGCATGTATCACTGCTCTCACTAAGTAGGCCACACAGCCAATTACTGTAATACCAGCTCTGCCATCTCACAATGCTCATTTCAACATTGCTGCCTGCTTTGATCATCAGACTTTCATCTTCCGATGACGTTACGGCCACTTTCATGTCAGACACAAGTGTGTGAAGGCAGGAGAGATTTCAGAAGGCCTTAATGAAGCCTCAGCATGAGGAACTGGAAAGGCAGGGGTACAAGTGGGTTCCTGGACCCACTTGGGTACAGATTCCTTGGCCCTACACTGAGGCAGCTTGTGAAGGCCTCAGGCTTTAGCAGAGCTCGATGATGCAGCACAACATGGGCCAGAACAGCTCTGGGTGTGAAGCCTCACCAGCATCAATGCAGGGAGCAACACGAGGGCAATGCCAGGAGGGCAGTGCCAGGAGGGCAATGCCAGGAGGGCAGTGCCAGGAGGGCAATGCCAGGAGCTCCTCCCAAGGGAAGCACAGAAAGGAAAGGCTGGGTGCTGACACCAGTCCCCTCTGCACAGTGACACCACCCACAGATCCAGCAGCCCCTTCCAGCTGATCTCCTGTGGCAGGAGGGGGGAGAAGGGGTGAAGGCTGCAGCGTGGGGCTGTTCTGGTCCCTGCAGGGTCTCCCTGGCTGTGATGAGCAGAACAGCAATGACTGAAAGCAAACAGGGCCCGTCAGCTGCTGCAGCCACAAGGAACTCACGCTTGCAGTTTGCTGTTTCTGATCTGGAGAAGCATCCTCATAAATAATGAAAGTGACTAAAAGCTACTTAAAAACACACACTCCTCCCTTCTGAAAGAATGAGAAAAAAACCCCAATTATAAAAGGACATTTCTTCCAGCTAGGAATAATTTGTCATGTAATTCTCTGAAGACAGCAACAGAAACATGCGTGCTCCGTGCTCCCTTTGAGTCATCTGTGATTGCACATGTACTCAGATGGCTTCTAATGAGGCTATTTTTACAGCACACATCCTGCTGAGTTTTTGGGGAGGGGCAGAGTGAGATCAGTGAAGTATCAGTCTTCAACATCAGCTCCTCAAAAGGAGAGGAAAAGGAAACACATGTGGAGGAGGATGTACCACTCTGAACCAACACCTACAAACAGCTCTCCTGCCCCAGCAGCAAATGTGGAGCATCTTTTGTTTTTTTCTAAACAACACTCAGGCTGGAAAACCCAGAGATCATTAGTGCCTTGATGATATCAATGATGGCCAGGCTGCACAGGGCTCTGCACACACTGCTCTGGTGGAAGCTGTCCCTGCTCATGGCAGGGGCTGGAACAGGATGGCTCTTCAGGGTCCCCCCTGCCCAACCCATTCTGTGATTCCATGGTGACACTCCTTGGCAGAGGACAGGGTGTGCCCAGTTAAACTGAAACACAGTTTGGGCACTTCTTGAAGGCTCTTCTGACCTGCAGCACCAAAGAGGTTCAGTAAGAACCCCAAACCACTCATGGGGACCAAGCAATGGGCACCTCTGCAGAGGCCAGCAGGACACCAGCACCAGTGGGATGTCCCACCTTGTCTTCTGGAAACCAATGTGCAGTTGGCTCATCCAAGGCTAAATCAAAAGGCCTCAGCTGTCAGAAAGTAAAGGAAGCAAAAAATGGGGGAGGCTGAAACTGGGCTCAATTTACAGATGTCTGCAATGGTTTTACAAGAACCAGAAGGTTCCTGTCATGACTGAAGCTATGGGAAGTGGAATAGACAGAACAGATGTAATTGAACTCTCATTTTACATGGAGATGATGAAAGCAGACACAAGAAAAAGAAGGATGTACGTTGAAAATCTGCTTGTCTGATAAAGGAGCTGTGGTGGCCTTCCCACCCCTCTCAATGCTCTCATCTGCTTCCTGGGGCAGCCCAGGGGACACCAGGAGGAGGTGGAAAAGATCAGGAAGCAGAGGAACTGCCTGGTGTCCTTTACTGGGGACATCTTCTGCAGACATCAGCAGGCAACAAGATTTCCAAGTGCAGTGTTAAAAGACAGAAAAGCAGGAGCTGTTTTCCCAGCATTACAATTGAGCTCCTGGCTCCAGGCTCCAGCCCCAGCTTCAGATGTTCCCTCACACCCTGAAAGGCAAAGACACCACCCCAAGTTCCTGTGTCAGTGTCCAGAACTGCTCCTCTCCAAGGGATTCAAGCTCCCATCCCTGCCACAGCTCCCAGAGCTTCTGCCAAAGCCCCTCTGCAGCCTGAGCCTGCATCCTTCAGAGAGGATGTCCTGCTGCTGATGTGTGAAGTGCTGGAACAATCACCCATCCTGGATTCCTTCCCTGGGGTATTATTTTCTGGAACAGGCACTGTACTTCCAGTGTGGATTGCTGCCTCTGGTCATTTGCTGCAAAGGAGATTCTCATTCTGGCAATCTCCCCTCCACGGGAGAAAACCTCCTCTGCTGTATCTGAAGCAAACACTTCCTTCATGTACACTGTGTGCACACCAAAATATCCCTTCTGATCCTTGATTCTTTCCATTTGGAAGCCTGTCCATATTCCAGAGCATGGATACCCAAGCAGGACACCCAAGGGTGCCACCAGCACATGTGCTGGTGCCACACAGCCATGTGCTGGTTCATATTCCTGACACCCAAATTTTCACTTGGTCACAGAGGGGTTCATGGTCATCCGTGTTCCACCAGGAGGTTTCAGTTCTCTTCACAATCTTCCCCAATGCCACTGTGAATTCCCAAAGTGTGCACTTAACTTCTGAAAGGTTACAGGAAAACCTGCCCTCTCCTGTCCTGATGTTATTTTAGGGGATGGGAAGTCCCTCCCCCCTCAGCAGTACAGGAGAGAAGACTTGCTGAAAAACAGAAAAAAAGCAAAAGCTGGTCACAGCTTCTGGGCATTTTCCACATGCAACCTGCTCTTGTGAACCTCAGGATTCACAGACTCCAAGGTCCCTGCAAGGTCACACATGTTCCTGTGGTCACTGTGCTGGTTCTGCCCATGGCCAGGAGCTGCATCCTTGTGCTTGGCTGGGTTTCTTCACGAGGCTGCTGGGTCCCCTCTTGGCATCCACAGCCCTGAACATGCTGCTCCCTCCTACTCTGACCAGGGATGAAGCTGCAGCTCCTGGAGGCTCTGAGGCCCTCGCTCCAACTCACTTGGACCTGGGGACATCAAACTAACTGGGCACACAAAGGAAATCCCTGAGGCAGGAGAAGCAGCCCAAACCCTGCCCCTCTCTGGGACATATTTACGTCCTCTGCTTTCTCCCTCCAAAATAAACTGAAATCAGAACACAAGGCCATGTCCTTCTGCAGGAAGAAGTGTGACAGTAGCTGCCATTCAAGTTTTCCTGGGAGAAATTTGCTCAATAAATACCAATATTATTAAGGAGTTCATAAATTTAAAGGACATGAAGGTTTTGTAGAAGAGAGATGCCTCAGGGAAGTTCACCCCCTGTCTCTGAGGGCAGCCAGCTCTTGAAAACAGAGGCAAGAGCTTTCAAAAACCCCAAAATACATAATGCAGCACTCGGTGGTGTGTGTGGTGTCACTGCTAAAATCTAGGGAAAACAAACAAACAAAGCAAAATACTTAATTTTTGCAGCTATCTGGGTCTAGTAAAACACATAACCCTTCCTGACAGCAAACTCTGCTTCAGGAAGTCCAAGAGGAATTTAATCGTGCGTTCATTCCTCAAGGGACGCTCGGCAGCTCCGAATCCTTGAGAGAAGGTAAACTCCAGGACCAATCAGCCTGCCTCTCCTCTGGAAATTAAACATTCAAATACAAACCAGAACAATAGTCAAGAGCCACAAAGAATTCCTAAGGTATTAGCAAAACAAATTCCCTTCAGTCCTTATTAGGAATATCTTGAGGATGGTTTGAAGAGGAAAGTCTAACCAAATATAAAAAAAATTTGGCTTATCCAACAAAAAACAACCGCGCGCTCTTTGCCAAAAGCAAAAGAATTCAGTCAGATAAAAACCGCGACACACAAATGATGCAGGTTAAAAACTGAATTTAAGATGATAATGGAATAGCTGCCAGCGTCTTTAAATTTTCAAGCGTGGAAATGTCAACAAAGAGAAAGAAATTCAGGGAAAAACAAAGAGAAAAGATTAAGGATTTATTTATATCAGTGAAAGAGCTCTGTGTTCCTTGACTAAAAAAATGACTGAGGGGGTGAGAACTGAAATGGCCACGGGTCTCCAACATGCCATGAGGAGTGAGGGGGTGACCCAGGGATCTCCTGGTGGCTCTGCTCTCCTGAAGGCTTAGAACTGCCCCATCCTGGTACTTTATGGCTCCAGAAAGGGACATTTCTCCACCTCACACCACCCAAAGCTCTCCAGGATTTGGGCACAGGGCAAACTGGTGTGGTTTACACAGAAAATACTCCTGTCCCTCAGAGCTGGGATGTGTCTGAGTGCTGTCATGGACATTTGACCTTCTTTTGGGTTTCAAGGAAACCTGCCCGGGTTCCCCACAGCTTCTGTCCTGGTTGTTGTATAGAACTGAACTATCCATGGCTCTAGAACTGGCCAGAGGGCACTTTTGAGGGGTTTTGTGCTGGTTGGTTGGTTTGTTTCTTTTTGAAGATGGCTGGCGAGAGCCCTTCAGTGGGCACCAAGGCTTATTAAATTCCTTGCCTAATTAGTAAGAGTTTTCTCTTCTTCTGATGCAGGATGAGTTGGAAGCTTCTTGGTGCTCTCGGACTGAAAATCCCACAGGTTGCCTCTTAAAGAAAGGGGAGACAATTCAAATAATTTTCTTTGGAAAAAATTCCTGGAAATATCCAGTCCCAGGCCTGTCCCTCCACAGGGTGTAGAGTCCTCTCCCGAGCTTCAGAGGACCACAGCCTCAGAAATTGTCCTTCCCCGGAGCTGGGGGCCTGGAGAACTGGAAGAGGAGCCTGAAGAAAAGCTGGTGCAATCCCAGGGCACTCCCTTGGGTGACAGGAGCTGCTGAGGAGGATGTGTTCACAAAGGACAGAGCAAGGAATGCAGGGAAGAGAGGGGAAGGTGCCACCAGGGAGGCTGGAGAAAGGTGAACTGAGAAGGAGCAAAGTAGGTGCAACCCTTTCTCAACAGCTTCTCCTCCCAGGGCTCCCCAGGGAACGGTCCCAGCCCCAAGAGCTCCAGGAGCATTTGGACACCACTTTGGAATGCCCAGGGTGGGATGTTGGGGTGTCTGTGCAGGGACAGGAGCTGGGCTCAGTGATCCTGGTGGATCCTTCCAGCTCAGGGATTGTGTGATTCCATGGAAGTCACATCTTCTATGGCACAGACTGAAGCACTCAGACCCCTGAGGCACCACAGCTTGGTCTGGAGTACCTGGGAAAACTGCACCATGTCAGAGCTGGGAAACCCCAGGCCCAGCCCAAAGCACCCCTGGGAACTCCTGCCCTGCTCCAGCTGGGCCAGCACCCAGAGCCTTCTCTGGACCTGCAGCTCCCTGAGCCCTTTGTGAGAGCTGCAGCCCAGCGCTGTCACCACTGCCCTAAAGGAGAGGCAGCCCTGCCCTGGGTGCAGCTGCAGCCCTGGAGGCCTGGATTCCCCCAGCTCCAGGAGCAGAGCTCTGAGCTCCTCCACAGCTACATCTGTGCTGCGGGCAGCTCCCGCTGCCGAGAGCCCAGGCTGAGCTTCCAGCTGGCTCCGTTCCCTCCAAACAGATGCAGCTCCTATAGCAGGGCCTGATTTATTCAGCAGGAGTCTCGCACATTAAGTGTAGTTAAGTCTGAAAACAAATCTAATGACTTTAAAATAAATAGCCAACAGAGGACTCCAAACTGAAATTCCTCCTTCCTCTGACACCCGCCATATAAACAATAATAATTATATAAAACCGTGTCTAACACATGACTACACAAGGCTCTGGTGACCAAGAAAAGCACACGCTGCTTGTCAGACATAATTGCACATTTGGTTTTTCAATTATTTCTTGTCAGGATCCAGAGCCCACCATCTGAACACTGACATTAATTATTGGGAAGTTGTTAGTGCTCCAATAGTCTAATGGGGACTCCCAGTGCTCACCCTGAGCCCAGAGCTGCCAGTGCTGCTCCCACACTGCCCTCCTGTCCCACCAACCCCTGGGACTGGCACACACCACACAGGACACCCAGCCTGGGCCACCCTGTGCACAAGGGGCTTCAGAAGAAGCTTAAAGCAAGTCTCAAGTGGACTGGATGATCCCTGCCATGTGCTCACCCACAGGATGGGACCAGACCATGTCCAGCACTGGGGCTTCCAACACAAGACCTGGAGCTGCTGGAGCGAGTCCAGAGGAGGCCATGGAGCTGCTCCAGGGCTGGAGCCTCTGCTCTGGAGCCAGGCTGGGAGAGCTGGGGGTGCTCACCTGGAGAGGAGAAGCTCCAGGGAGAGCTCAGCCCCTGCCAGAGCCTAAAGGGGCTCCAGGAGAGCTGGAGAGGGACTGGGGACAAGGGATGGAGGGACAGGACACAGGGAATGGCTCCCACTGCCAGAGGGCAGGGCTGGATGGGATATTGGGAATTAGGAATTGTTCCCTGTGAGGGTGGGCAGGCCCTGGCACAGGGTGCCCAGAGCAGCTGGGGCTGCCCCTGGATCCCTGGCAGTGCCCAAGGCCAGGCTGGACAGGGCTGGGAGCAGCCTGGGACAGTGGGAGGTGTCCCTGCCATGGCAGGGGTGGCACTGGATGATCCTTAAGGTCCCTCCCACCCCAAAGCAGTGTGGGATTCTGTGAATGCAGCCCATGTCACCCCTGTCACTGTGTTCCTGCTGAGTCCCCTCCCAGCCCCTCTGAGCAGCTCCTGCCATCACACTCCCATCACATCGCTGCCCATCATGCAGGAAAACATCCTGCCTTTTACTGGCTTTTAATTTGCTGCTTTTTAATTTTGTTGACTGTCTCTTTTTTCCTTGCAAAAGGAAGAAAGAAGCCTCTGATCTACCTTTTCTGGAGTGTTCAAAAACATGCACAGCTTTGTCAGGTTGTCTCTTAGTTGTCATCTTCCCCAAGGCAAGCAGCCATCTCTCTTCTGGCTGCCTTCAAGGAAGAGGGCTTTTTGTGATCCTAAGAATTCTCTTCACCTTATAAAATCTCCCATTGCTGAGCACTCACTGAGGTGAAGCAACCACACAGGACTCAATGGGGGAGGAGAACAGTGAGTGCTCTCTGCTAGCAGGAGCTGCCAGCTGCACACCCTGACCCCTGTTCTTCCAAAGGCAGCAACAGGCCTGGAGCTGGGGGTGGTGGGAGCACAAACCCCTGGGCCTTCAGAGCTTCCAGGGTTTGCTTGAAACAGAAAATCAATTCACTGCAGTAAAAAAAGAAAAATAGGATTGACCCAATATCACAGTCATCACCTTAGACCAAGTCTGCTACTGTGAAAAAAAATATTGCAGGAAGATAAAATCCAGGAAACTTATATTATATTATATTAATTACATTATACTATATTATATTATACTATATTCTATTATACAATATTATTTTTCCTTGTATTTTTACTGATACAAATTAATTGTTAAAAGCTTCCTCGATAGTTTACAATTAGTGAGGGTTTCAAGCAGCAATGACTTTGAGAAACGTCCATCTTGTGTCTCCATCCACTGATGACCTCACAGATTCAGTCAGAGCCACATTTCCACCTTCAATCACTGACAGAGCTTTCTTGAAATATTACATTTTGATTCTGTTTTATTATTTTTAAATGGACTTGGTCATTCTCCATTCTTTGACCACATTTTGTTCAGTCAGGTAGATGATAAAGTGGGTTTTGTTTCCACTTTTCTACAAGGAAAAAAAGCAACAACCAGCCTCACACTCCTCTGGACATACAAAGGAACAGGGAGGGAAGTTCTCCCACCTCACCTGGAGCTCCATCCCTGCCCTGGAAAGGGCCATTGCTCACTTCTGGGAGGATGTTCAGCCCCAAGGGCAGCCCAGGCAGGTGAGATGGACACCCCAAAGGTGAGATGGACATTCCAAAGGTGAAATGGACACTCCAAAAGTGACATGAACACCCCAAAGGAGAGACGGACACTCCAAAGGTGAGATGGACACCCCCTAAGGTGACATGGGCCCTCCAAAGGTGAGACGGACACTCCAGAGGTGACATGGACACCCCAAAGGTGAGATGGATACTCCAAAGGTGAGATGGATGTCCCAAAGGTGAGATGGACACCCCAAAGGTGAGATGGACACCCCAAAGGAGAGATGGACACCCCAAAGGAGAGATGGACACTCCAAAGGAGAGATGGATGCCCCAAAGGTGAGATGGACGCTCCAAAGGCCAGCTCCCACATGGAGGATGCACTTGCCCACCTGCTGTGGGAAACCCTCCAGTGAGAGCTGCAAAACTGAATTAAAGGTTGGAATAAAGAATCCAGGGGAAGGAAGTGATGCCTGGCTCCTCTCCCCTTGCTCCTCAGCTTGTGCTTTCTTTCCAAGACTTTCTTCAGGCTGATTGCCAGTGAGCCAGCACTGCTGGGCCATGGGTGAGCCACCCCCAAAGTGAGACAGAGAAGTCTTCTCCTGTGACAGACACCCAGTGTTCCTCTCTGCCCTGTTCAGGGGCACCCCAGATGTGTTCAATGCCAAGCAGTGCCAACTGGACAAAAAGCTGCCAGGAAGGAGGGGATTTTGTCCTGAAATGCCATTGGCAGAGCTGGGGCACTGGGCAGGGACCAGCCAGCATGGTGGGAGCATCAGACCCAGCAGGGGCTGCACAGTCAGCAGTGGGAGGCAGGGAGGGCATCAGCACCACAGCAGTTCCCAGATCTCTCTGGATGTGCTTTTACACAGCAGGATGAGTTTTATCTAAGGAATGAAACTTTCACAGTGCTTTCAAGGCCCTGGAGGGGACAGGAGGAGTCCCCATCCCTGGGTGTGTTTAACAAAGCCTGGATGTGGCACTGGGTGCCAGGGTTGAGTTGAGGTGTTGGGACTGGGATGGACTCGATGACCTTGAAGGTCTCTTCCAACCCAGTGATTCTGTGAGGCCACAGCCCAGGGCAGACCCACCTGAGCATGTCCCTCTCCAGAGTGGGAGCAGCAGAGACACCTCTCAGTGGGATCACAGGGGAATGGGGTGGTGGGACAGCTCTCTCCTCTCCTTCTGAAGGACAGAAAGGTCTGCACAGCCCAAGGGGGCACTCAGCTGGAACTCCCCACAGCACACACAAACCACCTCTGCTTTCAGTCCCCAGTGCCAGGATGAGGCCAGCCTCCCACATCCACCCTCCCAGCCATATCCAAAGAGGGCTGCATGGACACTCTGTCAGCTCTGACACCCATCCCACCTTTGGCCACCCCACCTCCAGGGTGGAGAGCACACCTGAGCAGAGCTGACCCACCCAGCACATCCCAGCCCTACCTGCTGGAAGAGCTCCTCCGCCCGCTGCTGTTGCTCTCCTCGGCCTAGGAGATCAAAACAGAAGAGCTGGTTAGCTTCAGAAGGATGAGGCTGCTCTTCAGCCCAAACCTGGGGTTCCCCAGAGCTGCACACATGCCCCAGGCCCAGCTCTGAGCCCGGGGTGTCGGGGCTGGGCAGGGTCTGAGCCTCCCCAGCCCATCCCCACCCGAGGCTCAAGCAGTGATCCCTGGCATGCAGAGCCAGGTGGGAAATCAGGAATGGCCAAATTGTCCCAATGTCCACGCAGGAATGGCTCCCTCCAGGCCCAACACCTCCCCTCATTAGCCCTGTGTCCTAATTAGCCCCTGCAGGCCCTGGCTGGGCTGAGCAGGGAGGGCCTGGGGTCTCCTCTTGCCTCTTCCCCAGCTCACTGATGAGAGCCTTCCTTGGAAAGACAATATTATTCCAATCCCAGAAATTTTATTTCTGAATTTGTGCAAATACAAGTTAAAAGATATTAGCTGCATTTCACATTTTGTGCAAATGGCAGAAACAGGCAATTCATGTGCAGCAGGATGGGGGCCAGCCAACGATTTCGATAAAATAAACCCTTTTTTAATTTAAATGCTAATGCACTGAATTAAAATTTAATAACTGAGGAAATTGAAAAGCCGAGCAGGAATATTGGAAATAAATCCAAGCAGAAACAGCTGAAATTAAAAATTCTAGAGAGTGGGAGGATAGCAGCTAAGCTGTCTTATATGATTACATTTTTTTTATATTTTTTTTTTTCAGAACGAAGGGGGGAAGGAAAAAAATCCTATCTTTGGCTGGCTGTAGGGCAGTAAATCGAGAGTGCTATGATTTATTGCTCAATTTTCCTGAGGGAAAAAGGCTTTCTTTCATGCTGAAATATTTCATAAATTTCAAGCCAGCATAAATTCTTAATTTAAAAGTTATGGAGGTCACATTTAGTGCACTGGTGCAATTCTGAAATCTTAAAGGAATAGCAACCAAAAAAATTGCAATTTGATTTTATTTTTTTAATTCTTCATGTAAAATTTTCTTCAAAGGGATTGTCCAAGTTACATAAAGCAGAAACACAACCTGGTTTCTGAAGGGATATGAAATCCACTGGAAATGAAGAGATAAAAATCTAATTCAATTACAAAAAGGTATTTTGTTATGATGATTATGATGATGATTATTATTATTATTGTGAGCCACTTGAGGAATTTCTGTTAAAAAATTTCTTCTCTCCATTGCCTGGGAAAAGCCAGAAGGGAGGAGCTGACAATGTAATTGCTTCTGTTAGATCTCCAATCTTTTGTGAGCACTGATATGTTCATTTGTTATACAGCTGTTCAGCTACAGAAAGGATGTCAGAGCACCCATAATTCAAAGCAATCAATCAAAAATTAATGATTTGTCATGCTTACACAATGGAAAAAAAAGGAAAAAAAGCTTTATGGGTTCCTACAACTGGTAGATTGCTCAAACCTTTGGGGCATTTTCTAGAAGATTAGATCTGTGTACAAGGAAAAGGGGGAAAAGGGGAAAAAGGAGATTTAATACAGAGCCAGGGCAGAAACTTTGTTGGGGTGCTGAGGATCCCAGAGATGGGAAACTCACAATTCCTGCCTGTACAAAGGGATTTGTGCACAACCCAAGCTCACACAAGCCAGGAGCCACATCTTGGATCACAGGGACCTTGTGAGGCTCCTGCCATGAGACTTCCATGGGAAAAGCACCTGCTGAATCATGGAACCATGGAATATCTGGAGCTGGAAGGATATTCTGAGCCATGAGGATGATGGAACCCAGCCCTGGCCCTGCATAGACACCCCAACAATCCCCACTGCTGGGAGTTTCCTTATTTTAAAAGAGAAAATGAGAAAAAAAGGAACCACAACAGGTAAGGGCTCTCATCTCAATGGTTTCACCCAGCCAGGGTGCTGCTGGAGATGATCCATTAGACAAAAACACCCAGCTAAGCCTGAATGAGATCAGACCAAGCCTTAAATGTTTCTGAATGCTGAAATACACAAATCCACAGAATCCCACACTGCTTTGGGGTGGGAGGGACCTTAAGGATCACCCAGTGCCACCCCTGCCATGGCAGGGACACCTCCCACTGTCCCAGGCTGCTCCCAGCCCTGTCCAGCCTGGCCTTGGGCACTGCCAGGGATCCAGGGGCAGCCCCAGCTGCTCTGGGCACCTGTGCCAGGGCCTGCCCACCCTCACAGGGAACAATTCCTAATTCCCAATATCCCATCCAGCCCTGCCCTCTGGCAGTGGGAGCCATTCCCTGGGTCCTGTCCCTCCATCCCTTGTCCCCAGTCCCTCTCCAGCTCTCCTGGAGCCCCTTTAGGCCCTGGCAGGGGCTCTGAGTTCTCCCTGGAGCTTCTCCTCTCCAGGTGAGCACCCCCAGCTCTCCCAGCCTGTTCCTTCAAAAATAAAATCCATCTAATCTAAAACATCCCACCTAAATTCTAAAAAGTGGCATTTGAGGACTAAAATGCCACGAGGAAGGGGAGGGGTGAAAGGCTGGAAATCACTGTTTAACCAGAATGTGCCAAAACAAGTCAGAGCAGCCCCCAACAAAGTAACACCTTTGTGGAGGGGAACAGAAATCTCCTGTGCTCCTTTAGAATCTCCTGCACTCCCATTTACCCAAAGAATTGATTTTGGTGATTTCCTAATTTCTAATTGAAAAAGGAGAGGAGCAGAATTTTCTTCTGCTGATGAGCAGGGAGGCCGGATGTAGGGTGCTGGAACAGGCTGGAAAATGTCACACAATCTGCCCCATAAAATCATTTACAATTCAAAATGTTACTGCCTGAAGTTGCTTTTCTACATATTGGGTGCATTTAGGGGAGTTTTGTTTAACTAATGCTAATAAATATCCTTTAAATGAAAATGCACACAAGCAGAATGTGGTTTCAGGCCATATGCTCCTCAACTCGAGTTGTAAGCAAAAAGTAAATCATGTGATAATTAAGAAATGTATCAGTCAACATCTCCTAACAGGATAACATGTCAAAAAATAGGAGTCCAAGCAGATGTAAAACTGACCTGAGAAATCCATGTTTATCGAGAGGGCTACACTATATTGGGAAAAAACCCCAACATTTTAACAGTTACAGCAAAACTCAAAAATAACTTAAAGCAATAAAAATGTGAAATGAGATTTCAGATGATTTAAGCACAGGCCTTCTGCCTGATCACTTCAATTATGATTAGAAACAATTATTCAAATCACTTGGATTTGCATCCATGCTCGGATCAGCTCCCATGGATGGGATGGGGGCACTGGGATACCCCCAAGCACTGCCACAACCCTTCTCAGGGGAAAAAGGGGCTCAATCCATGTATTTATTTCTTTATTCAGACACAGCCACCCCTATGATTTGCCTCTGAACCCCATCCCAAAGGGACAGGTCCCTAATTCTACCTGGGGGTTGCAGGAGAAGCAGACCCCTCTCACCCTTCTCCCACAGCACTTTCCCTCTGCAGAGGGAAAAGGGCAGAGTTGTTTGTTTACCTGAGGGAAAATAAAAGGAAAAAACCCAAAACCCCCACCCTGCTTCCCCCAAACGCATTCCCAGAGACACCTGAGTAATTTTTGTCCAAACACAAACCACACATTCAATTTTGGAAGGAGACAGCAGCACCCAGCATGGAAAATTTCACCCCAAATAATTAAAATTTGGCAAAGGAGAAGAAACTGAAAACAGGTCTGACATAGGAATGTGCCATAAAAATAACTGCAGGCCTGCTACCTGTGCTGTCTGGGGTTATTAACTTCAGAGCCACAGAAAATGCAGGAAGTGCTTTTTTTTTTTTTTCTTTTTTCTCTTCTTTAAACAAAGGGCAAGACACGGCAGTTTCCTATTTAAATTTTATTAAATAGGAGGGGGAAAAACAGCAGAGCAGCTCCACATCACACCAAAACATCTGCAGAGCACAAGGACCCATAAATGTGCCCGTGCCCCTTTTTAATCTGGATTTCTGCTTCCTCCTGCCAGCACAGCGGGTGCTGAGGAACCCCAAGGCCAAAGAGGGAAACAAGGCTGAGCCCAGGGCTGGTCCAGGCAGAGCTGTGCTCCACAGAACCATGGAATCCTTGAGGTTGGAAAAGCCCTCTGAGATCAGAGTCCAACTATTCCCCAGCAGTGCCAAGGCCAGCACTAACCCCTGTCCCCACGTGCCACATCCACACTGGAACCTTTCCAGGGATGGTGACTCCACCACTGCCCCACGCAGCTGTTCCCATGCCTAGCCACCCTTTTCATGAGGAAATTCTTCCTAATATCAAACCTACACCTTCCCTGGTGCAATTTAAGGCTGTTTCTTCTGGTTCCAGAGCCAGGGCATCCCCTGCCTGAAGGAGAAAGATAAAGATCCCCACTGCCTTTGGCTGCTGTGGCTCATCCCCTCCTCATCCTTTGCCTTTGCCAATCCATCAGAGCAGCCTCCAAAAGGGATGAATTTTCCACTTGGGAACAAGACAGTTCCTGGGGCTGGAGGAATGTGCTGCCTATTTCCTCAGCTGCAGCTTCCCCTCAAGAAACAACCAAAATAATAATAATAATAAAAAAAAATATCTGCAAGGAGGAAATGGGAGCTCTCCCTGAGGCATCTGCCCGGTCCCACAGCTGAACCAAGCCCTGGAGTGAGGGTTCCCCAACCCCCAAAATCCACTGTGGGGTCTGCAATCTCCCCCATGTTTGCCATGGGGCAACACCTGGGGTGGGGATGCTGGTGGCAGCTTGTGTCAGAATTCCTTGGGAGCAGCCAGGGGAATCTCACCCTTGTGCTCAGCTGCAGCCAGTGCTTGTTCCCTGTTCCAACACGAGAGCCCAGCAGTAAACAGCAACATCTGAGAGTTTAGAGCCCTCTGAGATGAGCCCGTGGGGGGTTTGCTGCTTGAGGGCAGCAGAAGGCAAAGGCAGAGACTCCCACGGCAGGCACAGACGCTCTGCTGCCAGAGCCAGGGGACATCTGGGACAGGATGGTCCCACACAGCCAGGGACCATCCCTGTGTGACTGGTGCTCACACCTGGGCTCTAGAACAGCTCCAGGGATCATCCCTGTGTGACTGCTGCCCACACCTGGGCTGCAGCACAGCTCCAGGGACCATCCCTGTGTGACTGCTGCCCACACCTGGGCTGCAGCACAGCTCCAGGGACCATCCCTGTGTGACTGGTGCCCACACCTGGGCTCTAGAACAGCTCCAGGGACCATCCCTGTGTGACTGCTGCCCACACCTGGGCTCTAGAACAGCTTCAGGGACCATCCCTGTGTGACTGGTGCCCACACCTGGGCTCTAGAACAGCTCCAGGGACCATCCCTGTGTGACTGGTGCCCACACCTGGGCTCTAGAACAGCTCCAGGGACCATCCCTGTGTGACTGGTGCCCACACCTGGGCTCCAGCACAGCTCCAGGGACCATCCCTGTGTGACTGGTGCCCACACCTGGGCTGCAGCAAAGCTCCAGGGACCATCCCTGTGTGACTGGTGCCCACATCTGGGCTCTAGAACAGCTCCAGGGACCATCCCTGTGTGACTGGTGCCCACACCTGGGCTCCAGCACAGCTCCAGGGACCATCCCTGTGGGACTGCTGCCCACACCTGGGCTCCAGCACAGCTCAGGAGGGTCTCCAGTACCAGAGGAAGGTGCTCATTACTCCTGGCCATGCCCATCACAGGCCAAGCTTCAGGAAGAGTAAAAATCCATGGGATGCTACAGAAGAGGTGCTTTGAGACCTCCAGACAAGTCCAGCCAGGGGAAGGCACCAAGGTGACTGTGACCTACAGGGACACAATCTGTCCCCAGCACCCCAGTGGCGACACACAGAGCATCCCAGTGCTGCAGCCTGGCGACACAGGGAGCCCAGCACTTCCCACGTGGTGCCCCTGACATTTTGTGTCTGGACAGTGTCTGAGCAGGCCAAAATCCAGGTTTGGATTGAGGTTACTGAGCATCCACCTCACCCCTATGAGCACCTCCACCACATGCAAATGAACAGCTGCTGGAGATGGTGGCTGAGCCTGAAACAAATCAGAGCAGGTTCTGGCTGGGAGCACAGCATCAGCCCAGCCTGGCCACCACCCTGAGGGGGACACATGTCCAGGGGGACCCAAAAGCAGGGAACACCACAGAGCTGTGGCACTGCAGGATCAGCACTGGGGCAGGGCCACCCAGCACCTTCCCCTGCAGCCCTGGGCTCCAGCCCCTGGCCAGCCACCCCAGGGGAAGGCAGGGCTGGCCCAGCCCCAGCTGGGCTGTGAGGTGCCCCTGCTGCAGTGCCATCCCCGGGTTAATTATCCCTGGGGATCATTAACAGCTGTTCCTCATGCCACAAGGTGCCCCCAATTACTAATTAATAAGAAACACTAATGACAAACCCAGTGAGGGGGTGGATCAGCCCAACACAAAGGTTAACTGTGAGCACTGGGTCCCACTGAGGAAGCCAAAATGGGAATGATCCCCTCTGCTCTGGCTGTGACACTTCAGACTCAGCCCAGGGGCCCTCACTCTGCTGATTTCAATTCTCTTTGTATTGGCAGGAGAATTATTTTTCTTTTAAATGTTTCTTTTTGTTTTGGTTTGGTTTTCTGTTTTTGTTTTGGGTTTTGTTTTGTTTTTGTTTTGGTTGGGGTTTTTTTTTTTGTTTGGTCTTGCAAACTGGGTTCCCTCAGGCTTCTCCCCACATTCTGGTCTGGGACAGAACAAGTTGCACCATGGATGTTAAAACTATAGGTAGGCAAAAAACACTAATAAAAAAATCACAAAGTCTAAAAATTCTTCTCATTCAGCTTCACTGGATTTACTTCTTGTCTACTGTTTATTATCTCCCCATTTTATAACCTTCATTTCCTACCCTGGGTGTGCTGCCTCCATCCACCTCATTTCAGAGCTGCCTCTGTAACCAAGAATTAAAAGTTCTTCTGGAGAGTTTTAAACATAAAAGGTCGAATTTCTGCTGGAAAAGGCACACGTGGGGCTGGAACTTGAGGGGGAAACACCAAAATCAGCAAGGCAGGGAAGAATCCCACCACGATGGCCCGGCCTGGGCGGGTGCTGGGTCCCAGGAAATGGCACAATCCTGCCCCAAAGGATTCAGGTGTCCCTGCCACCCACTCCCAGCTCCCACACTCCAGCTAGCCCCAGAAAGGGGCTGTGAGCAGTCACCTCTGAGTCAAGGGAATATTCATATGAGTAATTTTATGAACTTGTTGAAAGTGCTGGCAGAATTTGTGCTTTGAATTTCAGTTTTTCTCCCCTGGCAGCCCGGGGAGATTCAAGCAGCACATGCCAGCAGAAGTAACCGAAGAAAGGGAACATTAAATAAATTTTAACCTAAAACTACAAATGTTTAAACCAGTATTAAAAAGCTTCAACCTCACGTACTTTTGTTTTTCCCTGAAACAGTCATGAAATTAAAATTATGAATAAATCAATGCAGCAAATTGGTCTGGATTTAAAGAGTTACTCCTTGATTATAAGCAACTGAAAAGTAATCAAAATATTTTTTCCATCTCCTGTTGCTCAGTGCTCTCCTTACTCTGTTCTTTATGAGAAAAATAATCAAATTGAGGGTGAAGAGGAGAAAAGGCATTACTGATTACTCTGAACTCTCATATTATAAAAGCTGGAAAATAAGAGTGACCGGGCAAAACAACAGAATTATGTGAATTGAGCAGTTGTTTACAGATGGTATGAGTTTCCCAGCAAAAGAAACAGCTGGAAATATTTTTAAAGAATAAATGTATATGGAATGAAACCTTGGGGGGGAAGAAGGTATTGTTGTTTTTTACTTGGGGGGAGAAAAAAGGGGCGAAGGAGCCATGAGATAGCATTTCAGAAATCCACCCGTTTTTCCAGGCTTCCAGTTTCACAGGAAACTCTCAGGAAATCAATTTTTTAAAAAATCCTGGGCACTTTTCCAAGTTGATAAAACAAACATATCTAGTAAGCTATGAATGCACACAGGGAAAAAAATTAAAATAGGACTTATTTATCCAGGGAATCCCAGTCTTGTTCAACACATTTTGTTTGGGAGTTCTGCACCTCCAGCCTCTGCCATGGAACATCTGACAGGGCTGTGAGGGCTCCACTGCACACAGGGACTGCCAGGAACCTTCCCCTGGCAGCTCCAGCCCTTCCCAGCCCCAGGGTGAAGGGATGGGTGGGAAAGGGCTGAAGTTGGGTTTGGGGCAGCCACATCCCCAGCAGAGCGGGCTGGGAGCACAGGCACAGGCTCTGCTGTCCTGGGCTCATCCCAGCAACGTGGCCAAGGCAGGGATTAATTCTCCTCCTTCCTCCCACTCTCCTGAGACCCACCTGGAGCTCTGTGCCCACCTCTGGGCTCTCTGCCACAGGGAAGTCCTGAATCCAGTCCAGAGGAGGCCATGGAGCTGCTCCAGGGCTGGAGCCTCTGCTCTGGAGCCAGGCTGGGAGAGCTGGGGGTGCTCACCTGGAGAGGAGAAGCTCCAGGGAGAGCTCAGAGCCCCTGCCAGGGCCTAAAGGGGCTCCAGGAGAGCTGGAGAGGGACTGGGGACAAGGGATGGAGGGACAGGACCCAGGGAATGGCTCCCACTGCCAGAGGGCAGGGATGGATGGGATATTGGGAATTAGGAATTGTTCCCTGGCAGGGTGGGCAGGCCCTGGCACAGGGTGCCCAGAGGAGCTGTGCTGGATAGTGAGGGTGTCCCCACAGGAAGCTGGAAGGAGGTGATCCCTAAGGTCCCTCCCAATCCAAAGCACTCTGGGATTCATTTATTCCCTCGGCACAGCTCAGCTGAGGGGAGGCAGGCCAGGGAGCCCCCTTCTCCTGCATGACCAGCTCCATCCACCCAGAGTGAGTCTGTGCAGGGCAGGGCTGGGAATGGGCAGGGCCCTCAGGCAGGGCTGGGGGAGGTGGCAGCCCTGGGGCTCAGGGGGTTTGCCTGAGGTGCAGCCCAGCCAGGAGAGCCTGGAGCTCCCACAGAGGGGTGGCCAAAGCCCAGCACACAGGCAAGGAGGGCACAACCCACAGCAGCCATGCCCTCAGCACCTGACACACCTGGGAGCTGGACAAGTTCTGCCAGCAGCACGGCCCAGCAGAGCCGGGCCCAACAGGGCCAGGCCCGGCAGAGCCAGGCCCAGCTGGACCTTGAGCTCCTGCAGAGGCTCCAATCCCTCTCCCTGAGCCTTACAAAGGATCCTGAGGAAAAAACAGCCAAGCCTGTGTGTAGAGGAAAATCCAGAGGCACCTCCTCTCTGGCCAGGGAAGCTCAGAGAGCCCTTGGTGCTCCCAGCAGCACAGACACAGACACAGGGATGGACCTCTGGGAACAGACCCAGCACTCCAAGAAAACTGAGACCCTGCCCCAGCTGGTGCCCAGCTCATGCTCAGAGGGCAGGCACTGGGGGGACATGCCCGTGGTGGATCCCAGAGCCAAGAGGGGCTGCTGGGGAAGAAGCTTTGATAAGGCTGAGACTCTGCCCTTCAAACCTGCAGAGGCTGTGGAGTGTCCCCCAGGGAGCTGCTCCAGCTCCCAGCTCAGCCATTTGGGTGTCAGTGGGAGTCATGGCACCCATGGGCAGAATTGTACCTTTTGAGGTTGGTTTTATCTCCTTTTTTGGTCAATTTTGAAGAATGCTTTAGGTCCCTCTGTAGCAAACAGCACTGCAGAGAATGCAACGTGCTGCAAATGTTCAGCTTCAGTCTGAGGTAAGCAATGAAAATTTAAACACTTGAAAATTACAATTCAAGGCAGAAAATTTGATCTAGAATAGAAAAAGAAATGCATAATTTGATAAATATTGCAGTGAGAAGGTGTCAGGAACAGCACCATGAGGAGGTTCAGCCTCAGCCAAGGATCCCCTCCAGGGCTGGCACTCAAGACCTCCTTCCAATGCTGTGGGAAAGGCTTTGCATTTGCAAAACATCAATTTTAACCTTGTAAAATATAAATTTTATCCTAATAAAAAAAAAAAAATCCCATGTAGCATTTATAGACAGCTGTGAGGTTGAAACGAAAACATTCTCCATTGGATGGGTAACTGTGGGACTTCACCTTCTCTCCCAGTTTTGTATGATTGGTTTGTTCAAATAGCATGAAATGGTGGTAATTTTACTTTGGAAAGGGAAAAAAAGTCAAACCACATCGGTCTAAAAGTAAAAAAGGGGGAAGGCACACAAAGCTGGGTAATTTCTTCAAACTTAAAAAAGAGCAGTAATTACAGGGGGGAAATTCAGAAAGGGTTTAGTCTGCTTGGCTCCGTCAAAAACCAAAAAAATAAGAAAAAAAACAAGTAAAAAATAGTAAAAAGAGAAAAAAGGGAGGAAATGAAGTTGGAGAAAAAGCAGGCTGAAAGTAGAATTCTTAGAAATTCTGCTTGCAAAATAACTCCCATCAGCCAACCACAAATCCTATAAATATCACCAAATCGACTTCCCGAGCAGATCTAAATCAACAAATAAACAAACAAACCTCCAAGATTTAAAAAAAGTTTGGAAAAAAAAAAGAAATCTAAATAAAAACTACCAAAACCCCCAGTAAGGCCAAACTGGTGTCCCCAAGGGAGTGTGGCTTTGCTGGCTTCCCAAGAACGATGGTGGTTTGGAAAGTAAAGAAGGAAAACAGCATTTCCTGGTCCATTTGAGCTGTGAAAGCTGCAGCATCATCTCCCCCTGCCCAGACACCCCAAACACTGTCCCAGGGCACAGGGATGGGACCCTCAGCCCTTCCCCAGAACCCTCCACCCAGGCATGGCACTGGGGAGAGCAGGAGGTCACCAAGGACTATCGACCTGCACTTTCTCACTCCCAAATCTCCACCTCTGAGCAATTGTTTGGGCTAAGGAAAGGGATTTTCAAGCAGTTTGTGGGGGACAAACATCACTGACCCCAACCAGGGTCTCCATCATTCCTGGAGCTGAAACAAATGAGGGCACAGAGCTGCTGGGAAATTATTTCCAGCCCAAAGTGGAGCTGCAGTGAGATCATGGCATGGGTTGGTATCATTTCTGCTGCACCATTCACACAGCAGAGTAAGACACTGATTTTCAAAAACTGGAAGTGACACAGTCCCTGACATTTAAAATTTTCTGATTCATACAGGCAAAATACATCCTATAAGTATTTTTAAAGCAAGAACTGTAAGATGTGCTCCAAATCTAAATGAAGCACTTACAAGCCCCAGATTCTGTTTGACTTGAGCCTATGAAACCCAAATAGATATTCTTTATTTCCTGGGCAATAAAAAAAAAATCAAATCAATCTATTTTTCTTCCGGCTCAGTCTGAAAAAAGAATTTTTCAATTTTTCAGAGCTTCAGGAAAACCAAGAATATCAATTATTTGCACAGCCTTGCAGAGTGGACAGATTTGTCTTGGAAAACCTCCAATGAGATGCAAAAAAAGGTACCAGTGTTCCTACAGGATCCCTTTTGGGGCTGAATTTTGCAGGCAGCACCATAAGCCCTCTGCCCATCTGTGGGCCAGCAGCTGCTGCAAACCCTGAGGAAGAAAAGCCAGAAAGTGAAATTGGCTCCCCAGAATTCTGGTACAGCCCAGGGTCGGGTCAAAGGATGAGAGAGAAATCCCCAAGGCCACCATTAATGGTCAATTCTCAAATGGAATCTGGGGTTAGGCAGCACAGGCTGGTGCTGCCAGAGCTGGACAGGGCTGGTTGGGTTTCCAGGCTGAGAAGGGAGCAATGAACTCATGGATCTGTGACCCTTTGGATGAACAAATATCAGGCCAAGGGCCGTTTCCTCCTCCAGATGCCCCCAGAGAGCCTCTGGACACCAGCCTGCTCCAGTGGCCTGGGAGCACCAACTGCAGCAGATGCTGGGCTGGCAAAAGATAAATGTGTGTCACATTCCACAGGCTCTTCTCAGAAAGGAACTGATGCTCACCTACACTTCATTCCAGACACCTTGGTGCTTTATCTGCCACCCAGCTCATGGATAACCTCAGCAGCCATAGATTCTTTCTAGATGCATGTTTGTACCCAAGGACCATGGTGTGTCACTGATTTTGGGACTGGCTGTGAGCATCTTCACTGAATTACTCAAACATCTGAGAATTTCACCTAAGAATTGTTTTCTGCACATAACATTCCAAGTGTGGATTCAGTGTATGGGAAGCTGTGACAGTTCAAAGCATCTGTATAGAACAGGGGAATACTGGGGACTGTTCTCCAATCCCCACATTCCATCCTGGGTAAGGGACCTCTGCTTTGATGCACTTTGCCTCCACATGGTCCTAAACACAAAGGAGGGCACAGGATGTTCTTGAGTTATGGGGAAAGCCTCTGGAGGGAGCCTGGAGCAAAGCCCCAGGCCCAGGGAGGATGGAGAGCCTGGGAGAGCTGCACCATTGCAAACGCTCCAAAGCATCTTATTGTGTTGAAATGAAAACTGAATTTGGGCATCTCTAGCTCCTCACAAATGCCATACATCACCTCACCCACTGTGCCACACCTCTGTGGGGTGAGCTGGGGCCAGGCTGGAGCCAGGACAGTGTTTAGAGCTGCTCTGAGGTCCTGGCAAAGCACCACAGTACGGGGCTTTGGTGGAGAGGGAAACCCATAATCAGGCTCAGAGGGCTGCACAGGTCAGATTGCTCCAGCCTGTTTGGGCACAGGCTCAGGAGCCCAGCAGTGTCCCATGGACAAGCTTTACCCTGCCAGGACACACTGAACACCTGCCATGACTGAGCTGGGACTGGGGATAACGCAGGGTGTGACACTGGAAACAGTCCCTGCTCTCCCACTGTGGGGCAGCGTTGGCTGGGCAGTGCTGGCTCCATAGCTGGACTTGAAGATCTTAGGGGGCTTTTCCAGCCAAAACGATTCCATGATTCTGTGGTGATTAACAGACATGCAATAGATACTGCTCAAACAAGAGCAACATCTACAATCCATCCATCATCCATCATCCATCCATCATCCATCCATCATCAATCCATCATCCATCCATCCATCCATCCATCCATCCATCCATCCATCCATCCATCATCCATCCATCCATCCATCCATCCATCCATCCATCCATCCATCCATCATCCATCCATCCATCCATCATCCATCCATCCATCCATCCATCCATCCATCCATCCATCATCCATCCATCCATCCATCCATCCATCATCCTTCCATCATCCATCCATCATCCATCATCCATCCATCATCCATCCATCATCAATCCATCATCCATCCATCCATCATCCATCCATCCATCCATCCATCCATCCATCCATCCATCCATCCATCATCCATCCATCCTTCCATCATCCATCCATCCATCATCCATCCATCCATCCATCCATCATCCATCCATCCATCATCCATCCATCCATCCATCCATCCATCCATCCATCCTTCCATCATCCATCCATCCATCCATCCATCCATCCATCCATCCATCCATCCATCATCCATCCATCATCCATCCATCCATCCATCCATCATCCATCCATCATCCATCCATCATCCATCCATCCTTCCATCATCCATCCATCCATCCATCCATCCATCCATCCATCCATCCATCCATCCATCATCCATCCATCCTTCCATCATCCATCCATCCATCCATCCATCCATCATCCATCCATCATCCATCCATCCATCCATCCATCATCCATCCATCCATCCATCCATCATCCATCATCCATCATCCATCCATCATCCATCATCCATCCATCCATCCATCATCCATCCATCCATCCATCCATCCATCCATCCATCCATCATCCATCCATCCATCATCCATCCATCCATCCATCCATCCATCCATCCATCCATCCTTCCATCATCCATCCATCCATCCATCCATCCATCCATCCATCCATCCATCATCCATCCATCCATCCATCCATCATCCATCCATCATCCATCCATCATCCATCCATCCTTCCATCATCCATCCATCCATCCATCCATCCATCCATCATCCATCCATCCATCCATCCATCCATCCATCCATCATCCATCCATCCTTCCATCATCCATCCATCCATCCATCCATCATCCATCCATCATCCATCCATCCATCCATCCATCCATCATCCATCCATCCATCCATCATCCATCCATCCATCCATCCATCCATCATCCATCATCCATCCATCCATCCATCATCCATCCATCCATCCATCCATCCATCCATCCATCCATCCATCCATCCATCATCCATCCATCCATCATCCATCATCCATCCATCCATCCATCCATCCATCCATCCATCCATCCATCCATCATCCATCCATCCATCCATCCATCCATCATCCATCCATCCTTCCATCATCCATCCATCCATCCATCCATCATCCATCCATCATCCATCCATCCATCCATCCATCCATCCATCCATCCATCCATCCATCATCCATCCATCCATCACCCATCCATCATCCATCCATCCTTCCATCATCCATCCATCCATCCATCCATCATCCATCCATCCATCATCCATCCATCATCCATCCATCCATCCATACATCCATCCATCCATCCATCCATCATCCATCCATCCATCCATCCATCCATCCATCCATCCATCCATCCATCATCCATCCATCCATCCATTCATCATCCATCCATCCATTCATCATCCATCCATTCACCATCCATCCACCCATCCATCCATCCATCATCCATCCATCCATCCATCCATCCATCCATCCATCCATCCATCCAATTCCTTCCCTTCCTTATCTAGCAGTTATTCCACAGATAAAAAGCCAGTAGCCAATGAATCTCATGGGATTCTTCTGCCAACTGCAACCCTCCAAGCCCATTCCTGGGAGGGACCATGTTGCTCCTCACCAAAGCCAGATGGGCTCTGTCACAGGAGACAGGAGCCCCCAGCTCTGAGCCCCCTGTCCCATGAGCCCCAGACACAGGCCAGGCTGCTCGGAGGCTCCTGCACTGCGAGGGAATGAAGGACAGGGGAGGTGAACACACAGCCCAGAAGCCAAACACATCCTGGGTTGATGCCCCAGCACTGTGGGCAGCAGGGCAGGGGGGATTCTGCTCCTGTGCTCAGGTGAGACCCCACCTGCAGAGCTGCCCCAGCCCTGGCCCAGCACAGGGAGGAGCTGGAGCTGCTGCAGAGATCCAGAGGAGCTGCTCCAAGATCTGGAGCCCTCTGCTCTGGAGCCAGGCTGGGGGAGCTGGGGGTGCTCACCTGGAGAAGAGAAGGCTCTGGGGAGATCTTACTGTGGCTTTTCAATACTTAATGGAGTTTATAAGGAAAAATGGGGATAGAGTTTTTAGCAGTGCAGTAGTGATAGGACAAGAGGAGATGGTTTAAAACTAAAAAAGTGGAGATTTAGATTAGATATAAGGGAGATGTTTTTTACAATGTGTGTGATAAAACACTGGCAGAGGCTGCCCAGAGAAGCTGTGGCTGACCCTGGATCCCTGGAAGTGTCCAAGGCCAGGCTGGACAGGGCTTGGAACAGCCTGGATAGTGGAAGGTGTCCCTGCTCAATGCAGGGGCATTGGAATGAGATGGGCTTTAAAGGTCCCTTCCCAAACTATTGTATTGTGTTCTATTCTATTCTATTCTATTCTATTCTATTCTATTCTATTCTATTCTATTCTATTCTATTCTACAAAGGACAGCAGAGTCCACAGCTTTTTGGGCCGGGGCTGCACCCTCAGCCTTTCACCAGCTCACCTCAGAAAGTCAGGCTCCAGCAGCTGCCCCAGCAAGATGCCAAAGCATCTCCTTGGCTCCAAGCTCCAAGGGGCTTCACAAAATTTTGTGCCTTGCAGACAGATTTTTGGATGTTGCGTGCTCTGCACAAAGCCACAGCAGTTACCCAGTCTCACAGCAGTTCTCCTGCTCTACAGGAGGCACACTCAAGGGCACAGCCACCCTTGGGCTCCTGGAGGAGCCTGGCAGCCTTGGCCCAGCCCCACTGCAGTCATTCCATTGGTGCCCCTTCCCAGCGCTCGCTCGTGGTGAGCGGCGCCACGCAGCCTCACGCTCGGCCTCTGGTGAGTAATTGCAGAAGGAATAAAAAGGAGAAAATCCTATCAGGCCACAGCTACGCAGCCAAATATGAAGTGAACACACTCTGGAGTCTCCTGGGATGCCCCAAAATTTGTAGGGTTCAGAAAAAGGACATTCAGAAGGTAAAAGCCCACAGTGCCCGTGAGGCTCTTAAATGTGACCTCCAGGCCTCCCCACAGCCTCTAATGGGCCAACTCTGCACTCTGCACAAATTATCACAAGTATCAAAAATATCTTTACAACAGAGCTTTTATTTCCCTATATTTGAAGCTGCTTTCCCCTTTTGTTTCTTCTCTAAACCGGTTAAAATGAGCATTAAGGGATATAATTATGTTGTTAGCTTAATTGCCTACTTAAAGCAGAATCTACAGGGGTTTAATGCAAGATTTGAAAAGGGGGGGGAAAAGGAAATGGGAATATTAATGGATACAATTTTTAAAAGGAGCCTCTTCTGGGGAAAAGTGAGTTTGGGGCATGGGACAGAGTGTGAGGAGGGAGGAGGTGGAATCAGGCCCCATCAGTTTCTGCCATAAGGTTTTGTCAAAATGCAAAGTGCTGGCTCATTCCTTCTCCAGCAGTCTAATTTTGGAGAATTTGACCTAATTAATCATTAACCACCACACACTAAAAAAGTATCCCTCCTTCAGTTTGAAACCTTAATGCTATTCTTGGAGTGACACACTTAAGGCCAGGACAGGGGTTAGCATCTGGAACGTGCCTGACACTGAAGGACCAGTCCAGCTGGGAGAACTCTTGCTCCCAAATCACCCAGCAGAAAAGCAACCACTTCCACAGCAGAGGAGCACAGATGGCAGAAAACAATTAGTGCCCAAGCCTTACTGAGGTAACTGCTGTCTGGAAAAGCCATGGGTGTCCATAGGGATGCTCATTGTCCCTATGAGCCAACCCTGTGCCACAGCTCCTGCAGAGCCCTGCTTTTGGATCTGTGCAGAAACCATGGCTTGTATGCCAGAAACAAGCACAGGGCAAAGCCTGCAGAGCAGAGCAGGGCAGAGCAGGGCACTCTCAGAGGCTGCAGCACCAGCCCCATGTTGTCAGTGGTGCCATCACTTCCCTGCTGTTCCCAATGGCACCACATGGCTCTGGATGTGGAGAGACTGGAGGCATCAACCAAAGTCTGTTTGGTGCCCTAAATGCCTCCAATTGTGCCCTAAATGCCTCCAAATGCCTCCAATTTCCACAGCTTCTCCTGTATTCCCACAGAGTCACTGTGGCTGGTGCTGTCTCTGATGTCCCAGCATCCTTTGGTCTCCTCTAACCAAACCCCAGAGATTTAACCTCAGCAGCAACAGGGCTTGTCAGAGCCAGAATTAACTCAGTGCCACCTTCCTGTCCCTGGTTCTGCTGCTCTGAATGGTGTACAGATCCAATTAGAGCTACATCCCACACCTGGAACCTCCAGTTTGACTCACAAACTTGCTTTCTGCAGGTTTTTGATGACCTTCCCCCTGTCCAGTGTTCACCACAGAGCTGGAGTGTACAGGGAACACAAAATTTGGGGGAAACCCCCACTATCAGCCCTTTCCAAGGTTTCACTGCCTGTATGACCCAGCAAGGGAAAACAGTCACAAAAATCCAATAAATACAGGTGGGAAACACCGTTCTGCTCCTGCAGAGATGGAGCAAAGCTTCATCCACAGTGTTTGCTCCAATACACCCATGCAGCAAAACCCAGCACCACCAAGGTCTCGTTTCTCCAGGAGGAGAAACAAAATGTTGATCACAAAAGAGATGCTTCCCACCCAAAACAAGAGCCCTCCCAGGCTCCTCTCCCTTACCTGTCTCCTAAAACCTGATTTAAATAAAATTTTAAATCGCTAAGAAATTTTTTTTTTCTGTATTTATTATATTGTTCAGATATTAAATATCCAGTGTGCTATTTCAACTATATTATATATTGTATTATATAATATATAACATATATAATAAAAACATTTCTATTAAGTGTATGTATTTGAAATCTTTAAGAGAACTAGTTCCTGTGATAAGCAGCTGTTTGCCTCCAGCCCTTTTGCCAGCCCTGCACAAAGACCATTGCTGGGATTTCAGAGGCTGCTGGTGTTTGATGTGTCCACACAAGGGAACATCTCACAATCCCACATAAATTATTGGTGTACTTGAAAAAAATCAGAGAATTAATGTATTTCAGGGTCTCCTTGGAAACCCAGAGGAAACGTGCATTGTTACAAAGTTGGATGTTATTAGCAGGAATATGTATAGCACAAATTAAGGACTTCAGAGGAGAAGCCACCTTGGATCGTTTGATTAATACAGTAAGTACTTCCTATACCAACATAAGTGGATTTCAAACAACTTGAACTCAACATAATTAGATAGATTAATAAAGCACCAGAATTAAGGCATTAGGTTGAAAGGAAAAATGTGAAAGAATCTGGAAATTGGCAGATAAAGTGAAAGAAAGTAAACAAGGGAAGGCATCAACCCACAGCTCATAAATCCCAGGGAGTCTGACAGACCACGGTCAGTGCCATCAGGTGATTCCAGGATTAAAAGCCCATCCTGGAAACAGAACTTTATGCAGGGTTTACATTAAAACCAACACTGAAAAAATAACACTGTTGCAAAATCAGAAAGTCAGAAACTGCCAAAAAATTTGTGTGACATGCCACCAGCCCTGAGATTCCACCAGCCCTGAGGTGCCACCAGCCTGCCCCGTGCTCTGACCCTGAGGTGGTGAACACACATCACTCCTTCCATGGGACCCTCAATGTGTCAAGTATTCCATCTGATTTAGATAAAAATTAAAATAAGGGGGAAAAAAATTAAAATTTCTAGCAACCAGACTGACTTGGCTGGTCTCTGTCAGGCCCCCATTGTTTTTTTTTTTTTTTTTACTTAGAGTTAGAATTTTTACAATATTTTCTAGAAATTATGATTATTTTCTCTTTTTTTTCTGGTTGGGTTTTTTTCCCCCTCCCATATTTGTACTTTCCTTGCTTGCTGGTTCTGGGTAGGGATGCTCAACACCTCAGCCAACACCTCCTAAGGCTCAACTGAGCATTCACACCTCAGGTACTTCCCCAGGTGAATAACTCAGCTGGATCAGGGTGTTTTTCCTCAGTGCCACATCCCTGAAATATAAAAAGTTCTCCCAGTTTCCCACTTGACACCAGCCATGGTTTTCCTCCTTCCCTAAAACAAAGAGCTCAGTGATGGTGCCAGCCCCAAACCCCTGGGACATTTAACCACATTTAGGAGGGAAGGACTCAAACCCACGACAATTCCTAAAGATCAGGAAAATGTAGGAAATCCCCTCTAAGGGCTCAGAAAAGCTGGGTTCCTCCCCATCCCCATCCATTTTTGGGCTCACTGTGGGCAAGCTCTCCTTCCTCTGAGCCCATTCAGCAGCCAGGCCAGTGAGAGTTTTTGTGCAGCTTCTCCAAAAAAATTTCTTCCTAGGGCAGACACCTGGCTTGGAAAATTTCAGTCCAAACACTTAAAAAAGTTTTGGCAGAGTTAGAAAGAGTCAGAGGCAGGGGCTGGTTGGAGCAGGGCAATCCTCACCAGTGGTGCTGCTGCCAGCACCACCCCACTGAGGCACAGGCCAAAATGAAAATAAATTTAAAAAACAGTCAAGAAAATAGGAAAAAAACCCATCTGAATGAGTCATTGTTCGTCAGAGGAGAGGAGGAATTGGGATTTTTTGTGTTTGTTTGGGAGGGGGTGGTGCAATGGAGATACTGAAGGAAGAAAGGTTGTTTTGTTTTGCTTTGTTTTACAGCAATATCACAGGAAAAGTCTTGTTGGGAGATTAAGTTGTGCTATTAATGACAAGCAAAATGGCTGTCAGCTCCTGCTTGGGGTGGGAACACACCAGGAGCTTTATTATCCACAAAAATAGAGCAGGGCCTCCCACCACAGCCAGCCCAGGGCTCTCTGCAGCCTCACTGAGCAGGACCCCAGGGCTGGAGAGGGCACCCAGGGCTGGAGAGGGCACCCAGGGCTGGAGAGGGCACCCAGGGCTGGCACAGGACCCCAGGGCTGGAGAGGGCACCCAGGGCTGGCACAGGAACCCAGGGCTGGAGAGGGCACCCAGGGCTGGCACAGGACCCCAGGGCTGGAGAGGGCACCCAGGGCTGGAGAGGGCACCCAGGGCTGGCACAGGACCCCAGGGCTGGAGAGGGCACCCAGGGCTGGCACAGGAACCCAGGGCTGGCACAGGACCCCAGGGCTGGCCCATCCCTGAGCCCTGGAGCAGGAGCCCAGCACAGAGGGGGCACCCAGCAGTGCAGCAGCACCCAGCAGTGGGTCAGACCCCTGTCCCCATGTCCTGCCCCTGCCATGCCCTCAGCCAAAGGGGCAGCACAGGTGAGGGGTTAATCCCAGCTGAGGTGCTGAGGATGGCACAGCCAGTGATGCTGACATGGATGGCACAAACCAACTCCAAATGGGCCTTTATCCTGCTGTTCATAGCAAGTTTCATCCTTTTTTGATGAAATGAAGAAGAAATAACATCAATGAATCCTGGCCATATCACGTGCCTGGTGGCCTTGTGGAGTCACAGCAACTCCCACTCATTTCTTTTCAAACAGAACTAGGAAATAAATATAAGGCAGCACTAAGCCATGTCCTCCTCAACACTGCTGTCAGCAGGACACAAAGCAAATGCTTTGGGACAATGAGGAAGTTGGGAAAAATTTTAACAACCAGCCCCAGTCAAACCCACGTCCCAGCAAGCTCCAGTCCCAGGCAGCCACCACGCAGCTGCTGCCCAAATCCCATCCCAAGGCCAGCACATCTGAATTTTGGGAAAGCCATCAATACCTCATGCTCATAAAGACTTGCAGTAAAAAAAGTTAAAGAAAACACTTAGGAGCTCTTTTAGGGATTTTTTTGGTAGCTCCTATTAATGTTTTAGCAAATACACTAAAATAAGTGACCTAGAGCTTCAGTTCAGTGGAATATCCATGCATGGATCCAGCCACATTCCCTGACTGACACCTGAGCAGAAGTGCAGGGCTGCTTGAGGGAGAACTCCTGCTCTGCCTGATGGGAGAGAAGAGGGCCCTGTCCCTGCCCAGGGCCCTGCCTTGGCCCCATCCTGTCCAGGCCAGCTTTGGGGACCCCTGAGCATGCCAAGAGTGGATCATTTTCCAGCAGCTCTTGCCAGTACCACAGGAATGCCAATGTCATGAATCGTGTCCTTCCTTATAATAAAAGAATTAAACATAAAATTTTAACAGTGAATTTCTTGACCTACACAGGGAGAACTCCCCATGGCAGACAATGCTGTTAAAAAGGCTGTGGAGCCAGCACCACTCATCATTATATTATTTTAAATTTCCTCTTGCGTTGCCACCAATAACCTGAATATTAAGGTGACCTTCCAGCACTTTTTGAATCAAAATGGCACTGAAATGGCATCAAAATTGTTTTCCTTTTTTTTTTTTTTTTTCACAAAACATTTTCGTGGTGCATCATGGGCTTGATTTTGTTTTGGTTTTTTTGTTTTCAAGAGGAACTAATCCATGGAGCCTCCCTCCCAAGGCAGCAATAGTTAAGCCCGTGCTAATAGAAGTGCAAATCAAGACTGGGCCAAGCAACATAATTGCTTTCCAGACGGGTGAGCTGCCTCCGATGGAGCAGCCCATCTGCTGAGAAAACGAGTGCAACAACTGCTCCAATTTTTTTTTTTTCCAAGCAAAGGTGCAGCAACAAACCCACAAAATAGGTTTTGCTTCCAGCAGCCAGCACCTCGGAGCCATTTTTATAATCCTTGTTTTTCTTAGATTATCCCAGTGTGGTTTTCCCCCGTTTCCTTGTTGAGCACTATTTAACCAGCACTGAAGTCTGCAATCATTAAACCACGACACGGAGCCGGCTGGGCAGCAGGAAGGGCCAGGAGCAGCAGCCAGGCAGTGCTGCAATAAATGCCTGGTTGGAAATCCAGACAAATTAAAAGGGTCTTTGGGGGTGTCAGCTGAAGGTGCTGCTGGGTGGGTGCCCCAGGGCTGGCTCCTGCATGGGAAGGTGGCTCAGCTGCCCTGTGTCCCCACCTCAGGTTCCTGCACCCTCCAAGAGCATCAAGAAGATGTAGATATATAAGAAATAAATAATTATAAACATCTTTTAGCAAGGACCAATTTATTTAATAAATAAAAGACATCTGCTTGGAGGCATGGGCCTCTGAGCTGAGGTTTCTCTCCCTTGTGAAAAGCAGACATGCAAGGAGCAAAGCCTGGCTTTAAATGAAATCCTCCAAGTGAAGGCATCCAGGCCTTGCCCTCCATCCACCTGCTGCTGTGCCACCCCAGGTGCCACCACCTGGGCTCAGCTCCCCAGTTCCTCCAATTCCTGTCCCAGTTAGACTCTGAATCTGCACAGAGGACCAGGGCACACCCTGCTGGTTTGGGGAGCAAGGTGGGTCAGCCCCAAGGCCTGGTGCTGCCCCTGGGCTGTTCCCATGCTGGGATGTGGGATGAGCTCCAGGACAGGGTCCCTTGCCCAGGTTCAGCTCTGTGCTCACTCAGACATTCACTGAGCCCAGTCAGGAGCAGTCCCAGGCAATCATTAACCAGCACCCACCTGCCTTGCCAAAATCAGGTGAAAGAACACCCCTGAGGAACCTGCACCAGCCCACAGAGGCTCTGATTTACTGATAAAGGGCCCATTCCCATGGAAAAACCCATGCACAAACATTGCCTGCTCCTGAATTTAAAAGATGTGCTGGAGGCAAGAGGTGAGAGCTGCCACAACCAGGACTGCTGCCCTGCTGACTGTCCCTGTGCCACCCTGCCATGGTGACTGTCCCTGTGCCACCCTGTCCTGCTAACTGTCCCTGTGCCACCCTGCCATGGTGACTGTCCCTGTGCCACCCTGTCCTGCTAACTGTCCCTGTGCCACCCTGCCATGGTGACTGTCCCTGTGCCACCCTGTCCTGCTAACTGTCCCTATGCCACCCTGCCATGGTGACTGTCCCTGTGCCACCCTGTTCTGACTGTCCCTGTGCCACCCTGTCCTGACCGTCCCTGTGCCACCCTGTCCTGCTGACTGTCCCTGTGCCACCCTGCCATGGTGACTGTCCCTGTGCCACCCTGTCCTGCTAACTGTCCCTATGCCACCCTGCCATGGTGACTGTCCCTGTGCCACCCTGTTCTGACTGTCCCTGTGCCACCCTGCCATGGTGACTGTCCCTGTGCCACCCTGTCCTGACTGTCCCTGTGCCACCCTGCCATGGTGACTGTCCCTGTGCCACCCTGTCCTGACTGTCCCTGTGCCACCCTTCCATGGTGACTGCCCCTGTGTCACCCTGCCCTGCTGACTGTCCCTGTGCTGTGGCTCACCCACAGGGAGCAGAGCACTCCCCAGCCATGGGTTCCTGGGCACCTCCCCTTTCATCAACCCATCCTTGCTCTGCACTGGTGTTTGCACCCCACAGCTCCAGAGTCCTCCAAGATTGGAAGGTCAGAAACCCCTTGGCTTTTACGAAAGAAAAAACCATGGAATCCCACACTGCTTTGGTTTGGAAGGGGCATCAAACATCATCCAGTGCCACCCCTGCCATGGGCAGGGACACCTCCCACTGTCCCAGGCTGCTCCCAGCCCTGCCCAGCCTGGCCTTGGGCACTGCCAGGGATTCAGGGGCAGCCCCAGCTGCTCTGGGCACCCTGTGCCAGGGCCTGCCCACCCTCACAGGGAACAATTCCTAATTCCCAATATCCCATCCAGCCCTGCCCTCTGGCAGTGGGAGCCATTCCCTGGGTCCTGTCCCTCCATTCCTTGTCCCCAGTCCCTCTCCAGCTCTCCTGGAGCCCCTTCAGGCCCTGGCAGGGGCTCTGAGCTCTCCCTGGAGCTTCTCCTCTCCAGGTGAGCACCCCCAGCTCTCCCAGCCTGGCTCCAGCCCTGCACTCAGGTATTTCATTTTTAGAACTTTTCATCATCGCTCTGCGTGCCTGCACAGAAACCAGTTTTGAAATGCAGTGGAAAATACAACTACCATGAAATCACCAATTTTGTTGTCTTGCTTTCAGTGGAACAACGCCCAAAATGGAGGCTTTGCAATTTCTCAAATACAGAATTTCAGTACCCAAGAGATTATTAATTTTTGTGATTAAAAATAAAAATGTATCAGAGTTATTTTGTAATGAAAATACTGAACATCCAAACTAAGTCAAAAGTTAAACATGCCACTGCCAAACTTCTGCAAGGCTCAAGTGCTATTTAAAGAAAAGAGTTCATAAACCAAACAAAACTCCAAACAACCTAAGGGCCATGATAACCAACATTCAACAGCAAGACTTCTTTTGCTATGTGTAAATTTCTAATTATAACCACACACAAAAAAATTCCTTCCAAATCCAGTCAGAATCTTTCCCACCTTGTCCCTAGAGACCAGATTTACCCAATCCAGTTTTTAAGAATTGTTTCCATATGTAAATTATTTCCTGTAAAAGATTAACTCCTTTCTCTTTTGTGTTAAATCTGTATGAAGGCCTCAAGTTCAGCCTCAGCTGAGCACCAAATTATGGGACTTTTTCATGTTTCAGGCCCAAAATAGAGGCTCAAAAAGCAAAACATAAACTTGAGCAAACTCCTACCCAGCCAGGGCTGTCCCCATCAGCCACTGCATGATGGAGCCAAGGTCTGTTTAAATGTTCAGCTGGGACAAGGAGGAACATTCAAGTGTTCATTGATGCTCACAAAGAGGAGGATGTGAGAACCTTACTCCAAAAAGCGAATAGTCTCTTTAATTTAGTTCCAATTGCAGGCCCAGACCGTTCAGGCACTTTCTGGAGGATTCATCTCATTCCCCACCTCTCGTGCCTTGTCCTTCACTCCATGGAAGCTGCTCTCCAAACCCAAGCACTCCCTCCAAACTGGTGTTGTTCTTTGAAACGTGTCCTTCAGCACCCTGACCAATCCAGGTCAGTTTTCCTCACCCACCCAACTGGGTATTCATGTCTTTCTTTCATTTCCCTTTTTTCGTGGTCTTTTATCTCCACCCCAAAGGGCAAAAGTGACCCCAAGTCCTCCTGCCTACTGAGAGATGGGGACTGGAGAGGGGCATGGCTGGATTCTGCTCCCAGCAGTGGGGAAGGGCTCAGCTGCCCCCATAAACTCAAAGCAATCCATAAGAGTGTTTGCTTTGTCAGTATGAAAGTGCAGCATAAAGCCTTCAGGCACCAGTTAAATCTCGACATCGCTGTATTTATAGTTATGAATAATAAGAGCTTTTCCCCAGCACTACAGCAGCAAGGCATAATTCAACAGAAATTCAATTTTTAAAGGATGATGAATTGTGATACACTGAGATTTTTATGCTCCTATGACTACTAAGAAGTCCATGATATTCATTTTAGTAAAGTAAAAATTGAATAGGGCAAAGTATTGTTCACGACTCAGGTAAAAGCACCAGTCCCAGCATCTGTGCTGGTCTCCATCAGCACTGGAGGGGATGGGCCAGCTCAGATCCCTCCTGGGCTCCTCCATCATTGGTGTTGAGCTCCTTCCAGAGCCTGGGAATCCCAGAGCACCAGCACCTTCCTGAGCAGCTCCCAGGAGAGGCCCCCGCCGCTCTCCTGCGTCACACCACACCACACTGATGTTGCAACTCTCCTTTTCCTGAATTCTTCTGCATTTCTCCCTCTGATTCATCCAAAAACCGCTCAAAGCCTGGTTTTGAAGCCTTCTCCAAGCTCCTCATCACCTACCCCATCTTCCTGGCAATGTCCCAAGGAGCCTGACAGTAACTCCCACACAGATTGTGCTGCTGGACACAGATCTGAGCTCTGACCTGCTGCTCCTGGAGAGCCACACCCGAGTTCTGCCCAGGGAGGATTTTGTGTTTGCTCACTCTGGGTGCCTGAAGTGCCTCTTCTCAAACCAAGCACTGCTGCTCCTCTGCAGCCCCAAACATCCCCCTCTGGTTCTGTCTCTCCAGCCCACGAGCCAACAATCTCCTCCTTTAAAGCATCACCAGAATCCACTGATGAGACTTGGTCCCCTGGGCACAGAGGGACAGTGGGGACACCTGGCAGCAGCAGAGATGATGCCCTGACTGTGGCAGTGCTGTCCTCAGCTGAAAGGCAGAGAGAGGAGAGAAATTCTGAAGTGAGCAATTACAGCCCATCCCGTGCGTGAGGCTGCTTCTGCTTAATTTGATCAGCTGGGGCCTGGCTTTTCCCCTAAACTACAGGGGTTTCTCTCTAATAAAAACCTTCTACCCAAGCTCTATTAACCACAGAGGCTTTCAGCATCCAAATAAAGATGTTTTAAATTTCTGATGCTCTTACCATCACTGATCTCGAGCAGCAGGCTTCCAGATCTACAGCACTGTATGTGATTTTAAAGGGGCTGATTCACCAAGTTTCATCTTACCCATAAAGGCAACAAAAGATTTCAGCCCAATGCATGGAAAACAAATGTTTATTCACAGACCCTCACACACAGTGGCTTGTACTTCAGCCTGGCCCCCCACTGCCAAGCTCTTTGGTGCCTCAGGGTCTGACTTAAATCTAGAATCAGGCCCTGGACTAACTCCTGGCACATTTACAGCCTGGCTTAGGGACAGCTGCTCACTATGGACCTCCAAGGACACACACATCCCCCTGCAGGACCTGGACCCCAGCACAGGAACTGTCACATCTCACTCTGCAGCCCCCAGCAGACCCAGCCCTCCGGCCCCTCCACAGCTCAGTATTTGCCACGGGCAGCAAACACGGACAGGACACACCCAAAATACCCTCAGGGCAACACCAAACAGGCTAAATGAGAAGCCTGATGAGATATGGCCCCTCCACTCTCCAGCTTCTCATCTTCCTCCCAACTACAACCATGGGGTCTCCCCTGCCCACCCTCTCCTCCTCCTGCCCCAGAGCTCAGGGCACACACAGGCGTCCCTACCTCCAGCACTCCCTGACCCCCAAACCCATTCAGACACACTCAGAGTCTCCTACTCCCTTCTAAATCTCATCTTGAGGCTTTTCAGCTTATCAAGTTTTCCATTTGACTTCAGAGGTCTTTGGAAAAAGCTCCTGAGCCCCTTAAAGATGCTCCAAGGCACAGGCAGCTCTGGGCTAACACAGCCTTTTGTAGCATCTGCTGGTGTGACCACAGCATGCCCCGGGACCAGCGACACCCGGGGATGTGGGACTGTCCCTGCCCGGGTCAGACATCACCCAGCAGCACCCCAGGAAAGCACAGCAAGGGCTGCAAGAGAGGCACCTGACCCTGAATGCCAGAGCCAGAGGGGGAAATCCACCATGGAGGGACAATCCACGACTGCCAGGCACCCACTGATGGGTGCTGCCAGCACGGCGGCAGGTGGGGCCTCATTCCTGGGCACCCAGAACCCACCTTGACACCTCAGTGACATCACGGTGACATCACAGTGACACCACAGTGACATTGCAGTGACACCGCAGTGACATTGCAGTGACACCGCAGTGATGCCGCAGTGACACCACAGTGACACCACAATGACACCACAGTGGCATCATGATGACATCACAGTGATGTCACAGTGATATCGCAGTGACATTACAGTGACTCGCAGTGACACCACAGTGACATTGCAGTGACATCACAGTGACACTGCAGTGACATTACAGTGACGTCACAGTGACATCACAGTGACATTGCAGTGACACCACAGTGACACTGCAGTGACATTGCAGTGATGTCACAGTGACATCACAGTGACATCACAGTGACATTGCAGTGACACCACAGTAACATTGCAGTGACATCACAGTGACATTGCAGTGACACCACAGTGACACTGCAGTGACATTGCAGTGATGTCACAGTGACATCACAGTGACAACACAGTGACATTGCAGTGACACCACAATGACATTGCAGTGAGACAACGGTGGCACCATGGTGATATCACAGTGACACCACAGTGATGCTGCAGTGACACCACAGTGACACCTCGGTGACACCACAGAGACACCACAGTGACACCATGGTGACATCACAGTGACACCATAGTAACAACATGGTGACACCACAGTGACATTGCAGTGCCACCACAGCAACATCGCAGTGACACCACCGTGACACTGCAACGACACCACAGTGATGCTCCAGTGACACCACAGTGACATCACAGTGATACCACGGTGATACTCTGTGACATCGCAGTGACGTCACAGTGACGTCGCAGTGACGTTACAATGACGTCGCAGCGACACCATTGCAGTGACACTATCACAGTGACAGCACAGTGACAGCACGGTGACAGCACGGTGACAGCATTGCAGTGACACTATCACAGTGACAGCACAGTGACACCATCACAGGAGCCCATTCCATGGGCACGCAGCAGTGGCTGATCCATCCTGTGGCACAGGCACAGCCCGGAGCACCTGGGGGACCCCACTCCCCCTGCCCCTGAGTGATTCCCAGGGCAGGTCCCTGTCCCCAGGGCCCTGTGACGCTCCCAAACAAGGCCTGGCCTTTGGGTAAACATCCCTGCCCTCTCCTGCCCCACAGGTGTCAGCAGGTCAGGCCACGAGGGAACAGCAGGATGGATTTTAACAGAGCTCCCCAACACCTCCCAGCTCAGCCTCTCTCTGCCAGCACCACGTGACATTGTCCTGCCTAACAAAAAATCCAGCTGTGAGGAAATGGCACTGACTGGGTGACACTGCCAGACAAGAGAGAGAAACTCCCATGCTCATGGCAGATACAACCACTCACCTCACACAGAGAAACACAGGGAAAGGTTTCAAATGAATTTTTCTGCAGGTGTGAACAACTTAACAAACCTGGAAGAAAATGGTGCGGCAAGAAATTCAGCCTGGATGTCTTTATATGGGAAAGAAGAAAGAAAACCAGCCTTGTCAAACAGACTTTGAGTTACTTCCTGATAAGATTTATGGGTTTGGTTGAGAAAGATAACTGCTTTAGCATAAGAGACTTAGATTTCTGCACGGCTTATTATTGCACAAGATGTTGAGTCAAAAAAATAAATTAAAAAAAAACAGCCCTAAAAAAGAAATCAATGTAAACACATACTAAGTGGATTAAAAAACAGCTATCTGATAAATTCTGAAAACCAGCTGTAATGAGAGAATCTTCATTTCTTCCAAGAGAAAGCAATCCCTGAAAGGATTCAATATCTATCACTGATTTACAAGCAGCTAGAAAATCATTCACAGTCATGTTTGTAGAGAACATAAAATTAAAAATTAGTTGCACATAATTAAAGAGGACAGGTCACTAATACAATGCCATCTGGATCAATGGGTGTGCTGCATTCATTTAAACAAGATGCATTTTTAAGCAGCCAAACTGTGCAAGTAGGAAATAACCAAACCCCAAACTAATGAGCAGCAGAAGGACATTATCCTGGAAAAAGGGCTGGAAGACAGTTATGCCACTTAGGAGGGGCACTCCTGCTGCACCTGAGGGGCCACAGAGGAGGCCAGGGGGGTTCCCTGAGGATGAGGAGGCTGTTCAGTGTGCTGACACCACCAGTGACATCTTCATTTTGTGCTGTTTCCATTTTATGTGCAACAAATGCACCCAGGATGCCGAAGGAAGAGGCTCCTCACATCCCACAGCAGGAATGTGAGATGTGCCCATCCCTCCTGACAGGCTGTGACAGGCCTGGGTGATGAGGAGCCCTTGCAGGCTGGACAGGTGGACAGAGCATGGTCAGGACTCCCTGGTGCTGCTCAGGCTCTGAAGTCAGCCCTGACTTCCTCCCTGCCTGGCCTGGGTGACTGCACCAAGAGCCTCTGTTTATTTTTGCTGAATTAGTCAGATGGGTTCCTGTCAAAAACAAAGCTCACTCTCCAGCAAATCTGATCACATTGAAGAAAAATCTGCATATCTTGGACCCGGAGATCCTGACTTACAGCTGCAAAACCCAAAGAAAGAAACAAGGAATGAGGCAGCAATTATTTTCTTCCCACTTTACGTCTTATAAACCCCTTTTCCTCCTTGGCTGCCCAATTTATTTTTGATGACTGCCCTCGATGGCAGCTCCAGAAATCAAACACTTAACCTCTGCAAGTTGCTTCCCTTAATGAATACACAGCAGTTTGCTATTCATTACAGGCAGGAGGAAAAGCCAAATCTGTTTGTGCTGCATTAGCCAGCAGGGCTGTTAAACCCAGCATGGACAGTAGCCATGGCGACCCCCTCGGCAAGGAACACCCGACTCTTCCAAAGGCTATTGTCACTGCTCAAAACATTAAATAGAAGCAACTTTTTATTATTACTGTTAGTATTATTTATTGCTAGTTTGGAAGAGAATTCACCATCTGTGAAAGATGGCAGCCTGGCAGCACTACAGGAGTTCACCAACAGACTGAGGATAAAATACTCAAGGTATTGAGAGTTTATTGCAGGGTACCTGAGCTCTGACCTGCAAATAGGCACCTTTATAATGACACAGCAATTGATCTCCAGGCACACCAAAACCCTGGCAATCTGCTAAGGGCACTGCCTGATGCTCCACTGCTTATCTCCAGCACACAAAACCCCACTCAGGTCTACCAGGACAAAGCCACCCTGAAGCTGACATGGTGATGTATTTCTGTCTCTAAAGAGGAAAAGGATAAGGCAAAGGATGAGAGCTTCTATTGCAGGACAGCTCCAGAGGCTCAAGCAAACCTCCCTCAGTCACTGTAAGCATTCAAAGCTATAAGAAACACCAACCAAAATGTCTAAAACATCATGCTGTCCCCCAAACACCAGTTAGTGCTAACAATTTGCATGTGAGCTGATAAGTAATTTCTCTTCATTTCTTGAGCTGGAAAATCTATGACAGATCATATAACCTGCCCAGAGCCACAGAAGAAGATTTTGTGAGAACTAGACACTTATGTCTTGAATTTCAGTCTTGCTTTTTATTCACAAAATCATTCCTTTGTTTTGGAGAGGATATCCAAGTGCCAAGGGTCATCCCCAGACTCTTCTGGATAGTCAAAACATCAAAAAGCAGATAGAGACAACCTGGCCAGTGAAAGGAACAATGTTAAGGGCTCTTCAAACCACTTACTGCCAGTGCACTTATGATTAAAGGAAAGCAGGGTCATTTGATTGCTTTTCAAAGCTAAGAAGGTCATTCCAGGATGGAGGGATGCAGGCAGTGAGCTCCCACTATCCAGGGAGTGTTTATACAGACTGACACACAAATAACCAGGGACTGCAACAAATAACCAGGGACTGCTCTCTGGGGCCTGTTCAGTGTTGTCCCAGAAAACGCTGCAGTTCCCATGGGCAGGGGACACTCTGGGACACGGATCTGCTGTGAGCAGAAACACAAATCCAACACCAAACCCTCCATCAGAAAGCTGCCACAGCTGCCTGCTCCTGCCAAAGGGGATCTGGTGAAAATCCACCAATGCCCAAGACCCAGCAGCCTCTTGTGGCCTCTCTGTGCCAAGGATGCAGAGCCCAGAGCTGGCTCTGTCCCCCAGCCCACCCCCTGTGCTCCCCAGGAGCTCTGCTCTGCAAACAGCCCCAAACAGGCTCCAGGTCACTGCCAGCCCTGGCACAGCAGCCTCTGGGGACACAGGGACACTTCTCACCCCATTCCAGCAATCACTCAGGTGGCTTTGCTGTGCAGGCACTCCAGGCATTCCCCAGCTCCAGCCCAGCCACACAGCAGCTCCAAGCCCTTGTGGCCAGCAGTGCCAGGCCCCTGGCAGCACCAGCAGGCAGTGGCACTTGCAGAGGTGGCTGGGCAGCCCAGTATGTGCCAGGCACCAGTGCTGGCCACCACACACAGTCTGGCCTCTGAACTGCCAGATCTGCTTCTAATCTATGTCCTTGCAAAGCCAGTGCAACTACTGCCCCTCTCCAGCAGCGTTGGGGAAACAATAAAACCTGGGCTCAGCTGAAGTCTCAACACCCCTGTGCTGGGTCGATACAAGATTTACTTTTCTCCAACCATCTTCCACAGCTTTGAGCTAGATGGACACTGCTGAAGGCTCTAACAGTTCCCATTCTCTATGGCTAAATACAATTTTGAGGGGCCACAACTCTGGGAGTCACTTGTTAAGGTCAGTCTGAACGAGCATTAACTTGGTTTTTAATGAAGTGTAGAACATACCAAACAGAAAATAAACTGATTTGAAGGGCAACTAAAAATGTCCCAAGACCTTCACTCTTCCACATCTTACCCACAAACTGATTTTCAGAGTCAAGCACTTACTCCATGCTGCATTTTTATGTATTTAAATTAGAATATAGAACACAATCAACAAGGTTGGACCTGTAAGATCACCTGGGGTAATGAAAGGTGTCCCTGCCCATGGCAGAGGTATGGAATGAGATGAGCTTTAAGGTCTCTTCCAACCCAAACCCATCTAGGATTCTATGACTGCATCCATAACCAACCTTTCTCTCCTGACTGAGGTGACTGGAGACATCCTGTGCAGAATGAAAGCTGCTGGGTCCAGCTGTGGACACAACATCAGCCCCTGTTACTCCTCCTGGACACAGAGGGAGGCTTGGGCTCTTCACCTGCCCCCAGCAATGCCCTTCTTCAGGGGCTGTGAGCAAAGCAAGGGAAGGCATGAGGAGCTGCACAGCCCAGCACAGTGGAATGGAAAACACCTCCCTGGCTGTTCCAGCAGTTCTTGCAAGAAAAGAGCCCTTCTCAGAACAAGGAGCACCATCACTGTTCCATGGCACAGGTAGAAGCCTGGTTCAGGCTGTCTGGCAGCAGTCCTGGCCTGGCTCCAGACCCATCAGTCCTCACCCACTGAGTGTGAAACGCTCTGGCTCCTGCATCCTGTGTTTATCACTCAGCTTCATGCAGGATCAAGCCCTTGCAAAAATGGAAAGCAGCTGGTCCACTCCTGTCTGAGAGTGCCTACGTGAGGAAAGCTGAGCAGGCTCAGACCATGGGTCCACAGAAGGGTTAGAAAAGTGTATAAAAGCAGGAAAAGCCTAAGTGCAACATCATCATCCTAAGTGCAACACCTCCAGAATCATCTCCCATCCTTCACTGAGCCACTGAGGGGCTTCACAGGAGAGAGGGGCTGTCTTTGTGCTTGGTTGCTGTTGGCAGAAATTTCTTTCATTAATTTATTCAGTTGCTGCTTTTTTACTATTCTATAAATACAAAAGATAAGACCAGGCTCTCACACCAGCCAAGATGGAAGACACCAAGCATTCCTACCAAACCCATGCCAAATGCTGAAGTGTCTCACATCACACACAAAAACAAACAGAGCAGCTACTGGAAGGCAACTTGGAGAGAGCACAGAACCAGATTCAGAGAGTCACAGAATCATTAAGGTTGGGAAAGACCTCCAAGATCATCAAGTCCAACCTTCAACCAAACACCATGTCTCAGGCTGCAAGGTGCAGCTGAGTGTGTATTCTATCCCCATCTGTCAGAGCTGGGGCAGTTCTCTGCTGTCCATGGGCAGTTTTTTCTTGATCTCTCCCCCAGCCAATCCTCCCTGCAGGAGATCTCTGCTGTCCATGGCCACTGAGTGTCCCTGCAGGGCTGATCCAATTCCAGCATCCCATGGGGAGATGCTGCATTGCCCAGGGCAGGAGCCAAGCATTCCTACCTGGATCCAATGTGAGCCTGGCACAGCACAGCAGCCTTTGCCCAGGGCATTGCCAGAGGAGCAGCTTCTGCTGCCCTGCATTGCCAGAGGGAGCCCAGGCCCATCTCCAGCAGCCCTGGAGCTGCAGAAAACTCCCCCCTTGTGCAGGATCCCTGCTCCAGCAGAGCCACAGCTGGCACTGCAGGAGGGCTGAGCCCCCATGGGATGGGGCTGTGCCACCCCCTGACACACAGGGGGCAGGGACTGCTCTGACTCTGGCAGTAGGGTTTTTTTTGTACTATTGCATTTGTATTTTTAATTTTCCTAGTAAAGAACTGTTATTCCTATTCCCATATCTTTGCCTGAGAGCCCCTTAATTTCAAAATTATAATAATTCAGAGGAAGGGGGTTTACATTTCCATTTCAAGGAAGGTCCCTGCCTTCCCTAACAGACATCTGTCTTTTCAAACCAAGACACACCACCACTCCCACTAAACCCTACCACAAAGTGGATCTCAGAGCAGAGCCAGCATAACCCATTTCTGAGCACATAAATGATAAATCCTGCCCACACCCAACCCCCAGGCCCCTGGCTGGGGGCATCCTCAGGAGCATGAACTGATTCTCCAGCAGCAGCTCCATGAGGAGGCCCCTTGAGTGGCTGTGGGTGAGCAGCCCCCGGGCAGTGCTGCTGCAGGGATGATGTGCAGCCCCTCCCTGCCTGCTAAAGTCACCCTCAGCCCAGAGCCAGGCTGAAGGCACATCTTCCCCTGCCTTCTGCACTGCTCCCAAGACACACTGCTCTGCCACCTCCCTGCACAGCTGGGGATTCCTCAGCGTGCCCCACTGTGAGAGGGGCGCGGATTTTGAAAAATAAACCCAAAACTTTGTGGCGCCCTCGACTGTTCCCAGATCCTGGGGACGTGTGGGAAGTGTGCTGAGCAATGTTTCTGAACCACAGGTTCAGCTTCCAGAGACCATTCCCAGCTGGATGGGAGCCACCAGCACAAGCCAAGGCGTGGAGCAGCCTCAGCCCTGGAGTGTGCTGTTAAGTACCACAACTTACAGTGGGCTCCAAAAGCCAAAAATTAGGAAAATTTTTTTTTTTTTTAGTTTTAGATTAACAATACAAACTTAATGACAATAAACTTTCTGCCCTTTTTTTATTTACTATTATTTTTTAAGGCTCAGTGTGATAGCACTGCACTGAGCAAAACATTTGCTGAACATTTCATGGTCTGATTGTTTGAGAGTAGAGCTGAAAACACAAGAGGAGAGCAGGGTTTAACCCACTATCCAGCATTTGAGCACTTCAGAAACAGTGGCAAAGAATTTAACACTGGACATTTATTATTTTAAAGTAGCTGGCGGTACAATTTGCAAAATCTATTTCAAAATCTATTTCTCCTAGAAATATTTTCACGATTTAATAAAATTAAAAGGAAAACTGGGTATAAGTTTAAATATTGCTTTCACATTGCAGCCTCCAAAATTTTACTGTGCTGCAATGTGGAGGAGAACCAGACAATGAAAAGGAGAAGTGATCTCACCCTGGTTTCATTTGTGAAAGAGCCACAAGTGAGACATTTATAGGATGGATGTATCACTTGGTTTTAGGAACCTCTGTCTCTGCCAGCAAGGTAAGGAAGGAGCCCAGAGCACTTGAGAGTTGGCTTTTTCCCAGATAAATCTGCATCTCTGAAAGGGTTGGTGATGGCCAACCACAACTGCCCCTGCCCCACATTCCAGCTGCTCCCCACAGCCTGGAGGGCTCAGGGTGCCCGGGAGGGGCCTGGAGGGCTCGGGGTGCTCGGGAAGGGCTCGGGGTGCCCAGGAAGGGCTTGGAGGGCTCGGGGTGCCCGGGAAGGGCTCGGGGTGCCCGGGAAGGCCCTGGAGGGCTCAGGGTGCCTGCAAAGGGCCCAAGGCCTGGAGGGCTCGGGGTGCCCGGGAAGGGCCTGGAGGGCTCAGGGTGCCAAGAAGGGCCCAAGGCCTGGAGGGCTCGGGGTGCCCGGGAAGGGCCTGGAGGGCTCAGGGTGCCAAGAAGGGCCCAAGGCCTGGAGGGCTCAGGGTGCCAGGAAGGGCCTGGAGGGCTTGGGGTGCCCGGGAAGAGCTCGGGGTGCCCAGGAAGGGCTCAGGGTGCCCGGGAAGGGCCCAGGGCCCCAGTGCTGCCCGGCCCCGCCCAGCCCTGTGGGGTTTGGTGGCCACCGGTGCTGAAATGCAGGGCCCGGTGCCAGCGGGACTGGGCCTTTCACAACAGCAGGGACTTCCATGAAACTTCTCTCCAGAATTTGCCCACTCATTATCTATTACAAAATACATTCCTGTACCTAAAGGGAAGCCCCTTCAGGGGCACAGACAGAGGAACAAGCTGTGGAGGCCAAGCATGTGTGATTCCTTGTCTGTTCACCATGGAAACCCAGGCTGGACTGGGCTGGGAGGGACATCCAAGCCCATCCAGTTCCACCCCTGCCATGGCAGGGACACCTCCCACTGTCCCAGGTGCTCCAAGCCCTGTCCAACTGCTGCCAGGAGCTGCCCAGGCCCCTCGGGCTGTTTGCTCAGGGACAGAAAGGGAGGATCTGGCTCACATAGGGCAGGGGGGGTTTGGATGCCCCTGGTGAGGACAGGGCAAGGTGACACATCACCTGCATAATGGAAACCCCCACAAAGAGAAATCAATGCAGAACATGCACAGAGAGTGGGAAGATGCCATAAAATGAAATCAGGGGGTGCTGGGGTAATGGAGGAACTGAGCAGGCCCAGGGTGTTCAGAGAATCCCAGACTGGTCTGGGCTGGAAGGGATCTTAAAGCCCATCCAGTGCCACCCCTGCCATGGCAGGGACACCTCCCACTGTCCCAGGTGCTCCCAGCCCTGTCCAGCCTGGCCTTGGGCACTGCCAGGGATCCAGGGGCAGCCCCAGCTGCTCTGGGCACCCTGTGCCAGGGCCTGCCCACCCTCCCAGGGAACAATTCCTAATTCCCAATATCCCATTCAGCCCTGCCCTCTGGCAATTTAAAAATATCCCCCCATGTTCTGTCACTGTCTGCCCATATGAAAAGTCCTCTCCCTCCTTTTTACAAGCCCCCTTTAGGCCCTGGCAGGGGCTCTGAGCTCTCCCTGGAGCTTCTCCTCTCCAGGTGAGCACCCCCAGCTCTCCCAGCCTGGCCCCAGAGCAGAGGCTCCAGCCCTGGAGCAGCTCCCTGGCCTCCTCTGGACTCTCCCCAAAAACAGCAGATCTTGGGCTGAGGACCCCAGAGCTGGAGGAAGAATCATTCTATGATTCTATGAAAAAATCCCATAACAAGAAGCATTTAAACCCTCATGTGCTGGCCCTGTGCTAATCCAAATCAGATAAACACCTTTTCCAATCCCAGACCTCTGTCCAGCAGCTCCTGAGCAAAATCAGATCCACAGTCATTGGCAGTATCTGGTGGGGAACACAGATTTATGGCTCCTTGTACACCTCCAAGTCCTGTGGACCCTCCTGCACGTCCCAACATCACCAAAACCTCAGCAGGGCTTCAGAGCAGCCAAGGAAATGTAGGAGATGACAAATAATCAATTCCCCCCGGAGCAGGAGGGGAATCATTTATTTCACAGCTGCTTTGTACCTGTAGAGAAGTCTTGGCACAGCATCTTAACTACACCTTGAATGCTCCTATGAGGCACTGAAGGTGCTCTGGGGGATCATGCAGTGTTAATATAAATATATTAAGGAAATAAATGAGGAGCTGCTCCTGCAAGCTGCAGTAACATCTCATGCAGTCCATTACAGACTGCTAAATTCAGGAAAAATCTTGAATTTTCATCAGATACAACCAAAAGGTCAGTCTTTCTTATGGGATTTCAGCCATTTGAGTGCCCTTTTGAGCTACAATCTTGAAATTAGGAATAATTCATTCATTACAGACTGCTGATTACAGGAGGGGGGGACGGAAACAGAAATTTGACATTTCTTTCCAGTTCACCAAAAGGTCAGTCTACTGATTTACAAAATTTATATTAATTTTAACTCTGAGTCTGTCACACTGGGCACGAAGCATCCAATTTGGGGAAATTAAGGTCATTTAAGGTCTCCAGTTGCATTTATCATTTAGAATGCAAAAAAGTTATCAAAGGCAAAGCTGAGGGAGACAATGGCCAAAGTCACCCAAATCTGGAACAGCTGCTAATTTCAAAACACTAAAATGCATTTCAAAGAAAAATTAAAAAGAACCCAGATTTTAAGTCTCTTGCCACATACTGCCAGACACCAACTGCCATTGCTTCACAAGACAGAAGGAAGCTAAAATTTGGGGTGGAAAGAACATAAAATTTGGGGTGCAACCATCTCTCATGGCAAACCCATCTGTCCTCAAGCCACACTGGACTCATCTGGGCTCACACCATCACCAGCACTAAGGCCAGCAGGTTCCCTTGCCACCAGCAGCTTGCTCACATCCTGGAAATCCTCCTCTCAGAGCTTGAAAACACTGAGAGAGGAGGAGGAGGGGGAGGAGGCAGCAGCATGGAAGTCACCTCCTAGAGCGGCTGGAGCCGAGGAAGGAATGCTTCAGAACTGACTCAAAGGTCATGGGGAGGAGGGTGGGAGGGGTCTCCCACAAATTTGGAAAATCTTGCCAAGCTGCAGAGCAGGACCCAGCCCAGGAAGGCCCTGCTGAGGCTCCCCAGCCCTCGGGACAGCCCCTGCACAAAGCTCTGCCATGGCAGAACCACAGAAAAGCCACAGTCAGGAGACCCCTGCCCAAAACCCCAAACGCTGTGAGCCCCTTGCTGAGCTCCAGGAGTGCTGTTATTGGGAAATAAATCACGGGGGAGATCCCCAGCCCTGCAGAGCCCAGCCTGTGCAATGGCAGGGCTCAAGCTCCTTCCCTGCCTCCCAGGGAAGTTCTGCTCAGCAGCTCTGCATCCCAGGGCATGGAAAAGCATTCCAAGGTTTGTGAGGAGCAGCAAGGAGACAGAGCAATCCCAGTGCCTGCTTTCCTGCCCTGCCCACCAGCCCAGCCCTTACCTCAGCACCAGGGAATGGCACCCAAGGCAGGGCTGAACCCTCAGCTGCTCTAAACCAGCCCCATCCCCACCAGCCAGCCCTGCTGACCTCCATTATTTTTTTTCATGGAAATTTCACTCTTTTAAACAATTTTTTATAAAGACACACTGATAAAAAATTGCAAGGAGGTCTTTTCAGGCAGGAGGGTGCTCCTGCTGTGACAAACAGGACCTGTGTGCACTCAGGCTCTGCCACTCCACACTGACTGCTTATGCAGCAGCCTGACAGGATCTTCTTCTTCAGACATGAAAAATTAAGGAAACCATCCTGACATTGAGGTAATTTTGTGCTCCAGCTACAGCCTCTGCCCATCAAGCCTTTGTTCACTCTACCCATGTTTATGCTGTAAGGAGATTTACCTTTTCAAGCTTCCTAAACACAGAAAGTTGGATTTGACCACTTTCCCTTTGGAAAAAAAAAAAAAATCGGTGCTTGGCTCTGTTTTAAAAATTGGCCTTAGTACAAGATTTTAAAATAAATTGCTACTTTCTAAACTATTTGCAAACACTAGTTCCTCTTTGTGTTTCATTTCTTCAGGGGAAAAAAAATCTAAATCCAATCCACAATCAGACATTTTCCTTTTTTTTTCTCCTTTTTAATTTAGTAACTTGTGAATTCATGCATTGACCCAGCTGAACAAAGGGCAAAGACTGTTAAATTCCAGAGCCCAGGAGATATTCGGTTACTCATTCAAGGCCTTCTACAGAGTTTAAAAATAAATAAAAATGAGTCTTAGTGAGGAGGAGTGGCATATTTGGATATGACACTTTTAAATTAACAACTGAAAAGGGGAGAAAGGTAAACTGGGAAGAGATTAGCTGCTCACTGTGCTGTGAGGGAACGATGGAGAGTGGGTTGGAACTCATTAGCCCAATTACATAATAGATTGTTTTGGCCAAATTCAAAGGCAATAAAAGCAGAGAGAAATGAACATTAGGTACCAGCAAAGATGGAGGAGGTGGGGGAAAGAACAAGAAAAGGCTTTTTATGATTTTATTCGTGAAGCTTCTTTCAAAGGTTCCATTTCAGCAGGGAAGCACCAAGCAGAGGCAGGAATTTGGTAACTAACCAAAATCAGGCTGGAGGTGCCCAATGCCAACGCTACAGTGGTGGGGAGGGAGTGCTGGAACACCAACCAAGGGAGAAAACAGAACTTGAAATTTCCCCGTCTTCCCTTCCTCCTGGCCCTGAAAAATCACATTTCATTGAATTCAAAAGCATTCTGAAATTTTACTAGTTTAGGAAAGATTGAATAAGCATGTAATTAAATTAATTACAGAATCACTGCTCTGCATCCTACTGCAGGAATAGCAGTGAATCAACCAAATGGATTCAAAATCACTTCCTAAATGCTTTCCAGTCAAATAAAACTTCAAGTGCAGCTTCAAACCACTCACGGCACAGTCCACAAAAGCCCAGCCTCTCCATCAGTTTGCTCCAGCCATATAGGACATGCTCCTAAAGAGCACGACCCGAGCTGGAGGATTTCCTTTCCCAAATAAACAGCAGCTGCTCAGAGCTGGATGCCTCCTGTCCTGCCTGCATCATATTCCCTGCCTGCATCACATCCCCTGCCTGCATCCCCTGCATCACATCCCCTGCCTGCATTCCCTACCTGCATCCCTGCCCCACTGGGCACTGTTCAGCTGCTGTCCAGGCCAGTTCCCATGGACAGCCACCACACCCTGCACCCTGTGCAGGATCACAGAATTGTTTAGGTTGGAAAAGATCTCCAAGATCAAGTCCAGCCTTTGATTGATGCCCATGTCATCAACCAAACCAACTTCTTTTTCCAGCTTCTCACTTACCAGCCCTGAGCACAAGGAGGAGATGAGGAAAATCTGTCTACATGTTCATGGCTAAAGGATGCACACAAAGTCCATGCACTAATTGAGAATGAGAGCCTGGTTCCCACCAGGAGAGTACCACCACCATCCCCACAGCCTCTGCAGGCCCAGACCTGAGACTCCAGGGTCTCAAATGAGGGTTCTGTGTGGCTCACACAGTGAGCTGTGCTCCTGGATGGAGTAAGACATCCAGTGCTGGCATACAGGAGAGCATCATTCCCTTTGCTGGGGCTGTCTGAGATCAGAGGAGCCCCTTTCTCCCCTGTGGGAGAGCAGAAGAGCACAGCCAGAGGTGGATTAGCTACAAAAAGCACGAGCTGCGCCCCAGCTCTGGCAAACAGGAGCCCACTAGCAGCAGCAGGCACAGGCTCAGGAACACGGGAACAGCCTCAGCCATCACCCACGCAGCTGGGGGCAAGGCTGTTAATGCTTAATGGGCAGGAAGGGTCACAGGCAGCCTGGGCCAGCAGGGCTGGAGGCTGCCAGCAGCCCTGGCTGCAGTGGGACCGTGCTGGTGCACCACAGGGATCAGAGAATCAGAGTCACACAGAATGACACAGAATCATGAGGTTGGAAGAGACCCCTAAGATCATCGAGTCCAACCTATGGCCTAACACCTCATCCAGACTATAGCACCCAGTGCCATGGCCAGTCTGTTTTTAAACACACCCAGAGATGGTGATTCCACCACCTCCCTGCGAAGAGCATACAAAAAGGAGGGGAGAGCACGAACACAGTCCCCCAGTAGCACAAATGATGCAGTTGAGTTTCCCACATTTGGGGAAATTGCAGGGGTCAGCACACCCAGAGTGCAAGGGATGAGCCTGGCCCTGGGAAAACCACCTGCCTGATCATGGTGTCTCCCATGGCAGGTAAGTATGGGGCTGCCTCACTGCCTCCCCCCAGCAGGGAGAAGGCCCATGGGTTTCTGGGGAAGCAGTTTGATGTCCTGGGCGCAGCTCTCTCTCTGGATACTCCTCCCCTTTCACACAGGAGACCCCCGCAGCTCCTGCTCCCACAGCACCAACAACAACCCTGCCAGCTCGGCCCTACATGACACACACACAGGTCCCCCTCCAGGAGGGCCTTCCAAAGGTCCCCGAGGCACACCCAGCTCAGGGGGCCTGTCACACTGCCCTGAGCACAGAGCACACACACTGCTCCAGGGAAACCAAGTGCAACTGCTGACAGAGCAATCAAACACCAACGCTGACCGGGGGGACTTGGCACAAATGAAATGAAGGAAGTTCCTCCACCAGCAGTGCTGTTTCCAAAGACATGTTCATCCACACTCTGCATGGCTCCAGCAGCAAAGGCAGCAGCCAAAGGCAGCTTGCATTCCCCACCCTAGGAGAGACATAGCCCCAAAATCCCTCAAGTGGTGCCAAAGGTGGAAACAGCCAAGCAGGGAACCCATGGAAGGGTGCTCAGGCAGCAGGACACCAACACCACCCCCTGCTTGCCCAGAGAGAAACCCTTATTAAAAAATCCAAATAAGAACTCCAGGCCCCACACTGTGTTCAACAAGCTGATGGTCCTTTTGTCCAGAGAAAATCTCACCAGGTCCCCCCGGGCCTGATGTGATCATTCAGGATCCTCACCTCAAAGCAGAGTGGCCAGCTGTGAAAGCCAGCTCCAGCTTGCTGTGTATGCAGGGTTGGGCAGGAGCAAATACAGGCAGGGGGTTTCTCAGACTCTTGTCACTCAGGAGGACCTGTAATGTCCCCAAAAACTGCTTTAGCTGCTGAAGTACCTGCCAGCATGTGCAGCCACACGTGCTGCCTGACCTGGTCATGGCCAGCCCAGAACCACCAAGAGCTCAGTGATGGGACAGGCTCCAACTCCTCAGCTGACCTTCCCTGGCCCAGACACGGCTGCAGGAGCAGCAGGGCCTCCAGCAGCACCCTGGACAGGCACAGAGCTGGTGCTCTCCCAGCTGGCAGTGACGTGGGGCACCCATTGGGTACCGAGCTGCTCCGTGTCCTGACACTGTGGACGGAGACCTCAGCCCCCCAAAGGCATTTTAATTACTGCATTAAAAGGTGTGAAACGCTTCCTTCCCACACACACTTGGCCATCTTCAGGGGCTGGGAGCCAAACCTCTCCTTGGCAGAACTAAAGCAGGCTCCAAAGCTCCCTGGGAAGTGATGGTCTGGGGCTCTTTGGGGCTCGTGCTCCCCTGGCTCATCCCTGCTCTGCCCCCTCACACCCACACACATCAACCATGAAAATATCATCACAGATCTCTGCAACACAGCCGAGTTTCAGAGGGACTTGGATAAACTGAGCAGCAAAAACCTGCCAAGAGCAGCTGGGACTGAAGAAAACCTCCCAGAGAAAGCAAAGCTGAAATGGGTGAGGATCCCCTGTGCTGACTATGCTCTGAGGAGAGGCTGGGGGCTGCAACCCCTCCCAAGGGCTTCCCACAGCTCTGCAGGGGGAGATGTGCAGCACTGAGGGGGAGAAGGGGCAGAAACCACTAAAATCAAGCAAACCACTCAAATCAGAGCAGAATTATAAAAAAGATCCAATAGATCCATGCTCTGTGTTAGGAAGGGGTCGAACCTGATCTCAGCTGCCCTTTACATGCAGGGAAAACATCAGCTCAGTGCAAGTTACCAGCAGGAGAAGAAAGGGAAAGGTAGGAATTGTTTAAAAAGGCAAAATAAACAGAAACCACAATTGTGCCATGAACCCATCCCTACCAGCTTGCAGGCTTGGCCATCCTGTCCAAAACTATTCTGGGAGTAGTGAGGAAGGAATGGAAATCCACCAAGTTTCATTTCACTACTCCTTCACTCCAGCACCACCAGATGTGGTGCCAAGATTTGTGCCAGGACTGGGGCAGAGGCAGGGAAGCACATGGCAGTGGCATTTCAGGCAGAAGTTTAAAGTAACTTGGGAAATGGGGTAGAGAGGTACCAAATGTGTTTTCCTAAATATTCATATTGTTTATTTAACTTTTTTATTATTTAACTTTAAAAAAAAGTATTTAACTTTCAAAAAGGCAATCTTTACATAGTAGCACTTTAAGCCACTAATATCAACTTACTCATTTTTCAGTTGAGCTCCAAAGAATCCCAGTAACAGGGTGAACTCCTCATGGAAATTTAAATGGCCCAAATTGTTTCAATAAACCATCAAACACAATAGCAGTGGAGCAACCACATGTAGCTCTGGGCATCACCATTTTATGAGAAGAAAACCCTAAGATATGAAAGCTTTATTTTGAATTCAAGGAGGCAAAAGGTCCTTTACCTCCACATCCAGTGCTCAGGGCCAGCAGTCCCTGTCCCATGGAACAAGGAGAAGGAAAGGCAGACCAGACTCTGCCAGGCTAAGAAATGTCTTAAATTGTCATAAATTCTCACTGTAACAGAAAACCCAGCTGGTTCATTCACAGCCATTCCCAAGGTACCACAGCAAACAGAGCAGAGTTTGCTCACAGATGACTGTGGTCCCTGGTGAAATTAGGTGCTGCCCTCCATTGTTACTCTGCTGATCAAGAAGTTTCACATAAAGAACAACAGCATCACAGGGAAGCTGCACGTTTGCCTAATTCTGGGATTCTTCCCTTTTTCCTGAGGTGGTGTGCTGACCAAAGGCATGTTCCAGCAGAGCTGCCTCCTGCCCCATTGGGAACAGAGAGCAGCTTTAACCCCATCTCCTGTCACCAACCCTTTGTACCCCCTGGTGAGCTGCACCTTAGGAAACCTCTGCAAATTTTGGAAGAAATGGAGCATAAGAAGGGAAGCTCCCTTGTTCCTGTCCCTTGGGACAGGACAGGTCAGACCACAGGACATCAGTGCCCCCTCATGCTGTAGCTCTGGATTACTGCTGGCACTCCAGGACAAGGGTGCTGGGATCCAGCCTGTGGGGTCAGGCTGCCCAACACGAGCCCCTGCTGGACCCCACAGCTCTGTGTGAGCCAGACTGGCTGGGCACTGAGGGAGCTGCTCAAGAACCAACCTGTGAGCAAACAATCACTCAAAGCCAACATCCAAAGGGTGCAGCAGGGCTGCAAGGCTCCTGGAGAGGGCAGAAGGCTGGAAAGGGCAAAGGGAGAGAGCCTGAGGGCTTCCATATGTCTTCTCAGGAGCATTCTAGGACTGCCCCGGAGCTCAGACCTGGCACAAGAGCCCTGCACACACTGCAGGGGGAAGCACTAAGATGGGACACAAATATTTTTATATAGCATGTCCTAAAACAGATTTCTCCATTTGGCTTCATCCTAAGAGGAAGGTCCACCTGCTTCTTGGAAAGGAAGGGCTCCCATGGCCACTGCATGGCTCCAGCTGCAAGGCAGAAGCTCCCAGAGTCTTCAGGCATTAAATACAATTATTGAGATAAAAATGCAGGGGAGGCCTGGCAGCAGCTGGAAGGGTCAGTGCACTGCTCAGGGGTGTTTTTGTTCCAGGGCTCAGAGCCACGAGGGGAGCTGGTGCGGGGTCTGGTCCCAGCCCAGTGGAGGTAGGGCATGGCAGGGGGGATGTGGCTCTGCTCCAGGGCTCAAACCCAGCTCCTGCTCCTGTCCGTGGCTCTGGCAACCCTGGGAACAGTTTATTCTTCAACTACTTGTAACCAGGCTGGACACTGACTCACAGTGCCCAGCTCCACCAGAGCTGACCTCAGCCAGCAGCGCTGAAGAGCTGATGCCACACAAGCCAGAGCCACTGCTATCAAGCTGTGTGAGAAAGCCCAGTCAGACCCCAGTGTGAGCACACAGGGATGACAGCTCCAGATTTGGTGCTGAGCTGGAATCACACCATGCCTTAAAGCATGAGGGGAGCAGAGCTGAGCCCTGAAAGGAGCTGATGCTGCAGCAACGTCCCCACCCAGGTCACAGCAACCCCACTGCAGTTCAACCACGTCCCTGTGAGCTGCTGACCACACTGCAGGGAGAGCTGCTGAAGGAAACTTCTCCCTTCACATGCACACCATTGCTGAACTCCAGTCCTCTGGTTTTAATGCCACAGTCCCCATCCCCTTACACCACAAGAGAGGTGAGCCCCTGAGTGGCTGCAGTGGTCTGATGGTACCGTGTGCTGCCTTCCTCCCCATACCCATCCAGCTCCTCTTTCTGTTTCCTGCTCCCCACTCACTGCTCCCCCCACAAGCCGAGTTACTCACCAACCTGGCACAAAGCCCTGCTTTTTTTTTTTTTTTTTTTAATGCGCTTTTCCAAGGTTAGGGACATAAATCAACCCCCAGAAGGCTCCAGCTAACACAAGCCTGTGAGATCGGCAGCAGATGACCACAGACAGAAGGCAGAGGACCAGCACTTCGGTCTTTTGGCAACAGCGTGTTCTTGGCCAGGCTCCCTTTCCCATCTCTCAGGCTCTGCTTGCCACCCACTCCTCCCTTCCCCAGGATGACTCTCAGTGTCGTTAACATCCAACAAACGAGGGCTGAGGGAGTTCACACCTCCAGTTATTCAGTAACGCTGCCGGCAAACCCGACACTGTAACGTGCTGCTCTGCCTCCAGACTGCGCTCGGAAAATCCTCCTCATAAAAAGCACAGAGCTATTTTTAAAGGAAATCCTGGATGCCTCTGAACGTGCAGGCAGCAGCAGCCACAGAGGTACGCCAAGCCAAGGAGTCTCTGGGCTGGGTCTGGTAGTCTGACACCACATCTGCAGCGCTCCGGCGGCCGCGGCCAAGCGGGGAGCGAGGCTGCAGCGCCGGCCAAAGCCACGGTGCTGCCCTGGGTGCCAAGAGACACAAGAGCGGGCCAGGAGCATGGCAGGAGGATCTCGGGGGATGCAGCAGCTGCTGGTGGTGGTCAGCACTCCCTGCCAGGCCCAGCACGGCGCTGGCAGCACTTACACCCCGCTCACACCACATCCAGCAGCGCACCTGAGTGCAGGTGTGGCTCTTGCGCCTGCTTTCGTCAGAGTTGATGCAACCAGGTCAACCAGTGAAGGCTCACTGGAGTGAGAATTTTACTGAAAATTGCATTACTCAGCCTTTAAAACTCCAAATGATCCTTTCAAGGAAGTGAAGAAAAAAGTGAAGAAAAAGGATTAATTTTTCAAAGTTCAAAGGACAGAATTTATTTTTGGAAATAACGTTTCACTACAAATCCTGCAACTGAGACAAATCAAAACCAGCAACACCACAAACTAAACCTGAAGGACAGGACTGTTGGAAAATCTCTCTCCAACAAAACAGAGGAGTGACAGAACAATTCATGGAGGGCACCTTAGGGAACATCTTGGTCTCATCCACCACTGCGCCTACAGGCAGCAGGTCTACACAACCACCTCTCTGCCAGGACCTGAGCTCCAGGGACACGTCATCCCAGAGCAAGGGCTCTTGAGTGTCATGAGTCCCAACAGTGTCCTGCAGCCCATTCCCACCTGCCATGGTCCCAAAGGCTCATTAAGAGACACCATTCAGCCACCCCTTTCCTTCCTCCTTCACTTACATTTGAGCTGATGCCACCCAACCACAGCATGGGGGGACACAGAAGCTGGGATTTGAGAGCAGCTCCAGCACCAGCACAGTTCAGTGCAGTAACATCTCACCAGCAAACCCTTCCCTCCACCAGGATTTCCTGCTTTTATCTCCTCTTTCTCTGGGCTGGTGGCTTCAGGATTCCATAAACCTTTTTCTTTTCCAGTACAAGATAAAACTTCTTTTGCTGCCAATTAAATCTGCTGATGGACAAAAGCTTCTCCTCAAGATCTACACAACTTTTGCACAAATATCTCCCACACACTGGTTTTGGACTTTAATTAAACTTTTCTTCCCTTGAATCAAATTACCATTTTCCTCTGATCATAATTTGGTTGGATGAGATACAAAGTTGGACGATATCAGATTTGAGGGAAGAGGAAAACAGAGCACAACAACAGACAGAGTGTGCTCGTCTTCCTTTATCTATTTCCCATTCAGCCCCACAGACGCCCTGCTCTCATTAGCACTTAATGCAGGTGAAAATAAAGAGGTTTAATATTAAAACAGCATGGGCACATGGAAAACATCCACCTGGACCTGTTGGAACTTGCCCAATATCACTCTCAAGCTCTTTCTCTACACAAGGAGCTTTTTCAGTTCTATAACTGTAACTCCTTATCTGGGCTAGTAACCCTTAGTATGAAACCTCTCAAATCCCATTGGAAAAAGAAAAATTTGAGTATTCAATAATTAAGATATTTCTCCAGTCCAAGAGGAAAGTAACAGCTCAAAGACCATCCTGCTGCCATCATGGAACCAGGCTAACCAGGTCTGCTCTTCCACCTGAGCCCCAAGGTGTGAATCCAGGGGTTGCTGCTCTCCCACTCTATGATCTCATTTATGCCAAGGAAAGGTCTTGCTGCCTCACTGCCTGCAAAGAAAGGAAGGGCTGTGCAAGAACAACCAGGAGGCCCTCCCTGAGATAAGGACACGGACTGTGGGGCTGTGCAGAGAGTGGCACCAACGCTGGGCACAGCTGGGCACCTCATTCAAGCCGATGGAGTGGGCAGCCCCCAGCTGAGCACACACGCTCTGTGCAACTGGTGTGGTGCTTCAAGGGACAAGTCCTAATCCAGGAACAATGGGTCTGGTTGCATTCCCGGGCAGGCGAATTCCAGCCTGCAGTGAGGATGTGACACCAGGCACGCGGCGCTCGCTGACACAGAACCGGCCCCTGGCGAGGCACTGCCCGTGCAACCACAGCTCCCCGGGAGCAGCCCTGCACAGCCACACGCTGCAGCCGCTGGGTCACTGCTCATTTCCTCCCAAACTTGTTGAAATCCACACTGTGGTGGCGGCTGGGTGAAGAGTAGGGAGGGATTCAAGCTCCAGAAATGTCTGTGAGCAGACAGCGATGAGGCACGTTGGTGGAACCAAGAGGAAGTGCCCATTGCTGGGAAAACCTCCCTGCTCCAGGCTGTGACAGCTGATCTAGTGTGGGAACACACAGAATCCAACCTTACAAACACGAAAACCAGAATCAAACAAGATCTCCTGGCATTGCTGATCCTCCTCTCTAAACCAGGGTAAGAAGGTGGAGAGAAGCCTATCTGCCCCTGCATCAGCCACCAGAAGAAGCCCCAGTCTTCCCAGCCTATTAAAGTCAACCCATTTTTCTAAAGGAAACATTAACCACAGTGGGATATCAAGATACAAGACTGCTTTTAATTACATATACAAAGGAGTCCCTAACACTCCAGCTCTCCACAAGGGCAGCTTGCTGAGAAAAGCAACTCTGATCAAAGCAGAAAAATCTAAATCGGGTGAGCTTAGTGAGAAACTGCATAAATTGTCCCCAGGTTTTTATGCACAAGACTCATGAACTTCCAGCCAGAATGTGTTTCAGTTGTGGCATTATCTTTCCTTCTGATTTAGTGCCTGCTGAACATAGAGAGGGATTTGTCCCTCTGTGTTCTGCACTCGTGAGGCCACAGCACAAGTCCTGTGTCCTGTTCTGGGTTCCTCACATCAAGAAGGACATTGAGGGGATGGAGTGTGTCCAGGGAAGGGAACAGGGTTGGGGAAGCGGCTGGAGACCCAGAAGAGGCTGAGGGAGCTGGGAAGGGGCTCAGCCTGAAGAAAAGGAGGCTCAGGGGGACCTTGTGGCTCTCAACAACTCCCTAACAGGAGGGGACAGCCGGAGAGGGAGTCGGGCTCTGCTCCCAGGGGACAGGGACAGGAGGAGAGGGAACGGCTCAGGGTGGGCCAGGGGAGGCTCAGGATGGACATCAGGATGAATGTCCTCATGGAAAGGGTGGTCAAGCATAGGAACAGGCTGCCCAGGCAAGTGGTAGAGTCCCCATGCCTGGAAGTGCTCAAGAAATGACTGAACATGGCACTCAACAGTCTGCTCTGGTTGAAAACGTGGTGACTGGTCAAAGATCTTCTTCTGGAAAAGGTATCTTCAACTAAGAGGTCTTCTCCAGCCTGACAGTCATGAAGGTCCTCAGAAAAAATCTTCAGGCCTGGCTGTGGCACAGGGTCACCCCCACATTCACAGGTGAGTGCAGCACAAGGCTTTTCTGCCCTGCAGCCGAAGACCTCAAGGCTCCTGGGGAGCTGCACAAACCTTAGCTTTGTTTAAAAACAGCATCCCCACAATGTGAAGGTGCCCAAGGGTTCTGCAGCTCCCTTTGCTCATCAGGGCTCCCAGCACAGGACACAAGCTGGGTCCTGGACACAGGTGTGCCAGGCACCCCCTCTGGGCACAGCCCCAGCCAGAGGCACCCAACAGCTCATTCACAAACACGCTCTTCACAGATCTGCTCCAATCCCTGGCATCTCTTAAGGGGACAAGTTTCCTCTGCTAGCTTCTGTCTGCTCTGAATATATCTAAAGAACTCTTTGAAGTCAAAATATTCTTAGCAATTAGATCTTCTCTACTTCTTTTTGCCTTCCTAATTATCCTTTTAACTGCCTTCTGCTTATTTTAATAGATCTTCCTATCCTCCTCCTTACCAGACTGTTTATACTTTTTAAAAGCCTACTGCTTACTGCTCCTAATACTGTTTACATCTTCACTCAGCCACCTCAGCTCAGTTGCTGCTTTTTTTTGCCTGATTTCAGAGTCAACTAGGGGAAATTTCCTCTCTGATCTCTGCAGCAGTTTGTAAATATCTCCCATTTTGTCTACAAGAGGTTTTCTACAATAGGTTCTCTTTTCAACAACAGGTTTCCCCTTGGGAGAGGGAATGGAGTCTCCTCTAGACCACAAGTGCTTCCATAAAAATCCATATTCTTCTATATTGCTCTAAGCACTCTTCTCTCTGCTCTCAGCCCATTGCTTTTGCATTAGGAATATAAAGCAGATTGTTTAATGACTGAGCCCCATGTGTTCCCTAACTACCTCATTCATTATCATTTCCTGCCTCAAAAAGTAAACAAATATCCTTTTGTGCTCAATGTTACAGGAGATTACATACGAATTTCTTTAGTTATATCTCTTCTAGGGGGAAAAAGCCACCTGGAAATACTTTGACTTCATGCAAGGGCTTGCACCAGGGTGTGGGTGATGGTCTGGAGGGTTTGGAGCATCCTGTAGGGTTTGGAAGTGAGAATAATTTAGGGTCCATTTGGTGGAACCTAGAGAGTAAATTAAAGGGAAGCTGACTCAATATTTCCTCTGTTCCTTACAATCCTTCCCCAACCATCTGCTTTGAGACACTGGGAAACAGGACACCAAAGCAGAGGCAGAAAGTGGGATCTTTTGTGAAGCACAGAATGGCCATTCTTTACACCATAGCACAGCTCTGCCCTGGCTCACTGCTCTGAACCCTGGAGCCCTTATTCCAGAGACAGAGAACCAGCACCCAGCATGCTGCACCCACAGCTCCCCTTGGCAGCTTGTTCTAACAGCCAATCTGCCCTGCTGCTCAACATTTCCACCTCCTACTTTTAGAAATGTTTTTTGCGTCTTCATTTTGTCATCTCAGTGTTTGGATCCTGCTTCCAGGTATTGTTTCTTGCTATGCACTTTGCTAAAACCAAGGGCTCTGCTACCTGCTTTTTTAATTTTCTGCTTTTTAAACTCATGGAGAACTGGCTCCATAAAGATAAAAATCAACGAGTGAGGTTTTTTTTTGGCAGAGAGTTTCCCAAAATACAGTGCACGTCCCCAAATGTTTAACAACAAACACTAAGGAGCATTTTCTTTGACTCCTCAGACTGCTTCACTCCACTCACACGTTCTGTGTCTTCTCCAACTTTTCAACAGGAAATGAGGGAGCTGAAAATGGGGATGATGTAGTAAAGCACAGGCAAGAGAAGAGCTGTTCACACATGGTTCCCTCACTCTGCACAACCATGGCTGGCATCCCCCACTCCCAGACTCAGCGCCGCTGCTCACCCTGCAGCATCTGCCCCTTTCCCACCCCAAAGCCTGGTTTGGCACTTCTGCTCCTCTCTGCTCTCCCCACACCAAAAGCAGATGCAGCCCCTTCCCTCCAGGTGCCCAATCCCAAGATCCAAATCAAAATTCACACGATGGAGACGACTCCATGACCCAGCTGCCTGTGGGCAGCTGCAGTCCCTCCTTCCTCTCTCCCTCTCTTCCTCACCATCACTGTCAAGGCCTGTGGCCATGCCAGACCCTGTTTGCAGCCTGCTTCACACCAGCTTTTTGGGGAATGACACAAAATCAGCCATTTGGCCAGTTCAGGACACACTCCCTGCATCCCTTCTGCTGGAGAACAAACCCAGCCTGACATTGCCACCAGCTCCTCCCCTGTGCTCCCTCCCCACCCTGGCCAGGCCAAGGCAGCACAACAGCAGCAGCACCAAATCCTCTGCAATAACCTCACTGTGTCCAAATCCTACAGGAGCCCAATATCTCACTATCCAAATCCTACAGGAGCCCAATATCTCACTATCCAAATCCTACAGGAGCCCAAGGGCACACCCAGCAGGAGTGCCCAGGGAACATCACCCCAAGGAGCAGCTGGAAAGCCCTGCCCTGCTCAGCCCCTGTGCACATGGGCTGAGAGAGGATCATTCCTCCTCCTTACAAATAGGGAACAGCAATATTTATTAAACATGTCTAGTTTTTCTGCTTTATTATGCATTTTACCTCTCCTCAGCCGTGATAAGTCTACACAAACCATTATTAGAATTTCTTTTGTTCCTAATACAAATACTTTCTTACTGTTCCTTGCACTGTTCCTTGACAGTCACAGATTTTTTTCCCCTTGTGTTTTTAACTTCCTTTATCCATTTTCTGCACTTGATAACTTCCAACTCAAGGATAACTGTCATCTCTTCCTCTTAATATTCCTTTTTTTCCCTTTTATTCTGTTTGAATTCTCACCAGCACAGTGCTGCCCTGCTTACAGGAGCTCAGGCTGCAAGAGAGGGAGGGGAGGCAGGGGAGGGGGGCTCAGGGTCCTGCCCCACACCAGCTGCACCCTACATGGAGACCAATTTTAAGCCCAGACTATGGCTCTCACTTCATGGCAGAGACCACACTTTGCTAAAAATGCCTGCAAATGGCACAGAGGACAGCAGAGCCTCAAAAAGTGAAACTCAGGACCTTTCTGTGAAATCCCACCTGTAACCAGGCTGCAGGGTGGGAGCTGAGGAGGGCCTGAGCCAAAGGGAGCCCCTTTGAGTAAGCCAGACACCATCAAAACCAAAGTGAAAACAGATGCCAGCATATAAAACCTATTTAAACTAAAGCTGAGAAAATCAAACTAACAGGAACATCCAGTGTAAGTAAAGCATTTTCTATTGATGAGGTCATAAATGTGCTGTATCCCTGAAGAGCTTCATAAAATTTCAGGTAGGAGACAAAAGCTCAAGGCATTGCAATCCATATCCAAATTACATGGGAATGATGGAGCTGTGTTGACAGAGAAGCAAAGTGCAGCCCAATAAATGAAACAAGATTATTATGACAGAAGGTAGCAGAGAACCCTGATGGACTGGGAGCCCATCCCAGAAAAGCAGAGCACAGAGGGATGCTCAAAATGCCAAGGAACACCAGAGAGGCTGTAGGTCTCTGCCAAGGCAGGAAACACAATTTCAGTCAGAGGAGAATTCAGACAATCCCATAGAGACTTGCAAATGTGAAAGGCAGTTTGATGCAGAAATGGTGCTCAAGGTCCCACACACAGGACTTCTGTCCCCACACTGTGTCCCCAGACATGGCACATCAGGGAATCCCTGACTGGCTTGGGTTGGGAGGGACCTCAAAGCCCATCCAGTGCCACCCCTGCCATGGCAGGGACACCTCCCACTGTCCCAGGTGCTCCCAGCCCTGTCCAGCCTGGCCTTGGGCACTGCCAGGGATCCAGGGGCAGCCCCAGCTGCTCTGGGCACCCTGTGCCAGGGCCTGCCCACCCTCACAGGGAGCAATTCCTAATTCCCAATATCCCATCCAACCCTGCCCTCTGGCAGTGGGAGCCATTCCCTGGGTCCTGTCCCTCCATCCCTTGTAAAGAATCTCTCTCCATGTTTCTTGCAGGCTCCCTGGAAGGCCACAGTGAGGTCACCCCAAAGCCTTCTCTTTTCCAGGCTGAACAATCCCAATTCTCTCAGCTTTTCCTCACAGGAGGAACCATTCTGTGATTCTATAACAGGAAAATTTGTTAAGAGTGTTAATGGAGCAGCTAAAAGGCCTTACAGGTGAGGTGGAAAACTTGGAGATGATTATCACCTACCAAAGGGGGTTTGTTAAACAAAAAATCATAGTTTAACAGCAGATTCGAAAAGGCCATTAGAAATAAAAAGACATCCTCAGAAAGAAATTCAAATTAGGAGAATATAAACTCAAGGAAGCTATACTTTAAGCCATAAAAAAGTCAATCCAAAAAGATTTTGAGAAACAGGTCACTGAAGGAAAAAAAAAAATTAATAATCAATCACACTAGAACCAGAAATCTGCCAGATTCTGATATAAATCAAGTACTGAAGAAAGATAAAACCACAGGATAAAAATTCAACTTCTTTGCACCAGAGCTCATTTGTGACAGGGCTCGGCACTTTCCTTCCTGGACTCTTCCTTCATGAGGAATGAGGGGAGCATCTGCCTCAAACTGCAGGAAAAGCTGCAGACCTGCCTAGCAAAATTAACAGCAAAAAACTAAAAATCTCCAGGGCACAACAGCATCCAGCCAAAAGTCTGAAAGGCATTAAGCTATTAAAATCACTCAGCACCCCCAAAATCACTGCTGTCCACCTGTGACCCAGCTAGCACTGAATGTGACCCCACTGTTTCAAAAGGCTCCAAGGAACTGCAGAACTTCATTTTCGTGGCAGAAAAATTACTATAAACAGCAATTAAAAAAAAAAAAAAAAAACAACAACCAAAAAACAGAAGAATTAAAAGTCAGTGTTCCCATGGATTAGAAAGGAACACCAGGAGTCACTCTGGTTCCTGCAGCCATAAGTCACTGGGTTCTGAGCCCTGCTGGCAGAGGCAGCTGCAGGTAGAACAGGGCGTGGTGCACCCAGACTTCCAAAGGCTTCCAAAAGAGTTTGCTCTGCAAAGGCTCTTGTGGCAAGTGCACTCACAGCACTTTCACATGCACAGGATGAAGTAAAAAGTCACCTCATTGATTAACCACTGATTAAAAGAGGGAAAATAAAGGGCAGGAATAGTTCATTATCACAGTGGGGTCCCAGAGCCATCTGCTCCGAGCGCCAGGCGGGGTTTGGGAGGGAACAGCGCAGGGAAAGCAGCGCCTGGAGCACACCAAGGTGCCCAAATGAGCCACCAGCACCCACCAAGGTGCCCAAATGAGCCACCAGCAATCACCAGGGCAAGGCAGGAGGCTCAGGGGCACCACAGGGGCACCTCTGCAGCAGCTGAGGGCCTCTGATGGAACCAGCAACTCATCATGGGCCTGGGGACAGAAATGTGCCCGTGCATAAAGCTTCACCCACAGCCCCTGGTGATCCACCTGCACAGAGACTGCAAACCAAAACCAGGGAGCAGACTAGGGCAAGAAGGGTGATCCAGCCAGGCAAACTCCTGTGCCATGGACAGGGTGGCCAGAACAGCCCCAAAGAGCACCTCAGGGAAAAGGGACACCAGGATGGCTCAGCTTTGCTTCCCAAAGCACAAAGCTAAACCCTAAAAATAAATCCCACAAGCTAGCAAAAGCAAATATTTTTCAGTCCCCTATTTGCCTAAATAAATTGCAGATGCTGCAATTATCCAAATGATTGCCTTGGTGGTGGGTAATGCCAGGCTATGGAAAATCCACATCCCAAGGGGCTGCAGCACATCCTGGGACAAGATTCGAGGAGCCTCCAAAGTGGGCACAGCACTGAGGTGAGCAAGAAACACCTGAAGCAGTGGAAAATACAGCTCTGACAGTAAATCATGTGTCCCATAGCTGGAGCTACAAAGGACCTGAGTATGGGACTACTGGTAAGGCTGCAGGCTCACAAGGAAACCCCAAAACCAGCCTGCACCAGCCTTTTCTTCTTCTAATTTATGGGGTTGGACACCCCAGCACACCTGGTGATGGAGAACTGGGAATCAGAGCTGCTGATGGCCTTTGAAAAGGCATTCCTATGATGGAGAGGGCACAGAAACACCCAGGGAGGGCAGGAGACACCAAGGAGCTCAACCTGGGAGAGCAGAGAGCTCCTGCAAGGGGACAGAGCTGAGAGCAGAACTCCCTGTGCCTTGAAACAGAGAGATGGGAAACACAGCAGGGCAGCAAAGTCAAAGGAAAATACAGGAGGAGAGACCTGTGGAGGTGTCCAAGGGGGGAAATGGTTATGATCCAACATCTCACCTTGCCCATGCAGAATTATCAACAGATCTTGCACAGAAACTAGGAATGAAGGCAGCATGTTTGCTGAGCCCTCAGCTCTTCCACCCAGCACTGGGCCACCTCTGACACCCCTAAATAATCTCCAGGAAGAAAGAACAGTTCCAAATTCTGTGAGTTTACAGCCTGAAGCTTGGAAAAATGTAACAAAAATAATTGGACAAAAAGTTGAAAACTTATGATGTCCCAAAAAGAAAGAAAAAAAAAAGTTTCTGCAGTTTGCTTCTGAAAAATTTCCTACTGCTTTTTTGGGTTTGTGGGATCATTAAAATAGCTGAGCCGGGAACATCATGACTTGGTTGGTTTGGCTAATAAAGAGTACCTTCTGGGCTGGAACAGTGGGGATGTTTATGGGGGAAAAAAGGCTTTTTGTGAAGAAAATGGAGTCAACTATTGATATGCAAAATAGACCAAATTATTATTTACATAGGAAACTATTCTAACGTGATCAAACTTTAAATATTAAAAAAAAAAACAACCAACCCAACACTTTGGCAGAAAAGGAACTAAAAGTAGTATTCCTGGTGCCAGAATATTGCTTAATGAGAGGTTGTAATAATGGATTTGTACTTCTTGTGTGAGGGCCCTCCTGCCATAGAGACAGTTCAGGTAGAGGGATGGGGTGTTTTGGAAACAACATTGGCCAAACACTTGAAAATTCCATAAATCAAGAGGAGACATAATTTTTTTTTTTTTTGCTATTTTTGGGTGGGAGGAAGGAAGAGCCTTGAAAAATGTAAATATTCAAATGCAATTTTTTCCTCCAGAATGCTATTTTGCTCATGATATTCTCCTAACAAAACAAACTCCTCCTGTCCTGCAGAGGCAAAGGGACAGGCTGGAGCCCAGGAATTAGGGAATGTTTCACTGACTTCAGTCAGAGCTGCTTGTAAGGAAATTTAACCACAAGCCTAAATCCCCACAGGACTCGTCCCTAAGTGAATTCCAAAGCAGAACAAAAATTAGAGATTGAAGATTAAAAATAAAAAAAAATTTAAAAAAAACCCCAAACCACATCTCCTATGAGGAAAAGTCAAGACAGAAATGGAAAATTCCTTGCTGGCAAGGATGCTAATTGCATACCTTGTGCTAGGAGCTGAATATCATAAATTTCTACATATATATTTAATTAGGTTAATTTGCAAACCATAGACATATGTCTGCTTAAAGCAGACAGGAACATTTCATTTTATACATTTTAAATCTCACATAATGAACTCCAATCACAAGCAGTGTTTATGCTGCAGGAGGATGGCAGGAGCTCCCTGTCAGAGGAGGGAAGCACAAACATTTCCCACTCACACAAACAAACAGCCACAACGTGGGACTTATCTCCTCCACCTTATCAGGAACCAAAAGCAAACGCAGCAGCACTCTCAGCAAATCTACTTTCTGGCAACTAAACCAAATCAGATTATATAGGAAAAAAAGAAAAAACCAAACAAAAAACAACCCAACAACAACAACAAAACAAACAAAAACAAAAACAAAAAAAAACCACCAAAAATTTAAATACATGCAAGATTTCAAGAAAAGGGACCTCATTGAATTTTGAGGTTTTTTTCTAATTGACATTTACAAAGGGCACTGCTCTCCCCTCCATGTGGATCACAGAGAATATCCACAGATGGAAGAAATCCACAGGGATCCCCCAGCCCAGCCCCTGTCCCTGCCCAGCAACCCCAGCCTGGGCATCCCTGGCAGCGCTGCCCAAAGGCTCCTGGAGCTCTGGCAGCCTCGGGGCCGTGCCCATTCCCTGGGGAGCCTGGGCAGTGCCAGCACCCTCTGCGGTGCTGTTCTCCAATAAATGTTCAGGGGACTCTGCCACATCCCCTGGCATCTGCCAGCAGCCCCAGGAGCAGCACAGCAGCAGGGCTCCCAGGCCCCTCGGGATGCAGTGTGGCTCTCTGGGTACATTTACATTTTTATTTCTCATCCAGTGCCCTCCCCAGCTCCAGGCACAGCGGTTCCCCTGCCAGGCTGAGTCTCTGGCACGTCCTAACAAACCCCATGGAGCAGAAATGCCAATTCCAACTGCTGTTATCACCAACCAGCCAAATTTAAAGGCCTCTAAAATAAAGGCACGTAAGAAAGTAAAAGTATGCCTCCCTTGAGTTAATGTGCCGTAATCCCAGTAGTACTAACCATAAACAGAGAGATGCCATGAAGCCAAGTCAAAACACACCCCAGGGCAACCTTCCTGGTGGTCATTCATTAATTCCTTCCCTGGTGAAGTCCAACTCCAGCCCTGCCAGTCCCAACAGCAACCCCAAGGCCACCAAAGGCCAGGTCCCAGCTTGTCCCCTGGTGTCACTGCCACTGCCATTGCCCCTCAGCATCTTCAACAGCATCCCCTAAATGCAAAGAGAAATCCCAGTGATTCCCAAGGGGATTTTCAGATCCCCCTGCCACCAGCCTGATCCAAATCCAGCCATCCCTCCCTACAGAGGTTTCCAAAATGCATGCCCAAATTCAAAAAGGTGTTTTATTCCCAGCCAATAATTATCCTGCCTTCTTACAACTCTCTTCCCACCCTCAAAATCACAAATATCTCACAAATGCCAGTGAAAGCTCAGGATTTGCAGCCCACAGAGTAAGGCACATCAGACCTCAAGTGACAGATTTACACCCAGAAAAGCAGGAGCTATTCTTGGGTTTGGAGCCAGAGCCCTACTGGGGCTGCCTGCATGCTGTTCTCTGGATGCTCCCAGCTCAGCCTCCAAGCTCCAGCCACCAGCCTGCAGACTTAACTCAAGAAATTGTACAAATCTGCTGGAAACGGGTTTCATTCATTCATTCTCTCCTCGTGTAACCAAGTAAATAGAATAGTAGTAAAAAAAAAAATCTCACCAAAACACAGACAACTTGATTTCAAGGGTGCACCCCAAAGGCTCTGCAGCACCCCTGCCCTGCCCTGCTCCCAGCCCACGTCGCTCCAGGTTTTCCTCCAGGTTCCCCTCCTGGCTCTCCCACACCAGCAGAGCTGCTGGCTTTGGATGCAGTTCTGAAAACTGAGGTTTAATATTTCTAAAAATAGGTCTAAAGCAATTAAATACTTGCACTAAAATTGTTCTCAACATACTGGAAGCAGTAAATGACGGCCCTTCAACGCAAGCACACCCAACTCCTGAAAACTGACTTCTGCTGCTATTTTCAGGCAGGAAAGGATACCTACACCCACACAGAGCAAAAAATGAACTTCCATAAGATTACTGCTGCCTGTGTGTATCTAGTAAAATGAAATCACAACAAATATTAAATCCTGAAGAGCCTGGAGACACAGTGGTGCCATCGGGACACCAGCACTGGCACATGAGCACGTTTGGCCATGCAGCCTGGCTCAGCTCACTGCCACTGGGAAGGTCTGACATACCTGGCTGCTCTCACTTCTGTCAGTTGCTGAGATATCAAACCTTCTGTGATAACAACCCTGATTTCTAAACCAGGGCAGAAAACACCACGGAGCTCCTGTGTTCCTGGCCCAGGCACAGCATGGACCCAACATCCCTCAGAGCATCCCAGACCCACCCAAGAACCTCACTGCATCCAGGAGTGTCCCAGGCACATCCACATGCACCAACACAGCATTTTGATCCCTCAAATACCTATGGCAGCTCCTCCAGGCTCCAGCAGCTCCTCTCTGCTCCACACTCTGACATTCATGTTTCCCTTTGTCAGCCCCTTATCAGTGCAGGCAAATTCTCCAGTCTCTACTTCTCCACTTCCAGCCTTATTTTCCACATTTCACCAGCCAAACATAGACATGAAACAAGCAGGAGTGCTGGGAATCACAAGCAAGGAAAGCCTTGCCTATATAATTAAATCTTTGCAGTACAGTACAGCAGAGAAACCTTTCTAAGCACACACTGGAGTGCCTTGGAAATACAGGTGAGGGAAATAAAGGGAGGGACTCCCAAAGAAAGCTGTTCTAGCAGAGGAACTGGTGTGGTGACACTGCTCCCACCACCAAAAAGCACAAGGCTTGGCCACCCTTGGCCCTTCCCACGGGGACAGCCCCATGTCAGGCTGACCCAGGGCTCTGCAGTTTCACCCCAGAAGAGCCACAAGGCCTCCAGCTTCTCCAGAGGCAGCACAGCCCCACCAACCACAAGTGCCACCACCTGCCAGGGTGGGACTCTGCCCTGGCCTGGGCCAAGAGTCCCCCACAGCCAGGGAGGCACAGGCAGGGGTTCCAGCAGGTCTGACCCCATCAAGGGCAGGCAGAAGATGCCCTGTGCCCCCCACCCTGCCCCTGCCCCCAGGCTGGCCCAGGCAGCATCCCAGCTGGAGCAAGAGCTCCCAGCGTGCTGGCACAAGCCCTCACAGCCCGGTCAGTGAACCAGAGCTAACTGCCACTCAAGTGCCAAAAATCTGGAAAACACACAGCACAAGAAGTCTTCTCCATGGGTACAGAGAGGGTTTATTTAATTAAGGGGATGGATTCTAATCTACCTGTGTCACTGCCATGCTGCTCGTGCCCTCCATGCTGCCTCCTTGCCCAAATGCACCGCTCAGAATACAAAGTTTCTCTGCACTTTCAATGAGCACAGGGGAGAATTTTCTTGATTTAATCTCTTTTTTCTGCCACTGATCACTTTGGGAGAATCCAACAAGTGAGACCCAAGTAGCTCAGCCACCATGCAGCTTGCCCTGCACCTCTCTGTGCATTTACACTCTCAGCAGTGCTGGAGTGCAAACCCCACATTTCAGATGACCTGTGTCCATCATTTGGGCTCTGACACGCATGTTCCAGCATGAGCAAAGCAATTTCAGTGTGGAAAGAAACTCACTGCTGAGCCCAGCCCAAAGGATGACCAACACTGACACTGAGCATCCTGCCCCACCAGCAGCAGGGGACAGAAAAGGTCCAGGGATGAGTGGATCCAATGGACTCAAGGTCTGACCATCAAAGCTCAACCAAGGGACCACTGTGACTGTGCCTTGGAACACCAAGGAGTGAGTGCAAAGCAGCTTTGATGTCTTCAGCACATCCTGGGAAGAGACCTCCTCTGCAGAGAGAGCATCTGCTCAGCCTTTCCCCTCTTCCAGAGGAGACACAAGTGTGCAGCAATGCCTCCCACATGCCAGGGTCACCTGAACAGACACAGCCACATCCCAGCTTCCCCAGGGCCAGCAGGGATAGCAGGCACCAAACCCTGCTCCATCCAGAGCCCTCCACACAGCTGCAGCCACGGGGTTTGGGGAGAAACAGCTGTTGCTGAAACCACCACCAACTCAACCTTCTGCTTATTATTTTTGATTATTAAATTCTGCATCCTCTTGGTTATGTTCCCATGCTAAAAGCTCTACACATGTGGTGTATATTATATGTTACATATTGTGTACTACACAGACTCGTGTTTTTCCACTCCCTCTGTTACAACTTTACCCCACTGTCACCAGAGCTAACCAAAGCCACCAGGAGCTGCTCCTACACAGGGCACCTTCCCCACACAGCAGGAGCTCCTGCCTTCTCCAGGCCCTTTTCCTGGTGCCATGGTTTCAAAATTCAGCTCTCACGTGACAAGGCAGAGCCACTGTGACAAGCTGCACCAGAGCCCTGTGCCCCTGATGAAAGGCACATTGCAAATGGTTATTTTTCATATACTATCCATGGTAAACAGCAGCATTCATTTCTATTCCCTTGCTCCAGACAAATCAATGATTGTTAATGCAAAGTCAACACGTCCAGATGTAGTTTGCATACTAGTTAACCACTAAATTGGCATCACATAGTACAAAATAATCAAGAGACATTCAAGGAACCAAACAAAAGAAAAAAGGAGGCAGATGACTAGCAATTAATCCATAAAAGACCTTTAAAAATTAGAAACTTCTTCCCCAGAAAACACGGTATGGCCAAATGGAATCCGTAAATGTGAAATTCCAAATATGCACAATGCTGGATGCACAGAAATGTGGAAATTGCAAGAAATAAATATCTCCTGGGGCCATTTCCCCACATCCCTTATCAAGAACACGCACAGCCTCCAGCAGCACTGGCAGCCCCTGCCCAGGCACCTCTTCCCCTCACCCCACTTGGTACATGATGTACAAATATTGCCTGATCTGGCAAACCTCTGACAAAACTCACATTTTGGGGTGGCTCCCCACATCTGCAGGACCACCCTTGTCTGTTTTACAGCTCCCAGCACACAAATAACCACCTGCAGGGACCCAAGCATGGACTGGAGCAAGCACAGAGCCCAGGGAGCACCCACAGGGAATGGGGGATGCAGCAAACCCTTGGGATGGGCCACATTTCTGCACACCCTTATCCCACAGCACCCTGGCCAGGCTGGCACACTCCCCTGTGCCACTCCCCAAATCTGAGCCAGGCTCAAGATGAGGATGCTCAAGTAGAGGCCAACAGGGGCTCCATGGGCAGCGCCAGGGACCCAACACTGCCACGTACCCAGAGCCAGCGTGGCCCTGCAGGACCTGTCCATGGGGACCTGTCCATGGGGACTGTGCCAGGAGGACCTGTCCATGGGGACCTGTCCATGGGGACCTGTCCATGGGGGCTGTGCCATGGGCACCACATCCAGGAGCAGCATCCAGGACCTCGTACCAAGTCCTGCCATGCCATGGTGGGAAGGTCAAAATCCTTGAACAGTCAGAGCATCCAAAGAATTATTGACCCACAGAACCTCCTGAGCTGGGAGGGACCCACCAGGATCCCCCAGCCCAGCCCCTGTCCCTGCCCAGCCCCTGTCCCAGCAACCCCAGCCTGGGCATCCCTGGCAGCGCTGCCCAAAGGCTCCTGGAGCTCTGGCAGCCTCGGGGCCGTGCCCATTCCCTGGGGAGCCTGGGCAGTGCCAGCACCCTCTGGGGGAAGAACCTTGCCCTGAGCTCAGCCTGAGCTGCCCTGGCCCAGCAGGCACAAATCCTGACTCTGTATCAGCATGACTCTTAGAGCAGGTTTCAACCCTCTCCCCTGCAAAATAAAATTAAAATTAAATTAATCTAATTTTTAGAACACTAATTCCACTCTAATTTCACTCCTGCACTTGCATAATTGCAAACTTGACTGTGCATCACCGGGGCCACGTGACTGCACCCGTGAACTGAACTATTCCCAGCGTTGCATTATGGCAGTGATATATATTTAAATTATCCTGGAGTCATGCAATAACCTCCCAAGGTTTTATATGGCATTTGTATAAATATTATCTACTACTTTAATAATATTATGTCTGTTTTCATTCTGGAATGAAAATATGTCACTGAAAATGAGGTCCTGGAAATTTTTCTTTTTTAAAAAATACATTTCAGTTATGTCACAAGAAATCTGTTGGTATCACTCAACTGAGCTCCCTCCCTCCCCTTCCCCTTCCAGGCTGCCAACAGCAATTTTGAAAAGGATAAAATATTGATCAACTTTCTAGAAGAAAAAAAAAAAAGGAAAAAAAATCCCCCTGAAGGCAGACTGCAATGAAAAATTATGAAATCTTTTCCAGGCAGGAGCAGGTTTGTGCTGGAAGGACAGGCAGAAAGGTGAGATTCAGACCCATTACATGCCAGCAGCAGGAGCTGGTGCTGGAAAGCTGCAGCTCCCCAGGGAGTTAAAGATGGGAAGGGTTGCAGTTCCCAGAGCATCCCCGTGCAGGAGGACTCGGCCTCGCCCCCAGCGCTGCAGGGCACACACAGCACCCCCAGCACGGCGGGGAACACCTCCAGCCCAGGCCTCCCCTGTTCAACCCCTCTGCTTCACGAGAAACTCAAAAGGCATCATGGCCACACTTGGCACTGGCACCCCAGAGCTGAGGCTTGGTCATTAATTCTAATTAAAATGCAGCACCCATCGGTGCATCCCCCCCAAATCCCAAATCCCAAATCCACGGGGATGCTCCCCACATCTCCGGGAGTGTGGCAGGGCAAAGGAAAAGCAGCATCAAAAGGTCTGATTCGCACAAGAAAAAAATGTATGAAATCTTAAAATTAAAAAAAAAAAAAATTTACAGCTGGACACTTTCTTGGGGTACAATGGTATTGTAGTAAAAGTTCTGGGGTGCAGCTCAAGGAAGGGAATTCTTGGAGGGTAAGAATATGGAAAAGCCACCAGGCTACAGCTTCCTGGATGAAACCATGAATAAAATATTCTCCAGGATTGTTTAATCCAATTTGGAGCATTGTGTGTAATTTTTACCCAGATGTGCCACCCGGCTCTAAGTGCACCACTGCCGGGCTGGCACCGGCCTCCCGCTCCATTGCATTTCCATTATTTGCTAAAAAAGGGATTCAGGAAGAGGGTGGGTCCCCTTCGGGGGGGCTGGGGGCAAATAAATGCAAAAATAAAAATATGGAGTTGACATTTCGGAGTATTTCTTCCTCCACCCAAGAGTTATCCTGCTTTGCAAATTTTTTCCATTTCCCCCCCCTTTGAAAAACTCAAAACATGAAACAAATAAAGGGGAGAAAAGTGAAAACAGCCCCTGAACCCTGAATTCACCAGCCATTCCTTTCTGATTTCCATCAAATATCAAATTACAGGGAACAGAAAATCAAAACCAAACAAAAAATCAAAATTAAAAAAAAAAAACTTTTCAGGGGTTTGAGATTCAAAATTAAAAATTCATTCTGGTTTGAAATTTAATTTTATTTTGTGCAGCACCCAGATTTCAGCCTTTGCTAGTGGGTGCCTGGCAGCTCCAGAAATTCACTTTGGAGTTTAAAATTTAAAAATGCTTTTTTTCAAAAAGAAAAAAAAAAAAATCCAAACTGCTGCAGCTGTGGAGCCAGCCATCTTGCTATTTTGTCCCCATTTTAGAGAGGATACTGTGTCAAGGTTGGTAAAACTCAATGTTGACCTAATCTTTCCTTTCCTCTCCCTCCCCCACTTTTGGGTGGAAAGGCCATGTAGCTCTCCTAGATTGCTTTTTTCTTGAAACAATGCATGTTTCAGTGCTCTTTTGTTATTTATTTTTAAAAAGATCAATACCAAGACCCCAGTATTCAAGGGCAACCCTACAATAATAAACCAGTGTGTGCACAGTCCAGAACTCACAGGCACTCTGTAACAGCAAAATAATAGGGATAGGACAGCATTTAAAACAAACAAACAAACAAAACAATTAAGAAAAACCCCACCAAAAATAATAATGAAAAAAAAATTTCAATTCAAACTCCAGCAAGGCTTTAACAGTCAAGGGGAAAAAGGATTTTGAAATTGTGAAAAATATCATGGCTGAGCCCTTTAAAGGCACTTCAAATTGAAAAAAAATGAAAATCACAAAATCTGCAATTATTTTTTCACAATATTGTTAATTATGCATATTCATAATATCATGGCGGACCTTATAATAAACCTGTGTAAATATTAGATTTATGTGAGCCATAGGACATGGAGTTATTACAGTGTGTTTAAAAAAAGAAGGGGAAAAAAAACCTAAAAACCATAGTATGGAAATTTTCTTCTCTACAAAAGAAGTAGGAAATTAAATGCTGGAAACTGTTTTAATTATGCCAGGAGAAATCATCCAAAAAGCCAAGAAATTCTAAAATAAAACTGACATTCGACTCTTAATTTTGCTTGTCCTCGTGTTTTCTTGGACTGCGTTTAGAACCTCATTGTTTAACAGCAGTTTTGCATGAAATCCAAAATCACAAAAAAAAAAAAAAAAAAAAAAAAATTTGGGTGTGTCCACAGCAAATTTTCTGGGTTCTTCATTTTCCTGCAAAACTCCTCATTTCAAACAAAATAACTTTAAGCACTGCAGCAAAAACGGAAAAAAAAATGAACCCTGAGTTTTGGCAGAGCTTGCTGCACAAGTTCAAAATTACAATGAAGCCCAATTCCTAATTGCTCCGGAACAGCAATTCTCCCACTTTCCCAAACTAATCCCTCCCTGCAGCTCACCCGGGGGGGCCCACCAAAAACTTGACTCACTTTCCTTTCCCAGCACTCTGCTGCTCCCAGGCTCCGTTTTTCTCCAGAAAATGGGGGTGGAGGGAGAAAAACCTGAATTCATTCAAATTCCTGTTTAATTTTCATTTCCATAAACTGGGCTTTGGCTCCAAAGGGACAAACACGAAATTTGCGGGGCGCTGCGGAAGCTGCCGGAGGAACCCCAACATTGGGAGATCCAGCCCCAACTTTCTGGGAAAAAATTTAGAAATAGCAGAATATTTCCTTTTTTTTTTTTCAATTTTAATTTTTTTTTTTTTATTTACGAAATAGTCTCCTCTAGGTGGCGTCGTTTTAATGGAAAAAAAAATGGGGGGGAAAAAAAACCAAAACGTTCCGGAGGAAAAATTAAGAGAAGGAGGAAAAAAATTAAAAAAAAATTAAAAATAATAAAAAAAAAGAAAGAAGGAAAAGAAAAAGAAAAAGGGCCGGGAAGGGGCTCGGGGCGCGGAGCGCGGCGGGGCCGGGCCGGGCCGGGCCGGGGTGCGGGGCCGGGCCGGGCCGAGGGGCGGCTCGTCCCCGACATGGCTGCTGAGCTCCGCTTTGTTTTCCGCCCGGTCCGAGCGGCCGCGGGCTCCGGCACCGCGGGGTCCAAGGAGCCGCTGCCGGCGCTGCCCCCGCGCACTGCGCCAAAGCGCCGCCGGGGCTCCGCGACGGGGCGGCTGCGGCTGCCGCCCTCCCTCCTTCCCTTCCCTTCCGTTCCCTTCCTCCCCGCTCCCTCCGCCTCCCCCCGGGGACACGCCGCCCGGCCGCCGCGTACCTGCGCTGCTGCCGCCGCCGCCGCCGGAGCGGAGCCGTCCGGCTGGTTCATGGGGCTGGGGCGGGAGCAGGCGAGCCCCGCGCCGCCGCGGCCTGCGATCCGCCCGCCGCGCACAAAGCCGCCGCCGCCGCCGCCGCTGCCTCCTTTCCGCCCTCCCAGGAGCGGCGAGTGGGGGCGATGCCCCCGCTGCGCGGGTGGGCGGCTCGCCGGGCTGCTGCAGCCCCCCTTCCCCCCGGGGCATGGGCCGGGGCGGCCGCCGCGGGCACGGGCGCTGCCGCTAGCGGCGCGGCGCGCAGGGCTGGGCGGGCGCCTCCCGCTGCCGAGCCCGCGCCGCCGCCATCACGAGCCGCTCTGGGGGCAGCTCCAGCCGCAGCGCGCTCGCAGCCGGCGGCGCCGGGAGAAAGGGGCTGAGTCTGGCCCGGCGCGGGAGCCCCGCCGCCCGCCCGGCCGGCCCCGCGCTGCCCTCCGCCCCCGCGCCGGGCACCGCGCAGCCCGGCCCGGCCCGGCCCGGCCGCCGCCCGGCGGGCGCGGGGCCGCTCGGCGCCGTGGGGCCGCTCCGCGCTGCGGCGCCCCCCGGGAGGTGTCCCGCGGTGGGTGCGTGTGCGGGCTGCGGACCCCGGCCCGGGCCCCGCGGACCCCGGCCCAGCGCGGGGAGAGCCCCGGGGGCCCCCGGGCCGGGCAGGGGGCAAGAGCCCGGCAGGTGGGAGCTGCGGGCACAGCCCGGGTCCCGCACGGCTTCCCCAGGCCTCGTACCCCTCGTACACCTCACTGAGCACGTGGGGAAGGGTCTAGGGACGAAGCGGCATCCGAGGGGACGCGGGGTGAGAGGGGACAGATGACCCGCCAGAAGGGACACGAGGGAACCGCTGGAGCTGTGTCAGGGAGGGTCAGGCTGGAGCTCAGGGCAAGGTTCTTCCCCCAGAGGGTGCTGGCACTGCCCAGGCTCCCCAGGGAATGGGCACGGCCCCGAGGCTGCCAGAGCTCCAGGAGCCTTTGGGCAGCGCTGCCAGGGATGCCCAGGCTGGGGTTGCTGGGGGCTCTGGGCAGGGACAGGAGCTGGACTCGATGATCCTTGTTGGTTTCTTCCATCTCAAAAAAGTCTCAGATTTCATGATTGTCCAAATGGCTTGGGCAGCATCACCCCTGCCTCCTGTCCCCCAACTCTTTCCTTCCCCCACAGCACACCCAGGGCTGAAATCACCCCCTGCCCTTTTAGCCTTGTAGCTCCCAGCTCTTGGTCCTCTCATGTTTGAGAGTTGTTTTGCCACAACACAAAACAGGGGAAAGCCTTTCTCTACCCTCACACAAAACTCATCCCAACCCCCTGTCCCTCCACAAAGAGCTGTTCCTCAGTACGTGCTCATAATGCTCATTGCTGCTCAGCAAACTTTCTTAATTTCATCAGCAGACTTTGTTAATTTCCTCCAAAAAGAAAGGGAAAAAAAATCTGTGCTTTTCTTGCCCTGGAAAGCACACAGTATTAACTATAAACATAATTACATCTCATACATACCTGGTGTTTTCTTCCTTCTGAAGCAGTGCCAAAAATAGTTATTAATAGTATTAATAAAATAATCTGAACTTGTGAATTTTCCTGCCCCAGCCCATGAAACCCTCTTTCCCAAGAGCTCCACAAAACCAAGGATTTGTAGAAAGCCAAATGCTGATTTTGCTCTTGTTGCCCAACCTAAAGATAACTTCAAAGATATTGCAAAACACAGATTTATTTTTCTTAATATCTTTTATGCAGATTTCATTCCAAATCGCTATACGGTCAGATAATGTAATTACAGAGCTAAATAAAAACAAAGGGGCAGGGGAATTGGTGGAGACGTTGGGCAAGGGAAGATGTTTTCCGAATGAACTTAGAAGGGATGTGGGAAGTCAAGAGCAGAAACCACTCACAAGGTTTCAGCCCCAGCGCTGGCATGAAGCACAGCCAGAAAGAATCCCCCATGGAGCAGACTAAAGCAAAATGTGGTGTTTAACAAATGTTTGAGGAGGGTTTGGGGGAAAATGCCATTTTGACACGGAGTTTGCAGGATGGGGAGAAGCTTGGAGATACCCTCAACATCCCTTTGTCTCTGGAAACCTGCTCACTGACCTCCAAAAGCCAAAGCCTGGAGGTAAAAGATGCCTGCCCCGCTGTGTTCCTGGTGGCTGAGGGCACATTTCAAGGCATTCCTGGGTGCTTTGAAGCTTCTTCAGCACTGAAGAACCCATCACAGCTCATGGTGACTTGGCCAACCATTCGTCACCTTCTCACTTTGAGCCTGACCCTGTTTTGCTTCCATTTGATCCATTTGTAACATGGAAAAGCCTCCTGCCTCCCATGTCCACGATAAATCAAACCTTCACCTTCTTTTGGGGACCCTCTTCCCTCTGGAAGGACAAGGTTTGAGCTGTCCAAGCTTCCTCAGCCCAAACCTCCCATTTCTTCTGGTCATGGAGACAGAATAGATGCAGAAAAGGAGAGCCAACTGTGAAACTCACGGAGACCCCAACAGATCTTCTCTGTCATGCGTGTTTTTGCAATGGCTTTGCCGTCTGCTTTGACTGCTCAGCAAACACAGATGTTGCTCTGGGTGGAGGGGTTGGGGGTCCACAGGGGAGAGTTCCAGTTCTGGGTCAGATCTGAGAGTTCAAAGCCTCCCACCTGAGGGATTTGGCTGCTGGTTGGTCCTGGCTTTGTGAAACCAGCCCTTAGAATCTGCCTGTGTCCCTGCTGCCATTCTCGTGCTGTTTGGACACAACAAACACCATCACTGGTGACCTCTCCTGCCTGAGGGACTTCCCTTCTCCTCTGATGGGGTGAGGTCCAATGCAGAAATTCTGCAAGTCAAGAAATTCTTGATCAGGAAATTTCTATGGATTAGGTCTGGGAAATTCCAAGCGTGTTTTATTCCTGGCAGAGTGAGATACTCATCAGGTCACTCAGGCTGAAGTCCCTTCTGATGAGGTGACCTATTTGGGACAGATGTTTTAGTCTTGCCACTCCCATAACATCCAATGGACTCCTCTGTCCTGACTGGTACCAAATTTTGGCTTTGTCTCTCAAAACTTCCTTATGATCAGTGACCAAAGCCTGAAAACCCAATCCTTATTTTGAAGTGCCCTCAGACCTTCGCTGGGTAACAGCGACTGACAGCCCATTGCCGCCAGGAGCTCTCCAGACCACATTTCAGAACACGCTTTACAAGAAAGGTCAATCACTTTTCTTACTCCAGTTTCTGATGTCTGCAGGCAGAGAGGACAGTGGTGCTCACACCTCTGTGGGATTCCTAGCCTGGAAAGGTTGAGTTCCTCCTGGGACATCAGCATCTGCACGGCACTGGGCTTGCCAGATGTAATTCAGTGACTTCTCCCTCCTTTCCTACCCTTAAGATGAAGCAGCAGCAACGCTTTCACCTTCCCAGAAAAGCTCTGTAGTCATCTCAGACTGGGAATGCCATCCTGGTAGGACACCCACCTCCCATGAGCTGGTGAGGGTGTCCTGGCTGCAGTAATCCTAAGTGATAATATGATTAAAGATCGTGACAATGCACATTCATGCAAGGGCTGGTTCTGCAAACTTGAGAATCTTTTACTGTGCTGTATTCTCCTGTACTCCCATAGGCTGTTTGTAAGGCAGGCAGCACTAACAGTTGCTACTCTGTGTGAGTGTCAGAGCCTGCCCAGCATCCATCCCGAGGTGATGGAGTGTCCTGGAGTTTGCTTGCTGCAGCCTGGACTTCTGCTCGAGCTGTGAGGTCAGGGATGGTGGTAGCAGGGACAGGCTGCTGGGCAAATGAGTCAGGGGGAGATGTCACTTAGCCCCTGGAAGGGCATTACAGTCCACAGCTAACTCCATTTTGGAAAAGTTGGGAGGTTTAGGTTGGATATTAGGAAAAGGTTCTTCCCCCAGAGGGTGCTGGCACTGCCCAGGCTCCCCAGGGAATGGGCACGGCCCCGAGGCTGCCAGAGCTCCAGGAGCCTTTGGGCAGCGCTGCCAGGGATGCCCAGGCTGGGGTTGCTGGGACAGGGGCTGGGCAGGGACAGGGGTTGGATTGATGATCCATAATCCCTTCCAGCTCAGGATATTCTGTGATTTTATGAAAGCTCACCTGAGGACAAAGATACAACACAGTGGAGGCAAAGCCCAGAGAGGTGATGAGGATCCTGCATAAGGCACTCGTGCTGATTCTAGTGAGGAGCCTCTCTGTGGGATATGTGCTCAATAGTCTGGAGGAGGAAATTATTGGTATCAGTCTTCCTAAGTAAATCTAGAGCTCACAATGCCCTTCATCCATCAGAGCATTCAGACATCTGGGCCAAAAGTTATCCCTGAGGGATGTGGGCTTCCCTCTGATCCAGTGCCCACTCTGAAGTTTGGAATCTGTGCCCAAAATGCTGAGGTTGAACCCCGTGCTGGGGCAAAACGCTGAACACTCCTCATCACTGCTATAAATAAGGAAGAGTCGGCAAACCACGGTCAGGAAATGGCCAAAGGACTATTTATAATCACTGCTATCTGCAAAGATATTTGTGAGACCAGCAGAAAAAAATAAATCCCCACTTCACTCTTCCTGACCCCGTCGCCGTCTGTTTGCTTCGCTCTGAGGCATTAAAGCTCATCAGAAGTGTTTGCCAATGGTTATACAGAAAGGAAATGTTGGATTGTATTTGTTCTTGTCAGCACTGAGCTGCTCCTTCCTTTTCCAGCTGTGGTCACTTTCATCCCTTCCTTTGCCAGGACCCTGTGCACCCTGAGCACTCGAAAGGATCTGCACCAGTGAGAGCTGCAGCACAGACTGGGGATCTCTGCAATGGACTGAACGCACTGAAAACCAACTGTGGACAACAGGGGCTCCAAAAACATTCAATTCAGGTACAAAACCTTTCCCTGCACAACAATTAATGAGTCCTTCAAGTGCATCAAAGCCTTGTCAGAAATCGCAGTGCCTGAGTCGTTGGGATGGGCTCTGTTTGGGTGATGCCAATAAAGCCATGTCCTGGGGAAATTCCAGGGAGAGCCCATGCCTCTGACTGTGGAGCTGATGGTGAGAGTTGGGATGCAGGTGGGGCTTTGCTACTCCTGAGCAAAGAGGCTGGAGCTGTGCAGGCTCAGGATGCAGCTGAATTTCAGGAGCAAATGCCAGGGTGTGGGAGCATTTACAAGCATGTGAGCGTGTATTTTACCTATATAAAACGAGAAACCTTTGGTTTTAAAAGCATTAGGATTGTATAAACATGACACTTTCCAGAGCAAACTACAAAGCAATAAAATCCCAAACCATGGGACACCTGTTCCCCACTATTTAATGACCACACAACACATTTCTGCTGACAGGGAGAGGTTTATTGCTACAACAAAGAGCTTCCTTCTACCTTCAACAAATAATGAAATGGCCACCTCCCAGTGCTGGAATCTCCCCTGCCTTTACCTTAGAGCATCTTCCAGTGCCTGAAGGGGCTCCAGGAGAGCTGGAGAGGGACTGGGGACAAGGGATGGAGGGACAGGACACAGGGAATGGCTCCCACTGCCAGAGGCCAGGAATGGATGGGATATTGGGAATTGGGAATTGTTCCCTGTGAGGGTGGGCAGGCCCTGGCACAGGGTGCCCAGAGCAGCTGGGGCTGCCCCTGGATCCCTGGCAGTGCCCAAGGCCAGGCTGGACAGGGCTGGGAGCAGCCTGGGACAGTGGGAGGTGTCCCTGCCATGGCAGGGGTGGGACAGGATGAGTTTTCAGGTCCCTTCCAGCCCAAATCAGTCTGGGACTCTTCCTGGAGGTGCAGAGCAGCAGATCCCCACTTGTGGGTTCACTGGGTAGGGTTGCAGCTGCAATTGTTTGGCCACCTGCCTTTATGGCAGGAGGATGCTCAGAGCTCCCCTGCCCTCCCAGGGGCCACACTGGGGGTGATATTGGGATGCTGGAGCTGCTAGCAGAGCTTGTGCAGCTCTGCTTTCATGTGTCTGAGAAATCCACGCTGGACTGAGGGAGAACACTGGGAGGAAGAAGCCCCTGAGTGCTGCCCCAGCCTGGCTGAGAAGCCTCAGGGACGTTCCAGGCTGGCACGTGAGGCAGGGCTGTGTGCTTGGGTACAGCTCAGCCTGTGCATCATGCCCACAGCTGTGCTTGCCAGGGAAAAGGTGTCCAAGAAAATTCCGACAAGGAAGCAAAGAACCTTAATAAATGGGATTTAAATAATAGATTTAGCTGAAAATCCCCAGAAGACGGATTTTTTTATCCACACATCAGGTGCTGTAAGCTTAGAAAAAGATAACAAAGCATTCCTCAGACAGAAAAGGTTGAGTTTCTGCTTTAATTGAAAAATCATATGTGGTTTTGATACTCCTAGAGAGATGTTATGTTAAGAAGTAGTTTATACTGAGAGATGTATCATCACTATTTTGGGGTAAATTAGATTAAAGTGATTTGCAGTTATCCCCATGCTAAGCAGTATAAAGGGAAGAAATGGGAAGTTAAAGTTGTACTTAGGAGAAGTGCTGGCAGTTTGCTGAGGAAATCCTGACTCGGCTCTGCCTTAACAGGCAACTGTCAGCTCAGTATTAGAGAGGAATTGTAGCTTTCTGGACCCATAATCAGATTCATCTGTCTCTTCTTTACAGTGGCATGGCAGAGCAGAATTAAGAATATTTGCATGCCTTAAATTGAGTCTTTCTGCTTTAATTGTGTAATTATGGAAATCACTATTTAGGGATCCATGCTGAATTCTGCACTTCAGGCAGGCACACAATCCCCTCGTTAAAGAGTACTCCCTGCAAAATCCCAGCATCCAGTGTGGAGTGTGGAACACATGTCCTGGGTATGTATTTGCAATTTCATTAATTAACTTATCAGTTCAAACTAATTAAAAATTGGTTCTTTAACAAATCTAATACATTGTGGCAGACCTGTCTTTTTTTCCTGAAGATCCTATTAGCAGAGTAAGGCAGACCCTGCAACCTTCCTGTGTAATTAATACTCACGGAAATCTTACGTATAAATTTCACTGGCAGAATTTATTTGACAATGGTCTCTTACGAGATTACACTTCATAACTGGAAGTTTATTAAGCAAGGCTCATTTGCAGGGTTTTCCTTCAGTTTCCCATAAGGATTTGCCTCCCTTCCAGCCCTCGTGGTCCTGTGTCACTGGGGCTCTCATGCTGCTCTGCTGGGGTGAAGCCTCATGGAGCAGAGAGCTTGGGAGGGTTGTAGCTGCTCTGGAGCAACAGGAAGCAGCCACACACATGGGAGAGTTGGTCCACAAGCCATGGGTTGACTAACAAGCATAAACTTTTCTTTTAAATTCATTATAACCCCTTTAGTTCATCTCTTGTGGGCCATGGGGCAGGAGGATGAAGAAGAGAAAAATTTCCTGGCTGTTTGGCAGCATCACAAACAGAATATACTAAATAATACATGACTGAGTGGTGTGATTAATTTTATTTGCACTCACAAACCATGCACTCCCAGCTTCCCTGTGTGTGAGTAATGTGTCCCTGCCAGACACACGCCAGGAGAGCCCTTTGAGCCGCCCCACCGCAGACAGCATCACCCCAAAACCACCCCACAAACTTCCCTGGGCTCAGGCAAGACAAAGAGCCTGACCAAAATGTAACATGCTGTCATTTGTAATCCTGCCACAGCTGCTGATCCACCTCGGGTAAGTCTGAGCTGTGCCCAATCCAGTTGTGCAACTGGCAGGAAACCATGGATCCTCACGGAAGGGCACTCAGGAAAACTAAAACTGGGGATTTCTCTGGCACTGCTAATTACAAACAGTGGCTAACACAGCTCTCACTCAACTCAGCAGAGCACAGCTCTCACTGAGCTTTGCACCCCCTCAGAGATGAACTGAGAATTAAAAAAAGGTAAAATTGAGTAAGCAGGAAAGGGCACGTTTAAAAACGCATTTTAAAACGGAGGTGGCAGCGTGTAGCTGTGCTGAGCTCCAGTAAAGAGTGTCCTGTTCCCTCCCCACGAGCAGATCTGGTGGCCCCAGGACAGAGCAGCCCCGTGGGCACCGGGAGCCCCTGGCTGCCAGCCCCTCTCACAGCCCCCGGCGCTCTCCTCCCGCTGCGCCTCCGCTCGTAAATTAACAAATTGCAAATACAACATTAAATAATAGCAAATGCATCCTCACAAACAAACAAATAAATATTTCCAGTGCCTTATTAATAGAATTTTGACAGCTTCATTAGGTTGGTGAAATTTCAAGATACTTAATGAAATAATGCTTCATCCCTTGGCTTGTGATATAAATTCTAATGAAATGCGCAATTCCAATTCATCCCCAACAAACTGTGATGCTCTGCTCACAAGGCACTATCATACTGCCAAGGTTTTTATTTCCCTGACATTATGATCTTAACAATTTTATTTTAACAGTTGGAATGGTAGTGCCTAATAAGTTAAACACCAGAATAAAAGATCCCTCTAGAAGGAAAAAAAAAAAAAAAGTATATGTTTAGGTGGAAGAGACTTCAGAACAGATTATGGGTTGTTTTATATTCTAAATATGACACATTAATATCTACTCATTTAATACTGTAATTTTTTTTAAGTTCTTTTCACTGAAAGATGATCTTTATTTCTCTGAAAATTGCCTGGTGGAATCCCCACTTGTGCAAATGATAAGTGACTGCTGCACACCACGAGCTAAATGCTCCAGAGCTCAGTGGAGCTGCCCTTAAATGAACAAAGTAAATGGAAAAAAAATTAAGTAGAATTAATATTATTAAAGATAATAATATAAATTATTAGTAGTATTCTATTAAGGTCAGATTAATCCCACTACAATTCAATTGGAATAATACGTGCAATTTATGCAATCACAAATGTTTTAACATTTAAATTACCTTTCTGGCATTCTGGAAAGCTGCATTTTGCCTTCCAGAGCAAGGCAAGCCCTCCCCGGAGCGGAGCGCGGAGCCCCGGCCCCGCTGCCCCCGAGCGCGGAGCGGCTCCGGCCCCCTCTAGGGGCTGCAGCCCGAACCGAGCTCAGCGCTCACCCTGCCCGGGGGACGAGACGGCTCCAGACAGAGCCCAGAGCCCCTGCCAGGGCCTGGAGGGGATCCAGGAGAGCTGGAGAGGGACTGGGGACAAGGGATGGAGGGACAGGACCCAGGGAATGGCTCCCACTGCCAGAGGGCAGGGCTGGATGGGATATTGGGAATTGGGAATTGTTCCCTGTGAGGGTGGGCAGGCCCTGGCACAGGGTGCCCAGAGCAGCTGGGGCTGCCCCTGGATCCCTGGCAGTGCCCAAGGCCAGGCTGGACAGGGCTGGGAGCAGCCTGGGACAGTGGGAGGTGTCCCTGCCATGGCAGGAGGGCAGAACAAGATGTCTTTCAGGTCCCTTGTCACCAAAACCATTCCATGATTCTGTTGTTCAGTCACCCTCTGGATGCTGAGTTTGGCCCCCTTGGCTCTGAGGGATGGGGCCTTTCCCACCCCTGCAGCACTGGGAGGGATGGGGACAGGCTGGATGGATGGGATGACACCAATTGTAGGAGGTTCAACAAGGCAAAGTGCCAGGTTCTGCACTTGGATCACAGCAACCACAGTGCAGGGCTTCAAGCTGGGGCAGAGGGGCCTTTCCTCCTATTCCACTTGCTGGAGACACTGGAAGCTCTTTGACACCCAGAGGATCTAATTTGTGCCAAGGTCCCCAAGGGGACCTCCTGATACTGTGAAAATGCAAATGAATAAGTAAGACAAGTAAAGTTTTGACTCAAAGGGGATTTTGTGGCTGGCTGTGGGTGCAGGATCCACCTTTACCTGTTTTGCAGCACCATGGTGGGACAGTGACACAGTTGTGTGCTAACAATACAAATTCCCAGCCTTTGCAAGCTCCAGGGGCTGTTGTGCCAGGTCTGTGTAGGAACAACATTCCATCACCTGGAGGGGCTCTGAGCCCTGTCACTGTCCCACCTGGGTGCTGACCTGTCCTCTCCTGGGGCTGGGAGCTCAGGGACGAGGCCACTGCCCATGGCTGCAGCATCCTGGGGGTGAGCACAGGGTGGAAAACCTCCTCCCTAGCTCAGGTGACATTTGGACATGGCCACAAAGGTGCTGGTGACACATCTGTGGCATCACTGGGAGCAGGACCATCCTACGTGGGGACAAACCCTGCATTCCACCCACATGAGCTGATCCTGTTCTCTCCTTCATCGCAGCCTGCAAGGATGAATGTGTCAGAGGCTGCCAGGGGTCCAGCTCTTCTCATAATGGTGCTTATACAAATAATCTCAGGTTTCCATTAAAAATAATCATGGTTTAGATGGCTTTCCCCCAGTGTTTGCAGCAGCAGGCCATGAGCCAGCAGCTGTCCCCAGATAAGATCTACAGAGTAAGGGAGGGCAATTGGCCATCATTTTAAAGACATTATTTTTAAACACTGTGAGAGCAGTGACAGAGGAGAGGCTCAGAGGAGAGGCAGTCTGTGGCCTGGGTCAGCCCCATGCCCAAAGGGGGGAAATGCTGGGTTTCAGCAAGGCCTTGCAGGATGCAATGGACCATTTGCTGCAGAGCTCTGAAGCCCTCAGAGGAAAAAGTCTCTCGTAGATTCTCTAAATTTAAGCTTCCTCCAATGCCCCGAGGAGTTTATGAGCTGCTTGACCAAGATAATGACACTCTGACATTTTTGGATCCTCTCGGTGACACTGTTATTAATTTTACTATCTAATTTTATCATTTTTATCATCTTTTTCATGTAGAAGCAGGGACCACAATTAGGGTTCTTTTTCTTGTTGATAATAACAGCTCTTAGTTCCTATAACTCATCAGCCAGATTTTTCTTTAATGCATTTGGCTTCCCTTATCAATTTCCCACCACTCAGAAATGTTAAATTATCCTGATTACTAGTTTTTCTCTTTCCCCCCCACCTATTCTTTATGCACTGCTTCTTTTTCTAATTGCTGCTTTCATTTTCACCTAGAGAGATCTCAAAATCAAACACCATTCTTCCAAGATTATGGCACAAATAGAACTTTTTTCCCAGGTTGAGAATTCTTAGTGGGAACTTTTTATTTTTCACTCATTTACGTACGTGTTTATTTTTCTTCCCAGCAAGTTTCCCTCACCTCTTTATTCAGCCTCCCAGATCCAGGGAGAAGCACCAGGTATATGTTACTGGTTGGGACTGTCTTTTATTATCCCATAATTAATGCAATCAGGTCATGATCACCGGTCTCCAGGCAACCACCGATTTCTAGTTCAGTGATCAATTCATCTTTATCCATCATAATAAGATCTAAAATAGAATTACCTCACGTTAGGTGCCATCTCTTTTGTGTTAGAAAATTATCATAGATAATTTTTAGAGATGCCACTGATGTTTTATTACTGCCTGCAGGAGGTCTCCAGCATTCACCTCCCACAGCAATGTCCTGCAGAAAAGGAGTTTCTCTGGGCACCCCACAGGCAGTGCCCCCAGCTTGGGGTGTGGTGGCACTAATGCAGGAAATAGAGAGACTTGCCACTTCTTCTCTGTTCATGGGATGGAAGGGACCTGAAAGCTCCCTTCCCTTCCCTTCCCTTCCCTTCCCTTCCCTTCCCTTCCCTTCCCTTCCCTTCCCTTCCCTTCCCTTCCCTTCCCTTCCCTTCCCTTCCCTTCCCTTCCCTTCCCTTCCCTTCCCTTCCCTTCCCTTCCCTTCCCATTCCACCCCTGCCATGGCAGGGACACCTCCCACTGTCCCAGGTGCTCCCAGCCCTGTCCAGCCTGGCCTTGGGCACTGCCAGGGATCCAGGGGCAGCCACAGCTGCTCTGGGCACCTGTGCCAGGTCCTGCCCACCTCACAGGGACAAGTTTCCTCCTAGTTTCTTCTCTTTTAGTTTAGAACTGCCACCCCATTTTCTATGTGCTCATGTAAAAAGTCCCTCTCCTTTTCACAAACCCCCTTCAGGCCCTGGCAGTGGCTCTGAGCTCTCCCTGGAGCTTCTCCTCTCCAGGTGAGCACCCCCAGCTCCCCCAGGCTGGCTCCAGAGCAGAGGCTCCAGCCCTGGAGCAGCTCCCTGGCCTCCTCTGGATCTCTCCAGCAGCTCCAGGTCCTTCCTGCACTGGGATCCAGCTCTGCAGGTGAGATCTCACCTGAGCACAGGGGCACAGGGGCAGAATCTGGGGCATCAGCCCAGCACGGGTTTGGCTTTCTGGGTGCCAGCACACACGGTCAGGGCAGGTCCAGTTTTCCCCCACAGGAACCCCCAGGTCCTGCTCCAGAGCTGCTCCCAGGGATTCTGGCTGTCCTCATGTCTGGGGTTGCCCTGACCCAGGTGCAGCACCTGCCCTTGGTCTTATCAGACCTCATGATTTTCCCATGGGTGACCTCTTGAGCTTGTCCAGGTCCCTCTGTGTGATGTCCCATCCTTCAGGAGTGTCACTGCACCCTCAGCTCGGTGCCACCTGCAGCCTGCTCAGCCTGCCCTCCATCTCAGTGTCTGTCCTTCTGTCCTTTATGGCCAGATGAGATATCCCAGCTATTCTCTCTCTTTATGTCCCTCCCTAGCTTGCTTCACACACTCATGAGTTCCTGAATTTATTTTTACAAAGAAGATCCTCCAGCTCCTCCTAAGGCTGCCCAGCTTATCCATCCCCCTGCCTGTGCAATTCCAGGGGAGCAGATACTGTGTTCCCACTGGAATAATGTAGGGAATCCCATCCAGCCCATATGCAATTTTTTACAGTTATAAAGATATTTGAAATATTTTTGGTCAATTAGAGTAATTCAGAATTTTGAGGAGTAATGAAAACTGGCGATTTAAAAAGTCAAGTTTATTGAATACGACTGACTCTTAAATCAACATTGTCATTATATTTCTGTCCTATTATATTTCCTCTTGGTTGGTTTTAGGCTGAAAATAGACTGAATTCAGTCTTTTCAGATGGCATCTTCTATCCGTGCAGATCCTGGGAAAGAACTCCTGGTGCTGTTTGGCACATTTCAATGGCATTGCAAGGGAAATGGTGAATAAATCTGTAACACTCAGTTCCAGAGGGAGCCCTTGGGTGTCAGCAGCAGCAGGGCTGGAGCAGAGCTGGTGCCTCCTGCAGGCTGGGATTCATCCAGAGCTCTCTGGGCCAGTGTGGACAAGGACACAGGAGCCCTGAGGAGCAGCTGAGCCCTTTTGGGCTCTCCAGATTCCAGAAGGTTCCTCCCAAGGCTGATGGAGACCAACCTGCAGAGCTGCCATGAGCTGTCACCCCTGGCACTGCTGACAATCTGCAGAGTGCTCTGGCAGCCCTGGGACAGGGCCTGGACATCCTGGAGGGTCCCTTGTCCCTCCCAGGGGCTGAGCACGAGGCAGGGTCTCCTCCAGCCTTGTGCTGCCTCAGTTCCCCATCTTCCAATGGAAACACTAAAAATCAGCCTCTTGTGTGGGACTCTGCAAGGAAATGTTTTCAGACTGCCTGAGGAGAGGGAGAGAAAGCTAGCTGGATAGCAATAATTAGAATAATTATTTGAAAATCAATAGCTGTCTGAAACAGCAATCAATTAACCTGAAGACATTTCAAAATGAGATCTATACTGACTGGGCAACTGAAGCTCGAATAATGACTTGGAATTTGCTCTGGATAGCCTTAAATTATCTTTTGCCTTAGGTCCACTGCAGTCAGCAGCCATCCCTGAATCACCCCCAGCCCTGTCCCTGAGGTGGCCAGCTCTGGGATGAAGGGAGCTTCCTCTTCCTCAGGGCTCTCCCAGGTGTGTCCCTGCACACAAGGCACAGGAGACACCCCTGCATGGAGAGAAGTACTTAATGCAGGGTGAGGATTTGCCTCCTTGTTCAACAGAAAAAACCCTGGAAAGAGATTTTAGGGCATCTGTCTTTGAAGCCCCAAAACAGGGGCAGGCTGGATCATGTTTACTGCAAAACAGAGTTGTTTGGGGGGCTCCTAGAGGCAGATTGCATCCCACAGAACCCTGGAGAATCATCTGGTTTATTTTTGAACTGTCACAGCTTTCTAGGAAGGGATGACTATTACTGGGGGCTGTTTTCTCAGATTAAAAAAAATAATTAAAGATTTCACAAGTGTGACTTTCTGTGAACTGCCTGCATGAAAACTGCAACCCCAGCCTCAGATGCTCAGCAAAGCCCTTTCCAGAGCTCTGCCCTGGACCTCACTGGCCACCAAAGGTGGTGAAGAGGCAGAAGAAGCCCAGCAGCCTCAGGCAGGGGCAGTTTTGGGCTGTCCCCTGTGCTGCTGAAACTCCTTCTCCCCTTTGCTGAGTCCCTCGGGTGCTCCTGCCCTGGGAGGGGGAGGTTGTGCTCAGGTGCAGCTCAGACAAAGCTCCCCACAGCTCCATGGGACAGCTCCAGGTGCCAGCCCGTGTGACACCCTGCAGGGAAGGGATTCCTGCTTTGTGCTGAGTTCCTGGATGCTTTAGGATCAGGTGTGGGGTATTAAAGCAGGGAAGGGGCAGGAGGAGCAGGTTGGTACCAGCTGCTCTGCCTGTAGCTGGTGGCTCCCAGTGCAAGGAGTCCCCATGCTCCTCACCCTTTCACATCCTTCTCTTTTTCCTTTGGCTCCAGCAGAGAAAACACGGGGATGGACCAAAAGGAATGCTGCAGAGAGCATAATGTCCCCTCTAATCCAGCAAGCTGGATCAAATGAAGAGTTTTAACCCATTTTTTTGTGTAGATGGTCTCTGGTTAGTCCCTTAGTGTGTCCTCACGGCGTGAATTATGGTGCAATAATTCACACTGAACTGCATGGACAGCCCTCAGCTCCCAGCCTTGTGCCTGACACTGCTCCAGGCATGAATTATTGTCCTATAATTCACACCTTGTCATATCTTATTGCCGGAACATCCCCGAAATGACAAAGCTGGAGTCATTAAGGAGAAATTCAGTCAAAACTTGGCGAAGGCAGTTGATGGCAGGAAGGGCCACGTACTTAAGACTGATGAGGAACAGCTGAGGGAGCTGGGGGGCTCAGCCTGGAGAAAAGGGGAACTTTCTCACTCCCCACAACTCTCTGACAGGAGGGGGCAGCCAGGGGAAGTCAGGCTCTTCTCCCAAGTAACCAGTGACAGGACAAGGGGAAACGGCCTCAGGTTGCACCAGGGGAGGCTTAGGTTGGAAATCAGGGACAATTTCTTCACTAATGGGTGCTCAGGTGTTGGCCCAGGCTGCTCAGGGCAGTGCTGGAGTCAGCATCCCTGGATGTGTTTGGAAAATGTGTGGATGTGACACCTGGGGACACGGGTTAGGGGTGACCATGGCAGTGCTGGGTTGACAGTGGGATTTGATGACCTTAAAGCTCCCTTTCAACCTAAATGACTCTGAGAATTACCTGTCTCATTCAGGCTACACTGGAACAGCCCAAAGAATAAACACAGGGAAAGAGCTGTGTGCATTCAGTGTGTGTGACCATCTTGGGGGGAATTTCTCCAAACAGAGAGATGACTTTTCCAAACTGGATGCCTGTGCTCCACAGGTAGTGACCAGCAGGTCTATAAAAGGCTTTCCAGCTGTCTGGGTTCCCATACAGACAAATAGTTTGCTTCAGGGGGATATTTGCAGGTAAAAGATGCTCCCCAGGTGAGCAGGAGTCAGTAAAGCCCTTCACAGACCCAGCAGAGATGTGTTCCTGGGTACTGTGTTCCTCCTCCTCCTCCTCCTCCTCCTCCTTTACCTGCCCTAGGTCCCCAGAGGAGCCTTGCTGTGTCCCAGGGCCAGCAGCACAGGTGCCATGAGAGGGGAGAGGTGCAGCTTTGCCATCATGTGTGCTGAGCACCCTTCCCTCCCTCCCTGCAGCCCAGTTCCATCTCAGCTGGATGGGGACAGGTGTCTGGTGCCACACCCTGGCAGGACACACAGACAGCTCCTGCCTGCCTTGGGAAGGCACAAACCAGCCTGGCCCCAGAGCAGATTGGATCTGTCCAACCTGAGCTTGTTGAAGGCATCCCTTGAGATAAAAATCAGATCTGGGGGGAATGCCTGGGTTTGACAAGCACTGGTGGGCAGGTGGAGCACAAACAGGGCCTGGGGACAGCCTGAGGAGGGGACTCTGAGCCCGTGGCTGACCCTAACCCTAACCCTAACCCTAATCCTAACCCTAACCCTAACCCGTGTCCCTGCACGGGCTGTGCCCCATGCAGCCCTCACAGAAGCCTCACTGCTGCTGGGGTGCTGGGGAGGAACCCCTGCCAAACATCCAGGTGCTCAAAGCAGCACCAGGCATCTGCTGCAAGTCAGGTAATTCACACCCTTCGTGCCCACTGAAGCTTGAATCATTTCAGTGGAAATATTGCACTCTGCTGAGCTGAGTGCAGGCAGCAGCCTCTGCTCAGAGGGTTTGTGGGACCCACTCCTGCTGCTCCTGCAGCTCTCCCCTCCTCCTGGCACAGTGGGAGCCACTTTCGAATGGTCAGAGGCAAAAAATGTGGCCACTTCCCCAGGTATTTGTTCCTGCTTATCAGCCAGGCCTGCTGGATGCAGGGACACTGGGATCACCCCAAATGCACTGCAGGGAAAGCCAGCTCACACATTTCCCTCTGTGCCACAGTGGAAGGGACAAACAGGGCTGGAAGCGGCAGGGCCTTCTCCCAGAGTCACTGCAGAAACAGGGCAGGCACTGCTCAAGAACTCTCGTGATGAAAATCAGTGCTTGAAATGTAGCAGCTGGATTTCAGAGTGGATTTTGGGGAGCTGTGGTGGATGCCCACCCTGCAGAGCTCTGGGGCTGTGCCTGGCAGGAGCACCTGACTGAGCCCTGGGTTGCACTTCCAACAGGACTCTCAGAGGGCAGTACATTCCTTGGGAGTGCAGAGGGACATTTGGTGGGACAGGCTCCAGACTGTGCTGAGGCCTCAATGATTTCATCTTAAACCCAGAGGAGCAGTTCCAGTGCCAACCTGCTGGCACTGAGCTCAAGATGCAGAACACTGCACACAGCACAGGTCCAACTCCACCAGCCTGCCCAGATCCTCATTTCTCAGGACACTGATGCTGCCCTGAGTTGAGAAAGCAGCTGGAGAAGGTCAGGACAGCCTGTCCAGGCTGGCACCCAGCCACAGGGCAGGAGCAGGGAGGTGTTTGAACAAGTGTATCACACATTCTATGGCAGAAGCAGCAGCCAGTTGTCTGAATCCCCCGGGGAGGCCTTTTTGGACTTGCTCAGTGAAGATATCAGCAAAATGCCTGGGGCACTGGGGATGGCTCATGCCAGGATGCCCTAGGGGATGACACCCTGGACCACAGTGACCCTCTGAGCCATCTCTTTGCAAAGTGCTTGTGCCAAAGGCAGCAAACTCAGTCAGAGCCACATCCCAGAGAAGGCGGCAGCCCCACCAGCTGGCCCCGTGCTGCGTCCAGCTGGCAGAGGCACAGAGCCCTGCAAAGGTGATGCCAGCCAGGGAAACCCAGAGCCCCTGTCACCCTGGCAGCTCTGGCAGTGTTTGTGCTGGCACATGGATTCACTCAGTGCTTCCCAGGTGGCTGCAGCACCTCTGAGGCTTCAGTGCCCCAGTGCAGGCAGTGCTGACAGCTGGGAGCAAACATGCATTGCCATTAGTTAGCCACTAATTAGTGGACTAATAACCAGCTAAACCAGCTTGTTCTTTAGTAGGTGAGTCTTTCCTGTCCTTCTGGATTATTATAATAATCACGGTCACTCTGGGTGTTCCTGCAGAGTCACTCACCCAGAAGGGACCATAGGACAGCCTGCAACTGTCCAGCTGCTTCTGTCACCCCCTGCCAAAGCTGGAGGTAAAATACCATAAACTGCCACGAAACTGAGTGTTGGGGGTGTGTGTGAAGTCCAGAAATCTTCCAGGACAGTTCCCTGTCCCAGCCTTGGGTCAGACCTGCACACCTGAGATGTGTCAGGGACAGGAACAAAGAGCCTGGAGCGGGTGAAACAGGCCCAGCCCAACAACCCCAAGTGGAGCACGCAGCCAGCTGAGCTTTCTGACCACAAGGAGCACTTGAGCTTGTTCAAATCCCCTTTGGGATGTTCTCTGGGCTTGTCACTGCAAGAAAACAGCCTCTTTCCTCCCAGATCATTGACGTAGCTTATTACTGAATACTCATCTGTTTGCAGATGTTCTATATTTTCCTGACATGAAGTTTCTTAACATCCCTTTTAAATTGTCTTTATGCTCACAATGTTGATGCATAATCTCTTTTTTCCTTGAGAAGTTCCTGTAAGTGCCTCGTGCAGTGATGAGATGAAAGCTTCCTTTGTGTTCCTGCCAATCCAGTTTGTATGCCTCTGTTTGTCACCTGCAGATAAAAGCTCAGGGATGTTGTTTGGAGCCAGGCTGTGAAGCAGAGACTCAACTGGAGGCAAGGACAGGAGGAAAATATTAGCAAAGCAACCACCTAATTCTTGACAATGGCAGCACCAGCCATTGTGAACCTTTGCCCAAACAGGAATCCCTTCCTAAACCCTCTTAGGGTGCTTACATGAGTACATTTGACTTCAAAGAGGGTGTACACAAGACCAGCTCAGCTGACGAGAGGGAACTCATTAAGCTGCAGTAATTTGGCAGGTCTGTGTTTACTTCTGCTGGAGCATCACATTTTGTGAACCATTTTTTTCCAACCCAGAAGGTTTTGAACTGTGTTGAGCTGATGAAACCCAGTCACGTAAACCATTGCGTGGCTGAAAAACCCTGTGAGTGATGAAAGCCTCTGAACAGATCCTTTCATTAAACAGGGGACCAAGTTTCCTTTGGTTGTAGCCAACTAGAAATGGTTATGGCTGAGGCAAAGTTGTACTTTGTTGGGACTCTCAGGGATGAGCTCTGCTGTGTGGGCACACCAGTGACAGTTTATATCCCAAGTCACCCATGAGGGGGGACAGCTGGAGCTGTGTTCCCTTGGGGGTTCCTCTGAGTCCCTCTCCACCTCCACACACCACAGCCCATCACTGGAAGCTGCTCTGAACCCCTCCCTGCTTCTCCCCTCTGACCTTTGGGGTTGTTGTGTCTGTATCTGGTTTGCTGGGAGAATGCTTAGTGTGCATCCAGGCACAGGCTCCAATCCTGAAACCCTCTGGACAATTCCAGGCTCAGCAGGTGAGCTCACTGATGGCACAGCTGTGGGAATATGCAGCTGGAAGGAACCTGCTCCACCTGGGCCTGTGAAGGTTTGTTTGTCTGCTCAACAGTTTCTTTTCTTCTCGTGATGGATCAGCTTGGTGGCCGCCAAACGCTGTCACAAGGCTCAGCCCACGTCTGCTCTGCCTCCTCTCCATCCCTGCCCCTTTGCTGCTCCTCTGCAGTGGGCTGGGTGGGATGCAGAGTGTCAGGATTGAGGAGCTCCTTGCATTGGGTGAAGAGCCACAGAACCAGAGGCACTGAGGTTGGAAAGGATCCCTAATGTAGAGGTTTGGGGGGTTTTCCAAGGTAGGAAAATAGTACAAATTTCCTCTTCTCTCCTAATGCAAATGTGGCCAGATTGATTTCCCTCCAACTTTCCACAGAGCAGATTCATTCCAAGAGGAGAATTTTGGGAAAAGGTACAAGTTTGTGAAGACAGAGTGTTCTCGTGGAGGCTGAAATAGTCACTTCAGCTGGAACATTTGTGTCACATGGCCACAAAGGCAGGGTTTAAAACTGGGGTAGGGAATATCTCTGGATGGAACCCCAGAGGAAGGAGGCTGGCAGCTCAGGCAGGGATTCACGGGCAGATCAGCCCTGGATGAAGCAGCCAGGGTGGAGCTCCCAGAGCTCAGTGACACACAGAACCATGAGTGTGGGCTGAAGGGGGACAGCCAGGGTCCCAGCAGGGCTCCATGTTGGCTGTTTGTCCTGGGTTTGTGTCCACTGCAAGCCAAGAGGTGCAGTCTGGACTCCAGTGGGGGAGTGGAGGTGTCCCCACACACCCAGTAAGGAACACAGGAGAAGTGACAATCTCAGGTAGATGCAGACCCAGCTTTGCTCCAGGTGCTGGGGTGGATGATGCTCAGGGTTGGCTGATGTTGTTCCAGATCTTCTAATGAGGGCCTGACATTTTTATTTGCTTTGAGCTTTCTGCAGCAAGGTCAATGAAGAACCATTGCAAATCAATTTAAACAATGGTGCAGGAGCAGATAACTCTGAACTCCCAAATATTTAAAATAGCTGCCACATCCATAGTGAAGAACAGACTGAGTTACTCAGCACATCTCTGTCAGCTGATGAAACTGCCCCCATATGGAAATGTGCTCTTCACATTCGTTTTTACTGAGAACTTGTTGAGATTAATATAGGCCAGCTCTGTCTTGTTTCAGTTTTCTTTTGAATTATCCTGAAGATCTGTTTGTTTACAGCTGTCTGAGTATTTGAATGCAGTCCCTTGGTGTCTCTGCAAACACCACAGGGCTGGACACTGCATGGACAGACCAAAAAATGAGAGCAGGAAAACTGAGAGGGGACTGTAGGAATGTGCCCCTGTTGATGGAGTGAATAAATTATTCTTTGCTTAAAAAGGCAAAACGCCCAGAAGTTTCTCTCCCAGTTTGGTACAAAGACACCTCATAGGACCTTTGGGACTTCACCTCAGACCTGGGGCTGTCCATTGGACAGAGGCCAAGAGGTCCCACCTATGTAATTCACTAGAAAAGGAAGAGAACAAAGGAAATAATTGCTTTTGTGGGGTGTTTTAGCAGGAGCAGAAACCTCTTGCCCCTGGCTTGGGTTTTTCTCTGTAAGAGCTTTGTTATTTTTGTCTTTTATTAAACCTTTTTCTGTTTCCAACACTGCCTCAGAAGCCATCCTGCTAATTTTATGCCATTGGGGTATCTCAAGTGTGAGAAGTTCTCTGAGAGCTCATAAGACCTGGCCTGAGGAGAAACCAATTGGGGACCACAGGCATGGGATGCCCAAGCTGTGAGGAAGCCCTGGCTGGGAGCACAGGAGATATTGCAGTTTCCACAGTTCTGCCTAAGGGCAGCAGAGTGTCCTTGGAGGTGGCAGGAAGGTGATGATTACTGCTTGTTGAGCCCCTGAGTTTGTGTGGGAGGCTGGAAGGGACCTTACAGGGACCTTCAGTCTCATCCAGCTCCCACCCCTGCCATGGGCAGGGACCCTTCCACTGTCCCAGGCTGCTCCCAGCCCCATCCAGCCTGGCCTGGGACACTGCCAGGGGTCCAGGGGCAGCCACAGCTGCTCTGGGCAGCCTGAGGAGCAGGATTTGCTGAACACCACATCCCATCTCCTTCCTGCTGGGAGCACAGAGCTGGCCAGGACCTCAGCCATGTCTCCAGGAGCTCAGGATGCTGCTGGAGCCCCTCTCCTGTGTGTGGGCAGGGGCTGAGGGAGCAGAGCAGACTCTCCACGGTGCCATTGCAGGGGCAGATCCACCAGGTTTGCTGCAGGTAACCTGGTTTATGGGACTTCCCAATGCGTGCTGGGGTTTTCCAGCAGGGTGGGGTTCAGTTCTGCTGCTAAATTGTTCCCCCAAGGCAGAGGTGTGTGTGAAACCCTGGAGATCTCAGGCTGTCAGACACTCTGAGTTCTCCCGTGGGGGGATGATGTGCTCAGCCCAAGCTGGCCCAAATCTTGGGCTCTGCCTGTGCACTGAGGGATCTGCCTGGGCTCTGTCTGCCATAAATCCTCCATGCCTTCAATATGGACAAGCTGAGGCTGTTCTCAGGCTGGTTTTGGGAGTTCTCCTTCAGTCTGAGCAGCAGTTCCCTGTGCTGAGGCACATGTGGATCACGGCCATGGGTAAGGAGCCTAATGGAGAGTCACTGTCCTCACTTTCAAAGCCAGCTGGGACCAGAGCACAGGACATCATTCAGCTGCCATGGGGCACAGCCCTGCCCCTGGGCTGTGCAGTCCTGCAGACATGGGCTGAGTTTGGCTCCTCTTCCAGGAGAGCCTCAGGAGCTGTTAAAACTGCAGCCCATGAGCCTGGTCCTTCCCCAGGAGTTCATCCCTGGCACTGGGCTGGGAGGTGCAAACCCTCCTGCAACACAAAAAGTCTTGTTCAGCCTTGCTGGAGGTGGGGCTGTGTCCTGTGGGGAGCTCAGCTATTTCTGGGATGCATTTTGAGCTAATGCTCTCCCTGACCTACTGATGAACAGTGAAATATTGTTGGCAGAAGTGTAATGGGCATCACCAGCTCTGATTCTGTTCAGCTGTGCTGTGGTGAAATGGAATTGAAATCTGGGCTGGAACACTGGCCCAGGGCTGGGGTGAAGTGGCACCAGCAGCCCTGTGTCTGCCTCAGCCTCTGGGCCACCTGGGGCTGGCACATCCATCCTCAAGGTGTCCAAAAGACACCAGGGAATGCACCAGGTCTGATGGAGAGTTCAGACTTCAGTGTGCAGGTGCTGCATCAGTACCAGTCAGAGAACCTGGCCCACAGGAGCTGCCACTGTGGTGTGAAAGCCTCTCAAGGAGACCCTGCTGAGGCAGAGTGGGGACAGTGTGGTTCAGCCCTGCAGCTCCTCAGGACATGTGGGACTGGAAACCCAGCATGGACCCCCATGGAGGAGAGTCCAGCCCTGCCAGCCCTGGAGAGCAGAACCACAGACACTGTGGAGGAGCCAGGGCTCCTCCATTGGGGCAGCCAATGCAAACAGCTGGGCCAACAGCCACATTCCCAGCACACACTCCCATGGCTGTGCAGTCACTGCAGACACATCCTGTGGGGGTCAGGACTTTGTGCCTGGCTTTGTGTGACAGATGTCACAACACCAAGCAAAAGCTGTGAAGTGCAGTTTGGTGCAGGTACTGGGATCTGGTCAGCTGGGATCCTTCACAGCCTCCTGGTCCCTGATCCCCTTGGGAATGGGGGGTGTTTGCTCAGACTTAATGATCTGGGAGGTCTTTTACAACCTTAATGACACTATGATTCTGTGATTCTATAATTCCATAACTCTGTGACTCTGTGATTCCATGACTCCATGATTCTGATTCTGTGATTCTATGACTCTATGCCTCTATGACTATATGGTTCTATGACTCTGTGATTCTATAATTCCATGACTCTGTGAGTCTATGATTCCATGATTCTGTGATTCTATAATTCCATGACTCTATGATTCCATGATTCCATGATTCTGATCCTGTGATTCTATGACTCTATGTCTATTATATGGTTCTATGACTCTGTGATCTATGATTCCATGCCTGTGATTCTATAATTCCATGATTCCATGATTCCATTATTCTGATTCTGTGGTTTTATCACCCTATGTCTCTATGATTATATGGGTCTATGACTCTGTGATTTTATGATTCCATGCCTGTGATTCTATAATTCCATTATTCCATTGTTCCATTATTCCATGATTCCATGATTCCATGATTCTGATTCTGTGTTTTTATCACCCTGTGTCTCTATGATTATATGGTTCTATGACTCTGTGATCTATGATTCCATGATTCCATGATTCTGATTCTGTGATTCCACACCCTTGCCCATCTGTGACCTGCAGCTGCAGCAGACTGAGCCATTTCCTCACTTTCCCTTGCCCAGCCTGTCTCCTCTCTGCTGAATGTTTCACTGATCTCTCTGAGATGTGCCCTGTCCCCTTCCTCTCCCTGGCCTGTCCCCATCCTCTCCTTGCCCAGAACCACAACCTGCTGAGTGCAGCACACGATGGAGGAGAAGGAGACCTTTACCAGGCAAGAGGAGACACTGCCTGAGGGTTCCCCCTCTGCAAAGCCTGTGGGGTGGGAGGAGGGAGTGCTGAGCTCTGTTTCATGGTGTGGTACCAAGATTGGCCTCGCTGAGCTGCTGGAGGGACCCCCTGGAGCACAGGAATTGCCTTTTGGTGGTGGGGACAACCCCAGGTTTCCCTGCACACCTCAAGGGTGCTCCCCTGGTCACAGAGGCACCAGGTCTGACCTCCCACACCATGAGCCTGCCCTGACAGGATGAACTCACAATTTTCTGGGTGTTTTACTGAGCTGGGTGGTTCTCACTCGCAAGAAGGGGCACAGCCACAGGGGCACTTTCTGTGCTGTGAGCCAGGAAATACAGACAGAAACACGAAATGTGAAAGACTTGGTTTGGGAATTTCTGCCAGTCTGAATAAAACTGCTTTTCAGGTTTCATGCTTTATCATCTGGATTTGCATCTGGCAATTCCAGGAGCCACTGCCAAGCAGCCAGAGCTCTGCAGATCCACCCAGGTGGGCCTGCTCCTTCTCCTGCTCCAGTTTCAGCAGGGAGGCCCCGTGCACGGGATCCCTGCTCTGCCCATCAGATAAGAGCATGAAGTACTCAGCTAATGCAAATGTACAGTAAATCAATAACACACCACTGCTAATACACCTTAATTAAAGCACAACAGGCTGCAGCTCCTCTGCAATCACAGGCAAGGAGAATTGGCTGATGTGGCATCAGGAGACGGCAGCTCAGAGTTTGGGGATCAAAGAAAACCTGTCCTAGGATTGGACTGGGGAGTGGGAAGGATCTGAGTGAGGAGTGGTGGAATTCCAAGGGAAAGGCAGGGGCTGGGGCACAGAGCTGAGCTGCTGCTGCACATGTAGAGAACAGAAACATCCCTTGGGATGAGGGGGTGGGAGAGCATTGGGGAAAGTGGTGCCTTTGGAAGGGAGGTGAAATGGGTGGGGACTCACAGCTGCTGCAGCTGGGACCTGGAAGGACTTAACAAAGCTCCCTTCACAAGGCTTTGGTAAAACAAATACAAATGGTGAATGAGACACTGCCAATCCAACAGCAAAGTGAAGTCAGGAGCTGAAGGGATGGACTGGAACATGTGGCCATGGCTCTGCATGCCCCAGGCTGGGGCAGGGCCGTGGTGCAGCTGTGCCCTATGGGCAGCATCACCCAACTGCTGGCCCAGGACTCCTACAGGCCAGGGGTCCCTGCCTGCAGGGATGGGGACTCCTTCCTGTTGCCACAGCCCTGCCCTGAGCCACACACAGACCCAGCCACCACCAGAACAGCCCCTTTTTGGAGGGCTGCACGTGGCCTCACAGTCCCAAAGTGGAGGACCTTGGGGTGAGCTGCTCATCTCTGTGCTTTAATCCAGCCCTCCTGGTGATGCCGTGGCAGAGAACACTTTGCTCAGATCTGTTAATTGAAATTTAATTGAAACTGGTTGACTGGGAGTTCTCTGAGGGCTTAAGGACTGGAGGAATGACAGTCCACTGAGGAGAGCTCTGCACTGCAAGGCAGCAAGCCAGGCTCACCAGGGCCTTGGCTCAGGCTTAAAATAGTTACCAGTTCTCTGAAAGCAGGCATGGCAAGGGTGTTTGTGGATTGTGGATCTTCTTTGGGAAGAGCACAAGCAATGGACAGTGATGGGATTTTGGTGCAATAATGAGCGATGCAGGGACCCCAGGCAGAGCAGGGGAGAGCTCTTCATTGCCAAACCCTGCCTTTTCCAGCAGTTAGCTGGGTTTCTGTTCACATGGTTCTAAGGCACAACAAGCCCAAGTACCACACACCAGGATGTGCCCATGCAGCAGTCACAGCACGTGTCTCACGTGTCTCACGTGTCTCAGGTGTCTCACATCTCTCACATTTCTCATGTCTCTGTACCCCTGTTCCAGCTGAGTCACTCTCCCACAGTTCCCTTCTCCTCAGCCTAAGTATCAGGCCAGAGCCATGCTGCAAGGCCTTCCCTTACAAGTAAGCCTTACTTATCAGTAACAGGATTTGAAAGGAAGGAGAAAGAAGTTGTCTGGATTTTTCCTCTGTGCTTTGGAGGGAACAATGGGAGAGCAAAGTTCTGCCTGGGTGAGAAACCAGGAGTCAGAGCTGTGGAATGGTCTGAAAGCAGGGAGAGAGGCAGTGGGAAGGTGGAGATGGGTTTGCAGGGTGACATGGCTGCAGGAAAGGGGGAAAAATTTGGGCTTGTATCCCAAAGAGGCACAAGAGCACAGTGACCATCCATTTAGGGACTCAGTTCCACTAGAAATATCCCATGTTTGGGAGTTTTACTGGCAGTGTTGGAACCATCAGACCTGAGGCTGATGAGTGTTCTGTGGCTTTCTGTGGCTGTTGATTCAGCCTTGGAGGTGAAGTCTCACATTCAGCCCTGGCTCCCTCCCCATCAGCATCTCCCTTCCCCCATGTGGGACTCATTTCCCAGCACATCTCCAGCTCTGGGAATCCCTGGCAGGTTACAGCTGGCTCAGTGCACAGGGGAGGTTACCTGTAACTGATACCCCACCCTGACACCTCTGAGGGATGGAGGCTCCCCTGTCCCTGGCTGCTGGCTGAAATGTTACTGCCTGTTCCACCCACTGCATGAAACCCCAAGTAAATAACCCAAGCAGTCACAGAGTAGGATTACCTTGAAATTTGTTTCCCTCCTATCACTGTGATTTGGCTGTGTATGGGCATTAACTCCACATTGTAATAAGCAAAGCCTCTGAAATACCTTCGTGAGAATTAGGGTTCTATAAATTAACTGATTACTGATAAAGCCTAATTATAAATTAGGTCTTATTATCAGAAGCTTGTGAGCGACTCTGAATGAATTAAAGCTGTAGGAGCAGGAATATTTCAGTTAACTCTGTGAACTCTGATAAAGGTCTGAAGAGGGGCTGTGCTCTCTGCTCTGCTCCCAGGGAGCTTCTACAAAAGGACAGCCTGAGACAGCCCCTGCCCCCTGAAGTCATTTCTTTGCTCCTTTCCCATTTGCCCAGGGAGTGAGGAGATCTCTTCTCCAGGGGGGAGATCACTTCTCACCTGGTTCAATAACACCCCAAGGTCCCACTGCTACAAGCAGAGGTGCTCAGGGGACGAAGCCTGGGAGGCAGTGGGTTGAAGGGCTCAGAAATAGTTTTGCTTTAACTCTCCATGGAGAAAATCCTAATTGTCACCAGCCACTCTCTAACCCTCATCCTACAAATCCCCACTGTGACCTCAGTGCACACAAACCTTTCCAATACTCACCTGCCATTCCAGTTCCCCTGCCCATGGAAGAACTTGAAATCCATGAGTTATGTCTTTTGGACTGATAAAAAAGGCTGAGTGCCTGTTTTGGATTAAAATGCTGCTTCCCAGCCTCTGAATGATTCTCTTTCTCTCCCACCTGTCCAACATGCTGGCAATTTTTTGCTAGAGGAATAGGAAATGTTCCCAATAGGAAATGATTTCCAGTTGTGGGGTCACCAATTACAGGCAGGTTGCAAGATCCGTAGCTCTGGGAACAATCCACTTTTCCCACTCCAGAGTGGTGGTTCTCTAAAGGAAAATAAGGAATTCTGGCTGTGAGTCAAGGTGGAATCACACATCTGAGAGAAACTCAAGTTCAGCTCAACTGCCCTGATTTACTCTGCAGCTGAGCACCTGAGCAATGATCCCGGTGGGAATCCTACAGAACGTGATGGTTTCTTCTAGGAAAAAGGCAAAACCCAGACAGACTCTTCTCAGTGCAGTTTGTGGTCTCCTGGGCAGTTTTGTTGCCTGGGGAAGGGTCATGCATTTGGTGGCTCGTGTCCTTCAGCTGTGGGAAGCAGAAGATTTCGTGTGTCCCTGTGGAGAGCAGGGCATTGCTTTGTCCCCATGGCCACCACTGCCCACAGCCACACCTCCCACAGCTCTGATGGAACCCAGGGTGGCAGATCCCACTCCTGATGCTGTAGCAGAACTGTGGCCAGAGAGCTGCTGCCACAAACCCACATTTCCCAGCAGTGCAGGAAAATGTGCACTTCCCTTGGGAAGGGCACGTTCCCAAGCAGGTGATCCCTGGATACCAGCTGAAGAGCAGGATCCAATGCCTGGGAGAAGGAACATGGAGAAAATAACACCCATCTGCTCTTCCAGCATGGAAAAATTGGCTTTTTAAGGACAAGTTCCATGTAAAGCTATTTTGATTCTTCCACAGCACAGCACACAGATGGAATGGAATTGTTTTCATAATGGCAAGGATTTGCTTCTTCTATTTGCCAGTGCAACCAAACATTTAATTATAAAAGTTACTGAAATTAAGTAGATGCAAAAATTAAGATGAATATGCTCATTTTTGCCAATCCTGTGGAATGCTTTTCCTCTGAAAGACTCATTCCATTACAACACAATGTAGCAGAAAGTTAACACTCACATAATGACCTTAAAACCTGCTTCGAATGCAGAAACAGGTCATTGCTGCTCACTGTCATAAGAAAAGTTATAAACCCCTAAAAATTGAGTCTGCAATGGAAACACTGTAATTATAGAGCACAAGGTGTGACACCAGCATTCTGCAGCTCAGGGTGAAGTGTCTTTCATTGCAGAGCACTTACAGGATGCTCAGCTGCCTCAAGGTCACTCAGGGTGTGCCCTTCCTTATTTCCCTCTGCTCTGGAACTCTGGGCATCCCTGGCAGTGCCCAAGGCCAGGCTGGACAGGGCTGGGAGCAGCCTGGGACAGTGGGAGGAGTCCCTGCCATGGCAGGGGATGGGATGGGATGGGATGGGATGGGATGGGATGGGATGGGATGGGATGGGATGGGATGGGATGGGATGGGATGGGATGGGGTGGGGTGGGGTGGGGTGGGGTGGGATGGGATGGGATGGGATGGGGTGGGGTGGGATGGGATGGGCTTTAAGGTCCCTTCCAACACAAACCAGTCTGGGATTTTGGGACTTGTAGGAATAGAAATTCCCACTTAAGAGGATTCAGGTGCTACCACAGAGAGCTGAACTGGTGCAGTTGAATCCATTGGGCCAAGGCAAAGGCATTTTCAGCATGGTCACAGTCACCTGTTTCAAATGGGCTTTAGCTTCTTCCTGCTGGAGCCCAGGTCTGTGGTGGGAGGAGATGCATTTGTTCCAGATTGCAATGCAACATGTTTTCCATTGCCATCTGTATGGCAGATTGTCTTTTGTCAAGTGGGCAGTTTGCCTTATCTCTCTCTTTGAGTGACCACATTCACACCCCCTGGGAGGGGACATCTGCTGATAACAGCTATGGAATGTCCCTGCATGGCTGATAAGAACTATAACATCTCATTGGGAAATGTGAGCCCAGAGGGAGGAGCCAAGCATTGCTACCCAGATATAATCCAGAGGTTTGGAGACACCAGCACGGCTTCTCCACGGGATTCCCCAGAGGAACAGCAGCTGCCTCTCCTTCCCCTGGATCTTCAGAGGCAGAATCCATCCTTCTCTACAGGATCCCTGCTCCAGCAGAGCCACCCCTGACACTGCAGGAGGGCTGAGCCACAATTCCAATGGGACTGCTGCCAGCACCCTGACCCACAGGGTGTCAGGCTGGGTTCTGACTCTGGCAGTGTTGTTCTAGTGCACTGCATTGTTCATTTTATCCTTTTTTTTTCCTTTTCCCTATTAAAGAACTGTTATTTCCTGCTCCCATTTTTTTTTTTTGCCTGAGAGCCCCTTAATTTAAAATTTATAGCAATTGGGAGGGGTGGGGAGGGTTTACATTCTCCATTTCAGGGGAGGCTCCTGCCTTCCTTAGCAGGCACCTGGCTTTCCAAACCAAGACAGCATTCCACAGATTTCAGTGTTCTGTCTCCTCAAATTCCACAGGGGACTTGGGGGTGAGGGCCTGACCTCGGGTGGCTGTGCCCCCCTATGGCACAACACTGGGACATTGTGTGGCTCCAGGGACACCCAGACACAGTGCAGGGCCAAGGAGAGCTGCCTGGAACAGCTCAGCTCCCAGAGCCTCCTCCCTTTAGGAGAATGACCTGGAGACCTGGTGGGCAGCATTGAGCAGCTGCTGTTGGGATCCAGATGTTCAATGGGGACAAGGCCTTCTGAGCCCCTCAGAACTGTGGTGCTGTGGCTGCTCAGGGAGAAAGGAGAGGGGGGTGTTGGCCCCAGATGCACTGTGCCCTGGAAAAGATGTGGGAACTGTGGAACAGGGGGGTCAGCAAGCTTGGAAAACCTGCAGGGACAGCACCAGGCTGTGGGTCAGGGGGTCCCAGGGGAGCTTGGAGCTCCCACAGAATGTGCAGGTGTCACCTGTGTGACCACAGACAGGAAAAAGGAGCCAGTGGGGGCCCCCTGAAACAATCCATCAGCAAGGGAGGACACTGGGGGACACTGGGGGACCTGGGACACCCCTCAGATGTGACAAGGTGCCCACCCCCAGCAGTGGAATTGTGTTGGTGGTGTCACATCCCCTCCTCCTGCTCTGGTACCTGGAGCAGGGTAAAACCTCTCTAAACCCCTCAGAAGATACATTTGAGCCTTCCGTGCTTGATGTTTGTCTTTAACATATTCAGAGGCCACCAGGCTCCAGCTGAGAGCTCCAGGGAGCTGCTGGTCTGTGCTGCATGAGGATGGGTGTCTGCCAGGCTGCCATGGGGCACCTCCAGTCCTTCAGTCCTCCCTGGATCTGGGAACCCAGAGCAGGCTCTGGCAGCTCAGGCAGCCCACCCCAGCAGAGCTGCCTGGTGTTCTTCCCTTTCCAGCTCTTCCCAGGAGCTGCAGGAGGAAAATGTCACCAGCTGGCTGGAAAACCCTCCAGAGGCCATGGCACAGAGAACCCTGGCCCTTGCTTTGAAACTCCCTCGTTAAATAATGAATTTCCTGGCAGCAGTGTCTCAGAAAAGCTTAGCATGAGGGTGCCAAAGTAGTGACCTTGTGTGACAGAGCAGCTGGAAAATGCCACAAGAATTAGATCAATCAGTCTCCTTAATTTGCTACTGAAAATACAACCTTTCCAGCAGGATGGAGAGGGTGCCAGGGCACCTCTTTTCACCTGGATCTTCAATCAGCACCTTCCTGTGCTCAAGGAGGGAAAACTCATGAGGAGCAGGAATGCAGAGGAGCTCAGGGTGCCCTTGCAGGTAAAGAGCAGGGAGGTGGGCCTGGCTCAGAGGGCATCAGAGGGCAGAACCACCTCATATCAAAGAGCCAAATAATTGGCAAATGTCCTGGGTTCCCTTCCTTTGCCACAGCCAATGGCCCAGGGAGTTGTCAGGGAGATGGAGGGAAGGGAAATGTGCAGAGGAAAGGCCCAGAGGTGCCTTTGGGAGTTTTCTTAGAGACACCAAAGACTGAGTACAAAGCAGACCAGAGCAGGTGCTTTCTTCACCTTTCTCTGTTGTTTTTAGACACACTGTGGCTTTTTATCACCCTAAATCAGCAAAATATTGATATTGGTGTCCATAAAGAACAGGAAAAGTAGGACCACCCATGAGTGCAATCAGGCTCCCACCCCTGACATTTCCAACACCTGTTTCCAAGCCTTGTACCTGCACATAGCTGGAATCTTTAGGATTGATCTTTCCTGGGCTCTGTCTCTGCTTTCAGGTGGTTTATTTCAGAAAGTATTACAAAAACAGGGTGGGTGGCATTGGGTGTCAGAGAAAATAGTGACTCCCTGCCTCTCACACAGCTGGGAGTGGAGGAATGGGCTGAAAGTGGCAAAAAGTTGAATGCTGGGCTGAAGGTCTGTAAGTTGTGGAAAATTTGTGTCAGATCCAGCTGAAGTCCCAGCAAGTGTCTCCAATGTGTTGTAGAACACATGGCTGATGTTCCTCAGTTATTGGCAGAGTGGGTGGATGGGGCAGAGCAGCCACAGCCTGGATGGGGGTGGGTGTGAGGAGCTCCCTCAGGGCTGCCAGGATTTTACCTTGTTGCTAAAAGAGGCAAAGGAAGTCTCAGAAAATGCAAGCAAGGTTCCCTTTCAGGCTGTTCTCGTGGGGTTTCTGCCTCCTGAGCTGCTCCAGGGGGGAGTTTGCCCAGCCTGGGACCAGGACAAGCTGGAGATGCCGATTCACCCCAGCTCTGTCCAGCAGCTCCTGTTTGCTGGTGCCTCTCTCCCACTCGGGGCAAGGTTTGAATTTTCTACTTCAGACCATAGCTGTCAGTGCTGAGGGTGCCTGGTGCACATGGAAAGAGGAATCCCAGCACTGGCTGCTGGATAAATCCCTGGGCACAGCAGGTCACCAGGAAAGGCTGAGTTACTGCAGCTTTACACAGAGTTCCTTGGAGCCTCTGCTCCTTCCCCAGAGGCTGTGTCAGGAGAGCAGGAGTGAGGCAGAGGGTGCTGTCACCATCCTGTGGAGATCCCACTCTGTTTAAGAGCTTTCCAGCAGTGGGATGGGAGCTCAGCATCCCATGGCTGCCATGGAAGATCCCTGAGGAACCTTTCAGAGTCCAGCTCAGGGAAGTGTCCAGGTGAGCAATGGGCTCCTCTCCTTGGTCTGACTGATGACCCAACACAGCACTGTGGGAGGACAAAGAGGGAGAAGAAGTGGAGGGAAGGCAGAATAAAAGGAAAAGGGAATTGGGGTGTCCCCACACCCTCCTGACCCAAGGGGAGTGCAGAGCTGCTGGGATTGCTTGGCACCTGGGCCTGAGATTTTGTCAGTCTGGGTTTATTCTCCTTCTCCAATCCAATTGCCCTCCTGACAATACTTCTCCTCTTCTTCAGCCACTTCCATGGGTGTTTCATGTCAGTGTTGCTGCATAACTCACACTTATTTTGTAACCATGGTCAATACACCCCTCACTCTGCTGTGTTATTCTGCAGTGATTTGGATCTGTTCTATGTGGAATCAGCATTTCCTCCCACAGCCCAACTCCTGGCCTGAGGAGGTGCTCCAATCCACCAGTGTACATTTACATGCCATAAATGTTTACATTTCCCCCATATTTGTAGTAAAATACTGCTGGATCTTGGCACCTGGGCTGCCAGGTATCAGAGCTCCTTAGTGCTGTCACTGTAGGCAAACACAACGCCAGCCATGCACCATTAACACTACAAAGTGACACAGCTGTAGCTGTAGCTGTGCTAATGCTCTGCACTCTATGATAATTACAAATGCTTTTCATAGAGACACTTCTTTTTTTGAGAGAGAGAGAGAGAATCCTGAACAGACTCTGAGCTGGCAGCACTGCATGAAAACCTTCTGTTCTAGGGCCTGAGAATCAGGAATCCCAGACTGGTTTGGGTGGGAAGGGACCTTAAAGTTCATCCTGTCCCACCCTTGCCATGGGCAGGGACACCTTCCACTGTCCCAGGCTGCTCCAAGCCCCATCCATCTGGTCTATTTGTTGTAATATTGAATAAAACCAGCAAAACATTTCATAGTTTCAGCCCCACCACCTGCCCGTCTGACCTTACTCTGTCACACACTCAGCTGTGTCAGCCATGGTTTATAGATAAAGAATTAATAAAATACACACAGAAAGTCTCCAGTTGGCTGCTCTCCTTTGCAGACACCCAAAGCAAATGTGCATTTGAATGGCAAAATGGCACTTGGAGAGCACAAAGGGGCACTGAGTCCCTCAGTGCCAATGCTTGTCAAGCATGCAGATATATTTTTTCCCCTGTCCTTTGTTATGTCAGGAAAATATTAAGCAACATCTACAAGATCCAAACATTTTAACATCATATTTCAGCCTCCTCAAACAAGACTGAGGAGATTTCTTATACTCTGATGAGAACTTTTAATCCTTGTTGATGTTCAGGCCAGAGTACTGGGCTAACATCAGTTATTTCTGACTGAGCCTGGTGTAGTCCTGTGCAAAGTAATGGTTCCACCACAGACTGAACACCTAGAAAATCAGCAAATGTTGGTCCATGTGGTTCCATAGCAGTTAGATGCTGTCCAACAATTCAGATTTCCCTTTGTGCTGGAGTTGGCAGTGGCTTTGGGAGGCAGCAGATGTTTGCAAAGCCCCTGACCAGGCAGCAAATTGAGTGCCTGGGATCACAGGTATGGATGTGAAGCCAAGTGAAGCTTTTCCATCCAAAGGCAAAAAGGACCTCCTGCAAAACAGAGGGGCTAAAATGGATTAAAGCCCACTGTGGGCAAGGGAACAAATGTGAGCTGCCAGTGCACCAAGAGTTAATGCTCTGTTAACACACGGACAGCCAGGGGAAGATTTCTTCCCTCCACAGGAAAATGCTCACATCAAGCCTGGATTAGGAGATGCCAGCCTGATGTTTGTGCTTGTAAAAGGGAACACGAACAGGAGAGGGTTCAGAAAAGAGCCACAAAAATAATTTGAGGTCAGGCCAAATTGCCCTAAAGTGAATGATTTTGAAAAGCACAATCTGTTTAGATTGTGGAAAGGAAGAGTGAGAGGTGGCTTGAGTAGGCTATAAGTACCTGCACAGGGAGAAAATACCAGGTACTAAAGGGCTCTTTGATGTAATGGAGAAAGACATAATAAGAACTAATGGCTGGGAGCTGAAGCTGGAGAAATTCAGACTAAATGACCCCCAAGACTTTAACAATGAAGGTGATGAAACCCTGGCACCAAGTCCTGAGGGAATTGAGTGTCCTCTGTCTCCTGAGAGCTTCTGTTCAGGCCAGGCTTCTCTTTTGGAGGGCACCAAACATCCAGGATTTGCCTTTTGGCAGGGGTAAAGCCCTTTCTCAGAGTGAGGAACAGGTCTCAACAAGCTGATGGCTCCTCCTGGATGAAAACTGCCCTGGAGAATTGCCTTCCCACCTGAGTGTTCCAAGGCTCAAGGGACCCCTTCCAATGAAAGATATTTTATTACCACATTTGGGCTTCTGGAGAGGCTGAGGAGCTGCCAGCCCAGGGCCTCAGCTGGCGTGATGCAGTTCACCCTCACTGAGCACAGGGGCTCTCCCATGCCCTTGGTACCTCATTTTCCATCCTTTCTCCCTCTCAGACCTTCCCCTTGCCCTGGCAGATGTTGCTGTCAGGGCTCACAGGGAGGTTCCTGCTCTCCCATCCAGCAATGTTTGGTGATCCTCTCACCTGGGATCTCTCCCTGAATTCCACAAGATGAACAAATGCATCCCCTCCCACAGCTTCTCTGGGCAACCTGTGTCAGGGCCTCCCCACCCTCTCACAGGGAAGAATTTCTCCCCAAGAGCCCATCTCACCCTGCCCTTTGGAAGTTTAAAACCATTTCTTGTTTATATCTTCACTGATAAAAATATTCCATTGACATCTTTGTCTTGGTTTGGAAAAACAGGTGTCTGCTAAGGAAGGGAGGAGCCTCCCCTGAAATGGAAAATGTAAAACCCCTCCCTCTGAATTGTTATAAATTATAAATTAAGCAAAGATATGGGAGCAGGAATAACAGTTCTTTATTAGGGAAGAAAATAAAAAGATAAAATAAACAATGCAGTAAACCAAAACAACACTGCCAGAGTCAGAACAGCCTGACACCCTGTGGGTCAGGGTGCTGGCAGCAGAACCATTGGAATTGTGGCTCAGCCCTCCTGCAGTGCCAGGGCTGGTTCTGCTGGAGCAGGGATCCTGGAGAAAGGTGCAGTCTCTGCCTCTGAAGATCCAGGGGAAGGAGAGGCAGCTGCTGTTCCTCTGGGGAATCCAGTGCAGAAGCCATGCTGGTGTTCCAGAATCTCCAGATTCTATCCGGGTAGGAATGCTTGGCTCCTCCCTCTGGGCTCCCATCTCCCAATGGGATGCTGTAGTTCTTATCAGCCATGCAGGGACATTCAATGGCCTCTTATCAGCAGGTGTCTCCCCTGAGAGAGGATTGGTTGTTGAAGAGATAAGGAAAACTGCCCACTTAACAGAAGATAACTGCCATAAAGATAGCAAATAGAATACATCTTGCCTTGCAATCTGGGACAATCTTATTGCTTTGTCACTTCAAGGGCATTATTTGCAGATTCTCCACTTCCCTGGGAATACTGTTCCTCCATCCTCTCCACTGCATCCACTGATTCTCCTGTGGTTTCAGCATCAGGAGTAGATCACCTGTGAACAGACTCATGTCCGGTACTTGGTCTCCAGGGTTAATCCCTTCTATTCCTCAGGAATTTGATACAGGTAAGCCAAAATTTCATTTCCTAATGTTAAAAATATAAAAGTAGAGGTGCTAGAATAGTGTTCTCCCTGGTGAAGCTGGTTAGGGTTCTGATCCTCACAAAACTGTTAGAAATAGTTCAGTGCAGAATTTTTTATAGGGGTTTGACTCAATTTTTAAATTTTCTTTTGCTGGGAAAAAATATTGGCAAGCCACCCAAATTCTCAAGCAATCTTTTGAGAAAGCAGCACCATTTACTTGGGGGGATTATTTCTGATTTGTCACATTCTTTCCTAAGAGTTTTTAACAAATCCAACCCAAGCAGAATAATTTTTTGTTTTCCAGTAAGATTTGGATTTCTGCTATGTTCGCACACTCAGAAGGTGGCTCCTGGTGCTGAGTGAAGTCAGTGGGGATGGTCTGAGTGAGCACCAAGGCCCCAAGGAGGAACAGGAGAGGAGTTTTACACACAGCTTAATTTGCTAATGAGGGTGGGATGTAGTGAGATCTCAACAGAACAACTTCCAAAGTGATGCAGGTGAAGTAGAAGTCTCCAGGCACTTATCTGAGAAAACTGTGTGTGGGATCAGGATCTGGACCTGAATGGAGTAAATGTTTGGAATTGGTGGAACATGCTCATGAGAGGTTCCCACAGGGCCAAAACAGATCTTTGGTGTTTAAGAATATCCTAAAAAACCCCAGACAGCTGAACCAACACCAAATACTTCATGTAGCTGTTGGAATTTATAATTTTTAAAATTAAGACAGTTGAACTGTAGACTCAACTCTAACAAAAAGTATTGACTAAACAGGTTGTGTTGGTACCTGGCAGTGAGACAGGAATCAGTGGGACATGCAGAGAGAATCACAGAGTCACAGTCACAGAAGCAGAGAATTACAGAGTCAGACAGAACACAGACACAGAATCAGTCAGAGAATCAGAGAATCACGGACCCAGAATCAGAGTTGCAGAGTCACAGAATCGCAGTCATAGAATCAGAAAATCACAGTCACAAAGTTACAGAATTGCAGACTCAGTCACAGAATCACAGAATTTGTCACAGAATCACAGAATCAGTCACAGAATCAATCACAGAACCAGTCACAGAATCACTTCACAGAACACAGAGCCACAGGAGGGTTTGTGTTGGAAGGGCCCACAGTGGCTCCCTGGTGTCACCTCCCTGCTCCAGCAGGGCCATGCCAGAGCTCAGGGCACAGCAGGGTGTGCTCACAGCTCTGCCATGGCCCCAGGGAGGAGCCCCCAGAGCCTCCCTGGCTCTGCTCAGGGCTGGGCACTGCCCAGGGCAGCAGCTCTGCCTCCTGGGCAGGGGCAGCTCCCGGGCTCAGGCCCTGCCCGTGGCTCTGGGGCCATTGCTGGGCCTGGGGCAGAGCCTGGGGCTGCTCTGACCTCTGCACACAGGGACAGACTGGGACAGACAGACAGGGACAGACTGGGGGACACAGGGACAGCCAGGGACACAGAGGGACAGCCAGGGACATCCAGGGACACCCAGGGAAACACAGGGACTGACAGGGACATCCACTGACAGCCAGGGACACTCAGGGACAGCCTGAAGGCTGAGGGTCCCTCTCAGCTGGGGCTGCTCTCCAGGCTCCCTCACCTACACCAGGGTGGAATTCAGTAGTAAGAGCAGAGTAGCTGCAGCAGCTGAGATGAGAACTCAGGAGACCCCAAAGGTCAGGAGGTGAAGAAGGTCACAGTGCCAGTGAGATCAGTTCTGTGGCTGGAAATCTCATGGATGGGTGGAAGGAAAGGCCTGGTGGCTGTGACGTGCCCATGGTAGGGACAACCCCAGCATGGTGACAGAGCAGTGTTAACTGGTCCCTGGGCTGAAAACACAACAATAAAAGTAGACTCTGACTCCCCCCGTGGTGATTGGTGACTGCTACAGAGGGCTGAGGGGCTGGAACTCCATTTTCAGACAAAAAGTTCTGCTGCTTCCAGTGCAGGGAGGAGGAGAAGAGACTTTTGATTTAGTGTGCAGCAGTCCAGGAATCCTGGTTCAAGGGGAACCATCAAAACCCACCCCCACACAAGAGTGACCATAATAGACTGAAGTTCAATACTTGTCAGGAGAGGGGGGAGAAAAGCAGAAACCACTGCAATAAAGTTTAAAGGGAAACTACAAAAAAAAAAAAAAAAAAAAAAAAAAAAAAAAAAAAAAGAAAAAGAAAAAAAAAGGGGACTACTTAAAAGGGAATTGAAAGGGAATGGCTAGAAGGGAATCACAGGGTAAAATGATTGAAAGTCGTTGGGATACTTTTGAAATAAATGGTATTAGAAGCTCTGGAACATTATTAGAAAACTTTAAATGGGCAAAAGTCATTCTGGCCATGGCTATAAAGCAGCATAAAAGAAGCAACTGCAACTCAAAGGATAACTCTGGCAAGTTAATGTAACCCCATATTAACAAGGGCCAAAATTGTGCTTGAGAAAGAACTTGCTCAAGACATTAAAAGTAATGATAACCTTTTTTTTTTTCAAGCACTAGAAGGTAACTCTGTGCCATGGTACAGCTCATGGAATATCAGGATTCAGTGAGAGAACTGTGAAAGGGCACAGCAGGAAATTTAAATAAACACAGGAATTTAGTCATGTTCCCACATGGGGAATTTTCATTACCAGGGATAAGTATGAGGAACTGTTTTATATTTTAGGCTTGAAATTAAAAATTGAATAATAAAAATTCATCAAGACCAGATGGTATTTTCCAAAGAGCAGTAAAGGAATGAAAAAATGAAATTCCAGTCTATTAACTGTACTGGGAAATCTGTCACTTCACCTATGCATGAGAAATTAGAAGGTTGAGAATTTCTTGCCAATTTATTAAAAGGACTTGAAGGAGAAATACAGAAAGCTGTGAAATGGGAACCCTGGGTTTTTAGAAGGAAAGCTGGGAGACACCATAATAAAGAACAAAATCATCAGGGCTAAGGCAGAACAAGGTGTTATCTCATCAAAAATTGACCAACAGAGCAATTCTACATCCTGGAGGAAAGAACAGATGTAACTTTGTGTATTTAGATTTCCAAAACAGCTTTCAAATAAAGTTTTCCCAGTCATGAGATAACAAGAAAGGCCCTTGTATGGTGTAATGGCCACTTCCATGGCATGGACATTTCCAGGAGTAAAACCTCTGTTTCAAGAGAATAATGCTGGAGCCAGGGAGTTTGAACAGTGCCAGGGAACCTCTCTGGGCAGTGGAATTCAGGAATTTACTCATTCCAGCATTATCCTGGCTGCTCTTTTCCTGCTTTGGCTTTTCCCAGCCAGGTCCCACCACAGTGATGGATTCCCCAGCACCAGGGCAGCCCTGGGAGATTCCTGCTGGTCACTGTGGGTGTGTCCAGCCCCTTCTGGAGTGTTGGGAAGAGTCCATGTGATGCATGGAATTGTGGCCTGCCATGCCAAGTATGATCTCAAGATGCACAAAGCAATAAAATGGAGATGTAGAAAGATTTCCTCATTCTGGAGAGTTCTTGGGGAACACCAGTGCAGCTCCTGGAAGTGCTCACAAAAGGAAGGGTAGGAAAAAAAAGGAAAAAAACAGGAGCAAACAAGAGACAACTTTCTGCATCTATAACTCCATGGAATTCCATATTTTGGGTGTTATGCACATTCTTGACATATATTCCTATTGAAACTGCCACAAAAAAAAATCTGCAAACTAGAAGAGCTTTAGAGTTGGGCAGGAAGGGTAACCAAAGATTTAGAACAACTTTGGAATAACTTTAACACCTCAGCTTGGATGGTTGCATAGGGAAGAGAAAGATTGTGGAGGACAGAGAGCTACAGAATCATGAGTGACAGAGAAGGAGTGAGTTGAGAACAGTTATTCCCTGTTTTCCCAAACACAAACCACTGCAGTGAACATCTCAAATCAAAAGGCAAGAAGTTTAAAGCCAGCAAAGGGAAGATCCCTGAGAATGCACAATTACCCTTCATAACACAGGGGCTGAGCAGGTCATGGAGCCCAAAGGGACAAACAGGTTCCAAAAGCAGGGAAACCAGTTTATGAAAGAGAATGATTTTGTGTGAAACACAGTGATATAGAGGAGTGTTCAGCAAAAAATCCTGAAACCAGACCCTGTTGGAAGCTGGGAGACTCCTCAGGGAAAAGTCACTCCAGGCTCATCCTGTTTCTTCTGGGCATCCCACAGTGACCATTGACAGGAACAGGGGATGAGGGGGATGGATCTGGCTCAGAAGGTCCCTTCTTCCATTCTTATCACATCCTGAGGAGAGTTTGGTGACTGCTCCAGTGCAGGGATTCTCAGCTGGATGTTTCACAGAAGCACCAGTTGCAGTAGTGGACAATGGTGGATTAGGAGTTCTGACAGCAAAGGGAAAAGCTCATCTTTATTCTGTTCAAAGAACTAAAAATATGATCAGCCTTTTAAAAAAACTGGGACACGTATTTGTCAACAATTTTTTAGCATTAAAAAATGCACTTTTTAAAATGCATGCTGGTGCCACCTCCGATTCAGCAGTGACATGAATGTATTCCATGGGGTGGAGGGGGTTTTCCCCAGTACCTCCAAGTTCTGCTGAGCTGATCAGGAGTCACTGATCAAGCAGCACTGCCACATGCTCTGAGGACAGGAGCAGCCCCTGACAGTTCTGCAGTCCCTTGACTTTGCCCCTCATTCCTCCCTCTGTTTGTTGCATCAGAAGTTTCTCCTACCAGGCTGTTTGACTCTGGAGCAGTCAGGGCTGCTCAGGAGAACACTGTCTTGCATAAGCCAATGTAGCTTTAATTTTAAGAGTTTGCCACAAAGAATTGAAAAAAATGTGATGTGTTAGGACACAGAACCCACCAAACCCACTTGAAATAATAAAGGGTCAGAGTCTTGCATGGCAATTTAGTGATCTGTGGCTCTTGGAGGCAACTAAACCTGTCCCAGAGAGCTGTCTGTGAGGTTCTCAGCTGCCTGTTGGCCTGGGCTGGGTGAAGCTCCTCAGCTGTAGGGGTGACCCAGTGGCACATGAGCAGAGCTGTGCCCTGCACCTGCCCTGGCTCTGCCCAGACCCTCTCGCAGTCCCCTGACCCCACTGAATGTCCCACCTGGGCCTCTCCAGCTACAAAAACCATCATGATTTTTATGCTTGGAGGTGAGAACTGAGCTCTGTGGAGATTTGAGCTGCTCAGAGCCTGGGCCAGAGGCAAGACAGACTGGTGAGAAGGGAGAAGGAAGAGCTGCAGATGCTTAGATAAGCAGGGAGACGCTGCTGCACACATGGATTGGATGCTCAAAGTCAGCCTTAGGAAGTTGGCTTTGTCAGGGCCAGGCTGGATGGGCTTGGAACAACCTGGGGTAGTGGAAGGTGTCCCTGCCCATGGCAGAGGGTGGGATGAGTTTTAGTGTCCATTCCCACCCAAACTCTTCTGTGAGTCTATGATTCAACATCCCTGTGGGGCTGATGTGAATTTTTCACCACCCTCTGCACTTCTGGGCCACAAAGACAGAATTTTTCTCTGCCTAGGAACAGGGAAATCATCAGTGGCCAGCCTCTGGAAGACAAGAGGGCCCAGGAACAATGGGAAACCTGCCGCGCTGAGAGCTCTCAGCAGCTTGCAGGGAAACCCTTCTGCAGCTCCTCGGGGAACGGGCGTCTCGAGCTCCGGCAGAACAGGGGGGAAAGGCTGGGACTGCCTGGGTGGGGCTCTCAGTGTTCCTCCAGCCTCCTTTTTCCCTCTGCCCGAGCTGGGTCAGGCGCCCCGGGAAGGGGAAAATCCCCGGACCCCGAGCCAGGGAGCAGCGCCCGTGCCCGGCCCCGCCCGGCCCCGCTCGGCTGCTCCAGCTCTAAATTAAACCGGATTGTGCTTTTCCCACTTTAGCCATTTCGATAAAAGTAACATTTTGTTTGAGAGCAGCAGCAATTATACCCTGGGGTTTGGGATTAACATAATTAATACTTTCTCCATCTCCAAACGGCTCCTGCTGCAATCAGAGCCTCGGCTTTCGGTGATGCTGCTCCCCAAAAAGGCACACGAGTCCTTCTGAGGGAGCCTGGAGTGTGCTTGGGAAGGAGCATCTTGGAAAAAAAGGAAAAGAGAGCCGTATCACCCTGCATTAGTGTCTGCAGCACATGAAAAGCCTGTCACTCCACCACCCAGGGAACTAATGAAGATCCCAATTATGCAGCAATAAAATATACATACGCACTACACAGGGCCTTATACATTTTTAATTTTTTTTTCCAGAGCCAAATTCAGAGAGAAAATTCTAATTAATGGTTTTGTCATTTTTAAATAAAAAGGTACGTGGCTGCAGGAAACCCTGGCAGAGCATCCCCAGCAGAGCCATGCAGGCACAGTCTGGGTATCCACCACCATCCCAGCACTGTCCCCATCCCTGCCCTGCCTGCAGCTCCCTGATTCCCTGAGATCCTGGCAGGAGGAAATCAGCTTCCAGCAGTGATCCCAGTGATACCCACAGTCCCCACAGCCCAGCCAGGCCATCCCCTCACTCTGAGGGAGCCCTTTGCTGCTTCCATCCCCTTGGCATTGCATGGGAACGTTTTCCTTTTGAGCCCAGGGGCCTGGGGGGATCCAGCCCATCCTGAAAGGTGACAGCAGGACAGCAATGGGTGACAAGCCACCAGCTGCACCCTCCAGCTTGGGTTTGCTTCTCCTTCTTCATTCCCAAAGCTGGAGGAAGAGCAGTGGATGGCCCAGCCCAACTCAAACCCACCAGGGAAGACTCAGGTGCTGCCTGATCAGAGCTGGGAAAGAGTGGGATGGAGCTTCAGCAGCAGAACCAGCAGCTCCCAGCAGAAATCTCAGAATCATGGGAGAGTTTGGGTTGGGAGGGGCATTTAAAGGGCATCTGGTCCAACCCCCCTGCAGGGAGCAGAGACACCTTCAGCCTCTGTTTTCTGCTTGGATCAGAGCTCTGCTGATACCAGGGACTGGAGATTGGTGTCCCTATTCCAACATCCTTGGGAAAGGGTGTTTGGAAGCAGCACAAGTGGAAACTTCTGTCTTTCCTGCCCTGGGTGTGCTGGGAACACTGAGCCTGCATGGCAGAGCCCCACACTGATCCTCCCTGAAAATCCCAGCCCAGCTGTGTCCCTGCTGCCCTGGTCCTGCTGCTCCCACCCTCTGATGGGCTGTGGGGAAATGATGCCCATCCCCTGCCCTTGGGGACAGGGACAAGAACCCACCCCAGCCCTGTGACAGCACCTGCAGCACAGCTGGGCTTTCAAATGCTTCAGCTGCATCTTCATGAACTTCCAAAATAAATCAGAATTGGTCTTTCCTGTGGTCCTTGGGACACTTAAACCTGGCTGTTGTCCACAGGAGCAATATCCCACACACACTGCCAGCCCTCCCAACCTTCCATTGCTGCTCCCAGCTGGGAAGGGAGCAGAGCTGCTCAACAAAAACAACTTTAAGAGATTTTCAACATTAGCTTAGCAATATATCTCCCTTAACTGCATCCAAAGGAATGATAGGCCTATTTGAGAGTCAGTTTCCCAAAAAGTGGATATAAAAGCATCCATCTGAAGCAGCAACTCAGCTCAGAAAGTTTCTGACAAAATGCTCAAGGCTTGGCAAGGTTTTAAGTGATTCAGAGCAATGTTTTAAAACGGAGCTGTCAGGAACCTGAAGCGTAAAGCAGTTCTGTCAAGTCTTCCTGTAATAAAAATAAATGACCATTTGTTGCTTTCTGAACTCTAATATGCAGATGAGTGAATATATTATGCAATGTCCAATGTCCTAAACTCCATCTTCATTTAATTTTTGAAGTCACTGTAATACGGTGCATAAATATAAGGGTAAAAAATAACTCCTGATAGTAGTGTGATGCTGAAAAGTTCCCAAGCATGCAAAAAGCCCAGAAATTGTTCTTTTGACATTAATCAGTGAGGAGGCTCTGAGCACAGCAGAGCTGTGACAGACACAGGATCATTATCACCAGACATGGCTGGAGCTCTCACCTGCAGTGGAACTGTTGGGCAGGGAGGGAGAGGGGAGAGGGATCCTTCCTTTTCCAGCTACAGACCAAGGTCAAGGTGTAGAAGAAAAGTTTTCTGGGTCAAATTCACCCTTGTGCAGCTGAGATGAGGGGGAACCTCAGTCGTGGCCAAGAGGGTGCAGGTGATGCACAAATCCCCTGGGGATCCCCTGAAACCTGGGGATTGTCCTGCTGAGTTCCCTGCTCTGCTGAGTCCCTGCAGGCAGCAGATGTGGGCCCCTCTCTGCTCTCCTCCTGCAGTGACCCCGGTACTTTAAAGATGCTTGAGCCCTGAGGAGAATGGAATGGCTCAGATAAAGCAGCCCAGGGTCTCTGGTTTAATGTTTTCCCTCTCCAAGTCACCAAGTTCATCTGGAAATCCCAGTGTACACCTGGCTGCCTTCCTAATTACTGTTATCTTAACTGCTAGGCCAGTTTTAAATTGCAAGCTAGACTGGAATAAAAAGCAAGGAAAGTTTAATTAATTGGTTAATTAATTATTTTTCCCTCTTTTAATAAGGAGATAATATTCACAGGGACAAACAGGGGCACAGATAGATCCTGTGGCTGGTTCACTGCAGTGCTGCTCCTCATTGCCAGGAGCTGCTCCTGAGCCCTTGGAATCTGAGCCTTTTCTCCAGGTTCCTTCTCCTTGATCCTCTGCTGCCTGAAGGAACTGCTTCTGAGCTATGAGAGTGCTCCTGAATTGGGTAAGGGGTGTCACTGACAGAAAGCTTGGGAGAACACAATCCCAGGGTAAAAAAAATAACATTTTGGGGGGTTTTTTTCTGACTGTTTTTCAGAATCTTGCAAGCACTCAGGGCTCCTGGTGAAAATGTTGAAGTATTGGGCATGAGGTTGTCTAGGGGTTCTCTTAGCTCAACCCTTTGCAGAAATTAATGGTCCAGAGCAGCATTTTGGGTGAGATGTTCCCCAGGAATTCCACCAGAAGAACCTCAGGGCCGTGGCATTAAGTGATGGTCAGTGAACCCTTGGGAGATTCTGCCCAGCTTGAAAACCCCAAACCCCCAGATTTTATCAGGGAGGTTGTGGATCTGCCCTGCAGCCAGCCCAGCTATCCAAAGAGATAATTAGAAGTCAAAATGTTTGCAACACTGATACCCAGAGGCTGAACCTGACAGATCTGGAAATAGAATTTTTTGGGGGTTCTCCTTTCCATCCCAGGTGACTCCTCAGCTCCAGCTTCTGCAGCAATGGGATTTTTCACATGGAGATGGTACAATAAACAATTTTATCAACTTTTCCTGGGGACAGTGACTCTAAATTGTGAGATGATTAGGAACAAGTGTTCCTGACTTGTGTTTGCTGGGAGGATGACCTGGGACAGGGGTGGACACTGGGGGAGTATTTCAGCAGTGTCAACAGAGCAGAACATTTCCTCTGCTTCTCAACTTGCTTAAAAATCCCAGCAAAGTGCCCCAGCCAAAGCCCAGCTGGCAGAGCTGGTTTGCCTGTGTGCCCCCCCAGGGTCCCCACAGCTGGAACCCACTGGTGCCACCTCATTGCTTGCCCTGGAGCCAGCTTGAACCCCCTCACTGCTGCCCCTCAGCTCCTTACACAGCAGCTGAGGAGACAGAGCATCATTAGCTTTTTATCTGGAAACACACCTGTCTCAGGAATTTACCTGTGCTTTTCCTCTGTTTCTCCAATGAGAAATTAATGTGTCTGTCAACAAGTGCTCTTCCATTAAACCTGCACTTGTTTATTTTAAAATAAAAGTAAGCTGCCGCACCGAACATAAAAACATGCAAGGTTTTATGTGGGAATCTGAAAGAATATTATATTAACATGCACATTTCTTTGCTTCTTTTCTGAATCCCAAGAGACTCTCTTCCAGGGAATTTCAGCTGGCAGCTGCTTTCTTCTGCATTAATGTGAATCAAACCTTTTCAACTATAAAAGTTTCTTCTGGTAATACACAACCCTTGTGTGAAGTTTGTCTTCAAATAAACAGTAAAGCAGTTCCTTGGGCCACCTCACCCACAACTGCAGCTGCACACCCAGGCAGGGCCAGGGAAATGTGCCTGAGCACAGCATCCTGAGCTGATGGAGATCCCCAGTCCCAGAGGAGGGAGGGCACAGGGGAGGATCCCACCCACCCCAGCACTTTGCATCCCCCCGGGCTGAGCTGGCCGTGGGACAAGTCCCAGGCTCCCAGCACAATGCACCTGCCTGGTGCTGCCATGGAATTGGACAGGGATCATCATCCCTGCCAGGCCTTGCTGGGCAGCCCCACACAGGGGGCTCCTGACTCTGCTTTCAGCCCCAGTGCCCGTGGCTGGATGGGGACAGCCCACCCTGGGGTGTAAATCCTGCCCAGAAATGCCCCTCTGATGGTCCTGCTGGGGCCTGCAGGGCAAACCCTGGCAGCTCCTCCAGGGCTCTGGCACACAGGATGGCTGGAAAGGCCACCCAGGCCCTGCTTTCAGCATTTTCATTTTATTTTTTTCTCTAAAGAGTAAAATATCAATTTTATACTGATCCTCTGCCCTGTCCCTGTCCAGGCCACAGCCTCCAAAGGCTCCTTCTGTGCAAATCCAGAGGAAGCAGAGGCTGGCAGGCCTGGATGGGTCTCCTTGGAGCAGCAAACAGCCACTTGTCAGGGAAAAGCTGTGCTGGGGCTCAGCCCACGAGGCTGCTGCAATTAAAACTCCTCAGTGGGATTGTGGCTGACCCTCCCCTTCATCCACATGGGATGTCAAATGTCAAACTGTCTTCCCCCTCTGTGGGGACAGCTGGCATTCAGCATAATTGTTTATGAGACACAACTTGCCAGCAGCAGCAGCAGCAGCAGGCCAAATTGGAGAGAACTAATGGCTAAATATTGGGGAATTATCTGGCTGCAGCAGCACAGCCCAGCCTGGTTAATTAGGAGCTTGCAATGAATATAGAATTGCTGTTAATTTTAACCCACCGTGCCTTTCCCGAGGCGAAATAGGGGAGTATCAGTATTGTGTGATTTGGTAAAGGGTGGAAGGGAATGTTTAATAATGGTGGATTTGCTTCTTTATCTTAAGTGCTTCCCCCTTCATGTAGCAGACACACCCCCACTGCAGTGAGGCAGAGGGCAGCACACACCCCAGGATTTGCCCTTGGTGCCTTTCCAGGGCAGAATTCCTCCCATGGAGGGAATTCCAGAGCCTGCCCATTGCAGATGGAGCATCACTGCCCCCAGCCCCACTCCAGTGTCCCCAGTCCCTGCAGTGCAGCCCAGTTCTCTCCAGAGAGCAGGGCCCAGAGCTGGGATGGGATGGGGTGAGGATGATCCTGGTCCCAGGGCCTGCTGCCAGTGCTCTGGGTGGGAGGAGAGGCAGGAGACATCTCCTGGGGCCTGGGGCAAGGGGGCCCTGTGGTATTTTTGGGGTCCCCAGGACAAAGGAAGGAATAATGAATCTGACTCCATGTTCTTAGAAGGCTAATTTATTGTTTTATGCTATATTATATTATATTAGTATAGTATATTATTATACTCTACTAAAACTATACTAAAGAAAAGAGAGAGGATACTTACAGAAGGCTTAACAAGATCCTAAACAAAACCCTGTGACTCTCCAGAGTCCTGACACAGCCTGACTGTGATTGGTCATTGAGTAAAACCAATTCACATGTTGGATAAACAATCTCCAGCCACATTCCAAAGCAGCAAACACAGGAGAAGCAATCAGATAATTATTGTTTTCATTTTTCTCTGAGGCTTCTCAGCTTCCCAGGAGAAGAAATCCTGGCCAAGGGATTTTTCAGAAAATGTGACAGTGACAGGGGCTGCGCTGGAGATGTGGGGCAGGGGAGTGCAGGAGCACTGAGGGGGCTGGGATCCATCAGAGCAGGTGTTTTGGGGCAGGACAGGGGTGTGGTGAAGGGGGATGAGCCAGGCTGGAGGATGGGGTTTCACTGGGGCCACTCCTGTCCCTGGACAATCCAGTTCAGGGTCTGGCACACGGGCACCAGGGGCTGTCACACCTTGCCCAGGGGAGTGGCACTTCAGTGTGGTGCCACAGGCCAGCAGAGCTGCTTCCTTGGTGCCCAGGGGTTCACATCCCTGCTGCTCCTCTGCTCACTGAGCTGGGTGCCATGGTGCAGGGCGGCCTCGTGCTGGCTGCTCCTCCACAGGATGCTCCCCCCTCAGCACTGAAACACGTTCAGATTGTGCCTTCCTCAGTTTAGACCTCAGTGAAACATCTGGGGAGGTTGAGTTGGCTCCTGAAGGACTCTGCTCTATCCTAGACCCATGGTGTCCTTCAAACACAAGTGCTGCAATGTAGAGGGACTCAAGGGATGTGATGAAAATACACCAAAACCATCCTGTTGTGTCAGGGAGGGGAAGCTGTGACACTGCAGGTGCTCTTGGGTCACTCCAGCAGTCTCACAAACACTGGCTAAAGGATGATGAGGAGCCCACCAAGCCTCAGGAACTCCTTCTGAGGCCTCTTGGACTTGTGTGTGACCTGCTCAGCCTCACCATCACATTTGTGTGACCCCTTGAGGTAATTTGTGTCAGGTTGCTTTGAGTGAGATGGCCCAGCTGGTTCAAGGTGAGGACAATTCCACCCTTGGATGTTGTGTTCTGCATTAGGCCAGAAACAAACCCAGTTCCCCAGGAGCAGGTGACTGCAGTGAGAGTAAAACCATCTCCAGATATTCTAAATAAGAGTCCAGCACCACCTGCAAGTCCATTCCCTCAACAGGCCAGATGAAATCAGGTGGATTTTGGGCCTCCATTCAAGCTTTCAGCAAGGTCTGGGGCACATTTCGGTGAGACAAGCCTGCACTTAGCATTCTCTCTATATCAGCACTGATTTAGGCAATCAGGTCTATACCTTGGCCACTGCTCCCATTCCAGGGTGTGATGTCTTGAATTTCCATGTTCTCCAATGCAGCCAGTGTTCCTGAACTGCAGCTTTGATGTCTCTGAACCTGCCTGGGGGATGGTGATTCCCGTATCAGACAGGGGTGTGCACCAGGGCACTGAGGGTAGCACTGGCTGCTGGCTCTGTTAACTCAGCCATGGGACTTCCAAAGGCTCAGGAGAATTCTCCAAAGCACTCAGCAAATCCATCCTTCATTGAACCACCCTTTAGAGAGGTTGGCCTTAAAATAAACACCAAAGCCCACTTCACTTTTCTGAGCACTGTCTTTCCATAATCCAGGGAAACTGACCTGAAATTTTGTGGAAGGAGGAGTTTTTCTGCAACAGTAACCTTTCTTACCTCATTTAAACTTAAATTTATTCCATATTTCAAAATCTGAATGCTCTTGCCTGTAGAACATTTATACAGACAACAGGAAATTGAGTGTTGCAATGAACTGCACTTTCCTTATTATTTGTGGCAAAATATTTTTAGTGCATTTACTGGAAATTTCAAAACATGTCTCGTAGGACATCACTTGGCTCCTGGATCTGCTCAAGTGAAATAAAGTACTCTAGGTTTATTAATAGCTGTGAAAATTCTTACCAGGTGTTAATAAGTAGAAGAAAAATATTTTCTCTCTTTTTTCCCCCCCTCCAAGGAAATAAATTACTATGTCAGAATGTAGAGGAATTTAGAAACTAAAAATGCAGGAAGGTCTGGGTGGGGTTTATGAAAACACCTGAGTGTGAAATAAACCTTTTCTCCCCCTTGAAGAGCTGGTGCAGTGGTACAGCCACATTTTATACAATTTGTACAACGTTATCTTTCTTCTCAAATATTTAAAATCCCGTGACGCTGTTTGGAAAGCTCACTCAGGGATGTGTCATTTTAGCTTTTCATCAAGCTGCCATGCATGGGTTTGTTAGTACACATTTTAAACCAGGCAAGCATTCCTCGTTCACCTGGCATCACTTAGAAAGGGAGAATTCTTTCCTCTCCCTCAGAGCAGCCTCAGAGGCAGCACAGCTCAGGACCCATCCTTGGCTGCTGTTCCATGGAGCAGGAACACTGACATTGTAAATCACCAGCAACCACCAGCTGAGGGAAGAAAATGGTACAGGAAATGGGGTGAGACCTGCAGGACACAGCTCAGAGCTGCTGCTGCCAGGAGCTGCCCAGGCCCCTCGGGCTGTTTGCTCAGGGACAGAAAGGGAGGATCTGGCTCACACAGGGCAGGGGGGGTTTGGATGCCCCTGGTGAGGACAGGGCAAGGTGACACATCACCTGCATAATGGAAACCCCCACAAAGAGAAATCAATGCAGAACATGCACAGAGAGTGGGAAGATGCCATAAAATGAAATCGGGGGTGCTGGGGTAATGGAGGATCTGAGCAGGCCCAGGGTGTTCAGAGAATCCCAGACTGGTCTGGGCTGGAAGGGACCTTAAAGCCCATCCAGTGCCACCCCTGCCATGGCAGGGACACCTCCCACTGTCCCAGGCTGCTCCCAGCCCTGTCCAGCCTGGCCTTGGGCACTGCCAGGGATCCAGGGGCAGCCCCAGCTGCTCTGGGCACCCTGTGCCAGGGCCTGCCCACCCTGCCAGGGAACAATTCCTAATTCCCAATATCCCATTCAGCCCTGCCCTCTGGCACTGGGAGCCATTCCCTGGGTCCTGTCCCTCCATCCCTTGTCCCCAGTCCCTCTCCAGCTCTCCTGGAGCCCCTTTAGGCCCTGGCAGGGGCTCTGAGGTGTCCCTGGAGCTTCTCCTCTCCAGGTGAGCACCCCCAGCTCTCCCAGCCTGGCTCCAGAGCAGAGGCTCCAGCCCTGGAGCAGCTCCATGGCCTCCTCTGGACTCTCTCCAGATGTGTCTTTGAATTCATTACATCAGCCCAGGTATTTCTGACCTTAAAGGTGTGTCCAGGTTCAGTTGGGCTGACAGGATCCCTGATTGTGAATCCCACAGCAGGTTTTGAAAAATGCAGCCCAAGAGCCCTCTCAGACCCTCCTCAGCCCTGTGCCTAGCTGAACATCCTTCCTCCAAAACTCAGTGCCTTTCCCAACACCCCCAGCCCTAAACCCCTCACTGCAGAGCAGAATGAGCCTCACTGGAGCTGTTTGAGAATGCTCAGGGAGTCTTGCTTTATGTCTGTCTTGGTTTGAAAAGCCAGGTGTCTGCTAAGGAAGGCAGGAACCTCCCCTGAAATGGAAAATGTAAACCCCCTCCCTGTGAATTGTTATCATTTTGAAATTAAAGGGCTCTCAGGCAAAGATATGGGACTAGGAATAACAGTTCTTTACTAGGAAAATTACAAATACAAATGCAGTAATACAGAGAAAACAACTGCCAGAGTCAGAGCAGGCCCTGTCCCCTGTGTGTCAGGGGGTGGCACAGCCCCATCCCATGGGGGCTCAGCCCTCCTGCAGTGCCAGCTGTGGCTCTGCTGGAGCAGGGATTCTGCACAAGGGGGGAGTTTTCCTTTGAAAATTCAGTGGAAAAGGCAGCTGTTCCTCTGGGAATCCAGTGGAAAGGCTGTGTATGGTGTCCCAAACTTCAGATTGGATCCAGGTAGGAATGCTTGGCTCCTGCCCTGGGCAATGCAGCATCTCCCCATGGGATGCTGGAATTGGATCAGCCCTGCAGGGACACTCAGTGGCCATGGACAGCAGAGATCTCCTGCAGGGAGGATTGGCTGGGGGAGAGATCAAGAAAAAACTGCCCCAAGGACAGCAGAGAACTGCCCCAGCTCTGACAGATGGGAATGGAACACACAGCCCCGTTTCCAACCTAAGGCAGTGCCCAAGACCAGGGAACAGCAGAGGGACCATTCAGGTTTCTCTGCCCCTCAGCCCCATGGGGATGAGCTGCAGCTCACATTCCCTGTCAGGTCCCTGCCTCAGCTGTGCCAGCAGGGTCTGGGCTCTGATTCCCCCTCATTCCCCACAGCCCTGTCCTGGCTCTCACAACTGTGATTACAGCCTCACACTTCCAGGGGTGCAGTTAACAGCCTGATTAGCAAGATACCATTCCATTTTATAATTAGATTAATGAGAGCATTCATTCAGAAGTTGTTATCTCACTTAATAATGACCTCACTGATTATTTTATCTCCTTTAACTCAGTGAGTGATTTTGATTAAAATAAATATAGCTCACAGCACCTGGAAATTCATTCTTCTCTTTAGATGGAATCTGATGGAAAGAGATTCCCTTTTAAGAATTTCTTGAGAGTGATTAAATATTTTGGTCCTCCTGAGGCTGAATTTTCATGTTTTCAAAGATGACATTTTTGAAATATTTGATGATAAAATATTTATTAAGCCCTGTATTTATATTTTCAATACATCTGTTTCTGCTTTGACTGTTTGAACATCATTTCAGCAGAAATATATATTTGCATGCTGAGCTGATTTAAAAAAACACCCGCAAGTGCTTATACACACACACACACACACACACACACACACACACATTTGCACACACACAGGCCTCACACACTGAGCTGTGCTCTTCCTTTTATCCTGGCCCTCCCAGAATCATTTCTGATTTAGGGAAAACACTGCCAGCAGTCATTGAGCCAATTGAGTTTATCAGATCCCTGCTGCTCATGATGTTATTTTGTGTATTAATCTATTTTCTAAGAGTGGTAAGAATTAGACAGCACAGCTGCTGAAGACTCCAGTGGGAAAGAGGCAAACGGGAGGGCAAAGAGCATTTGGGGTTTGCAGGACAGGCCAGCCATGGCTGATTGCTGTGGGGCAACAATTAACCACAAAATCTGGGTGCTTTTGGCATCCTCAGCCATGCCAGCAGCAGAGGGAAGGTGGCCATGGGGTGACAGCCCCTGGTTTGGGGTTCACAGAATTCCAGACTGGTTTGGGTGGGAGGGACCTTCAGCGTCACCCCACCCCTCAGAGCCCACTCTGCTCCTGCCCCATGGCATCCTCAGAGCTCATGTCACACCCAGCTGCTTCTGATACAGCAAGATCAGCTCTAGGTAATGCTGTGCTGCTCCTCAGTGAGCACCCCAGGGTCACACATGGCCCCAGCTCCTGGAGGAGCCCAGGGCACAGCAAAGCTCTGCAGGGGCCAAGTGCAAAGGGGCAGAGGGGCTGGGAGCAGCTCCTGCACACCTGGCAGTGTCTGCACAGCTCAGGCCAGCAGAGCCTCATGGTTTGGGCTCTCCAAGGTGGTTCAGGGTGAGGGATGCATGGAGGGACCCAGCCCAGCTGGGGACATCGTTGTGCTGTGGTTAGTGTGACCATCCCAGGGCTGACAGCAAATCATCAGCAGCAACCTCCCAATTTCCTGCAGCAAAAGCTCAAGAGGCAGGGATGAATTACACCTCTGCTTCCAGGGGAATGGAATGGTTCCAGTGGGGCAGGACTTGGTCCCTCAGATGCTGGCTGGAGCAGGCAGATAGAAGGGAATGCTGAGATTTCCACTGCTTTAGTTCATGCTTCTTATTTTACAGGTTTGAATGTGTTCATTCTAATTTCTTGCCCTGCTGAAGCCTGTAAAGGTTGCATGTCAGAAATGAGTGCAGGAGAATGTCAGTCTCACCCAGATTCTGGAGATGGAGATGGTGTTTGCTGACCTGTCTGCAAGCAAAAGACAGGGACAAGTCTCATCCTGCATCTGCAGGTATGGAAGAAAAGCCTTTTACCTTTAGAACAAGTCTGAGCTGCAGCCTGAATTCTGGGGAAAAAAATGACTGAAGGGGACCTGGCAACCTTTGGTATTTTAGTTCTCATTTTACAGTATCCATAGGCAATTAACATCCTGCAACCTCCTTTAGAAGCTCTTTAGAAATACTCGTGTTCCTTTTGGGAAGCTGACAGGCTCTGCCTCACTTCAATTCAAAATGTTCAGAATTGCTGTTACGCAGTCAGGAAAAAATATTAAAAAAAAAAATCCTGTTTCTGAGGCACAATCTAGCTCCAGGGGTATTCCTGTAGTTCTATTCCTGAAAACCCCAATAGAAAATAGGGATTTATCCTGTAGGGTGGCATTGACACAACAACTCCTTGGCCATTCAAAGGTGCAAAGGGAAATAAATCTGCTGAAATGAATTTGTTGAATTTTTTTGGTGGTGCTTCAGTTTTGCTTCTCCTGCTGCCTCTATTTCAATTTTATTAAAAAGTTGAGTCCTGTGTAACCAAAAATATCCTCTGGGGCATTTGAAAGCAGCTCAGTAGGTGAGACAGCCAGGGAATGGCAGAGGAGTGCTCACAAAGAGAGAGCAATGCTGAAAATGTTGTTTTGTGTGTACAAATAAACTCAGCTGGGCACTAAACCTTCAGATGGAACAAGAGGAAATGTTATTTTTGTAAAAAGGAAAAAAATCAGCTCTTCTTTCCCCCCAACCCATCTCTCTGTCACTAAATATTTCTTTTTATGTGGGTCAAAGTGGCCAATGCTATTTCTTTCAGGCTTTGAAAATTTCATAGCTCTGAGAATTTATGGACAATATTCTGCAAAGTCCTTGTGAAAAGGGTGTAGGGAAAAGCCCTGTGAATCTCAGAGTTGGTAAGTGAAGGGGAAAAGCCCTACAAGAAAATAAAAACTGGAAGTGAGCATTAAACACTTCACATTGGTTTGGTTGAAAATGAAAATCACATGGAAACGCTGCAGAAAATTCTCTGTGGATAATTTGTCTTTTTTCTCAGTCTGGATGGTTCTTCAGGATTAAAAGGTGGAGAAACATTCATGCATTCGTGGCAAAAGGAGACAGTTTGTGCTGGGAGCACAGGGGTCAGGCTCTGTGCAGCTGTGAGGGAAGGTGGCTCCTCTGTGTGCTCCCCAAATTCCAAATTGCAGGGTCAAGGACCCCAGGACCTCCCTGATAACAGAAACCACTGCCTTTAAAGGAGACTGAAGTCTCCAGAAGCGAAGTTCAGGATGAGACACAGCCACTGCTGTCACTTCTTCATTTTTATTCTCCCACTGAACCCACTGACCTGAGCACCTGTGACCCCTGGGGGAAGGACCTGAGGGCCCTGTTTCAAATCTGAGTCCAACCTGGCTGAAGCTGCTTCACTCAAACCATTGCAGGCTCTCCTGTGAAATGATAAAGGAAAAAAAATCTGTAATGATTCGTCCTGAAGAAATACACCAAAAATAAAGTGGGAAATAGAACACAGACTTCATATACTGAAATATCTTCAAATAATAAATAATTGCATTCCGCTCTTTCTCAGTTGTAGAATCCCAGACTGGCTTGGGCTGGAGGGGACATTGAAGCCCATCCAGTGCCACCCCTGCCATGGCAGGGACACCTCCCACTGTCCCAGGCTGCTCCCAGCCCTGTCCAGCCTGGCCTTGGGCACTGCCAGGGATCCAGGGGCAGCCCCAGCTGCTCTGGGCACCCTGTGCCAGGGCCTGCCCACCCTCACAGGGAACAATTCCTAATTCCCAATATCCCATCCAGCCCTGCCCTCTGGCACTGGGAGCCATTCCCTGTGTCCTGTCCCTCCATCCCTTGTCCCCAGTCCCTCTCCAGCTCTCCTGGAGCCCCTTCAGGCTTTGGGAGATGAAAGGTGTGGGAATGGGCAGGACAATGTCCCTGAGCTGTGTGAGAGCTGCAGTGGAGCCACCTCCACCTCTGGATCCACACCACAGGAACCTGGGCTGGGCCTCTCTGGGCCTGGGGCTGGGACCTCTTTCGGTGAAGTCCAACAATCTCCTGCTTTCCACAGGTCAGAGATCCCCACTCCCAGGGAAGGAGGAGATGTGGAATCCAAGCACAAAGTGCCACACACAGAAACAACAAATCTGGGAAAGCTCCACAGCCCTGGGGCAGGTTTGGTGAGGGTGGCTGTGGCTCCAGCTTTAGGACTTCGTGGTTGTGTTTGCCTCACACCAGGAGAGGAGTCCTCTCCAACACCCCCTGCTCTGCAGGCTTCTCAGAATTTCTGGTTATGGGTGATCACAAATCCCTTTATTTCTGGAGTGCCACTTTTTCTCCAGCTCTGCCCTCCTGCCTAATTCACTCAGAGCTACTGGAGCTGACATCCAGCAGAAAATTCCTGTCCACCCTGATTTCCTGTGGCAGCTTTCACTTAATTAGGTCCTCATTACAGTGTCTTTGTCCAGAGAGCCCTGAGTGCCAAGCACATCTCCTGAGCCACAGAAAATGGATTTTTAACCTTTGGGTAAACATTTCTATATATAAGGAAAAGCGCTGGGGAGGGAAATGACTTTTCAAGCTGAATTGAAGGGCACTGAGTGGGCAGAGGAGGGAGTTCAGGAGATTCCAACAGCCTCTCCAGAAAGTGAAACTTTGCTCTGAGACCATCACCTGCAGCCAGACTGAAATGTCCCAGGAAGCCCAGGAAGGGAGACAGAGAGAGGGAGAAGCTTTCATGTGGCAAATGGAAAGGCCTCAAAGGAAATTCAGACCCTGCTGATACTGACACTCACCTTGAAGTTTCGGCTCGTTCCTCTCCTCATTGGCTCAAGTATTTCTGATAAAATCAGATCAAAGACTTTTGTCTTCAGTGGCTGCTCTGCTCCTCTGATTTATTCTGACTTGCTGGAACTGGCAAGGAAGTGGCTCCAAAATCCAATGTCCCTCTTTTCCTTTTGCCTTTGAGCTACAAAAGGGCATTTTGGCAGCCCAGGGCAAGCAGTGCAAGTAGGATTCAAAGATTCAGGGACAGAGATGGATGGGATGGGTTGGAAGTATTTAAAAGTGAATTAGAACCAGCATTACTCCCAGTGTGTTTTGTATGGGTATCAGAGCCACAAAGGGAAATTCGAGCAAGGGGAAGCCAGGAATGTGAGGAATGTGCGATGTCAGGCACGATGGCATTTCACATTTGATGATGCAGTGTGAGGAGAGAGGATGGGGCTGGCTCTGGAGAGAGGGCAGAGGGAGAGGCTCTCAGAGCTGTTTCCAGCCTGCCCTGCACAGATGGGGACACAGGGGCAGCAGCAGCAGCTGGAACACCCCGAGATGGGGGTGACCCCTCCCAGCAGGGCAGCACCAGCTCAGTTTTTGGGTTATCCAGCTGAGATGGATCCTTCCAGCAGTTCCCATTCCTCAGAGCACTGGTGATACAAAGATAAGGCTGGTTCAGATGTCAAGTGAGATAAAGACAAGGCTCATGCACCAGTTCATCAGGGATGAAGCCCTTTTTGCAGTCCTCAAACAGAACCAGAACGAGGGCTCTGCATTTGTCTCACTGTATTTCAGAGCTCCCTTTAGGAGGAGAGACAGAGGTCAGCTCAATGTAAAGAGCAGATTAAAAACTTCCAGCTCAGCATCAGCATCTGTCTTTAAGAATAAGGAGAAACCATCAGGTTTCTGAAGCAGTCAGAACTAAATAATGAATGTGAGTAAAGAATGGGTCATCAAAAATGCTTCAGATTCTGCATCTGAAATACTCCTGTGTCCTTGTGCTGTGAAGGATGTTCTGCTTGGCCTGCCTGTGCTCTGCAAAAGATGCAACTTTCTTTGGAAATGTGTAGAATTCTACAATAATCTCTGTGTTTCTGCCAAGTTGTGGCTCAGTGTTTTCTGGAGTCACTCAGATGCATTTTCACCGTGGGCCAACAGCTCTGCCCTTGCTCCTTGCATTATCCCTGCCCTTCTTCACAGTCCCTGCTGTGAAAGTGCTGCCAATTTTCTGAGCTTTCATTTCATTTTCTGCTGCTGGACAGAGCTCTGAGCTGATGTCCCAGACTTTTCTGCTGGTGGAGACCACAGAGAGCTGAACTTGAGCCACACAGGATCATTAAGGTTGGAAAAGACTTTCAGGATGATCAAGTGCAACCATCAGCACCACCAAGTTCACCACCAACCACATCCCCAAGTGCCACATCCCCACATTCTTTGACCACTTGCAGGGATGGTGATTCCTCCACTGCCCTGGCAGCTTGGGCCAACTGTTCCATGAAGAAATTTTTCCTAAAATCCAATCTAAACCTTCCCTGGCACAACTTGAGGCCATTCACTCTCCTCATGTCAGGACATGAAAATGTGTCAGTGATTCTGCACAGAGAGGGAACACAGAATTCCTGTCAAAGTGCTGTGGCAAACAACCAAGAGCTTCCCAGTCCCAGCCAGGAGGTCACTGGTGTCCTCCCAGACCCACCTTGTCTGTCTCTCTCCTCTGGCCAGGTCTGTGTGAATAACTCAGGGTTTTTTATTTCTGCAGGACAGAGGTGCTGATCAGCCTCCTTAGGGAGGCTTTCCCAGCACCCAATCCAAACATCCCTGAGGCAAACCCAGCCCCATTTCTCACCCTGCCTGCCCCACAGGCTGCACAAGACCTCTCTGAAGATGCTCTCAGCACCAGCTTCTCTACTGTATCCTAAACAACCCACAGCTCTCTTGGCTTGCCCTCACCTCCAGCACTCACTGCCAACTGTCCCATGTTTTTCCTGAAGTGCAGAGCCCAAGCCTGGATGCATCCAGCTCTAGCAAGGACCTCAGGCTTGCTGGTCGACATCCAGCAGCTGATCTATTTTCTATTCTATTCTATTCTATTCTATTCTATTCTATTCTATTCTATTCCATTCCATTCCATTCCATGGCAGGAGCTCAGGTGCAGAGCTGGGATCTCCCTTTCTGATAAGGCCCAAGCCCAACTCCTCAGTAGTTACTCAGAGTCAGGGCCATGGCAAGGGCAGAATTCTTCATCCATTTAAAATGACACATCTCCTTTAGGATTTCTGTACAGATGCTTTAATTGGCCAAAACTCCTGCCTCAAAAATTCAGGAAGTTTTGTCTCAGGCCCTGCTTTTCATGATTGATCAGGGCAGGGTAACCTGGAGCCTTGTCCATGAGGATAAGCAAGCAAGGAAAGAGCAGGGAAGGCAGCCCAAAAATCACAGAATTGTGGAATCATTCAGGCTGGAGAAGGTCTCAAAGGTCCAACCATTCCCCAGCACTGCCAAGGCCACCACATGTCCCCAAGTGCCACATCCACCTCTTTTTAATCCCTCCAGGGATGGTGACCCCACCCTTCCCTGGGCAGCCTGACCATCCTTTCCATGAAAAAATATTTCCTAATATCCCACATAAACCTCCCCTGGCCCTGACAGGAGTGGGAGGGATGCCACAGCCCTGGGGGAGGATGCAGGCAGCAGCTGAGCACCAGATTCAGATCCCAAACTCCTCCTTTCCCTACAAACTCCTGCTGCCCCCAGATCTGAGTGTGGGGGTAAGGACGGGTCCCTGAGGGCAGTGACGGGGCTGAGGGGACTCAGGATGTCCCTGGCACTGCCCTTGCACTGCTTCTCCTCCTGACACTTCTCTGGCCCCAAAGGCTGCTAAGAGAATGGAAATCAGGTCCCTTGCAGGAGCAGGGCCGGTCCTTTACTGCAGAACCCACTAAATACAGGGAGGGTTCAGAGCAAATCGCTTCCACTCAAATCAGCCACAAATACTTGAGAGGTTTGAGGAGGAGTCTCACCCCCTGAGGGCAGCATCAGCCAACACAGTCTGAGCAGAGGACCTGACATCCCTTCCCTTTCTGCTGCTGAGCAATCGAGGAGCTCAATCCTTGCTGCATTTCCATGGACTCACCCAGCAAATGGCAAATGTGCCACAGCCACAGAATCCCACTGCTGACAGGGGCTCTGCTGCTCCCCAGCGTCTGGGGGGCCACATCTCCTGCACTTTGTACCCAGTTTGCTGGGAAGAAATTTGCCTGGCTGGAATGGGGGGCTGCAAGTCTGCCCATCACAGTGGGGCACCTCACTAGGCACAACTCAGCCCACAGGAAAAAGCCTTTTTTTCTCCTTTGCATGAGTGCTCGTGCCCAGGCTGCTGTTTAATCCAATCACTGGGTACACTGTCCAAATTAACTTCCAGGATCAAACTGCAAATATTGAAAATAACCATCATTCTGCTTCCCAGAGCAGCCCATGGCTAACAAAGGACCCAACCTTCAGCTGGATGAGGGGATCTCATCTGAAGTCAGTCGAGATGTGCTGATTTATACCAAGGGACTTCAGCAGCTCATTAATTTTGCAAATCAAGCATTTGGACATTGGGAAATGCCTTTAGGAAATGTAACCAGGTTTCTGGTGCACCTTAATTGCCTATGTTCATTATGTTGATTGGTGAACAGAAATGCCACTGGAGTAAAGGCTGAGGCTTACATAGTTAAACAAATGAGTTCTTCTGAAGTCTCTTTTATATGGAAAATTGATCAGGATAATTACACCACCGGTATAATTTTACCAGTACAGCTCCCACTCACATCCCTGCCTACAGAAGCTTTTTAGTGTCCCTGCTTTTCCAGAAATGCAACGGGAGATAAAACAGAAACTGTGCTGCAAACAAGTGTGAGGAGTGGAGCCTGTGGGAGGATAATTGCCCTGCTAGAATTAAGATGCTGATTCCCCTCTGCAAGCAGGCCAAAGCCATGTGCCTACATCCACGTGTGTCCCTGAATTGCTGGGGGTTTGCAGCAGCAGTGCTGATGTTCCTTCTGAGGTGGTGCTGAGAGCCCCCTCAGAGGGAGAAGCAGCTCTCAGCACTGCTGGTGTTACTGGGAAGCTGCTTTGGAGCCCAGCTCCAACTCCAGGAACCAGTCTGTGCTTTTCTAATGGACATCACTGCTTGGGAAGTGTCTCAGCTGCACCACCAAGTCAGAAGGATCCTCAGTTCTGCTGCTGCAAATGCCCAGCAATTCAGGGACACACGTGGATGTAGGCACATGGCTTTGGCCTGCTTGCAGAGGGAAAGCAGCATCTTAATTCTAGCAAGGCAATTTGTCTTTTCTAATGGACATCACTGCTTGGGAAGTGTCTCAGCTGCCTTTGGAGGTCAGGAGCCTTCAGAAAAACAGACTGAACATGTTTGAGAGAAGTGGGATGTGCACTGAAACTTCAGCTGAGGATACACACCAGGTAAAGGGGATCCTTGTGGAGCAGCAGGGCTGAAGCTTTTCTGCAGCTGAGAGCACTGGCAGGCAGCTCAACAGGGTTCTAAAGGGTCACATCCTGCCACAAACAATGGCCAAATATTGGGCAAACTGAGGGAAATAAAAGTGCTCTCCATTACCCAGCCCTACACTGTGGGACTGTGTGAAAAGGAGAAGTTGAAAATCCCATCAAGGGCAGCCTGGGGTTTAAATCTCAGCATCTTTCTCAGCATCACAGAGTTCTGCTCCAAAGACTCACCCAAAATCAAACTTTCTCATTTAAATCTTTCTCAGCATCACAGAGTTCTGCTCCAAAGACTCACCCAAAATCAAACCTGGCCGACATTAGCCCAGAATCCTATCAATCATGATCTCATCCTTCACTCCTGGGTGGGGGGCAGAGAACAAGGGGTCTCCAGAGAACAAGAGTATGAGAGAGTTGAGAGGTGCCTCAGTCCCTGAGGCTGAAAGGAGCCCTGCAGATCACCCAGCCCTGCTAGAGCAGGAAGGGAGCATCCCCCTCCTGCCTGGGCTGTCCCTGATCCCTGGCAGGGGCCAAAGCTGTGGAACTGGAGGAAAAGCACCTCAGGCCCTTGTCTTGCTGCCCAGTGAGTGTTTTGTGCAGTCCACACTGGCCTGTCCTCACCAGGGCACCTTCCAGGCTCAGAAAACTCTGTTTCTCTCTCCTCTTGGGTCCAGGGTCTCCTGGTTATCTCTTGGCAGAGTTGGGAAAGGTCTGAGCCTCTGGATCAGACCCAGAGAGTTGAACTCAGGTTTAGGGCAGGAGCAGATCCCAGTCAGGGCTGGGAGCAGAGAGAGGAAGAGCCCTGTAAGGCCAGGACTTGCAAGGGTCAGCCCATAAAGCACAGAAGGTCCAGGTCGCTCCAAGAGAAGATGACTCCAAATAGAGCATTAAGAAATGTCAGGGGAACCTGTGAGTTTGATTTAAACAACTCAAGAGATATTTAGGCACCAAAACCCATTTGTGGATGCAGCTGAAGCAGCCATAACAAACCTAAAACAGGAGATTGCCCTCACTGCTGAACCTTTGCACAAACAGCAATAAATATTGCAAATGAGGCTGTAATGGGAGAGGCACGTTTGTACAGATCTTCTGTCTCCCAGGCTAAAATGGAAAATCCGTTGTTGTGTGGCATTGCAAAGTGTCCACTCCTGGCAGTGACACCACAGCAGGGCCCTGCCTGGCTGGGGTTCTCCAGCCAAAGCCCCAAAGAGCAGGAGAACCTCCCTGCTGCCACTTCCACATCCTCTGGTGCTTCCCTTCAGAGCCTCCCTTCCCTTTTAACATAGTGTTTGGATGAATTTCCTGATTTTTAAAGCATTGTGGAGAAAAAGGATGTGGAGTCATTCTTGTCTAATAAATTCCCAGAGACTTTACCCCCAGCACTGATCCACAGCAGCAATTTTTCAAACCCAGTCTGGAGCAGACCTTGGCTGGGAGAGCTGCAGCCCAAGTGAATTAAAGTAGCAAAGTTATCAAAAAGTGAGAACTGAGTCTCATAATGGGAACTGTCAGCACATTTAGGCATGGCTGCCTGCAGTTATTGTTGCTTTCTACCTCCAGCCTGCTCACCTGAATTACATTTATTGCTGGTCCACTTGCCTGGCTTTGTTTAGTGAATTTTCTTGAGCTGTCTGCCACTTATCAGCACTATAAAATTTTTTTCCTCAATGCAATCTATTTCTCAAACATTCTGCTGCATCTTGCTGCCTGATACACTGAGAATTTAAAGAGCAGATTGAATTATTTGTAAGGCAACTTCCTTATTGCACAGAATCCCACCACACCTTTAACATTTCTTTCTCTCTGGTTTGTTCTAAAGCCTGACCCATTCTGAACAGGACTCAAGCTCCAGCTGCTCCACTGTTTGCCCCCTCCTTGTAGGTGAATTTGATGTTCATATGCACTAAAAGTCCTCAGGGATCTTTTGATTCCATACACCAGCACTTCTGGAGTTGTGGCCACTCCCAGGTCTCTGGAATACCCATTCCAAGGCCATCAAGCTGATCTCAGTTCCTCAAACCTTCTTTGGGAAGGTGTCCTGGACGAATTTGGAGCTGGATGATCTTTAAGATCTCTCCCGATTCAAAGCATGAATATTTCTGGGATTCCGAGAGATATTTCAGCAGGACTCTACAAATCTGGAGCATGAGGACATTTCAGCCCTGGTTTTTCACACTGGGGGTGGCTCCTGGGGCACCTTGAGCTGTGGATTCAGCCCCTCGAGCCTGAGCGAGGGACTGACCCTCCATGTTGCAGTGTGATGCCATTTCCTCTTTCACCCATCCCAGCCCCCAGGTGTGCCAACCTCTCCCTTCCCCTCCCCTGTCCCCGGGCTGGGACCATGCGGGCTGGGTTCTGGTGGGAGCTGTTACAACATTCAGAGTCTGTCATCCTGGAATAAACTCTGGATTAAGATTCCACGATAGAACCCTCTCCTTTCTCTTCACTGTCACCTGAACCTTTTACACCAGAGGTAAACTGAGTTTCTACTCTGCCTGGATTTGTTGTGAGTGCCCAGCTGCAGCATCCAGCCAGCCAAAGGTGTCTCTGGGGTGAAACATCACAGCTGCTGCCTTTGGTCCAGCAGCAAGGGTCAGATGTGTCCAGGCACGTCCCACCCTGTAATATTGGCATTAATATTCCATACCTCCAGACTGGCAAAAACCACTTCTCTGGGACATCACCCCAGGCCTGGAGCTCACACACATCCACCAGCCCCTCCTTTGGCTTAGGGACACACCAGCTGTGCATCCTGCAGGGAAAATGGCATGGAGCTGGCTCAGCCAAGCACTTGCTCCTTTTGCTTTGAGCACCTGGAGTTCTGCACATCTTTCACTGCACAGGTGTACCTGGGGCAACTTCTGGAAGCTTGACAAGCCTGGAAGGGTGACAGGAAACTACACAGGAACAGAAACTGCACCACAGCTCCCAGTGAGGAAAAGTCTGATTTTCCTGGTGGAGTGATCATGAAGTGGAAAAAAGCCCTGCCATCATCTCACCAAAGAAATCTGATCAAGCAATATCCTGAACTACCCACAGATGCTGCAAGAGGGGAAAAAAAAGAAGAAACAAAAGCTGTGGGATAAATCATTTGCCCAGTTCTGCTGGCAGTGTGACACCAGATCACTTGGAAGCCCTGGGAAGTTTCCAGGCAGGAAAAACAAGTTTGTTTTATTTGAGATTCCAGCCTGGATTTGAACTGACAGCACTTCACAGGAGAAGCAGAGCACTCAGCCACCCTTGCAGCCACCACTGCTCTGCAGTTTGCAGTTTATTCTGCACACTTCAGTTCTTTGGGTTGGGAACAAATTTGGCTGTGCTAGAGGGGCACTGTGGGGTGTGCAGGGAGCAGGGCAGGGTCTGCTCACACAGCATCAGTGATAAGAGGGGGTTTGAGATGCTGATAAGGATGAGCCACAGTGCCCATGCAGTGACCAAACCTTCCCCTGACCCTGGCTCAGGACCAGGGCCCAGGGTGAGGGAGGGTTGAAGGTAATGGGGTGCAGCTGCAGGATATTTCTGGATTATTCTTTGTTATTGCCATGAGGGTTAATGAAATATTTGGGGTTTTCCCCTAAGGTTGCCAATTTAGTGAAAGAAGAGCTTTGCTCTCAGTGAGTTTCAGGGTGAGCAGCATTCCCTGGGCAGTGTGGGCAGTGCCACCTGGGCAGTGCCAGCTCGGGCTGGCATCAGGCCTGAGCTCTGCCCACATTCCAGCTGGATTATCCAGACCCTGTGACAGGGATCCTGCTGGGGCACAGCTCCCAGCAAGGCTGGGAGAAATCTCAGCCATCCCTGAGTCCTGTGCCAGCCCAGTGCTCTGCAGGGGCTGCTGCTCAACATTTTGGTGGAAGGGCAGAGGATTTCCATCTCCAGGTGGTCCAACTCCTCCTCAAGGAGGCTCAGCCAGGGCAGAGCCCTGAGTTCTGCTGGGCTCAAACACAGGGATTGCTCAGATGGGCTAGAGATGCTCCAAAGGGCCCTTCTGGTGCCTCTGCTCCACCTGAAGGCCATTGTGACCTTGCTTTCCACACCTCATGCAGGTCAGAGGCACCAGAGCTGTTTCCAACTCCATTTCATTTTGTTTGGCATGAGGCCCTGCTGCAATTATGATGAAGGTGATCATGTCTAAAAGAGAATTTTTAGATAGAAAGAGCAAAATATGTGCTGATAATTCTTCATCTTCAGCCCTGAGAGGAATCTTATGGGCTGAGGGCCCATCACAGGCAGAAAAATGGGATGGCAGCAGGGAAAAGCTAAGGATGGATAATTTCCAACATGAATGGATTAGACCAAGGTCCATCCAAAATACCCACCTGAAATTCACAGCTCAGCAGGTGCTAGGCACAGGTGCAGTTCTTTAAGCAGTTGACACAAATCCATGGCACAAACACTGCATTGGAGCAATTCCTCATCATTAACCACTGCACATTTTCCATGGATCTTAAAGGAACACCAGGAGCTGCCAGGAGCAGTAAATTCCTCACTGCTCCTTCCCAAGGCTCTGGATCAGAGAGCAGTCAGGAAAGGGAAGGTTGGATTCAGCTCTTTGGATTGGTTAAGTTTGGAAATAACAGTTCCAGGCTCTCCCCAGCGCAGGACAGGGACTGAAGGACAAAACTGCCTTCAATTAAAAGGTGACAGGCAGGGCTGGGCATGGGGCAGGGCAGGCATTTCCCTTTCTGACCTGCTCAGCCTTGCAGGCAGACACTGGCACCCAGCTGGGATATCTGATGGCAGGTGCCCTCCCCAGCAGCAGGGGACACCCTCAGTGTCCCCAAAAGAGGAATTATTCTCAGTAATTGTGTCTTTTCCTTGGCACCACCTCTGTGCTTCTGCTCTCAGGCTGAGCAGGGCCCTCAGGAGCTCCCCCTCCCAGCAGCTTTGAGGTTGGATGTTGATGCTCTGAACTGGATCTACTCCAGATTGCTCAGGTTTCTCCTGTGAAGTGGCAATGTCAGGCGTTTTGTGTTTAGAGCAGGAGCAGGGTGGCTCTGAGACACAGCCAGGCAGGGTTTGCTCTCTGTCCCAGCCAGAAGCTGCAGCAGAGCAGCCCTGGAGTTGTTCCAGGTGAAGGAGGCTCCCATCTCTGGGGTGAAGCTCTTGTCTGGGCCCCAGCACAGGTTAACCCCTGCTCTCAGTGGGCTTTGTTGTATCCTGACTTGACCCTGCCTCAAAAGGCACCGTTTTCATGGTTTTAGTTCAGTTGATGGAATTTGTACAGACTCTCAAGTGAGCTTCAGCCTCCCTCACAGTCATCTGAACATCTGTTCCTCGTGCCAAAGGGACAGGGCAAGGTGAAGCTGAGGATGATGTGCACACAAAAGTGCAAACCTTTCAAGTTTCACCTGCTGGAGCCTCTGACTGCAGAAATTATCTCAGCCCAAACCCTGGGAGATACCCCCATAGCTCCAGAGGGTTCCTGTGTGTCCTGAGCTGCTGCTGCCTGGAGGAGGAGAACTTAAATCCCTTTTTAGACAGGAACAGACTCAATTCAATCGAGCAGGGCTGGTAAATCTGCAGGCTGCTTGAAAGTTTGTGGTTTGTCTTCAGTCAGCACAGTCCAACACAGCTCTTGGATGCAGTTTTGCAAAACCACCAGCAGCAGTTGGTGTGACAGTGGATGTGACATCCTGACCCTGCAAGGGGCAGGAAGGAAAATTAAACATTTCAAAAGCAAATTAAACATTTCAAGCATCTCCTGCCTGCAATGTCTGGTATCTCTTGTGAATCTTGCACCCCACAGACCCTGACTGTCTTTTCCAGCTGGGGTGTCCCCACTGGTGACAGTGGTGATGTCACCAGGGACACATCCAGGTCCAGGTCTGCTGCCAAAGCCTGAGAGCAGAATGGCACAGCAGATCATTCAAACAATATTTTAGGAGAGCAGTTCTCACTCCCATTCTCTCCTGTGTGTGGGAGGCTGATGATGCAGAGCTCCAAAACTCTGATTGTGCAGCTGATGTCACTGCTCGTGCTTGGAGTCACATTTGAGGGCAGAATCTGCCCCGTGGAACTGCTGCATTCATTAAAGTGTTCCACTGCAATTAGTGCTTTTACTCCTCCTGCAGGAGCAGACCCCTCCAAAGCTGGGGTTTGTTGCTCCTCCTCAGTTTATCAGGTTATTCCACAACAGAGAAACCTTATCTTGAACATTCTGTGTTCTGGACTTCACTATAAAATACTTGGAAAATATTCATTTTCCCAGCAAAAATCCACAGGACTGAAATAATTCAGCCACACAGCAAAATAAACCCCATCAAGTTAGATGGGCACAATTTGTGTTTTAACAGCCCTGCTGTTCATTCCTGATTGATGCTGGGTGCTGCATTCTGGTCTCCTCTCAGCAAGTTTTGCTAAGGGTGCCCTGCTGTGCCCTGAGAATTGCTGTGCACTGCTCCCCCATGCCCTGATATTTCAGTGAAAGAGGTTTTATAACTCCTCCACAGGATCCAGCCCAACCCCAAACCATCCTGATTTCCTAAAGACAGCACAGTGGTTTTTTCCTAAAAATCATTCCACAGCAGCCATGAGAAACAGCTGATTTCCACTGTTTTAGACTACAGGAACTCCATTCTATTAACATCTCTTCAGATGTCGTGATTTCCAACCTCTCATCACTTTTGCTGTTCTTTCCGGGGTTCTCTCAGATGCTGCCACTCCTCCCCTGACACCTCAGGGTCTGTGACTCACCAAGTGCTCTCACTCTGCACAGAGGGGATGTCACCAAACACCCCGGTGCCACCCTGTGAGCTCTGAGAGAAATGGTGCTGAGGGTCAAACCTGGCTCCTCTCCTGGGAACTCTGCTGCCAGTGCCGTCCCTGTGAGAGGAAACCCAGCCTGGAGGAAGCTCTTCCCTGCCAGAAGTGCACTCAGAGCTTCTGATGAGAGGTTTTTGTTTGGTTGAAGGAGAAGAGCAACTTCCATAGGCATGAAGATTAAAGGACATTGCAAGGAGAAAATGAGGGTCTGTCCAGGGAAGCCTGGCTGCCTTTAAGGCTTGAGTTTAACCCTCCCTGTCAGGACAGTCAGGGGATTCTGGAGTGGGATCCTCCAGGAGCTTCCTGGTGCATTTTGTGCAGGGGAGGGAAGAGCCCATGGCTGTTCCCTCATCCCCGTGGCCTCCCAGTGCTCAGGGTTTGCATTTCCAGGAATCCCCTGTGGCTCTGTGTGCTCTGCAGTGGTGGTGCTGGACAAAACCCACCCTCCCTGCTCCTGCTGGAGCTGCTGAGCCCCCACAGCCTGAATCAGCCACACTCTTACTCTTTTTCTTATTATAATTATCCCTTGCTGAGCATCCCTGCTGGAGACAGCACCTCTGGAGACTTTGCTCTCCAAATGGATGTGCAGGCTCTAGAAAGCAGCTCCTGGACAGGGGAGGAGCAGAGATGGTCACACACAGCCCCCATCACCCAGGGCATCAGCAGCTGCGGGGTGGAACCTGCTCTGCACCTCCAGGCTATTAAAAAACATCCCTGCTCCTTATGCCTCAGATTTTATGGCCATCAAGAAACTCTGGGGTGAGTTTGGAGGCATTTTTGTCAGGTTGGATGAAGGCAATACTCCTGAAGGGGTTAAACCAAACCTTTATCAATAGATAACAAATTCAATTCAATCTTAAGGAATTTGGGTCCCCATTGGGTCTGGTGCTCTGAGTTCCTTCCTGCTCCAGACTGGCAAATCAGAACAATTCAGCGCCTTGAATACATGGAAATGTGCCAGCAAATGGCATAAGAATATCAGAGTGCATTAAAATCAAAATAAGTAAACATCAGAATGAGTTAAAATCCAAGTGAGTTATTGCTAATGGCTTTCAACCTTCAGTTTAGTTTTTCTTTAAAAATAACTATAAATGCAGAAGCTTTACAGGAAACTAAGTGAATATGAAACTAATCCCCTGAGATTGGCTTGAAATTTCAGCTCAATCAATCTCTTTTCTCTTTTTCATATGAAATAAAGGAAAAGGAGTACAAAACAATGGATACACTATGTGTGATTTTTCCTCTCATTAACACAGAAATACTCAGAGTAGAAGCCAAAGCATCCAGTAAATAAAAATTTCAAACCTCGGGTGTTTTCAATTTTTTGCTTCATTTTTGCAGTAAAAATTTGGAGTTTAAACATGATTTTTTCCTTTGAATGACGCAGGACTTGTGATATATGGCCTCATCCCCCTGTCTTAAAACTGTGGGAAACCAGTTCTGTTTAACACTGCTGAGGGGAATGTGGACCCCAGAACAGGGGAGCAGGGCTCTGGATGCATTTCCAGGGAAGCAGCTCTGCCAAATGGCTTTGACCCCAAGCACTTCCCAAAATAACTGGTAACAGGAATTTTTCCCAGATTAAAATATTGATGATTTTGTGATTTGAATGGACCTCCTGGTCAGAAAGAGATGTATTCTCTTAGACAGGAGCTTTTAGCAGGGATTTCTAGTAAGTATCTGCAACCTGAAAGCACAAACATCTCTCAAATGCAGGTGCAAAATAGTTTATAAATGTAGGGATTTGGGAACTGTTCTACCTGATACCTACAAGATATGGAATTATTTGAAGCCATAGGACTCTACCACATTTTGTAACCATTCAGCCCACACATTCACATTTTGGGAATGACTCTGCTCAGCCCACACAGCTCTGACCCTGAAATTCATCCTGTGCACACCCTTAAAATACAGGGGATGTAGGAAAACAACAATAGGGAAAAGAGTAATGGGTTCAAACTGAAAGAGGAGAAGTTTAGGGTAAATAGGTGGGAAAAAATCCTTCCCTGTGAGGGTGGGCAGGCCCTGGCACAGGGTGCCCAGAGCAGCTGGGGCTGCCCCTGGATCCCTGGCAGTGCCCAAGGCCAGGCTGGACAGGGCTGGGAGCACCTGGGACAGTGGGAGGTGTCCCTGCCATGGCAGGGGTGGCACTGGATGAGCTTTCAGGTCACTTCCAACCCAAACCATTCCAAGATTCTAAATTAAATGAAGCCAGGCCTTGTGAAGGAATGATGACTTTGCAAATACCTGAGTTTTTATTTCAGCTCCAAGTTGAAGGATTTGATATTTTCATTGCACTCCCTTGAAAGCTGACTTTGCCTAAAATGAATTTTCTGTGTCCCAACACAAGGAAGTTCTCTAAATGCAAAACTACCAAAATGTTCTTCCCAAAATGAGCTGGTTTGGTTTGATTGATGAGATTTTTCTTCCCTTTTCTAAAAACTCCCCTGCAAGTAATTTTGTCACTGAACCACATGACAGTGAAAAATCAGAAATGCTCTGATCTTTCCATCCATTTTCACCCATTCTTATTTTGACAGAATTAACTCTGGAGCACTCTGAAACCAGATATTTGGATTAATTATTGGTTGATTATTAATCCAGATAATGTCAGCCTAAATTTCAGGAGACAGTTTTAGGTCCTGCTTTTCTTGTTTTTTCACAACCCACTTCATGCCAGGAATTGCTGTTTTTGTAGAAACAGTAGCTGAAGTTTATTTTAAAAGCAATTATAGGACACATATCCTCCAAAATGTCTAGAAAAATATTCCTTCTCACAGCCAGGCCAATTTCTCCAAGGGTTTTAGACTTCAGAATAAATCTATGAATCCCCATCAAAAGCAGCTCAGATATTTTTAAGATCTTGGCTTATCAAAACTGCACTTTTCTTTGAATTCTCCAGCTCTAGGTTTCTATTTGGCTTGTCACGTTGGGGAACATCAGTGGCAGGAGTTTATTATTGAATGTAACACAATTTGACTGATGCAATATGATGTGATAGGTCACAGTCTGATGTTTCATCTCGGTTATTAAAAATGCTTTGTGGGGCTGCAGCAGAGGAAAGCCCAGCCTGAAAACGGGGACTGATGGCTGGAATTAGCCTGCTCTGGTTTTATTTTTAAAACCCACAGCAGAAATACAGATTCCAACCAGCCTTTGCCCCCCTGAAAGCCCAAGAGAAGGATGTGACACGTTCCAACCCACGCAGGGCTGGAAATGGGGGTGATAACCCACCCAAAATCCTGAGTGTGCCCAGCTCCTCTCTGGAACGGCTGCTGAGGTCATTTTTGGGGTGCCAATACCCACAAATAACCTTCCCTTGCCCGGTCCCAGGGCTCCCCTTCCCCAGGGCTGTGGTGGCCCTGTGGGACACACAGAAGGTGCTCGAGTCCCTCTCGTCCTCTTCTGGGCAGGGGCTGAGCCTCAGCCCTGCCAGGCAGGGAAAGGGGATGGATTTTTGTCCCCTGGAGCCTTCTCAGCCCCCAGCTCATCTCCAGAGCTCACAACTCCTGGCCTTGCTGGGGACAAAGCAAAAACCACAGGAAAAAAAATGCTAAAAGAGGGTTTTATTCCTCTAATTTTCCTCTATTCCCCTGCACCTCCTCACCCTCCTTGTTTGTTTTTTTGTTTGTTTGTTTCTTTTCCCCAGGCTGCAATTTCCAGCTTTAAGCCTGTGAAAACAGGGATTTGCCAAAGCTTTAGGAAGGTTGCACCTTTTGTATAGGTTTCCTAGGACGAGCCACAAGGGAAGCAGGATTCCTCCAATTCCTACATAATTAAGAGGAGTGCTCCTTTTCTGCTCAGATAAAGGAACTCCGGGTTTCCTTTCTCATGCAGGTGATGTTCCCTCCTCAATCCTGCCCCTCTGGCTTTCTCAGAATATTTTCTTACTGCAGCACTGAAAATCTTTTGTTTTTTCCTCTCTTTCTGGCTGTGTTGGTTTAATTGGGGTTTGGTTACCATTGACTGGAACACCCAGGATTTTCCTTGAGCTTGGAAATAAATAAAAATATATATGTTTTATACTCAGCCAAATTTAGTTCTTGCTGGAGTTGTACAACCACTGATGGTGTGAAAGCCCAAGTCTTAAAAGGAAGTTCAGCTTCTCCTTCTCAGGTACATTAATATGAAACCAGTGAGTGGAATGGTCTAAACAGGAAAGGGGAAATTGGAGAGATGGAAAAGATTCAGGAATGGGAGATTCCAGAGGGAAAATCGAGCCTATGGGTTGCCAAAGGCCCTGAGCACCAGGGCTCCCAAGAGCTCACAAGCTCTCAACAGCAAATGCTACCTTTGCCTGGTGAGAAAAATCTGTCATTTTGTCTGCAATTTCTCGGGTTTTGGACAACTTTTCTGCTTTTTAAGGGAGGGAATATTTCAAAGAATTTTTCACACACAGCTGTTGGAGGGAAATTACAGATTCACTTTGAGACCGCGTCCAAATGGACTCAATGATTTTCTCTAAATGCCTTTTGACTGATATTTTTTTGGAAAAAGTGGGGAAAAAAAAATAAAGTAAATCCAAAGGACATCCTAAAACCATTGCCCAGATTGTCTGCGTGACATCCCCACGGCTGCATTCAGCTCTGGGCTTTCAAATGCACCTAATGGAGCAGTACAAGCCCCGGCTTTTCAAAAGCATTTAGAAAGCTCATTCGCCTCAATTTCGGTGGAATTTAGATGTTTAAACCTCTTTGAGGATCAGCCTTAGGCACCTCTGAATAGCAGAACTCCCTCTGAAAACAGGTATTACAGAGAGAGAAGGGGCTCTTGTGAAGGGACTTCAAAGATGGGGGGTATTAAGTGTTGAAGGAGAGCAAAAGAAGTGGGACCGGGGAAGGGAATGGGAAATAATGAATGGTCTGGAGGAAAGAAATAATTTTCTCATTCATTATTTTCATATTTGGAACAGCAAAAGAATATTCTCTGAAGTTGAATGACACGAAATTTAAAACTCCTGAAAGAAAATGCAGTAAATGATCACTCAGAGACACTCAGCGTCACAATTTAGCCTCGGGGCCAGGATTTTCACAGGCTGCAGTGCAAGATGCAGAAAACGCTTTTATTTTGTTTTTTTTTTCCTTTTTGTCTTTTTCTCCAAGGAAGAAGCAAAGTCCCAAGAAAGTATTTGAAATGAGGAAGTGAAGAGAAATTCTTCATTTAATGTGAAAAATAGCTAAAATTTTCTTTTGAAGAGTAGTGAAGTTCACATTGTCAGCACAGAAAGAGCGATGGAATATCCACTCTGCTACTGAAAAATGAGACTTGGAGGCAGGAAAAGACCCTGCCCCCATCCCTGCACACCCCAGAGAGCCTCAGGGAGATCCCACTGACGCCCTGGGGGTGACCTGACCCTCCCATAGGCATTTTCTGGAGTTCTGTGAATATTCTGCACCCAAAAGTGCCCCTGTTCTTGCTGGAATATTGCATGGATCCACCAGAGTTTGCAGTACTGGAAGCAAATGCAGCCAGACAGCAAGAGGGAGTTCTCCATCAGGATATTCCTAACACAGAGTTGGCTTCTGTTGTATTTTAAAGTAAAAAAGGAGCAAAAATTTCTCTTTCCTGAGAAAAACATTTTCTTTCCTGAGAAAAAAAAAATTTCTCTTTTCCTTCGTGAGCATGGAGAAGCAGCTTCCCCTCCAAGGCAGGGATGCAGAAGATGAACCCAGCATTTGGAAAAAAGCAGGAGCAAAGAGCCCCTGTCCTAAAAGAGTTCCTTTATCCTGACCCCTGTCCCAAAAGAGTTCCTTTATCCTGACCCTGCCCAGATGCTGTTTCAGTTCCACCTCTCTGGGCTCCCAGCTCATGCCACCCCAAGAAGGCCTGGAATTCTGTGTGTCCTTGGGGACAAGCCTCTGTCTGCTCTGCAGAAGTTCAGGGAGCAGCACCTCCTCCAAGAGCTCTTCCCGCCCTCTGCTGAGCCCCTCATTAAAGGAAGTGCCAGGAATTCCCCAGGCAGAGCCCCTGCAGTGGGTGAGCATTCAGGAATGGCTGCTGGGCACTGCTCGGTGGGGCTGGAGCCCTGCCTGCACCCAGGGGAGGTGGAACACCCTGCTGGTGCTGCTGGAGCTCCATCTACCTCTCAGTCACATGGAAATGTCCATGTCCAGCTCGAGTCCAGAGACAGAAACCTGCCTGGAGCAGGTTCTTGCCCATCTCCAGAGCAGCTGTGTCCCCTTGGAGGGGTCCATCCCTGTCCTGGGGCACCAGGCCCAGCTCCAGCAGCCAGGCCAGGGAGGGATTGTCCAGCTCTGGGCTGGGGCAGCCTCGAGCCATGGGGGCAGTTTGGGGCACCATGATGAAATAAAGGTATTAAGGCATGAGAGAGTGTCCAAAGGAGGGACACAGGGATGGGGAAGGCTCTGGAGGGGCCTGTGAGGAGCAGCTGAGGGCTCTGGGGTTGTGAGGAGAGACCTCACTGGGATCTGCAGCTCCTCCCGAGGGACAGAGGAGGGACAAACACCAATGTCTGCTCTGGGCCAGGGACAGGAGCCAGGGCACGGCTGGGGCTGGGCCAGGGCAGCTCAGGCTGGAGCTCAGGGCAAGGTTCTTCCCCCAGAGGGTGCTGGCACTGCCCAGGCTCCCCAGGGAATGGGCACGGCCCCGAGGCTGCCAGAGCTCCAGGAGCCTTTGGGCAGCGCTGCCAGGGATGCCCAGGCTGGGGTTGCTGGGACAGGGGCTGGGCAGGGACAGGGGTGGCACTGGGGGATCCCTGTGGGTCCTTTCCAAGCACATCCCTTCAGGATATTCCCTGATCCCCTGGAGTCTCTGCTGACTCCAGAGGCAGCCAGAGCTCCCCTGCAGCACCAGGAGGTGTCTCCAGGACATTGTCCCTGCCCTCCCAGGATCCCTTGTGTGCTTCCTGTGGCCAAACTCATTCTGCAAACACCAGCAAAAACCCAATCCTGTGGCCCAGGTGGGACCCAAACCTCACAGAGCTCCAGGAAGGTGCCCCCAGCTCCCCTGAGATTGCAAATTGACCCAGAGATTCTCAGAGGCATTTCCATGAGAGCAGAGTGGGGTTTCAGAGGGCTGCACTCTGGAGATCACTGCCTTTCACACTGCAATGAGGAAATGGTGTCATTTCTACCCCAAACTCATGTAAGAGAAATGCCAGCGTCCCAAATTCAGCTGCTACAGAATGTTGGTACGTTTGCTACACACATTTTTCACAAGTAATAATGAGTGACAAAAATAACTGACCTACTTCTAACTCCACAAATACCTGTACCTCACATTTGGAGGCAGAGAAATCAGCATGGAGACATTTAGAACAAGTCTATTCTTGAATGCCCTTTTTTAACTCTCTTTAAATTATTCCAATTTGGACAGTTTCTAATGTAATTTTTTTGTACACCTTGCAACTCCCTGGAGCTGTTTCTGTAGTTCCAGGCACGTCTGCACTGAGCACAAAACCCTGGTGATCATTAATATGAAATGATTTGGCTCCCCCAGTAGAGGAGAACCCATTTTTGCCATCACACCTTCCTTGATGGTGCCTGAGGGTCTGGGCCATGCCTCAGACCAAGCCAAGCTTCTTTTAAAAGCTGATTTTGCCCCTTCAGGCTTCTCCCAAGAGTGGCAAAGTGGCCTTTGAATGCTCCAGTGCTGAGCTGCTGCTGCTGCATTTTGAGGACTTTTAGGGTCAGAGTCATCAAGTGCCTCCTCCATCCCATTGGATTTTGCCCTGCAGATGTTGGAGGTGATGGGAATTAGGTGAATTAGGTGCAGGAGCTCCAGTGTGAAACCAAGGTCAGGTCCTGTGTAAAACAAGACAGGAACCATCTCCAGTTTGGTCATGCAGAGCAAAGCCCAAACCTGTGGCATCACAGAGCTGTAAAACACCCAGAGAAATCCTGGTTGCTCCACCCCAGGATCCTTTTGAACCTCCCTACATTTCTTGGTCTCATTACATTTTTCCATCAGAAAAACAAAAATTTTTCATTTTTATTGGTGGTTTTGTGTTTTGTTCAAGACAGCTTTTCCTTCTCCTTGGATTTTCTGTGGATCCAACCACACTGAGCATCTCCTGCTCAGGATTTTTAGGCCTTCTAACAGAATTATCCCAAGCCTACAGATTGCTCCAGACAGAGCCCGAATGCTTTAAATTTGTTATTGTTTTCTCTCATAGACAAGTCCCAGCTCCCACATTAATTATCATTGCCAGGTCCTTCCAGTCTCCATCCTGCTTAAAATTCCTCCCCAGCTGCAAAACCATGAGAGTAAAATGCAGATATAAAACTGATATCCTTCAAAAAAACCTGATTTTGCTGCTGCCAGACCTGTCTGGTGGCACCAGCTGCCCACTGCAGTCTGGCCCCCACAGGTCTGAACCTCTGTGGAATGGCAAAAATAATCCCAGCCCGTTCCCTGGGTGGGATTTGATCCACTGGGACAGAACTATTCCTTCAGGACAGAGCTGACCAAAGCAATGCCCCAGGGGGATGGGATCTGACTTGTGGCATTCAGCTCTTCCTGGAGGAGGTTTTGGGGACATGAAAACAGAATCCCCCAGCCCTGAACACATTGACCAAAATCTCAGGAAGAACGAGCAAACCCCCTCCTCTGAGGTGATAATACCACAGAAATCATAAATAGGAATATCAGCACTTCCAGTGCTGCTCAGGGATGGCTGAAAGAGCAAAGAGCACACCAAGGAATGTTGCTGAAGGAAAATAATTGGTGAGGATGAATTTTCTTCTGTTTTGGGCAAATTAACCAAGGTGGTTTGCAGCATTTTGATGTGATTCTTCTGAAAACTCAGAGACATTTTTCAGCTCTGACTTCCCACTGTACAAAACCTGCTAAAATCCAGGGTTTCATTCTTCTGGCAAAAGCAAGAATTACCCCTGAACACGTTCCTGCCTCAAAAATCTTCAGACAAACCTTCTGTTCTCTGGCAATCTGTTTGAAAGAACAGGATGTTGATGCTTGAGCCATAATCAGATTTTATTGAATATTGAGTGTGTCTAACACTGAAGGCAGACCCTTCAAATCTCATGTCATGTGTTTCAGAAATTTAAAAGCAGGATTTTTTTTAATGCAATTGTGTCCAGCTCTGTTCTCCAGTCCCTGCTTTCACCAGGGCTCAGCAGCTCCAGGTGAAATAAATGTCAGGTCCTGTGTTCAAGTGACGTCGGTGATGTGTGAACTGAATTTCAAACCCTTGTTTAAATGCTGAAAGGAAAATGTCTTCTCAGATGTTGCATTTTTAAATCACTGCCTGGCAGAGTCCAAATAAAAGTTATATTGGAGTCTGTGCCATTAATATTCCTTTTGATATCAGCTTCACTTTGGCTGGAAATGGAGTCCGGTCCATCTTCTCCAGGAAATCCCAGCACCTCCAGGCTTGTTCTGGGTGCTGATGGAAGTGTGCATTCACATGGAGCTTTTGGGAAATAAATCTTTAAAAAATAATTTCTCTGTGTTTGTTAGAAGATCCTACAAGAATGGATTTTTTTAAAAATTGCAGAAGTGAGAAGCAAATTGAATTAAGAAATCAAATCAATGCCACAGGATACAGGGTGGGATTATTGGGGTGTTCTGAGCAGGGCCAGGAGTTGGACTCCATGATCTTGATGGTTTCCTTCCAATTCAGGATATTCTGTGATTCTCTGACACAGAGCTCAGATTTTTTGTATTTTGGCTGAACTAATTTGGGTATTTTGCACTACAAGGGGCCTTTTAGGACAGATAATTGCAGAAAGTATATAAAAAAAAATCCATTATCGAAAAGCATTAAGTCTCACCCATCCTCAGGATCTCTGAGGAAGAGCTGGACTGGGCAGGGGTGAGATGGGAGCAGGGGATGGATCCAGGGGTGTCTCAGGTTGGAAACGGGGCTGTGTGTTCTGTCCCCATCTGTCAGAGCTGGGGCAGTTCTCTGTTGTCCATGGGCAGTTTTTTCTTGATCTCTCCCCCAGCCAATCCTCCTTCCAGGAGATCTCTGCTGTCCATGGCCACTGAGTGTCCCTGCAGGGCTGATCCAATTCCAGCATCCCATGGGAAGATGCTGCATTGCCCAGGGCAGGAGCCAAGCATTCCTACCTGGATCCAATCTGAGGTTTGGGACACCATACACAGCCTTTCCACTGCATTGCCAGAGGAACAGCTGCCTTTTCCACTGGATTTTCAAAGGAAAACTCCCCCCTTGTGCAGGATCCCTGCTCCAGCAGAGCCACAGCTGGCACTGCAGGAGGGCTGAGCCCCCATGGGATGGGGCTGTGCCACCCCCCTGACACACAGGCGGCAGGGCCTGCTCTGACTCTGGCAGTGGTTGTGGTTTGTTTTCTCTTTTGTACTATTGCATTTGTATTTCTAATTTTCCTAGAACTGCTATTCCCATATCCTTGCTTGAGAGCCCCTTAATTTCAAAATTATAATAATTCACAGGGAGAGGGTTTACATTTTCCATTTCATGGGAGGCTCCTGCTTCCTTAGCAGACACCTGGCTTGTCAAACCAAGACAAGGGGCAGGGATGCACTTTGGATCCCAGTTCCCACCCCTCTCCTCCTGCCTCATCAATTCCCCTTCCCACAAAAGTGCTCAGGCAAACACAAAGGAGCCCAGACGTCACCACCATCAAGCATTTCAAGCCCAGTGCTCTCTTCACAGCTCAAAGCAGGGAGACTTGCAAACATCGACTACAAGTAGGAAAAATGAATAATATATGAAAGAAAAAGCAAGAACCAGGAAACAGTCACAAGAGTGAGGCGTTAATTGCTGTACATCCCCCACAACACAGGCAGGGAAGGGCTGGATGGATGTGGCAGGGAACACCTGACAGCAGCTCCCTGCACATGGAATGGTGACAGTGACACTGTTCCATGCCACAGAGGGCAAAGCACATCCACAGGTGGATTCAGTTTGATAAAACTGGGGAAAAGGTGCCACTACAGGAAATTTCATTCAGTTCTGGAATTTGGGACTGTTCTCCACACAGGCAGGTCCTCCCTGACCTTCACTCCATCCCTGTTTCCTCTCCCTGCTCTTTCCCAGCCTCACCTGCTGCTGGGGGGTTCCTCCTCGGTCCCAAAGGAGAATAACCCAGGTCTGGCCCACCACAGACAGAATCTCAGAGTGGCTCAGGCTGGGGGGGACCTCTGCAGCTCACCCAGGGTCTCCTGGAGCACACTCAGGATTGTGTCCAGGTTTGGGTATCCCCAGGAGACTCCAGCCCCTCCCTGGCCTCTGTTCAGGGCTGGGCACTTCCCAAGGCAGAAGTTCTTCCTCCTGAGCAGGGGGAATTGCTGGGATTTGCCAGGGAATGCCCATTCCTGTGGTGCCACTGCTGGCCCCTGGAGCAGAGCCTGGTCCCTGCCTGACCCCTCCCTGCTCACAGGGCAGCCACTGATAAGAGCAAAGGACAGTGATAAAATCACTGAGGGTGCCACACGTCAGACACAGCCCCGTGGCCACCTTGCAGCTCCCCTTGTCCCCACGCTGAGCCCTGGGGACAGCTTTGCTGAGCTGGCCTAGGGGATGCAGGTAGGGAAAAGCCTGGCTTTGGGGGCTCACGATGCTCGGGACAAGACAGGTGACAGAGGATGGAATTTTCAGGGCATTTCAGGGAATTTTCAGAGCATTTCAGGGCATTTCTGAGGGTTTGGCACCTTTTCTGCTTCAATTCCACCTCCCTTCTGTGCCACGTCACCCCCAGCTCCTTCCTCAGCATCACCCAGAGCCTTCCCCTCCATGTCACTCCTTCCCCAGCTCCCCATACCCTCAGCAGCAGTACATTTGCTAGTTTACAGCTTTTATTTTATATTTCATTTGCCATTTGTCAGCCGGGGAACACGGCTTCAAGTCCCCGTTTGATGTTTGCGTGTTATCTCCAAACGCTTTAAAGTGGCAGCGCTGGGCTCTCAGCAGCACAGGCACCCCCCTCTAGTGGTCCAGAGGCAAGCAGAAGGAGCTCTGCAAAAATCAGAGATTTTTCAAGGCCTGAGAGTCCACCTGAGTCCCACAGGCAGAGATGATGGCAGGGAGATGAAGCTCCATCCTTCAGCGCTGCTGAGACCTTTGTGGGGACACTGCCACACCTTGTCTGCCTCAAATATCACCTGGGGAATATGGAAGTAGGCAGGAGATGTCCCATGTTGAAGCCAAATTGTGTCCCTTTTGCAGTTCTGGGAGCACAAGGCTCAGTACACATGGGATAATCTCATTCTGCTTTGCACTCACTTGACTGGGAAGTTAAAGAGTGATTTAAATACTGCTAAGCTGGGAAAATTGAAGTTAAGGGTCTGTTAAAATGACACAGCCATGGGCTCTGTACCTGGACTTTATCTTCCTCTGGTATTGCTGCTAATAAATGTCATATTTAGGGACAAGAAGAGCAAAAAGCAGTGGCTGATTCCTGCCCTGCCTCTGCCAATGTGCTGTGCCTGCTCCTGGAGGGTGTGTCCAGCACAGGACAAGGTGGGTGAGAGAATGAACAAGAATGGTTGGTTTAAACTCTGTACTGGAAAATCACTGCTCACTCAGAGTCTGATGGGTTTGTCAAAGATAAGTTTTGTTCATAGGTAAACTCATCTGTAACCACCCATCCCACGGCAAAGCTGCATTAGGGAGATTTGGGGAATTTGGACAGGTTTTTGGTACTTTTCTAACATGAAACCTTCCAGGGCCTAAAGAGGGATTAGAAGAAGGCTGGAGAGGGAGGGGATACAAAGGATGGAGGGACAGGACCCAGGGAATGGCTCCCAGTGCCAGAGGGCAGGGCTGGATGGGACATTGGGAATTAGGAATTGTTCCCTGTGAGGGTGGGCAGGCCCTGGCACAGGGTGCCCAGAGCAGCTGGGGCTGCCCCTGGATCCCTGGCAGTGCCCAAGGCCAGGCTGGACAGGGCTGGGAGCAGCCTGGGACAGTGGGAGGTGTCCCTGCCATGGCAGGGATGGGATGGGATGGGATGGGATGGGATGGGATGGGATGGGATGGGATGGGATGGGGTGGGATGGGATGGGATGGGATGGGATGGGATGGGATGGGATGGGATGGGATGGGATGGGATGGGATGGGATGGGATGGGATGGGATGGGATGGGATGGGATGGGGTGGGATGGGATGGGATGGGATTTACTGTTCCTCCCAACCCAAACCCAGCTGTGACTCCCTGAGCAGTGAATTGTAGATCTCCTTGTAGCTCTCCCTAAATCTGTGTGCCAGCAGTCAGAGTCAGCACAAAATCCATTCAAGACTCTCTGTAAAGACAATTCCAGAGCTCAGCCTGGAAGCTCTGGTGACCAGAACATGGCAGAGAAGCATCATCTCACAGGGTACAGACTGGAGATCAATGATCCTATTAATAGAGGGAGACAGGTAATTCTGGGTGGAAATGACCACTTTCTGCATCAATTAGTCAAGGAAGCAGTCAAAGGTGGATGCTATTTTAGCCATGGTTTTGGCAAGGGGTGAAGAGTCTATAGAGGAGGTGGTTATAGAAAATAACCTTGGATTGTGTGACCAGGGGTTAATTCAGTTTGAATTAAAGGGAAAGGGAAAAAAATCCCAACCAACTAAGCCTGTAAGTGGGGGGTTGGTTTCATAAAGGGCAAGTAAGGAGAAATGGAATAAAATTATTTAGTGAAGTCAGCTGGCCACAAAAGCCCAGGGAGCTGAATGTGGAGGTGTGGGATTTTTTTAAGCCAAAGGGGCAAAACCATGGAATTTGCAACTCAGTGCAAGGTGAAGGAAAGAGTAGGTGGGGGAAATTCCCAGGTGGCTCCACAAATAACAATCTCAGGAAGGATCAGAGCAGCGATGGTGAGGTCTGAGGGTGGGAGCAAAGGGCTCAGCCACAAAGGGGGCTCTGTAGGACAGGTGAGGAGAGCAGAGGAGGATCCTGTCATGCTGTGGGATCCTACAGGAAAAGGTGGAGTTGGGTTTATGAAGAAGAGGGATGAGAATGGATGTGGGGCTACCAGAGAGTCAGCTGGGATCAAGGCTTAAAGTGATGAGGTGCAGCAGCTCCACAACAACAGAGCAGCTTTAGAAAAGGCTGATGGAGGAGGGTTTGGCACTGGACAGTGCCATGCTCGAGGCAAAAGCCTGAGTCAGTGCATTTAATACAGTGAAATTCTGTGTGATCTGCAAAAGGTGCTGTGCAAACAGCAGAACAGCAGTTGAACCTGCGGGAGTTAAAAATTTCCAGAGAAAGATGAGAGAAGTGAAGGTAGAGAGTAAGAGGGAACAGGACAGGTATTTATCCTGGACAGATCAAGACAGGCTCACCCAGTCCCCTCCTTCAATTAAATACCAGATCCTGCAGGCAAAGGCAATGCAGATCCCTCTGCATGGACTTCAGCAGAGGATCTGATTCAGTTCCTCCTGGGAAATTATTATTTAAGCTGGAAAAGATGGGGATTAGTGCAGGAATTGCAAGGAGCTAAAGACTGAGCCAGGAAAATCAGGCACACCCTGTGCTGAGAGGGGTCTGTGGGGCTTGGGGAGGGCACAGGGGGGTTCAGGACTCAACCTTGGAGCAGATCACACTGATCTTCTACTCAGTGACCTTGGAATGAGCTCATGGAATTACTGCTGCCACACAACAGGCAAGTGAGTGTGGTTCAGTGGAGAGTCTGAAAATTCTGGGGACTTTGAGGATTGGAGCAAGAGAAATGCAAAGAAAGTCCCAGGTAAGGCTTTGGGTCCTGCATTTGAGGGCCAGGATTTTGCTTCCAGCTGGGAGGTGGAGAAATCCTGAAATGCAACCATGGAGTTGCCACCTTTGTGATGAAACTGAGAACTGTGAAAGGTTTAAGGCAACAACTGATCAAGTGTTTCCACAGAGGTTTCACATGTTCACACAAAGTGCTGCTCAAACCTCAAGTGAAAGAGCTGCGGTTTGAAAAGGGGAACAGAAACTGCAGGGAGGGCAGTGAGGCTGCACAGAGTCTGTGCTGCAGCAGGGGACAGAAAACCTGGGCTGTGGAGCCAGGCTGGGACAGGAGGGGCTGATCTTCTTAAATTAAACAGCAGGGCAAACTTCAGGGGAGGAAGGGCTGTCCCAAGGGCAATAATGGCACAGACACAGAGCTCCACAGGCAGTTTTGGGGTGTCCTGGGTTGTAAGATATGTGTGTGTGTGTTCTATCCCCACCTGTCAGAGCTGGGGCAGTTCTCTGCTGTCCATGGGCAGTTTTTTCTTGATCTCTCCCCCAGCCAATCCTCCCTGCAGGAGATCTCTGCTGTCCATGGCCACTGAGTGTCCCTGCAGGGCTGATCCAATTCCAGCATCCCATGGGGAGATGCTGCATTGCCCAGGGCAGGAGCCAAGCATTCCTACCTGGATCCAATGTGAGCCTGGCACAGCCCAGCAGCCTTTGCCCAGTGCATTGCCAGAGGAGCAGCTTCTGCTGCCCTGCATGGCCAGAGGGAGCCCAGGCCCATCTCCAGCAGCCCTGGAGCTGCAGAGGAAAACTCCCCCCTTGTGCAGGATCCCTGCTCCAGCAGAGCCACAGCTGGCACTGCAGGAGGGCTGAGCCCCCATGGGATGGGGCTGTGCCACCTCCCTGACACACAGGGGGCAGGGACTGCTCTGACTCTGGCAGGGTTGTTTTGTTGTTTGCTGGTACTATTGCACTTTTATTTTAATTTTCCTAGTAAAGAACTGTTATTCCTACTCCCATATCTTTGCCTGAGAGCTTCTTAATTTCAAAATTATAATAATTTGGAGGGAGAGGATTTACATTCTCCATTTCAAGAGAGGTTCCTGCCTTCCTTAAGCAGAGACCTGTCTTGTCAAACCAAGAAAGGTGGGGTTGGGACAGGGTCCTGATTAGCTGGAGGGAAACACCCAAATCTGTCAGAGGAGCTGTGGGGGTGGGATGGTTTTCACAGACCTTGAAACACTTGGTCCCTGTGAGAGATAGGAGAGGTGGGACAAAGTGAGCTGCACCTTCTTTTAAAACACACTGTGGAAAGTATAGGCAAAGAAGAAAATCAAGGTTATTTCCAACTCAAATATCTGACTCAATACCCAGTTTTAGATGGATGTTTCCTGATGGATATCAAGAATGGGTTTTTTGTCTCCTTAAGGTGGCCATAATCAAATGGTCTCATCACACCAGCCCTCTTTGCCTGTCCCATATCCCAAACCCACCTGGAGACACCACTGTATCCAAGATGACATTTTGGGAGGGGTTTGCCCTTTGTTTGTTGTTGAGTCTGAAACCAAACCTGCTGCTTGTGTGTGGTTTGCTCCATCCCACCCCTCACAGCCCAGGGCCAGCCCCAAACCAAGGTGACCACACAGAAATCTGGGTGCTTCTTTAAAGGGTGGCATTCATGAGAAGGGAGGTTCCTCTATCCCCCTCAGGGAATGCCAGATCTGCAGGTCACCTCCTGTCCCCAAAACCTCCTCCTGCAGGTCACCTCCTGTCCCCAAACCTTCCCCTGCAGGTCACCTCCTGTCCCCAGACCTCCTCCTGTAGTCCCCTTCTTTCCCCCTTCATTTCTCCAGACTCCCTGGGACTGGTGTTGGCCCAGCCACATGAAGATATTCCTGTCCATGAACCTGATCAGCCATTTCTCCTTTCCCAATAAAATCAGCTGCCCTTTGTGCAAGAATTGCTATTTCTGTACCCAGACCCAAGCCCCTCTGGAGAATCAGCCATTATCTGCTATCACATATCCTGCAAATGCTCCTTGCTCTAATTAAGCAATAATTAATGGCTCCAAAGTACGAGGTGGATTCCCAAGTTCTCTGCACTGCTCAATAAGTAGCAAGGCTGTTTTCTGCTTTTTAATTTCAATTAAAAAAGCTCATGTTCCCTTTTAGTGTCCTTGTGTCTGCAGTCAGTGCTCAGCAGACACCACTGTTCCAGCAATATCTTGTTTGTTCCTCACATGAAATTATACTAACAAAATTAATTAATACCTTTTTTTTTTTTTTTTGCTTTTTTCTCGGTTATGAGCTCCATACCTAAACCTGAGGAAGAAAACTATTTTTAGATACTTTTAGAGAGACTTTTTAGGTAAATGCAGGTGAGATCCCCACCCAAAGCCCTCTGCAAACCCCTTGCTCTCAGTCCCCAGCTCAGATCCTGCAGCCAGGGCAGGATTCAGGTGGTTTTGCATGGAAAATATCATTTTTCATCTACACATTGTGTTTTCTTCACAGTTCCTAAAAACAGGGGGCTTCCTACTGAGGGAATTTAGCTCTAAATCTCTGCTGCCTGTAGCATATGGGCTAAATTTGGTTGCAATCCTCACACTTTGCTTTTGGCAGGGACAACGTGTGAAGCCTTTAAATGAACATTCTCTCCTTGGCTGATTTTTTGCATCTGTTTGGACAAGGCAGAGGAAGGGGAAGCCCAAGCACCTGACAACACCTTTAATGCTGCCCTGCAGCTCTGGCAAACCCGAGGGGCTGAGGTCCCTTGGGGGTGTGAAACTGCTCTCCATGGTCCTCCTGCCCTGTCCTTCCCCAGCCCAGGATCTGCAGTGCTGGGAACGTTCTCCCTCCTGAGCACTTTCTGAATGAGTTTCTCTGCCCTGCAGAGCTCAGGTCTGCTGAGAGAAGCCCCCATGGGCACCAAGGCAAAGGCAGCAGCCATGCTCAGACACCCTGGGCAGAAAGCAGAGCTCCCTGGCGGGACACAGGGCTGGCTCTGTCCCCTCCAGCCCCCAAGGACAAGGTGGCTGTGGCTCAGTGCAGGCTCCAGGTGACATCCCCTCCCTGCAGAGCAGGCTCTGAGCCTGGCAGAGAGCTTTGAGCTGGGGACTCAGCACTTGGGTTCTCACTGCAGCCCCAGCATTTTTGTGTCTCGAGTGCCTCTACCTCAAGGGGACTCAAAGCAGGTCTGTTTGTGTAGATTTTTTTTCCAAATGAATCAGAAAATCTCCATGTGGGCTGCTGGGAACTCTGCAATGGCTGATGCAGTCCTTATGTTTCTGCTGAGCTGGTGGCACCAAGATGTTATTTCAGAAAACAGCAGCTATTAGCTTTAACCACAGAAAACTTACGTTTGGGGACTCTATTTTTACCACTCTTATCACTGTTCCTACCACTGATTTATTGACATGGGTAGGGAAAATGTTCCCTGAATTGGAGCTGTTGTGTTGCCAACACTGAGTTCATGTTGGCTACAACTCTAAATATGGAGTTGCTGTGTCCCATTTTAGCTGGATTTCAGCTATAAAACAGCACAGGCAGCTGAGGTGAGGGAACAGGGAAGGTGACTGGCTGGTCAATGGTTTTCAGTGAAAATAAAAGGGCTCAGTTTGCCTGAATTTTTATTTGGGAAACTGTGAGAGTCACTCATATTTGCTAAAAACATCCTAGCAATGCCTGTGGCTTTCATAGAAAGGACAGTGAATTCCTGAAGTTCCCCAAAATTTTGGCTTGAGAGTTAATTCTGACTTAAAAGCTCCTTATTTACTATTTCCTACATTTCATTCACTCGTGTCAGGGAGAGCCTGAGTGCTGCCAGTCTCCCACGCTCCTCAGCTCAGCCCCTGCTTCCCAGACTGGAAGTTCTCCCAGCAAATGCCAGATGTGCCAGATGCCAGGCAAAATGAGGGTGTTTTGGAAAATGCACAGCAGAAAACTGCAAACAAACCCTAGCTGAAGCTAAGGTTTTTAGCAAAGGAGTTGTTGGTATTGTTCATGATGGAGCAGGGGATTGATCAGCTCAGTTCTGCCGTGCTGGTGTGGCCTCCTGTCACCTGCAGGGGCTCCTTGTGTAGGAAGGGCAGCTGAGGGCTGTGAGTCCATCCTGACCAGAGCCACAGAATCACAGAGTATCCTGACAGAAAGGGAACTGCACAAAGCCCTTTGGGGGCTCAGGGGTTCTTGCCTGGTTCCTGCTCCCCTTTGGAGAACACCAGGAGCACGGGACACCCAGAGGGAGCTGCCAGAGCTGCTCCCAGCCTGGGAAGTGACCTCAGCTCTGGGCTGTGGGGCTCCTCCAGCAGCACGGTGTGCAAGGGACTCCTCCCAGCTGAGCTGTGTCTCAGGTTGAAAGATTTAGCTGGGAGTGTGTGTTCTATTGCCATCTGTCAGAGCTGGGGCAGTTCTCTGCTGTCCATGGGGCAGTTTTTTCTTGATCTCTCCCCCAGCCAATCCTCCCTGCAGGAGATCTCTGCTGTCCATGGCCACTGAGTGTCCCTGCAGGGCTGATCCAATTCCAGCATCCCATGGGGAGATGCTGCATTGCCCAGGGCAGGAGCCAAGCATTCCTACCTGGATCCAATCTGAGCCTGGCACAGAGTATCCTGATTAGAAGGGATCTGCCAGTGTCATTCAGTCCAAGCCCTGGCCCTGCACAGACACCCCAAAATCCCCCCTTGTGCCTGAGAGTGTTGTCCAAGCCAAAGAGGCTGAATGTCCAGCACAAGGAGCTGCTCTCTCCTGGCTCAAGGTGTCCCTGGGCAGCCCCAGGCTGTCAGGAGCCACATCCAGAGGGTTTTAATCCTGCTCTTACCATCAGCACTGCCCAGTGCTGGGACCTCGTCTTCCCCAGGAAAGGGCTGGGGTGGGATGTGGACACAGCCTGTGGTCACACTGCAGGAGGTGAGAGGTGACCCAGCACACCCTGAGCTGCTCCTGCACATTCCATCACCTTCTGAGCCTGTGCCCTCTCAGGGCAGCTCAGGCTGGAGCTCAGGGCAAGGCTCTTCCCCCAGAGGGTGCTGGCACTGCCCAGGCTCCCCAGGGAATGGGCACGGCCCCGAGGCTGCCAGAGCTCCAGGAGCCTTTGGGCAGCGCTGCCAGGGATGCCCAGGCTGGGGTTGCTGGGGGCTCTGGGCAGGGACAGGGGCTGGGCTGGGGGATCCTGGTGGGTCCCTCCCAGCTCAGGGGATTCTGTGATGATCTCCTGTTCCATAGGACAGCCCAAGCTGCAGATTCCAGCAGGGACACGTGGGGCTGGCCAGGCTGGGCTCAGCAAGTCCAACAGGCTGCAAGGGGAAACTCTAGCACATCCCAAAGGCCCCGTGTGAGCTCAGTGACACGAGTGGGGTTGGAGCCCACGTGGGGAATGTGTCCCAGTGCCCCTCCTGCTGGGGTCTGCAGTGGAGCCCAGCACAGACTGGCACAGTGTGGCACTGCAGCTCCTTCTGTCCCATTCTGATGTCCCCCCAAGGGGCTGAGAGCTCTTTGCTGGGATAAGGGAGTCGGGCACATGGACACTTCCCTGTTCACTGTTCCCAAGGTTCTGCACTCCCTTCCCAAGTGGGATGGTGTTGGGGAAGATGAAACAGGAAAGCCTTACAAATATGATTGTCTGGCAAAAGATTTTCAGAATATGGAAACTATAAGGGAGATTGAAATGAAAGCAAGCTTTGAGATCCCTCAGTTACTGAACAACTGGAAAACAATGGTGTGGCCAGCTGAAGGTGATCCCCTTTTGATGGAACAACACCCTCTGCTTGCAGACAGGCCCAAGAGTCAGAGCAGACCCTGCCAGCTTGGCAGAAGGGGCCCAAGGAGGAGTTTTTAGGGTTTAAAATGTAACACAGGATGGTAATGTAATGATTCCTATAGGCTGTATGGAAATGCTATAGGATTTGTACATTATACTAGATTGGTTAGTGAGAATCAGAATATTCAACACAGAAGAAGATTTATTGTATTGTAATGGGAACTTTGCCTCTCTTACTCTCTTACCTTTTTTACTGTCTTAGCTCTTGCCCTTCTTGCTTTTACTCTTACCCTCTCATCCTCTCTCCCCCTCTCTTCTCTCAGGCCTGCTCTGAGCTGTGCCTGGCAGCTCCAAACAAGGCCCCTGCACCCAGGCCCTTTGCAATAAACCCCAAGTTCCAGCCCTGGCTGCAGAGATCTCTGGTCTCCATCCATCCCCACCATCCTCCCCCTGAGGCTCCTACAGGGTGGCACTGCTCACTCAGAGTGGGAGCTGCTGCTGGCTCCTGTGCCAGGTACAGCCTGCTCCCCCCTGCCTTCCCATCCCACTTGGAGCACTGAGAGCCCCAGAGGAGAACAACACCATCGTTGTGCTGAGCACAGCTCTGTGCTGGGCCTTTTGTCTCAGGGTTGCTCTTCTGGAGAGCATTAGATCAAATTCTCATGGACAATTAGAACTGGGAGAATATTAACAAAGGAGAAAATTATGCATTGAACATTTTGCTTGCAAAATTCACTGAATAAATTATTCAGATTTAATGTGGAAGAATAATGGAGGAAATAATTGAATAATGAAATATCATAAAATTAATGGACTATTCTATTAATAATTTTACATCTCAGTCTAATACAATAGAAGGGGGAACAAGAAGAAGAGAAAGAAATAAATTTGGCATGTTTGGATGAAAAGAGAGGAATGGCTCTGTTTGTGACACCGCACACAGCACTGCCAGAGCTTATGAATTTATCATGACTCCTATGCTGCAAAGGGCCTGTGCTGAGCATTCCAAGGCCACAGGCAAATCTCCAACTTCCACCTCTGGGATGACACCAAAACAATCCAATCACCTGAATTTGGCCCAAACACCAGCTCACAGTACCCAGGGGTTTATAGGGCAGTCTCAGGACCTCTCCAAGCCCACTTGCCATGAGATTTGGGATCCCACTGGCAAACCCTGTGGAAGGTGAGGGGCTGCCAGAGCGCCTGCTGCCCTTGGAAATGGAAAATGCCCTCAGGATTTGCTGCTGTTGGATTGGGCAGGTTGGGTTATCTCCAGAGATCTGAATGTGGGGAGATGAATCCCACCTTGGAAAACTCAACATCTCACCAAGACCCTTCAGCCACAGCAACCAAGGTGGGATCTGACCACCAAGGTGGGATCTGACCACCAAGGTGGGATAATGACCATCAGAGGTGGGATAATGACCACCAAGGTGGGATCTGACCACCAAGGTGGGATAATGACCATCAGAGGTGGGATAATGACCACCAAGGTGGGATCTGACCACCAAGGTGGGATAATGACCACCAGGGGTGGGATAATGACCACCAAGGTGGGATCTGACCACCAAGGGTAGGATCTGACCACCAAGGTGGGATAATGACCATCAGGGGTGGGATCTGACCACCAAGGTGGGATCTGACCACCAGGGGTGGGATAATGACCACCAAGGTGGGATAATGACCATCAGAGGTGGGATAATGACCACCAAGGTGGGATCTGACCACCAAGGTGGGATCTTACCACCAACCTCTCGTCCCTTCCATGGCTCCTGGGCATCCCCACCCTTGGATTTTGCCCCCTGAGGGGGTTGTGGGTGCTGAGTTTTCCATCATTTCCCCCAGAGCTCCCAGGGAGGGGGCCCTGTCTGGTCCTGCAGCCCCCCCAGGCTGGCGAGTGCTCCCCTCATTACCTCCCAGAACTGATGAACCCACGGAGGGTCAGAGTGTTCTTTAGCAATTAACTGAGCTCCAGAGACTGTAATTTGTCTTGTTCATATTACAGCACCAAATGAATTTCCCTGTGTTTAATAATCATTCTAAAAGCAGATCACAGAGCCGGGAGGGAGGGAGAGATTGTATCAATCATTTGTTTTCCAACTCTTTCAAGGAATTTCCTACTGTGTTTAATTTCTTGCTGCTAAGTCCTACATGAGCCTCGGGAAGGCGGGCACTGCTATTATTATTCATTTTTAATCATCAGAGGAAACTATTTAGCTGCTCCAGAAAATTAACATGCTTCCAAATTCAGGAGGAGCCAACAACTGGGAAAATGCAATTTTCATGGACGCTGTCATATTAGTCTAAGTGGTATAATTTAGGACAGCTTCATTTAGGGATTTTTGAAGGGAATTTAGCTAAAACCCTTGGATTTGTGCTGCAGAGAATCACTCTTGGGCCATTTTGGGACTGGGCCATTCTCCCACTTTGTAAATGAGGCAGAGAGAATTTGGCTCACCCAGGGATGGAGCTGCATTCCTCATCCCAGGCTGGGACCAAGGCAGCACCTGCCAGGTACAGGCACAACCTCTGCTGCTAGAGGACCAAACTTCTGCTCTGTCCCAGCTGGATAAGGACAGGAATTAGAAATACCCACAGAGAAACAGCTCAGAAAAACAGAAAGCAGAGTAGGATTTGCCCTGACTTTAGGGGGGGGGGGGGGGGGGAAGAAAAAACCCAAGAAATAAAATTAACCTTTGCTCTGAAAACCAACTGAGCTTGAAGGAACTGTCAAAAATCAGTGTAGACAAACCATCCATATTCTGTGGGGAAAGGCTGCTTTTGCCTCCTTCTGCCTGAACTCCTGTGCTGGCACAGCTCCGAGGTCTGGCTCTGGGGCACACAGAAAACAGCTCCACCCTCCCTGCAGCCACCCAGGGCTGCACAGCCATCCATTCCCTTCCAGGGAGCTTTCCCACGTGAACTGGGCTCTTCCCAGAGGGAATTTCTCCTTCAGGAGATAATCTGGTGTCTGCTGTGACATCCTGGGTGTGTGATGTGTTTGTGCACCTTGTGACTTTTCAGAGATACTGGATGGGAGACATTTCCCACTTTGTTTTCCTGCCAGACACCAAGTGTGCAAAATCTGAAACAACTCAAAGGAAGGAATTCTCCAAAGCAATGCTGAAATCTCCCACCTATTGGAAAACTATTAATATAACAGGAATTTTTTCGAAGCAAAGGACAACTTTTAAAACAACAACTCCCTGTCCCTCTTTCCTCCTGCTATCCCCAGACGCGTCCCCAGCTCGGTCAGTGCCGATGGTCCATGGGGAGGGGACTTCGTGCGGGTCTGGGCTCGGGTTTGGGTCCCTTTTGCAGAGGCCAGGGTGAGGAGAGCTCCGGGTCCGCACTAGAGGGCACTCCTGCCATGCAGAACCTGCGCTCCACAGGCTGCAGGATCCTCCCAAGGCTGCAGGGCACGCTGCAGAGATCTCTGCTCCCTGCTGAAGGGAGAAACAAACCCCCCAGCACCCTCCACCCCTGCCAAAATCTCCTCCTGGGGTCTGCAGGGGGTTGTGGAATGCAGGGGCCACCGCCCTTGAAGGGTTTGTCCATGAAGGGCCAGCCCTGGCCTCAGGTGGGGCTTCAAACAGGGGCAGGGATTTGGGATTTCCTGGGCTGACCAAACTCCCAGGTCTGCCAGGGACTGTGGAGGGGCCAAGCAGGAGGGGCCCAAGCACTGCTCAGGTGGAGGGGAGTGGGAATCTCGTGAGTTCAATCCTCACACCACTAAATGTAGATTCTTTAACTTCTTTTTTGCTTCTGTTAAGGCTGGGATTGAAGCACTGGAGATGGTATTTTGTGTTCAGACTCAGATATTTATTATTTCTTCTCAAGTCTTGTGAGTTTTACAGCATTAACAAGCTACAAAATGGCTAACTATTTTTCTCTATAAGGTCTTTTAAGGCTAAGCTATCCAATTAAGAAATGACACCTAAATTATTTTCACTTTTAACTCAATAATTAATATTTTGTGTCTTGCAATGTGGACTTTTCTGTTTAATTAAAAAACACTACTTAAACTTATGAAGAAGAAGGTAAAGAAAAAGGACTAGCTACCATCCTAAAACTTCTATCTTAATTTTATAGATACTGCTACACTCTAAAACTCTAAACTCTAAGTTTTCTACTATGGGATATTACACACATCTGTTTAAACTATACACACATAATCTTAGTTCTATTATTCAATTCTGGAAGCCTTCTTTACAGCTTCAGGTCAAATGCAGTGTTCTCTTGAGGGTCTGTGCCTTTCAGCACAGAAAGGTCAAAATTCTCAGTATCCAGGGTTCTAACAGGCACCAGGTGCCATGAGCTGCTCCAGGAGAGCCCATGTGGCTGCCCCAAGTGAAAATGGTTCTTCCCCAGCCCTCTGGAGACCTTGGAAAAAGCCAACAGGCACCACATGGATGGAGGGTGAGCCAGCTGATAAAGCCTACTTAGATTTCTAAAGGCCTTTCACAGAATCTTAAATTTTGTTAAGGAAATTGAGGAAAACAGAGGACAAAGGTTCTGGCATGGGCTGGTGGTTGAGAAGAGGTGGAGGTCTCTTGGAAGGTTGCAGTTTATTGCAGCCCCAAGACACGTGAAAAGTCTCTGTTTTGGCCTGCACGTTCGAAGAATGGGTCAGAGTTCTTCAGTTCTTGGTCTCAGAGTTGTTTATTGTTCCTTATCTATAAAAATTTTTCTCCTGCCCTGCCGAGGTCCGTCCAGCAGGACAGTTCCAGGCACTCTGCCTGCCCCCGGGTGTTATCTCTTTATACTAAAAACTACATAGAACATGTTTACAATTACTTTCCAATACCTATCACCTGTTAGACAGTGAGCTTCTACTCTAAACCAATCCAAAAGAGCCAACGTCACAGCAGAAGATGGAGGCAGAGAAGAAGAAGAAGAAAGGCTGGACACACCCAAGTCCCTCCATCTTATCCCCAAAACCCCTATTCTAAAAACCTACTAAAAACCTAAAAATCTACTTTTTCACCTAGTGATAATTTTATTATTACACTACTTAAACTTCTGTGGCTTTCAGGTCTTCATACAAAGCTGGTCATTTGCTCCACGGGTTATAATCAGACCCACAGGTGTTCTGGGCTGTGTGCCAGGGTCTCTGAGCCCCCTGGCAGGGGTCCTGGCAACTCTGGACACCCAGAGGGATGTACTGAGTTCTGACAGAGGTCAGTGGTCAGCTCTGATGGGGGGAGATCTCCAGCAGCCCCTGTGGGCTCTGTGCTGGGGCCTGGGCAGCTCCACACCCTCATGGACTGGGAGCAGCCCTGAGCAGCACACCCAGCATTCTCTGGTGATGAAAAGTTACTCAAAGCACGAAGGAGAAGAGCAAACTGTGCCAGGCTGCAGGGGGATGTCACCAGTCTGTGTGAACAGGCCATGAAATGGGAGAGCAAATCTGGTGTTGATAAGTTTACAGTGGGCCAGCTGCTGACAAAGCCGGGGGCCCAGGCTCACCAGCACCCTTGGGAATGAGGCAATTCCATAAAAGAATGTGAGTGCTTCTGCCACTGGAGCAGAAGTTCCCACGCTGTCTCCAGCAGGAGCTGACACCATCAGCCTGTGGAGCAGGAACCCCCACAGCAGCAGCTCTTGCCACACACGCGGGGCCTGAGCTCACATTTGCTGCCAAAATCCCACAGGGATCGGCTTCCTCGGCGTTATTTTGATTTTGCTCTTGGGCTTGAGCTCAGATGATGTGAAATATGTGGGGCAAATCCACTCCCCACATCACATCTCGTGTGTGGAGCTGCTGGGCCTCAGACAACAATTCCCTGTCTGCAGCCGGTTTATTTATGGAGGCAGCTGATCCGGCTGGGATCTGCTGCTGCTGCTGCTGCCTGAAAACACAGCCCCAACCACCCCTGCCTGCCCTTCTTTAGGGATACAATAATAAACCCTTGTGCTGCCTTGATAAAGAAGGAAAGAGGATCACATTTTACTTTCCCAAGTTTCTCACTGCAGGGAATTTTAGGGCTATGCTTGATCCATTGTTCCCCTGCCTCTCTGCATCTGAAGGAGTTCAGGCATCACCTGCCTCTGGTGGGGCTGCAAACCTGATTTCAGGGCTTCTGCAAAAGTTCCTTTCAACAACCCCACCTCCAGACCTCACTTCCCATGGCTGATTCCTGCCCTTGGATATTTGGAAGCTCTTTTCTCCTGAGGAGCTCAGCCCACTCAGGCTGTGCGGACACAGATTGTGCTGTGCTGGCAAAACTGGCTGATAAGGAATTTAATATGAAAGGCTGTCCAGAGAGGAGAGGAGTGAGATTGTGTCAGTTGATATTCCCAAGAGCTGGAGCTCGGGCTGTGCACAGGCACTGCTTCTGTCTGATGTGACAGTTCTGCCCCTCTGATCAGGATTTCTCCAGTTCTGCCCTTCCAATCAGAATTTTTCCTCGCTGGAAGCTCAGGTTAGGAGAGGTCAGGTTCTTCTGCCCCAGCCTCCACGTCCTGTTACCTTCTTTCCAGTAGCTGCTTCCCCAAACCAGTGATTTCTGGGCTTTCTCATCCTTTCAGGCCTCTGGAGAAAAGCTCCAAGGACCTTCCCCCACCAGGGAGTTGTTGGTTCTGGTTTCTGTAATGGGATGCACAATTCTGCCCTTTCTGGGAGAGGGTCCTGGTGGTTCTGGTTGATGGCCAGTTGGACATGAGCCAGCAGTGCCCTGGAGCCATGAAGGACATCCCTGTCCTGGGGAGATCAGGCCCAGCACTGCTGGCCAGGCCAGGGAGGGATTGTCCAGCTCTGCTCTGGGCTGGGGCAGCCTCACCTCCACTGCTGGGGCAGTTTGGGGCACCACAAGATGATCTAAGGATGACCCCAAGAATCTAAAGCTGTTAAAGAGTGTCCAAGGAGGGACATGAATATGATGAAGGATTTAGAGGGGAAGCTGTGTGAGGAGTGGCTGAGGACACTTTGTCTCCTCTCTCTGCTGGAGGACATTGAGGGGAGGCTCTTTGGGATCTGCAGCTCCTCCCGAGGGGCAGCTCCCATCTCTGCTCTGGGCCAGGGACAGGAGCCAGGGCACGGCTGGGGCTGGGCCAGGGCAGCTCAGGCTGGAGCTCAGGGCAAGGTTCTTCCCCCAGAGGGTGCTGGCACTGCCCAGGCTCCCCAGGGAATGGGCACGGCCCCGAGGCTGCCAGAGCTCCAGGAGCCTTTGGGCAGCGCTGCCAGGGATGCCCAGGCTGGGGTTGCTGGGGGCTCTGGGCAGGGACAGGGGCTGGGCTGGGGGATCCTGGTGGGTCCCTCCCAGCTCAGGAGTTTCTGTGATGATCTCCCCACTGACCCTCGGCTGCTCCATGCCCATAGGGCAGCTGAGCAGTGACAGTGAAATCCCTGCAGTCTCATCACCCCACCCTTACCCTGCTGGGCAAACCCCTCCAGGCACACTGTCATTGATTCCAGCACCATCTGTTCCTTTGCTCATGTGAAGAGCCATCGATTTCAGGGCACAGCCAGGAGTGTTTATTTTGTAGATGGTTTGTGAGCTCAGCCATTCACTCTAAAGCTGAGAGCTGCACCCACAGGGAGCCCAGAATCCCAGCTTTAGAGGAAAACCTCACTGTTAGCCCCCACTGGATAGCCCAGCTCCCACCAGAAGCACTGCAGGGCAATGTCTTCTGTTTACCTTCTCACATGGAAACTACACTGGTTTTTCCCCATAATTTAAGCCTGCTGACGATGAGCAAGGCCCATTTAATTTGCTGTCCTTGTTTGCTCATTAATTCAACTGAATTACTTTATTTACTAACATGCTTCTTCTGAATTACTTGATTACTTAACTAAATTTATTTATTTATAGTGGATAGCAGAAGAGAAAAACAGCTGCAGTGGATCCCTGGTGACAGTCCCCCAAACCACAGCCTGAGAGTGGCAGTGAAATCCTAGATTTTGGGTGCTGCCAGCACATTGCATAAGCTCTGGGCAAAGCAGCAGATGAGTCCCTCAGAGGAACATTTCCTCAAACCTGGGGGCAGATTTTTGTGTTATTTTATTGTCCCCAGATGTTGCTTGTCCAAATGCCCCTGAAGCACAGACTGAGTGGTGTGAACAGCACAGAGCATGCTATGGAAACTCTGGGGGGATTCTGGCAGTGTGAGACCTCCTAAATTATAGGACTAACAATGGATTCAGTTGGAAACCATGGAACTCTGAGCAAACAACTGAACAAATGGAGATAAACCAAACCTCCCTTTGGCTTCTCCATTCCTACCAAGTGTGCTGAAGTTTCTTGTGAGGGTTTTTATTTAATAGAATCCTGGAATCATGGAATCTCCTGAGCTGGAAGGGACCCACCAGGATCCCCCAGCCCAGCCCCTGTCCCTGCCCAGCCCCTGTCCCAGCAACCCCAGCCTGGGCATCCCTGGCAGCGCTGCCCAAAGGCTCCTGGAGCACTGGCAGCCTCGGGGCCGTGCCCATTCCCTGGGGAGCCTGGGCAGTGCCAGCACCCTCTGGGGGAAGAACCTTTCAGACAGCACAAGGCAAGAAGAGGAGCAAAATCCATGTGGTTCTCTGCAGTGCCCTGAAAGAAAATGAACAGCAGCTTTTCCAGGAGACCATGAGGAACGAGTCCTGCTCATTGGAAGAGCCTGAATGAGGCTGTGTGATATTAGAGGGTGTGATGGGATACAGATTTCAGGGAGAGCTTCCTGAGGGCACCCAGAGGAGAGTCCTCCTCCCAACCCTGGGCATTTGGGATGAACAACAGCTTGTTTACTCCTACAGAAGTTCCTGTTGCTGCCCTGAGGGGAGTTAGGAAAGATGATATCTCCAGCAGCTGTTGTAAACCAGACTGGAAATAGTTGTTCAGGAATCCATGGTTCTGTGTTTGCTTGGTGTCCCATAAGTACCCAGGGGTCCATAATGGGGCCCAGTGAATTCTCCCTTCAGTCACAGCACAGGATTATGGACCCTCTCTTTATTATTCAGCTCTGGCAGACCCAAAATCAAGTCAAGCTCAACCTGCTCAGCTCATTTAACTTTCCTGCTGCAGGTGAGGTATTGTCTCCTACCCTTCTGATCAGCTTTGGCACTGCAACATGCAGCAGTGAATGCATCTTCCCCAGGGCATAGCAGAATATGCTGCTTGGTTTGGTGGTCTCATGATGCAGTTTGGGTCAAACAACCCCCTGTTGTCACATTCCACCTATTTTGCCCCTGAATTTGCGCTCCTGCTGCCCACTATGAGCTCAATCTGAGCACTCAAGATTATAATATCGACATTCCAATGAGATTTTTGCAACAGACAAGTTTAAATCTCCTCTTGAGGTTGCATTAATCTTACAAACTGAGTGTGTGTGGTGCTGTTTCAACTACAGCAAGGACAGTCTGGAGTTAACTCTTCACTCTTGGAAGTTACATGGTAGCAGAGATCCTCATCTGCAGCAGCTGGACACGTTCAGCATCACTCCTGACAAACCCACTGCAAGCCCCACAGCTGATAACAATCCACAGCTCTGTGCTGGACCATCTGTGCTGCTTCCCCCTTGGGAACTCTGGAGCAGCAACACGAAGGTCACCAGTGCAAGTGAGAGATTTTGTCACTGCCTTCAGCCTCACCTCTGTGGATTTTTACAGATTTCCAGCCCCAGGGCCAAGAATTTTCTGCAGTGCCCAAGGATTGCTGAGCTCTTCATCCCCCTCTGGCTCTCATTTCTTGCTGGTTTGGATGTGCAGGAAAGCAGGCACATTGCCAGGTGCCAGAGGAGGTTCTAGCACAAAGTCTGCCTTCCTGCATTACTTAATTGCATTTGTTGCATTCCTAGTATTTATGTCTTTTTTTCCTACAGGGCTGTGATGAGTATTTGAGCTATCAGTGGTGCTGTGCATTCCCAGACCTTCCATCTGAGCCCAACAAGCTGAGTTTTTGGAGAATTTAACAGAGGAGAGGCAGTGATACTGCCAGGGACCAGCATGGGAGTTTCACCAGGCTCTGCTTTGGGTGATTCCCACTGTTGGGCCTGATTTGTGACCCAGCAAAATGACCATGGCAATGTTTGTTCTTTGCTCCCTGAAATGCTGTGTTTTACAGGGCTGAAGTGGCACAGCTGAGAGGCTGTTGCTGGAGCAGTCACACCAGAATAGGGGTGTAAATCCCTATTTTTATGTACTTCCAGTAGTAACCTCTGATATAATGCATCCCTTATCCTAAAGATGGGGAAGGAATTTTTTTGCCCTCTCTCATGATTACCATTACATCAGGATTGAGCCTCAATAAGTTTTTTTTTCTTTTTCTTTTTTCAAGAAGTGATTTTTCTCCTGCAGCCCACAGGGTCTGGCCTGGCTCACAAATGGTTAAACTCCTGCAGCTCAGCAGCTCCTCTGTAATTAAGGGCATCTGTCAATAAAACATCTCCTCTCTCAGGGCTGACAGGTGCTAAGGGCTGCCTTGAGCTGGGGTTTATTCCCAAGGAACTCCAAGGGCTCTGCCAATCCCTCCTGGACACGAGGGGACCTCGGAGCCTCCCCAGAATGGTGGCCCTGGGCTGGTGGCCCTGGGCTGGTGGCCCTGGGCTGGTGGCAGGGCCGTGGTGCCCATGGCAGGGCAGGCTGGGGGCCTGTGCCATACAGGTTTCCAGCTGTGCACAATCCCTCTGCTTCTGGGCACTGGGATACTCAGAAATACCAATTTCTTCATGTGTCACAAGTGTTCCTGAAGATTCCTGGAAAGGCAGCTTGAGCTGTGCCCACAGAGCTCCTTGGGCCTGCACAGCACCAGCAGCTCCACGTGCTCTGCACAACAAGCTGGAGTTTGCTCTTTGCTAATCTGAAACGGGTCAAGGGTAATTTAGACCAATTTTGTATCTGAGGAGGGCTCCAGGGAGAAGTTGCAGCAGCTTAAAGAGAGGCAGCTGCATTCCAGAAATAACTCCTGTTCCCTGAGCACAGGAACAAAGCGGGCACCCTCAGAGCAGAGGATTTGTTCCAAACAACACAACAGTTTTAGGGTTTTTCCCAGGACTTGAGGAAACTCCTCCTGGCTTCCAAGAAAACTTTACAAGGGTACTTTAAAGGAAGACAGGAACTTTAAGGCAGTGGTGGCCCCAGGGCTGTCCCAAGCACCAGCAGGCCGGGAGAGCCTGGGGGAAGCAGTCCAAACCTCCAGGTTCATTTTAAGGCCAGAAGGAACCCCCTGCCTTGTAATATTGTATTAATTATGTCCATTTTCTCTTCTAATTTAATCTTTTCACTTCTAGAAGGATATAAAATAGCATCAAGTATGGCTACAAGAATGAAATGAGTTTTTTCTTCTCCATGCATCAGATCAGAAATGCTGCTGAGATTTTGTGGCTTTCTTGTAATTAAGAGGATGCAGCTTGTGAGCTCTTGGTAGAATCATCACCAGGGTTTATTCATGCAGAGTTTTGCAGAGTCCATCACATTGTCCAGCCTTTATGTGTGAGCTGAGGTGGCCTCTCATCCCTAGTTCAGATCCGAGCTGGGCTCCAGGGACTCTGGGTTTGTCAGAAATCCAACATGATGTAACAATTTCATTTGCTGGAGATAAATAGCCAGTAAATAATGCCAGCAAAGCTCACTGTTCCTTCAGGAGGGATGTTTCCATCCATGGAAAATAAACATCTGGGCTTTGGTTTGTTGCTTTATTGCTGCCCATTGCTGCCTTTGCCTTTACAGAGCAGTGGGAGGTCACTGTCCAGGGACTCCCTTTATGTGACTTTTGTTCAGAAAATACTCTTGAAGATTGCAAAGATTATCCATGAATCATGCCCATAATGCCTAATTTGCTATACACAAACATTTCCACTTTGTAGCAATTTCCCTCATCTCTGGATGAAAGTAAAGAACACAGTGGAAACTGATTTTCCATGAAAACCAGAGGCATTGGAACTGTTGAGTTCTGCTTTTCAGACTCCCCATCTCACAGTGTTTTCAAGGAGTCTGGATCCAAAAAGCAACCAGGAAGCATCTGATAGGAGATAAAATCTAAATGAGTGATTGGACTCTGTAATGATAGTTGTTGCCTAAGTGAGCAGACAATATTTAAGTTTGTTGCAGCTAAACAGGTAAATTTTAACTAAATAAGTGAATTTACTATTGGTAACTAAAGTTTACCAGTATGGCAAGTGAAAAATATTGTGTTCTACAAGCAGAGAGCATCCAGGATATGGGTTTGACCAGGGCAGAAGTCAGTGGTGGAAACTGTAGTGGATAAACATCTCTGTAAGATGGGGCTTGCTGAGATAAAGAGAGCAAAAATTGCACATTTTATCTCCAAATTGTGCAATCTCATGAACTTTGAATTCTTCAGCCCTCACAGTCATCCCCATCTCTCAAAGAGTCTCATTATCCCAATTTAGTCACTAAACCTGGGCAAAGTGGGCTCTGTGTCAGAGCCCAAGCAGCCAAATTCCCCAGAACTGCTCCTGAACCCTGCCTGACAGCAGCAGGACTCCCACTCCTCTCCATGGGAAGAAGATGAAAGGTCTGTTCCAGAAGAAAAGCAGAATTGTGCCAGCAGCCCAGGGAAGCTTTGTGCTGGCAGACAATGCATTGGTGCTGGTTTTGACTCAAGAAGTAACTCCTGTAGACATTCTGGGGCAGAGCTTTCCACCTTCCTGATAATCAAGTGGTTCTCAGAGTAGAGGACAAATCATAGTACCTGGCTATAAACACAGATCCAAACATGAAAAACAAATCAAACCTCATTTCTCATTAGCCCAGAGCCTACTGAACAAGAAAATTTGTGATGTCTTCATCAGCAGTCATTTCATAATGACCCTGGACAAACTTTGCACCAGGACTTGGCCAAGGCACTGTATGGAAAGGCAAAATGTTCCAGTTCCTTCAGACTCCACCAGGAGAATGTTCCCTTATTGTCCAGCCCATTGGTAGCTGAGGCTGCCCTGCCAGGACCTAGC